>NC_080068.1:38766045-39452628 GCF_949987535.1 Balaenoptera acutorostrata
GCGCGGACCCCAGAGACGGACGTGAGATACTAAGGCTGCTGCTGCAGCCACCAAGAAGCCTATGGGCAAGCACAGGCCACTATCCACACCACCCCTCCTGGAAGCCTGTGCAGCCAGCCACTGCCAGGGTCCCGTTATCCAGGGAAAACTTCCCTGGGAGAATGCACGGCATGCCTCAGGCTGGTGCAACGTCACGCTGGCCTCTGCCGCCGCAGGCTTGCCCCGCATCCGTACCCGTCCCTCCCTCTGGCCTGAGTGAGCCAGAGCCCCAAAGCAGCTGCTCTTTAACCCCATCCTGTCTGAGCGAAGAACAGATGCCCTCAGGCGATCTACACACAGAGGTGGGTCCAAATCCAAAGCTGAACCCCAGGAGCTGTGCAAACAAAGAAGAGAAAGGGAAATTTCTCCCAGCAGCCTCAGGAGCAGCGGATTAAATCTCCACAATCAACTTGATGTACCCTGCATTTGTGCAATACCTGAATAGACACCGAATCATCCCAAATTGAGGATGTGGACTTTGGGAGCAATGATATATATATTGTTTCCCCTTTTTGTCTTTTTGTGAGTGTGTATGTGTATGCTTCTGTGTGTGATTTTGTCTGCATACCTTTGTTTTTACCATTTGTCCTAGGGTTCTGTCTGTCCGTTTTTTTTTTAATTAAAAAAAATTTTCTTAATAATTATTTTTTTATTTTAATAACTTTATTTTATTTTATTTTATCTTCTTCTTTCTTTCTTCCTTTTTTCTCTCCGTTTTATTCTGAGCCATGTGGAGGACAGGCTCTTGGTGCTCCAGCCAGGTGTCAGGGCTGTGCCACTGATGTGGGAGAGCCAAGTTCAGGACACTGGTCCACAAGAGACCTCCCAGCTCCATGTAATATCAAACGGGAAAAATCTCCCAGAGATCTCCATCTCAATGCCAAGACCCAGTTCCAGTCAACGAACAGCAAGCTACAGTGCTGGACACCATATGCCAAACAACTAGCAAGACAGGAACACAACCCCATCCATTAGCAGCGAGGCTGCCTAAAATCATAATAAGGCCACAGACACCCCAAAACACACCACAAGACGTGGACCTACCCACCAGAAAGACAAGATCCAGTAGAACACAGGCACTAGTCCTCTCCACCTGGAAGCCTACACAACCCACTGAATCAAACTTACCCACTGGGGACAGACACCAAAAACAACAGAAACTACGAACCTGCAGCCTGCGAAAAGGAGACCCCAAACACAGTAAGTTAAGCAAAATAAGAAGACAGAGAAACTCACAGCAGATAAAGGAGCAAGGCAAAAACCCAACAGACCTAACAAATGAAGAGGAAATAGGCAATCTACCTGAAAAAGAATTCAGAGTAATGATAGTAAAGATGATCCAAAATCTTGGAAAGAGAATGGAGAAAATACAAGAAACGTTTCACAATGACCTAGAAGAACTAAAGAGCAAACAAACAGAGATGAACAAAACAATAAATGACATTAAAAATTCTCTAGAAGGGATCAATAGCAGAATAACTGAGGCAGAAGAACAGATAAGTGACCTGGAAGATAAAATAGTGGAAATAACTACTGCAGAACAGAATACAGAAAAAAGAATGAAAAGAATAGAGAACAGTCTCAGAGACCTCTGGGACAACATTAAACACACCAACATTAGAATTATAGGGGTCCCAGAAGAAGAAGAGAAAAAGAAAGGGACTGAGAAAATATTTGAAGAGATTATAGTTGAAAACTTCCCTAATATGGGAAAGTAAATAGTTAATCAAGTCCTGGAAGCACATAGAGTCCCATAGAGGATAAATCCAAGGAGAAACATGCCAAGACACTTATTAATCGAACTATCAAAAATTAAATACAAAGAACAAATATTAAGAGCAACAAGGGAAAAACAACAAGTAACACATAAGGGAATCCCCATAAGGTTAACAGCTGATCTTTCAGCAGAAACGTGTCAAGCCAGAAGGGAGTGGCAGGATATATTTAAAGTGATGAAGGAGAAAAACCTACAACCAAGATTACTCTACCCAGCAAGGATCTCATTCAGATTCGATGGAGAAATTAAAACCTTTACAGACAAGCAAAAGCTGAGAGAGTTCAGCACCACCAAACCAGCTTTACAACAAATGCTAAAGGAACTTCTCTAGGCAAGAAGCACAAAAGAAGGAAAACACCTACAATAACAAACCCAAAACACTTAAGAAAATGGGAATAGAAACATACATATCGATAATTACCTTAAATGTAAATGGATTAAATGCTCCCACCAAAAGACACAGACTGGCTGAATGGATACAAAAACAAGACCCATATATATGCTGTCTACAAGAGACCCACTTCAGACCTAGGGACACATACAGACTGAAAGTGAGGGGATGGAAAAAGATATTCCATGCAAATGCAAATCAAAAGAAAGCTGGAGTAGCAATTCTCATATCAGACAAAATAGACTTTAAAACAAAGACTATTACAAGAGACAAAGAAGGGCACTACACAATGATCAAGAGATCAACCCAAGAAGAAGATATAACAATTGTAAATACTTATGCACCCAACATAGGAGCACCTCAATACATAAGGCAAATACTAACAGCCATAAAAGGGGAAATCGACAGTAACACAATCATAGTAGGGGACTTTAACACCCCACTTTCACCACTAGAAAATCATCCAAAATGAAAATAAATAAGGAAACACAAGCTTTAAATGTTACATTAAACAAGATGGACTTAATTGATATTTATAGGACATTCCATCCAAAAACAACAGAATACACATTCTTCTCAAGTGTTCATGGAACATTCTCCAGGATAGATCATATCTTGGGTCACAAATCAAGCCTTGGTAAATTTAAGAAAATTAAAATCATATCAAGTATCTTTTCTGACCATAACACTATGAGACTAGATATCAATTACAGGAAAATATCTGTAAGAAATACAAACACATGGAGGCTAAACAACACACTACTTGATAACCAGGAGATCACTGAAGAAATCAAAGAGGAAATCAAATGTTACCTAGAAACAATTGACAATGAAAACACAATGACCCAAAACCTATGGGATGCAGCAAAAGCAGTTCTAAGAGGGAAGCTTACAGCTATACAAGCCTACGTTAAGAAACAAGAAACATCTCAAATAAACAAACTAACCTTACACCTAAAGCAATTCGAGAAAGAAGAACAAAAAAATCTCCAAAGTTAGCAGAAGGAAAGAAATCGTAAAGATCAGAGCAGAAATAAATGAAAAAGAAATGAAGGAAACAATAACAAAGATCAATAAAACTAAAAACTGGTTCCTTGAGAAGAAAAACAAAATTGGTAAACCATTAGCCAGAGTTACCAAGAAAAAAAGTGAAAAGACTCAAGTCAATAAAATTAGAAATGAATAAGGAGAAGTAACAACTGACACTGCAGAAATACAAAGGATCATGAGAGATTACTACAAGCAACTATATGCCAATAAAATGGACAACCTGGAAGAAATGGACAGATTCTTAGAAATGCACAACCTTCCGAGACCGAATCAGGAAGAAATAGAAAATATGAACAGACCAATCACAAGCACTGAAATTGAAACTGTGATTAAAAATCTTCCAACAAACAAAAGCCCAGAACCAGATGGCTTCACAGGCGAATTCTATCAAACATTTAGAGAAGAGCTAAAACCTATGCTTCTCAAACTCTTCCAAAATATAGCAGAGGGAGGAACACTCCCAAACTCATTCTACGAGGCCACCATCACTATGATACCAAAACCAGACAAAGATGTCATAAAGAAAGAAAACTACAGGCCAATATCATTGATAAACATAGATCCAAAAATCCTCAACAAAACACTAGCAAACAGAATCCAACAGCACATTAAAAGGATCATACACTATGATCAAGTGGGGTTTATCCCAGGAATGCAAGGATGCCTCAGTATGCGTAAATCAATCAAAGTGATACACCGTATTAACAAACTGAAGGAGAAAAACCATAGGATCATCTCAATAGATGCAGAGAAAGCTTTTGACAACATTCAACACCCATTTATAATAAAAACCCTCCAGAAAGTAGGCACAGAGGGAACTTTCCTCAACATAATAAAGGTCATATATGACAAACCCACATCAAACATCGTTCTCAGTGGTGAAAAGCTGAAACCATTTCCTCTAAGATCAGCAACAAGACAAGGTTGCCCACTCTCACCACTATTATTCAACATAGTTTTGGAAGTGTTAGCCACAGCAATCAGAGAAGAAAAAGAGATAAAAGGAATCCAAACTGGAAAAGAAGAAGTAAAGCTGTCACTGTTTGCAGATGACATGCTACTATACATAGAGAATCCTAAAGATGCTACCAGAAAACTACTAGAGCTAATCAGTGAATTTGGTAAAGTAGCAGGATACAAAATTAATGCACACAAATCTCTTGCATTCCTATACACTAATGATGAAAAATCTGAAAGTGAAATTAAGAAAACACTCCCATATACCACTGCAACAAAAAGAATAAAATATCTAGGAATGAACCTACCTAAGGAGACAAAAGACCTGTATGCAGAAAATTATAAGACACTGATGAAATAAGTTAAAGATGACACAAATAGATGGAGAGATATGCCATGTTCTTGGATTGGAAGAATCAACATTGTGAAAATGACTCTACTACCCAAAGCAATCTACAGATTCAGTGCAATCCCTATCAAACTATCACTGGCATTTTCCACAGAACTATAACAAAAAAATTCACAATTTGTGTGGAAACACAAAAGACCCCGAATAGCCAAAGCAATCTTGAGAAAGAAAAACGGAGCTGGAAGAATCAGGCTCCCTGACTTCAGACTATACTACAAAGCTACAGTAATCAAGACAGTATGGTACTGAACAAAAACAGAAATATAAATCAATGGAACAGAATAGAAAGTCCAGAGATAAACCCACATACATATGGTCACCTTATCTTTGATAAAGGAGGCAAGAATATACAGTGGAGAAAAGACAGCCTCTTCAATAAGTGGTGCTGGGAAAACTGGACAGCTACATGTAAAAGAATGAAATTAGACCACTCCATTACACCATACACAAAAATAAACTCAAAATGGACTAAAGAACTAAATGTAAGGCTAGACACCATCAAACTCTTAGAGGAAAACATAGGCAGAACACTCTATGACATAAATCACAGCAAGCTCCTTTTTGACCCACATCCTAGAGAAATGGATATAAAAACAAAAATAGACAAATGGGACCTAATGAAACATAAAAGCTTTTGCACAGCAAAGGAAACCATAAAAAAGATGAAAAGACAACCCTCAGAATGGGAGAAAATATTTGCAAATGAAGCAACTGACAAAGGATTAATCTCCAAAATTTACAAGTAGCTCATGCAGCTCAATAACAAAAAAACAATAAACCCAATCCACAAATGGACAGAAGACTTAAATAGACATTTCTCCAAAGAAGATATACAGATTGCCAACAAACACATGAAAGAATGCTCAACATCATTAATCATTAGAGAAATGTAAATCAAAACTACAATGAGATATCATCTCACACCGCTCAGAATGACCATCATCAAAATATCTAGAAACAATAAATGCTGGAGAGGGTGTGGAGAAAAGGGAACCCTCTTGCACTGTTGGTGGTAATGTAAATTGATACACCTACTATGGAGAACAGTATGGAGGTTCCTTAAAAAACTAAAAATAGAACTACCATAAGACCCAGCAATCCCACTACTGGGCATATACCCTGAGAAAACCATAATTCAAAAAGAGTCATGTACCAAAATGTTCATTGCAGCTCTATTTACAATAGCCAGGACATGGAAGCAACCTAAGTGTCCATCATCGGATGAGTGGATAAAGAAGATGTGGCACATATATACAATGGAATATTACTCAGCCATAAAAAGAAACGAAATGGAGTTATTTGTAGTGAGGTGGATGGAGTTAGAGTCTGTCATACAGAGAGAAGTAAGTCAGAAGGAGAAAAACAAATACAGTATGCTAACACATATATATGGAATCTAAAAAAAAAAAAAAAAGGTCAGAAGAACCTAAGGGCAAGATGGGAATAAAGACGCAGACCTACTAGAGAATGGACTTGAGGATACGGGGAGGGGGAAGGGTAAGCTGGGGCAAAGTGAGAGTGGCATGGGCATATATACACTACCAAACGTAAAATAGATAGCTAGTGGGAAGCAGCCGCATAGCACAGGGAGATCAGCTCTGTGCTTTGTGACCACCTAGAGTGGTGAGATAGGGAGAGTAGGAGGGAGGGAGATGCAAGAGGGAAGAGATATGGGGACATATGTATATGTATAACTGATTCACTTTGTTATAAAGCAGAAACTGACACACCATTGTAAAGCAATTATACTCTAATAAAGATGTTTAAAAAATTAAAATAAAAATAAAAAATAATACTAAATACTTATAGTTGAGTGTCAGTTTGAATTTTGTGTTCAGTTCCTATTGATCTCCTTCTTATGCTGTGCAGTTTTTTATTTAATGCAATTTTATGATACCTTTAAAAATGAGATAACTATTGCCCTTCATTAGTTTTCTGTTTGGAGGGTAAATTTTAACTATTTTCACATATTTTACATGAACACTAATCTATTCACATTTCTAACTTTTTAAAGTTAAACTTCGAAATTTGTATTTTATATAAGATTTTTATATGTATTAGTCTAGTGTTATATAATTTTCAAAAAATTTGTAAAACCCTCTGATTATATATCCCATATTTGTTTTTAGTGTTCTAAGTTTATTTTTTTGCTTATTATTTCACTGATTGTGAAAGTGACTTAAAATACATTACTGATATTTTCAAACAATTAGCTCTAGCTTTAATTTACACTTTTAAAAATTATGCTATATTGACTTATGGTTTCATTAAAAACTACTTCCCCTTGCCTTGCTTAGAAATATATGTTTGATGTTTCTGTTATTTTTCCACATGCTTTATTTAAATGCTTAAGTTAGTCTCTAGATTTCCTATTATATAATAAAGGTATCTGTATTCTCCTAAGAATATTTAACCATATGGCCTTTTAAATTCATATTATATAAAATGTTCAAATGCATACAACTGTAGAGAGACTAGTATAATGAACTTGAAGATCTATTACCCAGCTTCAACCATGATCAAATTCATGGTCAATTATTTTCATCTATATACTTGCTCACTTCTACCACAGGATTATTTTGAAGCTAATCCTACTCATTTCATCATTTTATCTGTAAATACTTCAATATGTATCTCTAAAATGTGAGAAATCTTTTCCTTAAATTATAACCACAATGTCATTATTATGCTATACAATGTAATTGTTATTTCTTCATCTAAAATGTCCAATCATTATTCACATTTCCAAAATTGTTTTTACAGCAGTTTGTTTGCATCAGTTTCTAATAAAATCTCAACATCTTCTACCTGTTTTCATTGTGCATTTTTTGTTTTTTCTTTTAAAATATAGATTTCTATGTTTTAGAATGATTTCGCAGATTACATCCTGTGTAGTCATTAAACAAGCTCATCTGTTTCTTATATGTCTTGTAAATCAGTAATTATCAATAGATCTAGAGGCTCAATTGGATTGAGTCAATGCTTTACAGTTTTGTTTGTTTGTTTGGTTAGGCCTCTTCAGAGTTTTTCATCAGCAGGTCCAAATATCTGGTTGTCTATTATTTGTGATGTCAGCCCTTTATCAGTATCCCTTTAATCCCTGAACTCATAAGGGATTGTAACATGATGAGGTTTCTTCAATCATTCCTTCTTTGAGAGCTGGAATATGCCCAGGATTAAAAAACGTCCCATATCAACTATTTCGTTACCCTAAGGTGTTGCGTACATAGAAAAGGTAGGGTAAATGCTTGATCTGTCCCCAGTTTCTATTAAAATTTAGGTGTTTCCCTAGCATCCCCCAAAAGCTACCAGTGAGGTAATTTTTTTTCCTTTGCATTATTATGAACCCATGGATTTAAGCATATTTGATGTGTTTCAATCCATGGGAGTTATATTTTTTGCTCAAATTGTCCAATCTTAGGCCAGTGGGAACTTACTCAGATGAACTCTTGTATCCTTTTGATATGACGTTAGAAGTATTTGATATGACATCAGTAGTATTTGATAGCTTCCTTGCTTCATCCTATATATTTTCTGCCCTAGACCTGGAAAATGTCACTTCTTAAGTGGCTTAGCTCTTTTTCAATATAAATGTTTGCAAACCAAATTACGGCTGTTAGTTGTGCTCATAGCTGGTTGTTTACTCATTGTTTCTAGGCTCTTATACTAGAAGATTTTATGTATGTGTATAACAAAAATGTATCATGAGTTCATAATGATACTTCCAATTTAAATTCAGACTAAACTGTGTACAACATAATCTTGTCAACGTGATGTGTGATTAGTTTTAACCATGTCCCAGAATCTTGATCTTTTCAAAGACACTAACATAATGATTCATTTGATTTATTTTATAATATAAATACACCATTAGAATACCAATATCAACTAATACCACCAACAATTTAATTACTAAATGGTCTAAAATTTTTTGTGCTTTTTTTTGTTCTTTGGGCATATATATCACACTAGAGAGATAGAATCAAATTACTGTGTTTTAAGATCACTTGCAATGATTTCTCTTTGTGTGAAAATGCTACCAAATGGGTACAAATTTTTAGTCATTTGTTTCATTTTATTTTAACTTGCAAAATTTTAAATTTTTTAATTTTATTGTATACTTATGAAAAATATTTGGTTCTGAAGTCAAATCTACAAAACCAGCTATATTCAAAGAAGTCTAAAATTTACCCTTTTCCACAATCCTATCCCTTTTCTCCCTCATGAAAAATAAAACATTTATAAAATTTTAATAATTTATCTTCCCAATACTTTTATTTATTAAAAGCAAATATATATGCATTTATTAAAAACAAGTATATATTTTTATTTAGATAAATGTTAGCACACTGCATGTACATTTGCCATCTTGCTTTTCCTCTCCCCTCGTTTACATAACCACATATTCTGGAGATTATCCTGTAACAATGTATAGAGAGAGTCTTCACTCATTTTGACAGGTGCACAGTACCCCATAGTGTAGATTTATAATGGTTTATTTAACCAATCCCAATTGATGGATATTTTGGGTTATTTCTAGTCTTTTGCTGTTACAAACTTTACTTTTACAAATTTGAATTTACTATTTCAATTTTTTTTCCTGTGTATCTTTGGGATCAATACCTAGAGTTCCTTCATCAAAAGTTACAAGGATTTTATTTAAAACATAAAAAGTTGCCTTCAATTCTGAGTTTTTATTGTTAGAGTCTGAGAATTCATGGACTTGAATAATTACGTAAGAAACTCTTAATAAGAGAAGAACGCTGTATTTCCTATATCTGTCAAAGAAACATTAAGGTATCCTACCTAGACAATCTTTCCAGAAATACTCAATTTCTTTTTATTATTTCTGAAGTTAAACAAGAATAAATTTGAATATTTTTTTTAAAGTTACAAGGATAAGTAACTTGTTAGATATTGCCAAATTCACGTCCATAAGGTTCATACTGTTTTGCATTCTTATCAGTTTATATGAAGGAATCCATTTTCTCCACAGCCTCACTAATCGAATAACTGGTTAAAATTTTGAATTTTGCCAATCTGTTAGGTAGCTTATATATGCATTTATATTATGGGTAAGTTTGAGTATATTCTTACATGCCTAAAAGCCATTTGTTTTTTTTTTCTCTGCAACCTGTCAGTTTAATGTCTCTACCCCCTCCCCTTTTATAGGATTGTTGGCCTTATTTTCCCCCTCTATTTCTTTAGAAGCTATTTATATCATAAAGATATTAGCCCTATGCTTCTAATATAATTTGCAAACATTATTTCTGTGTGTCATTTGTCATTTTATTTTACTTACTTTTTACCTTGAACAGATTTTTAAAAATCTTCTATATAATCAAAATACACACTTTTCCTTTATTGCTTCTAGATTTTGGGTCATAGTTAGGAAAGTCTGACAAACTCTGAGATGATAGAGGAGCACAGCTATGCTTCTTTTAGTACTTGTGTGCTTTTTTCTTTCTCATTTACTTCTTTGATTGACTTGGAATTTATCCTGGTGTATGTTTTAAGGAATTTTGTCATTTTCCACATGGCTATCCATTTAGTTTAACCGTCTCACATATCATGTTTAGTAGATCATTTTACATTTACTCCCATCAAAAAAATAGTTTCCTGAAATATCAATTTCTCTTTTTATTGCCTATCTTGTAGGTTTTAATTTGCTTTTACAGTCTATTTTTCTTACAACTGTCTGTCATCTATCCATTTTCCATTTTCTCTTCATCCTATAATCTTTTCCTCTTCCTTTTCATCTCAGCATTTTCTCATCTTTTGACATCCTCCTATTTCTTTAAGACTGTATCTTCTTGCATTTTCTGAGGATGCTTAACAGTTGACTGAAATTTTTTCTTGATATATAAAAATAATTTTCATAAATATGTTCTTTCTTTGAGCTTTATAATGTGATTCCTTTTCCTTCATTTTGCTATTTTTCAGCACCTTTTCATAGGTTCTAAGGAGTTTTATTTTTTCCTGTTTTCCAAGGTTAATTTTATCCATCTTAAGTATTCATCAGCTGTCAGAGAGTGTGAATTATGATTAAATTGTATGGCAGCCAAATTCTCTTCTCAAATCTTTAATTGGAGAAGAGACCTATGTGCATAGTTCTCAGTGTAGACATTCATCATTTGCAAATCTGCTATGTTTTGCTGGTCTCTTATCATCATGCAATATGTTCTTCTGACAGTTCAAACAAAGTTGTATGTAAACCAGCAGGCATTCCCAGGTTCTTCCTGTCTCCTACCCCACGCAAAATATGTTCCTACTAACACTAGATTTCTCCAGAAGCAAGGTGCCCTGGATGGACTCCTCTGTCTGTTCAGAAGCTTTATTGGAGTTGTTGACATTGTGCAGATGTGCAAAGCTGTGGCAGTTGGGTGGGGATAGAATGAGTGGGTTTTGGTACAATTTTCTAGCTGCCTCAGAATTTAGCCTTTACACAGTAGTGAAACAGACACACTATTTTGTGATGGGAGATGTGTGATATTTTCACACATTTTTTCATGAATTAAAATCTAGGTGATCTGTGAGGTGAAATCTAGGAAATATTTTCTTAATTTTTCTCTATTTATTGTATTAGATTATCAATCTAATTTTGAATGTTGTCCTAAATTCTTTTTTTTCCTGCTTTGCTTGGCATTTATGGTACTGGTTTTTTCAGCTTGATACAATTTAAAATCAAAATCTCCTTTTTATGGAATGGTATGTAAAACAATGTTCACTTTTTCCACCTAAAACTGGCCAAGACTATAGCCAAGCTATGACTTCTTTTCCCAATAATAGCTGTGAAAATCAGGTGAAATGCCATAACAGGCTTTACAGTATTCTACTGCAAACAGTTGACTTTAGCCAACATATCTGAGAAAATTCCTACTTAGCACCAGTGGTAATACATTCATGTCGGTTTGTACCAGGAGAATATTGGAAGGTGGAATAAACCAACAGCGTAAGTTTCTGCATAAACTCATTTAAACAGTCATGACTGATTTCTGGGTGTAATGTTGAAAATAAGAATTCATAGGCTTATTCCAACATTTCATTATGCATAGCTTTCAATGTACATTCAAATTAATTAATAGTGGATTTTTAATCTAACAAACATCCTCTTATTCTCAAATATTTATTTAAATACTATGTAGTTTTGTTGTTGATGCTGATGTTATTACTTCCTAAGCTGAATCTTCAACGTGGAGAAAAACATCAATATTAATCAAATGATAGAGAAATGTATTTGGCCTTATTTGTGAGGCTATAAATCTTCCTTTTCTGAAGACCAGACACTATGAAAATGGTAGTCAGGAGATAGTAGAGCTTTGTGAGAAGACAGAGTTAGCTTACAACTCTGATACTAGCTGCCTGACTTAATCTTCATTTTCCTCATTTTCAAAGCACTTCTAGGGTTGTCTTGACAATTACAGGAGAAAATTCATGGGAAATGATTCGTATTTTACCAGAACATAGTAAGTACTCAACAAAGCACCTTTGTATAATTGGGGGCAGTTTAGAATTAGTATTACCTTAAAGAACAAACATTAGTCAAACCTTGCCTCTCATAAGTTAACAATTTTCTGAAACAAGTATGAGGAGTACTGTACGTCTTCTCTGTTCATTCATTATCCATTCTGGAATAATTAGGTGTTTAGTTATGGAGATGAGATGCAGAACAAGAAAGAGGCTAAAATAGCATGAGAGGTAAAGGATGTAGGGTGATTATCTCGCAGAGTATGAATCACAGTTATGAAGCTGGTTCAGAAGACATCAAGTCAGCTCTGTGAGATCACCAGACATATGGCACCCACAGTGTGACAGCTGCCAAATTATTGCCTGTATCATTTCAAGGTGACCAGGCTATATGACATCTAATGTAATTTGGGTGATCCCAAATGTTTTTCTTTTTCTTATCATGTAATTTATAGAGATTACTATTCTTAAGTTACAGTTAATTATACCCCACAGTATTTCATCAATTCCTCATCCCACCAAAACTTTATCATCTCTACTGCAAAATGCCCATAAACCAAACACCATAGTGATTTGTCTAGAGTTTTAAATAAAAGTGATCTATTATTTCTTCTAAAGTGTTTGGATCATTCCAGCCATTTGCGTGGTGCAGAGCCCAGTAAATTAAGCCACAGGACAAAACATCTGAACTTTGAAGTCTAACTTTAGCAGGTATTTACTGGACCTCAAGTTCTTTTGGCACTTAAGGATACAATAATAAAATTAATAATATACAAAATGGTTGTAAGATATGTGAGTTCAAAATGGTCAGTTAATTGAAAAAGTAAAGACTATTAAAAATACAAGTTTTATGAGGATAAAGAACATGACCATGGAATCTGAGAACCAGAATTGTACATTATCTCAACACTATTTATATTCATTTCTGAGATATGAGGTATTCAGTACATGGGATAGGGAAATTTAAATGGTAAAATATCAAATGTGTTATACTAATTAAAATACTGAATTTTTAATGTTACTAATCAACTCATCAGAGATGTATAAATATTCATAAAACTTAGAAATTTAGAAATTATTATTTTTTTATTCAAGACTATTTTAATAATCAGAATAGAAATTATTTAAAGCACTGATTCCCAAAGTATGTCTCCTAGCATTTTAATAGATACAATGTTTCATGGTCAAATAAAATTCAGAAACACTTAGTTACATGGTTTCTTTACTGTTGGACCTCTAAAAGTCTTTCAAATGCAAATTTCTTCATGAATTCCTAAATGTGATAGAATTACAATATTTATGTTTCTTTAACCTATGTGATCATACAACTCTTAACTGTGGATCTTGAAGAGCTAGGAAATATAAATTGAAATAGAAATTGAACTCTTTAGAAATAGAAATTGAACTCTTTATTTTATGTGACAGAACTAAAATCCAGGGTAATTAAGTGGCTAGGTAATGGCAGAGACAGTACTAGAAACTGTAGATCCTTATCTTGTCCAGTGATTTTTTTCTTTTATTTCTTCTAAAACTGATATTTTATATAATATGATGGCAAACTAATATTTTCTTATGAGAAAATTTTGTCACCACATTTTCCTATCTCACAAATTATTGTTGGTGGTATAGCTAGAAGCTTATTAAAACTTTTATGCTATTTAGGCTAAAATCCCCCACTCCAACACATACAAAGTGCAAAATATTACTTTATAACTTGATTTCACTTACTTAACATTAATTAGCTTATTATCCTGAAGCAGGAAAATGGGGTTTGTTGGCTAATCCAAAAATTTAGAGCACAACTCATTGCAACACATTTTATTTTAAAATATACTCGAAATGCCCACTGACATGAAAATGGATTGCACATGGCAGTGCACATGACCATCTGCCCAGGCAAAGTTGCCCTTTCTGTTGAGTTGAGTGGAAAGGTTAATTTCAAATCAGCTCTGTGTGTGGTTGGGCAGTTCCCAAGTGAAAACCAAAAAACGTAATGAAATGTTTATTTAGAAAGAAAGAGTGCACAATTGGTGTGTGTGGCCAGTGTGTGCTAGAGTACATTCCCTTATGAGCGAGTTCTCAACATGGATAGGCTCAGGTGGCTGGGAGAAAAGTGGGACTCCCTCTTAGGCTTATAGAGAGACCCTTAACAAGGAAGAATTCATTGCTTACACTCCAGCAAAAGCTGACAAAGGAATTGTGAACAGTTTGCAATACAAAACCATGAGGAATTTCACCTGCTATGGAAGTTAATCTAAACAGAAATCCAACTGAAGTAACTGAGAATAGTCAGTCTATTTTTCTTGAGTATATCATCTAGAGTAAATTAACAGGACAATCTTAAAGAGAGATGTCAAATGTAACAGCATAACATATTCAAGTCTGTGTACAGAAAACCAATCTGGATGTCAATACCATCAGAATTTGATATGTCCTTGAACAGTTTATTTTTGACAGCAGAACCACAGGCCATGCTTTACATGTGTACATAAAACTCATATGGCATGTGCAAGCCTGCTAGAAAAACATCATTTAAAACCAGAGCTAATATTCTAACAGTTCTCAGAAATAGATGAGGATTTTCAGTCTGGTGATAGATATAGAATATGGAACTATGGCATCTGTTCACTTAACAGAATTCACTCTTTATTTGTTTATCTTTTAGTTTAAGAAAAGGCATCCAATGCATATGTCTCCAGGAACATTTTCAATAATGAATGTTTTGTAATGAATTAGGAAAGATCTGAGCTTTTGATGAAGTGAAAGCTTAAGATAAACGCACCTTTCAATGCACCCAAAGTACATAATTCACAGAGTATAAAGAAAAATGAAGAAACATTTTGCTAAGAATGTCTAACTTCCATGTCTTCCAACATATAAAACAGATCAGGCAGCACAAATTTCTGCTAAATATTCACTACTCTGGGAGTTCATTGACAATCAGTAAGACAGCCTATAGTAAAATATGTAAAGGATACCCATAATGACTTATTTCCTATTCCTGGACATAGACAAAGCAAAATGAGATGTTTCTTTTTTTATGTACAACCTTATGGTTTCTATCACATTATTCATTCTAAGTGCAAAGTAATTGAAGGACAGATTACCTATTCCAAGAGTTATACAACTATAATTTTTTGTGATTTAAGAAAGACTAGAGAGAGAGATGAAAGGAAGAGGAAGATCCAACAGCTCAGTGGTGTGGAAAACCCCCTAGATTAGTGGTTTCAACAATTTGGCCTGTCAAGATTTCAGAAATCTTACATGACCTCCATTACCATGCACATTGTATGGAGTATATCTTGCTATTGTATAATTCTACTGTAAAATCTAGAACATGTCTAGAGAATGTTTATCTTTTTAATATAGCCAAAGAAAGCAAAAAATCAGTGAAATAATAGTATCTCATCTTGAAAGTGCTTAAAGGAGACTTCAGATTTTTCAGATATATTACAGACACAGAGTAGCACATTTCTGTATCTTTCTCTAGAAAATCAGGTTAATACATCATGGTATCACTGTGAATATCAAATGAGATGAGATAGTGTAAGAATATATATCTACATATAGTTATATAATATAATATAGCATATATAATAATATACAGTATACATAATTCTTATATGTATATATTGTAAACTATGTGTATATATGTACATATTTTAGTATAACATATGCATATATAATATATGTATAACATATAAGATATATAATATATAATGTGTTTACATATTATGTCCATTGTATAACATCTGTGTATAATATGTGTAACTCAGTCAACCTAATGATTGAGTGAATAAATGTATACTTTTCATTTTACATTAATTTTTAGTACTTGAACAAATTTTAAAAAGAAATTATCAACATGGGATTATTACATTGTTTTGTTTACATAGCAGTCCTATTAAATGAAATCTAAAATCAAATAACAAAGGTGCACCATATTCCCCAGTTGAGCTTAATATATTCAATCATTTTTTCATCCATTCATTTAAAAAATATTTTTAACTTCCAACTCTGCCAGGCTTTGTGTTGGCTGCTCACTACTTTAGGTAAGTTAAAAGCAGTATACAAAACAGTGATTTAGCAAATATTTCATCCCTGCTTTAAGTTGCCAAAGAAAAGGAATATTACACAAAATCAGAAGATTTTGTCACTAGGCTTCTTAATTTTTTTTTTTTTTACTAATGGTAACTCAGTCTTCCAAAATGTTTTTGCAATAATAAGGGAAAAATTCATGTTAGACACAATTAGAAACAACTAAAAAATTGTCAATTTTGAGTTTTATGACAAGTGGTTTAAAATAGTATTTGTTTCAGAAAGGTGACATTCTTTTAGAGAATGGAAAAAAATGGAAAAATAAATATCATGAAATGGCTTATCCACTTCTTGAACATCATACAGTTCTTACTTAGCAAAAACTTTGATGAGTTAATTGTAAATGGATCAGAAACATATGGGTTAGATTTTCTTTGAAATGTACATGGGTTTAAAATTAAATAGAAAAAAAGTCCTTGGCAAATGCATTTTAGATTTTATTTTACCCAAAATGTTTGAATAATAGTTCAAGATGCTCAATGAAACCAAAACACAGCTGGGTTCCTCTATCCTTAGTAATTGTATAATTACTGGACATGAGATGAGACCATATCCTTAGCAAGCATTCACCAAATACCCAGTGAAAGTACAAATAGTCAGATAATAACTAGATTAAGAAGTTTTTAGTGAAAATTGCATTTCTTTCATGCTTGAAGTACTTGAAATCAAATTAGTTTCAAAATATCAATGACACAAAATATTTGGGAAACTTATTAGCTAAAGTATTTCATATTTATGCAATCATGTATTTAAATTGACCCAATGTTTATAAAATTTTATAGCAATTAAACTCTTGTTAAACTCTACTAATTCTAGTGAGAACTTTGAGAAATTGAAGTCACCATAGCTTCCCTTCCACGAAATCCTGCTGATAGCGTCAAAAGAAACATCTCAATTGCTGGGGAAAAGTTTTTTGTTATTGATACATTTGATATTAATTCTGCTTCAAACATCTTCCCTTTTCTGAAGGTTTTAATATTATTATCCTTAATTATTCATAAATTAATATTATTGAGTCCCAGAAAACAAGATTTTGGATAGGATTGCTTATCTATCATTAAGTATACAAATTCCTAGTGGACAGAATTTCCCTTATTTTTGTATCCCTCACACCCTTGGGCATAGAGAAATTGCCTAGATGATATAATTGCTAAGACAAGCACTGTCCAGTAGAAATATAATGTGAGAAGCAATGTAATTTAAAATTTTGTAGTATTAGCATTCAAAATAACATTCAAAATCAGATGAAATTAGGATGTCCAAGGTGGCAAAGTATGAAGACCCAGAGCTCATTTCTTTACACCAGCACACCAAAATTACAACTACTTACAGTGTAACTATCTATGAGAACAACCTGAAGGTTAGGAGAAAATATTTTTCACAACTAAATATATAAAGAAGGGATCACAGCAAGACAAGGAAGAGGAGTGGAGACACAATATAGTTAAGACCCACACCCCCAGGTATGTGACCCACAAATTGGAGGATAATTACAATTCAGAGATTCTCCCCAAAGGGTGAGGGGTCTAAGCCCAACACTGAACTCACAAGCCTGGGATCCTGCACTAGGAAAACAAGCCCCCAGGACATCTGACTTTGAAGACCAGTGGGGCTTGCAAACGAGAGAGACAGAGGGCTGTATGAAACAGAGGCTCCACTCTTAAAGGCCACCAGAAAAAAAAAATCTCACACACTGTGAGACCCAGTGAAGAGGCAGTAATTTGAAAGAAGCCCGGGTCAGACACACTTACTGATCTTGGAGAGCCTCCCAGAGAGACAGGAGACAACTGGGATTCCCCCTGGAGACACAGACACCGGCAACAGCCATTTTGGGAACTCATTCTACCATGAGGACGTTGGTGCTGGCAAGCACCATTTTGGACTCCACTACCTAGCCTATTAGAGCCAGGGGATTAGTCACCCACCAAACAATTGGCACCAATCCCAGCCCCCACCAGCCCCAAAGCCAGCAACCCCAGGGCTCAGCTCCATCCACCAGCAGACCAGCTCAAACCCCAGGATCTCTCAGGCCATGCATTCAACTGCACCAGGACCAGACCCCACACACCAGCAGGCTGGCAACAACATGTGGCAGGGCCTGGCAGCCAGCTGGGCTGGGGCCAGCTCTACCTACGAGGGTGCCCACAGTAGACTGCCCTGCCACAACAGAAGGGTGCACACAGTCCACATAGAGGACACCTCTAGATTATATAGCTGTAGTGACCAGAAGGGAGAGTGCTGCTGGGCCCCACAGGACCCCTCCATAATAAGGCTAATTCTCCAAGATCAGGAACTGTAACTGACCTACCCAATATATAGAAATAAAAACAGAGAATTAGGCAAAATGAGGAGACAAAGGAATATTTTCCAAACCAAGGAACAAGGCAAAGCCTCAGAAAAAGAACTAAATGAAGTGGAGATAAGCAATCATCCTGATAAAGAGTTCAAATAATGATCATAATTGAACATGAAAGAAGAATTCACAGGGAGAATTTTAACAAAGAGTTAGAAAATATAAAGAAGTACCAAACAAAGCTGAAGAAAACAATAATTAAAATAAAATATACACTAGACAGAATCAACAGTAGATTAGATGGTAGAGAGGAATGGATCAGTGAACCGGAAGACAGAGTAGTGGAAATCACCCAAGCTGGACATGAAAAAGAAAAAAAGAACTTTAAAAAATTACTATAGTTTAAGAGAGCTCTTAGACAATATCAAGCTTACTAACATTTGCATTATAGAGGTCCCAGAAGGAGAAGACAGAGGGGCAGTGAACTTATTTGAAGAAAAAGTAGCTGAAAATTTCCCTAAAAATTGGGAAAGGAGACAGACATCCAAGTCCAGGAAGCACAGAGAGTTCCAAACAAGTTGAACACAAAGAGGTCCACACAAAGACACATTGTAATTAAAAAGTAAAAATTAAACATAAAGAGAGAATCTTAAAAGCAGCAAGAGAAAAGCAACAGTTATGTATAACAGAGCTACCATAATACTATCAGCTGACTTCTTGGCAGAAACTGCAGGCCAGAAGGGAGTGGCACAATATATTCAAAGTGATGAGAGGAAAAAACTTACAACCAAGACAACCAAGAATGCTCTACCCACAAAGGTATCATTCAGATTTGAAGGAGAGATAATTTTAGAGACAAATAAAAGGTAAAAGAGTTCAGCACCACTAACCCAGCTTTATAAGAAATGTTAAAGAAACTTTTCTAAGGGAAAAATAAAAAAGACCACTACTAGAAATATGAAAAGTACAAACGAAAAAAATCTCATTGGTAAGGACAAATATACAGAAAGTTGGTTGTCAAGCACTTATAAAGATAAAGGGAAGATTAAAAGGCAAAAGTAGTAAAAAATCATCTATATTCACAATAAGTAGTTAAGAGGTACACAAAACAAAAATATGTAAACTATGATATCAAAAATATCAAATGTCAGGGAAGTGAGTAAAAATGTAGGGTTGTTAGAATATGTTCAAACTTAAGAGATCATCAACTTAAAATAATTATGTTAATACAAGTATAAATATGTTGTTATATACGAACCTCATGGTAACCACAACCACAAATCAAAAACCTATAATAGATACACACACACACAAAGAAAAGAATCCAAACATAAAACTGCACATAGTCATCAAATCACAAGGAAAGAGAGCAAAAAAAAAAGGAGGAGGGGGAAGAAAAGAACTACAAAAATGATCTGAAAACAATTAACAAAATGACAGTAAGTACATACTTATTAATAATCACTTTAAATGTAATAATCTTGAATGCTCCAATCAAAAAACAAGTAGTAGATGAATGATAAAGACAAGACCCATCTATATCTTGCCTATAAGAGAATTCTGATCTAAAGACACACACAGATTAAAAGTGAGGGGAGGGAAAAAGGTATTTCATGCAAATGGAAATTAAAAGAAAGCCACAGTAACAATATTTATATCAGACAAAATGGAGTTTAAAACAAAACTGTCACAAGAGACAAAGAAGGATATTACATAATGATAAAGTGATCAATCCAATAAAAAGTTATAACAATTGTAATATATATGCACCCAACATAGGAGCACCTAAATTCAAAGGAAAATATTAACAAACTTAATGGAAGAAATTGACAGTAATGTAATAATAATAGGGGACTTTAACACCCCACTTATATCAAAGGACATATCATCCAGACAGAAAGTCAATAAGAAAACACTGGCCTTAAATGCCACATTAGGCCTTAATAGATGTATATATATATATATATATATATATATAGAACATTTCATTTAAAAGCAGCAGAATACAGATTCTTCTCGAGTACATATGGAACATTCTCCAGAATTCATTACATGCTAGGCCACAAAACAAATCTCAATAAATTTAAGAATATTGAAATTGTATCAAGCATCTTTTCTGACCACATGGTATAAGACTAGAATCAACTACAAGGAAAAAAACTGCAAAAAAACACAAATACATGGAAGCTAAACATCTGGGTCAATGAAGAAATCAAAAGAAATTTTTAAAAATACCTGGAGACAAACAGAAATGGCAACACCATGATCCAAAATCTATGGAACACAGCAAAAGCAGTTCTAAGAGGGAAGTATATAGTGATAAAAGCCTACATCAGGAAACAAGAAAAATCTCAAACAAACAATCTAACCTTACACCTAAAGAAACTAGGAAAAGAAAAGCAAACAAAACCCAAAGATAGTAGAAGGGAAGTATAATAAACATCAGAGCAGAAATAAATGAAATAGTGACTAAAAAATATAGAAAAGATTGATGAAACTAAGATCTGGTTCTTTGCAAAGGTAAGAAAATCGATTAACCTTTAGCCATACTCATCAAGAAAAACAGAGGGAAAGCCCAAATAAGTAAAATCAGAAATGAAAGAGGAGAAGTTACAACAACACAGAAATACAAAGGATCATAAGATATTACTATGAACAATTATACACCAATAAAAATGGACAACCTGGAGAAAATGTATAAATCTCACAAGACTGAAGCAGGAAGAAATAGAAAATATGAACAGACCAATTACCAGTAATGAAATTGAATTAGTCATAAAAAAAATTCCAAAACGCAGGAGTGCAGAACCAGATGACTTCACAGGTGAATTCTTCCAAATATTTATCCTATCCTTCTCAAACTATTCCAAAAAATTGAAGAGGAAGGAATAAAATGTCCAAAGACATTTTATGAGACCAATATCATCCTGATACCAAAATCAGACAAAGACACCTCAAAAAAAAAGAATATTATAGGTTAATATCACCAATTAACATATATGTAAAAATCCTCAACAAAATATTAGCAAACTGAATCCAAAAATATATTTAAAGGATCATACACCATGATCAAGTGGGATTTATCCCAGAGATGCAAGGATGGTTTAATATATGCAAATCAATCAATGTGATGCATCACATCAACAAACTGAAGAATAAAAATCATATAATCATCTCAATAGATGTGGGAAAAGCTTTTGACAAAATTCAACATTTGTTTACTGATAAAAACTCCCAACAAAGTGCATATAGAGGGAACATACCTCAACATAATAATGGCCATATATGACAATCCTATAGCCGACAGCATACTCAGTGGTGAAAACCTAAACACTTTTGCTCTGAAATGAGGAACAAGACAAGGATGTCCACTCTCACCACTATTATTCAACATAGTAATGGAAGTCCTAGCCATAGCAATCAGACAAGACAAATAAAAGATATCCAAATTAGAAAAGAAGTAAAATTTTCACTGTTTGCAGATGACATGATACAGAAAATCCTAACACCATCAAAAAACTATTATACTAATAAATGAATTTAGTAAAGTTGCAGGGTACAAAATTAACATACAGAATTCTGTGAAGTTTCTATACAATTAACAATTAACTATCAGAAAGAGAAAGTAAGGGAAAAAAATCCCATTTTGAGTTGCATCAGAAAGAATAAAATATCTAGAAATAAAGCTAACCAAGGTAGTAAAAGACTTGTAATTGAAGAATTTTGTTATTAAAAACCATACTCTCCAAGGCAATCTACAGATTCAATGCAATCTCAATCAAAATACCAATGGCATTTTCCACAGAACTGGAAAAAATAATTTAAAATTTGTTTGGAAACACAAAAGAATCTGAATAGTCAAAACAATCTAGGGAAAGAAAAACAAAGCTGGGATTATCACATTCCTTGGTTTCAAACTGTGCTGCGAAGCTACAATAATCAAATAGTATAGTACTGGCACAAACACAGACACATAGAACAATGGAATAGTAAAGAGAACTCAGGAATAAACCCACACCTATGTGGTCGATTTATCTACAACAAAGGAGACAAGAGTGTACAATGGGGAAAAGACAGCCTCTTCAATAAATGGCGTTGGGAAAACTGGACAGCTACATGCCAAAAAAATCAAACTGTACTACTTTCTCACACCATAAAAAAAAATTCCAAATGGATTAAAAACTTAAATGTAAGTCCTGAAACCATATAAAACTCCTAGAAGAAAACAAATGCAGTAAGCTTGACATCAGTCTTAGCAATATTTTTCTGTATCTTCTCCTCAGGCAAAGGCAACTAAAGCAAAAATAAATAAATGGGACTACACCAAACTAAAATGCTTTTGCACAGCAAGGGAATCCTTCATCAAAACAAAAAGACCACTCACTGAATAGGAGAAGATATTTGCAAAAATATACCCAATAAGGAGTTAATATCCTAAATAAACAAAGAACTCATAAAACTCAACATCAAAAAACATATTACTCAATTAAAAAATGGACAGAGAACTTGAATAGACATTTTTCCAAAGAAGACATACAGATGGCCAGTAGACATATAAAAAGATGCTCAACTTCACTAATCATCAGGGGAATGCAAGTCAAACCCACAGTGAGATAGCACCTCACACCTGTCAGAACAACTATCATTAAAAAGACCACACATAACAAGTGATGTCAATAATGTGGAGAAGAGGTAACCCCTGTACACCACTTTTGAAAACAGCATGGAGGTTTCCCAAAAAAACTAAAAATAGAATTACCAAATGACCCAGCAATTACACTCCTGGATATATATCCCCCCCAAAATGAAAACAGTAATTTGAAAATGCACCACATGCACCACAATGTTCATAGCAGCATTATTTACAATTGCCAAGATATGGAAGTAACCCAAGTATCCATCAACAGATGAATGGATAATGAAAATGTGGTGTATATATACAATGGAATACTACTAAGCCATAAAAGAAGAATGAAATTATGCCATTTGCAAAACATGGATAGATTTGGAGGGTATTATGCTAAGTGAAATAAGTCAGACAGAGGAAGACAAATACTGTATAATATCACTTAATGTGGAATCTAAAAAATAAAACTAGTGAATATAACAAAAAAGAAACAGACTCACAGATATAGAGAACAAACTAGTGGTTATCACTGGGGAGAGGGAAGGGGGGAGGGGAAAGATAATGGTAGGGGATTAAGAGGTACAAACTACTATGTATAAAATAAATAAGCTACAAGGATACAACACAGGGAATGTAGCCAATATTTTATAATAACTATAAATGGAATACACTTTAAAAATTGTGAATCACTATGTTGTACACCTGAAACTTATATAATATTGTATATAAAATATACCTCAATAAAAATAAAAAATAAATCAATTAAATGGGGACAGAAAACATGCAAAAAATTGGTCTAATAGCGTATTTTAAATTCTGCATACCATTATTATAGATATGCATTCTTCTTAAGTATTATTAAAATTGACCAAAATTGATAAAATAGGAGAACATAGGGTAGTCTCAATAAATATCAGAAAGTGGACTTCAAAATGACCACATACCTTGACCACAGGGCAATTTTGTTTGAACATATTAAAAAATGATAAAATTTCAAAATTCCCGAACATTTCAAAATTATAAAATATACTTCTAAATAACCCACGTGTTAAAGAAAATATTATAACGAATAGTAAAACATACTTATAACTGAAAGAATAAGAATATATTATAAATTTTGGGAGTGCAGTGAAAGTTGCAATACAAAGGAAAATTATAGCCTTAAGTACTTAAATAAAAAAGACAAACTAAAAATTAATAAGCTGTCCAATTTAAGTTAGGGGAGAAAAGTGATAGAGTAAATCGAGAGGAATTTGAAGGAAGGAAATAATAAATATATTATGTGAAATCAATAAAATAGAAAACCAGAATACATTAGAGAGGTTCAACAAAAGAGAAATGTATTTATTTAAAAAATTAAATCTCTGTGAGACTAGGAAGGAAAAATATTGAGACGGAGTTAGGACTTTGTTAAATCAACACCTGTTAAATGGAGCACACTGTGCTGGGTGGGGAGCCGGGGTTCAACAACAGACCACAAGAAGAGTTGAAACAGAAGTTTGTTACTCACAGGTCTTGGATGAAGTTCAGGCATCCCTAGAAGGGCCATATGGGGAGGTCAAGCAGGGTGCATACAGATTCTGGACCTGGGGTACATGTGTTTATTAGGGTTTGGTCAATTCAAACCAAAAGAGCAGTTTTGGTAAGCCTCAAGGGGTCATATCTAAGGGGTGCATAAGGTAAACAGGCCCTGGGAGACAGGGAGAATGTTGATCACAAGGGTTGTAGGGGAGTCACGTCAGGAACTTCCATTTGCTTGTGACCTTGCTTTGCTATCCAAGGAGTGTGCTTCATTTACAAGAGGGGCTGGTCAGTTTAAGGACCCTGCAGACCACTTAGCCACACAGAATGCGACCATGGGGTAGCTTAGCTAAACTCTGGACCAAAGGTAAAAATGAATAAGATTATGGTTAAAAGGGGGGCATACATATGTAAGAGATTAAAAAGATAATGTTAGAATATAATCAATAACTTGGCAAATAAATTTGAAAGCTTAGATAAAAGGAATAAATTTACAGAAAAATATGATATCAAAAACTGACAGCAATAAATAGAAAACCTGAATAGTGCTATAATTATTAATGAACTTGAAGCAATAATTAAAACCTTTCTACAAGCAAAAGACCAGGATCAAATCACTTTATAAGATGGTTTTACTAACCTTTCAAGGAACAGATTATCCTAATCTTATGTAAACTGTCTAGAGAACAAACTAGGAATACTTCTCCATGTATTCAATGAGGTGAGAATGAAAAAGGAAATTTACAAGCCCATTTTACTCATAAAAATTGTTGGTAAAAAGCTTAACAAAATAACAGCAATCTGAAACCAGCAATGTGGAGGGAAAAAAGATAATAAACCTAGACTCATATAACCTAATATAACATAATATAAACTAATATACCTAGAATACAAGGTTAGTTAAATTTTAGAAAATCTATAAATGTCTTTCACAAGATTAACAGATAAAAGGAGGAAAATACAGAAGACTATTTTATTGTGAAGACAAATAATTTATTACATAATATCCCTTAATTATATATAGTTATAAAACCTTCAAAAATCATTATACATTATAATAGAGGTCAGCAAGATGGCCAGATATAAAATCAATATACAAAGGTCAATCACATATTTATACAACAGGGAAAAAATACAAAATATAATTTTAAGTGACAACATTTACTTAGCAACAAAACTACAAAGTATCAAAGACTACACTTAAAATAGTTGCAAGATCTTAACAAAGTACAGGATAAAATTTTACTTTAAAAGATTACAGAAGACTTTAAAAAGTGGAGAGTTGGCCATGCTCAGGACTAGGAAAATTGATATATAGAGATGTTAAATCTCCCAAATAATTCATAAATTCCAATTCATAACTCCAATTAAAATTTCAATAGTATTTTTCATGGGATTTCTCTTTTTTTTTTAACATCTTTATTGGAGTATAATTGCTTTACAATGGTGTGTTAGTTTCTGCTTTATAACAGAGTGAATCAGTTATACATATACATATGTTCCCATATCTCTTCCCTCTTGCATCTCCCTGCCTCCCACCCTCCCTATCCCACCTTTCTAGGTGGTCACAAAGCACAGAGCTGATCTCCCTGTGCTATGCGGTTGCTTCCCACTAGTTATCTATTTTACGTTTTGTAGTGTATATATGCCCATGCCACTCTCTCACTTTGTCACATCTTACCCTTCCCCCTCCCCATATCCTCAAGTCCATTCTCTAGTAGGTCTGTGTCTTTATTCCCGTCTTGCCACTAGGTTCTTCATGATGTTTTGTTTTGTTTTGTTTTCCCCTTACATTCCATATATATGTGTTAGCATACTGTATTTGTTTTTCTCTTTCTGACTTACTTCACTCTGTATGACAGACTCTAACTCCATCCACCTCACTACAAATAACTCAATTTCGTTTCTTTTTTATGGCTGAGTAATATTCCATTTAATATATGTGCCACATCTTCTTTATCCATTCATCCAATGATGGATGCTAAGGTTGCTTCCATGTCCTGGCTATTGTAAATAGAGCTGCAATGAACATTTTGGTACATGACTCTTTTTGAATTATGGTTTTCTCAGGGTATATGCCCAGTAGTGGGATTGCTGGGTCTTATGGTAGTTCTACTTTTAGTTTTTTAAGGAACCTCCATACTGTTCTCCATAGTGGCTGTATCAATTTACATTCCCACCAACAGTACAAGAGTGTTCCCTTTCCTCCACACCCTCTCCAGCATTTATTGTTTCTACATTTTTTGATGATGGCCATTCTGACTGGTGTGAGATGATATCTCATTGTAGTTTTGATTTACATTTCTCTAATGATTAATGATGTTGAGCATTCCTTCATTTGTTTGTTGGCAATCTGTATATCTTCTTTGGAGAAATGTCTATTTAGGTCTTCTGCCCATTTTTGGATTGAGTTGTTTGTTTTTTTGTTATTCAGCTGCTTGTAAATTTTGGAGATTAATCCTTTGTTAGTTGCTTCATTTGCAAATATTTTCTCCCATTCTGAGGGTTGTCTTTTCATCTTTTTTATGGTTTCCTTTGCTGTGCAAAAGCTTTTAAGTTTCATTAAGTCCCATTTGTTTATTTTTGTTTTAATTTCCATTTCTCTAGGAGGTGGGTCAAAAAGGATCTTGCTGTGATTTATGTCATAGAGTGTTCTGCCTATGTTTTCCTCTAAGAGTTTCATAGTGTCTGGCCTTACATTTAGGTCTTTAATTCATTTTGAGTTTATTTTTGTGTATGTTGTTAGGGAGTGTTCTAATTTCATACTTTTACATGTAGCTGTCCAGTTTTCCCAGCACCACTTATTGAAGAGGCTGTCTTTTCTCCACTGTATATGCTTGCTTCCTTTATCAAAGATAAGATGATGATATGTGCATGGGTTTATCTCTGGGCTTTCTATCCTATTCCATTAATCTATATTTCTGTTTTTGTGCCAGTACCATACTGTCTTGATTACTGTAGCTTTGTAGTATAGTCTGAAGTCAGGGAGCCTGATTCCTCCAGCTCCATTTTTCGTTCTCAAGATTGCTTTGGCTATTCGGGGTCTTTTGTGTTTTCATGCAAATTGTGAACTTTTTTGTTCTAGTTTTGTGAAAAATGCCAGTGGTAGTTTGATAGGGATTGCATTGAATCTGTAAATTGCTCTGGGTAGTAGAGTCATTTTCACAATGTTGATTCTTCCAATACAAGAACATGGTATATCTCTCTATCTATTTGTATCATCTTTAATTTCTTTCATCTGTGTCCTATAATTTTCTGCATACAGGTCTTTTGTCTCCTTAGGTAGGTTTATTCCTAGATATTTTATTCTTTTTGTTGCAATGGTAAATGGGAGTGTTTTCTTAATTTCACTTTCAGATTTTTCATCATTACTGTATAGGAATGCAAGAGATTTCTGTGCATTAATTTTGTATCCTGCTACTTTACCAAATTCATTGATTAGCTCTAGTAGTTTTCTAGTAGCATCTTTAGGATTCTCTATGTATAGTATCATGTCATCTGCAAACAGTGAGCGTTTTGCTTCTTCTTTTCCAATTTGGATCCCTTTTATTTCTTTTTCTTCTCTGATTGCTGTGGCTAAAACTCCCAAAACTATGTTGAATAATAGTGGTGAGAGTGGGCAACTTTGTCTTGTTCCTGATCTTAGTGGAAATGGTTTCAGTTTTTCATCATTGAGGATGATGTTGGCTGTGGGTTTGTCATATATGGCCTTTATTATGTTGAGGTAAGTTCCCTCTATGCCTACTTTCTGCAGGGCTTTTATCATATATGGGTGTTGAATTTTGTCAAAAGCTTTCTCTGCATCTATTGAGATGATCATTTGGTTTTTCTCCTTCAATTTGTTAATATGGTGTATCACATTGATTGATTTGCATATACTGAAGAATCCTTGCATTCCTAGAATAAACCCCACTTGATCATGTGTATGATCCTTTTAGTGTGCTGTTGGATTCTGTTTGCTAGTATTTTGTTGAGGATTTTTACATCTATGTTCATCAGTGATATTGGCCTGTAGTTTTCTGTCTTTGTGACATCTTTGTCTGGTTTTAGTATCAGGGTGATGGTGGCCTCATAGAATGAGTTGGGGAGTGTTCCTCCCTCTGCAATATTTTGGAAGAGTTTGAGAAGGTTAGGTGTTAACTCTTCTCTAAATGTTTGATAGAATTCATCTGTGAAGCCATCTGGTCCTGGGCTTTTGTTTGTTGGAAGATTTTTAATCACAGCTTCAATTTCAGTGATTGTGATTGGTCTGTTCATATTTTCTATTTCTTCCTGGTTCAGTCTCGGCACGTTGTGCATTTCTAAGGATTTGTCCATTTCTTCCAGGTTGTCCATCTTATTGGCACAGAGTTGCTTGTAGTAGTCTCTCATGATCGTTTGTATTTCTGCAGTGTCAGTTGTTACTTCTCCTTTTTCATTTCTAATTCTGTTGATTTGAGTTTTCTCCTCTCATATGTTTAAAATAATTTATATGGAAGAGTAAATATTTCAGAGTTGCCAGAGTAGAGCTAAAAAGCAGGGGAAAATGAAAATGGGACTTCCTACCACATAACAAGACATTGTAAAACTATAGTACTAATTAAAGTAAGTGTAGAACCGGCAGAAAGACAAATTACCGGTGGAAGATACTAGAAAGCCCCAAACAGATCCACATATACAAGGAATGTTAATATTGTCATAGGTACCATGATAGATCAGTGAAGAAAGGTGAAACTATTGGAAAAAAAAAAGCTGGAAAAAATAATTAATAGTGAGGGGGAAAAATAAAATTGTGTCTTTCTGTCATAGCTACACAGAAGTTAGCTCTAGATGGATTAAAGACAGCTATGAAAAACAAAATTTATAAAAATTAAAGAATATATAACCAACCTTATATAAGCTATAAACATTGTTAAACATAGAAGTAATGACAAATTAGAATATGTATAAACTAACAGCTGTTTATCAAAAAAATGTTAAAAAAGGTAAAACAATAATCACTATTACAACAATTTTGCAACACAAATAGTCAGCACAGTATAATTATTATAGACTATATATTGAATTCCTACAAATGAATAAGAAAAAATGTCAACTTAGTAAGAGAATGGGAGAGGTTAGGAGCATTAATCCTAAAAGTAAACACATAGAGCCAATTGAAATGTAAGATTTTCAACTTCTTAGAAATTAGCAAAATTCAACTCAAGACCACAATGAGCTACCATTTTGATTTTCATAAATTAAGAAGTTTGACAATAAAAAATATTGGCGAAAAATAAATCAGTGCTATTGCTTATATATTATTAGTATGAGTGTAAATTGGTACAACCACTTTGAAAAATAATTTGGCATTATCTTATAAATTTTAATATTTGCAATCCAGCATTATCTCTCTTAGAGTTATGCCTAAGAAGACATATGTGTGCTAGAAGATATGTAAGAATATATATATATATATATACTATATATACTATTTTGTTAAAAATAGTGTATATATATCTAGTAGTATATATATATATTCTATTTTGTTAAAAAGCAAAACCTGGAAATAATTAAAATATCCATCAATAGGAGAATGGGTAAATAAATTTTATTATATTTAGAATTAACTATTTTACAGAAGTAAAAATTAATGAACTATAACTATATACATATATCCATTACTGAAAAATTATATACAATATAATGCTATTTAAAGTTCAAAAATAAGTAAAGATTTTAAAAAATATTTTATCACATATATGATAAAGTGTTTTTTAAGAATTAAGGGACATATGAACATGAAATTAAGGATAGATGTTACTTTTGGAATAGAATTGGCAGTAGGGAGGGGAAGGGGTCAGTGGGAGGAAGAATATCCTGGTTAGTATAAATTATTGGTAGCACTTTAGTTCTTGAATGACAGTTTTGCAGACTATAATCATAAAATTTTAAATTAATTAAGCAAAAAATAGAGCCCTACATTGACAAATGATTATAATGTGTTATAAATGGAAGATTACAATTAATTTATCTACCTAAATTCCATAAAATTATAAAAGAAGTAGTTTGTTTATTTAAAATTATGTTGTCATAATTATGAGGTAAATATATAGAAAACTCTTTTCCGCATTATGAGAGATGTTAAAACAAAAAAGATATTAATCAAAGTTACTAAGAACATGGCCTTTGATACCACCAATTCTGGAGTAGGAGACAAGGAGTAGAGTAACTGTTAAAACCGTGGGCTCAGAAATTGGCCTTCCTGGGTTTCAATTTCTGACTCCTGTCTTTATTTGCTGGTATGATTTGTGACAATTTACTCAGTTTATCTGTGAAATAAGGATGAAAACACTCATGGGATGTTAAAGTGCTTAAAAAGTGTAAAGTGCTCAATAAATGTGAATTGTCACGTTAATCGTGAAAAGTTTCTTGAAAGGCTGTGTTACTTGAAAGGCTGTGTTACTTGAAAGGTTGTGGGTATGTCAGGGAGTGCCTTAATGGGGATGGTGTCTGAGGCCTCAAATCTAGGGCTCTCTCTGGATGTTAAGGGGAACAAAATGTCCCCCCTTAAAAAGTAATCCCTTCTCAAAAACTAAAATCTGTGGATTTGTGAGAAGCAACTTCTCTTTTCAATCATTAGTATCAGAACACAAAAATCTAGATGTAAACAAACAAATACAAGTCTCACAAATTATCATAAATAACCTATTTTAGGGCAAGAAGTATCATGGTGCAATGAAAAGGGCCCTAGATTAGTTGACTATTGTGATCTGACTTAACTTGTCTAAGAGTCCATGTCTTTTCATCCAAACCTGGTCAGAATTGTTTTTCCAAGGCACTTCTGAACTCCAACATTTTAATAGAATGTCTTTCCTCAGTGGATGTATTTTCACCACGGACATGATCGTGCATCAATTATCCTTGCACATTTGCCACTGTCTTCACCAAAGCTCTGGAAGAGCAACAACAGGTGAATGAGATAAAGTTGACTGAGTATTTAAGGATAGCGAATTGGAAAATATCTTTATTTCACCAGCCAGCAGCTGGTTTAACCAGCAAGTTTTTGCTGTCCAAGTGTCCAGATTAAATTATTTATTTTCCCATTAGCTGTCTGAACACAAAGCTCATGTGCTGGATAAAATTTCATGGTGTTAGCTAAGATATGACCATTTAAAAGAAGCTTTGGTACTTCCTTAATAAGCAGCATAAAGATAAATAGAAGAGCAGAATGGAGAAACTTACCCTAATACATTTTTAAATGTGTGGTATTTCTTGTTGTTAGGGTAAAGAATAAATTCTGTATCTACTTTGCCCACAGCCAAATGTGCTATGATATATTATTTATGTACCTGACAAATTCTCAAGTGTAGCATCAGCCTTGCTAAAATACCCTTTGGCATGACACTGTACTTCCAAATTTAGTGTTATGGCTGACAGCATTTTTCCTGATCTCTCAAAAAAGGACCAGACAAAATTTCACTGCATACATTTCCAAAGGATCTGATAATTATTTTCTTCTTTTTAGAAAGTAAATTCCCTAAGTGTGAAAAGAAAAAACCTTAGATAAAACCTTTCACCTTATCAGGTTTTAGGAGGGGAAAAAATAATTATGTAAATATCTTCCAGTTACATGTTAAAATAACTACACCACTTGGAGGGATTAAAGTAAAATGAAGTTTAGCTTGAGAAAAATCAAATATGGATATCTAGATTGTAACAGCAACTTAGAAATCAAAATACTTTTATTAATTTTATGTAATGTTACCTAACAGAGTTTTGCAATCTCTCCTTCTCTTAAATTTTTTTATGAAGAGGAAGGATGAGTGGAGATAAATATTTGAATAGCATTAATTTTGAAGGATATGTTCAAGCATAAACTCATTAGGAGGCAACTAAAATATAAATTAAAGCACTTATGAATATTATCTGTGATGGAAATTAAACTGATATTGCTTAATTGATATTGGTTAATCTGACAGTAACAGATTTTTAAAATAAATATTACAATAAAAAAAGTGGGTAGAGGATCCATTGATATTTGAATGTCAGCCTTTTGGTTCTTCCAATTGACTACAAATTCTGTTTTGGCTCTAAGTTTTCATTTCAGTATCTACACTGTCATGTCCATTTAAAAAAAAAAATAGTAACATAATGCAGAGCCAAGAAGCAAGTGCAAAGCCGAACCTAGAAAAATCTATAAAATCAGGTTTAGGAAAGAGCTAAATTGCTTATAAATGTCAAAAACTGTAGGAGGAGTAGTAACTTAAAAATAATCACAACAAATCTACTGCTTTGCTTATAAGGTCTGAAATACACTGAAGTCAATGTGGCCAAGAACAGATTTTATATCTGAAAATCCAGACATCCATCTTCACTTACACTTACAGGCAAATACTGGTCTATGGTCTGAGGCAATAGAACAACCCAAACATTATATTAATACATGTGATTTTTGGCAAAACTATGATAAATACATCAATTGCTAGCTCTATGCTGCCCACTGACTAGTACTTTTCTTTCATAGTACAGCTTCAAGAAGGCACCTGAAGCAAGGTATAAACCTACAAGACTAAATAAATGATGAGGAAATAGGTAATCTACCTGAAAAAGAATTCAGAGTAATGATAGTAAAGATGATCCAAGATCTCAGAAATAGAATAGAGGCACAGATTAAGAAGATACAAGAAATGTTTAACAAAGACTTAAAGAACTAAAGAACAAACAAACAGTGATGAACAATAAAATTACTGAAATGAATAATACTCTAGAAAGAATCAACAACAGAAAAACTGAGGCAGAAGAACAGATAAGTGACTGAAAGATAGAATGGAGGAATAATTGTCATGGAACAGAATAAAGAAGAAAGAGTGAAAACAAATGAGGATAGTGTCAGAGACCACAATTAAACACACCAAAATTCGAATTATAGGGGTCCAAGAAGAAAGGAAGAGAAAGGGTCTGAGAAAATATTTGAAGAGATTATAGTTGAAAACTTCCCTAACGTGGGAAAGGAAATAGTCACCCAAGTCCAGGAAGTGCAGAGAGTCCCATACAGGATAAATCCAAGGAGAAACATGCCAAGATATATAATCAAACTAACAAGAATTAAATAAAAAGAAAAATATTGAAAGCAGCAAGGGAAAAGTAACAAATAACATACAAGGGAATCCCCATAACGTTAACAGCTCATCTTTCAGCAGAAACTCTGCTGGACAGAAGGGAGTGGAATGATATATTGAAATTGAAAAACTTACAGACAAGATTACTACCGAGCAAGGATCTCATTCAGATTTGACAGAGAAATAAAAAGTTTTACAGACAAGCCAAAGCTAAGAGAATTCAGCACCACCAAACCAGCTTTACAATAAATGCTAAAGGAACTTCTCTAGGTGGGAAGCACAAGGAAAAAAAAAAAAAAAACCTACAGAAACAAACCCAAAACAATTAAGAAAATGGAAATAGGAACATGCATAGTGATAATTACCTTAAATGTAAATGGATTAAATGCTCCAACCAAAAGACACAGACTGGCTGAATGGATAAAAAAACAAGACCCATATATATGCTGTCTACAAGAGACCAACTTCAGACCGAGGGACACATACAGACTGAAAGTGAGGGGATGGAAAAAGATATTCCATGCCAATGGAAATCAAAAGAAAAGAGTAGCAATACTCATATCAGACAAAATAGGCTTTAAAATAAAGGCTGTTAAAAGAGACAAGGAAGGACACTACATAATGATCAAGGGATCAATCCAAGAAGACATAACAACTGTAAATATATATGCACCCAACATACATGCACCTCAATATATAAGGCAAATGCTGACAGCCATAGAAGGGGAAATCAACAGTAAATCAGTAATCATGGGCACTTTAACACGCCACTTACACCAATGGATAGATCATCCCAACAGAAAATTAATAAGGTAACACAAGCCTTAAATGACACATTAGACCAAATGGACTTAATTGATATTTATAAACATTCCATACAAGAGTAGCAGAATACACTTCCTTCTCAAGTGCACATGGAACATTCTCCAGTATAGATCACATCTTGGGTCACAAATAAAGCCTTGGTAAATTTAAGAAAATTGAAATCATGTCAAGCATCTTTTCCAACCACAATGCTATGAGATTAGAAATCAATTATAGGAAAAAGTGTAAAAAACACAAACACATAGAGACTACACAATATGTTACTAAACAACCAATGGATCACTGAAGAAATCAAAGAGGAAATTTAAAATAATTAGTGACAAATGACAATGAAAACACAATAATGCAAAACCTATGGGACACAGCAAATGCAGTTCTAAGAGGGAAGTTCATAGCAATACAATCCTACCTCAAGAAACAATAAATATCTCAAATAAACAACCTACACTTACACCTAACGCAACTAGAGAAAAAAGAACAAAAAAAAACCCGAAGTTAGTAGAAGGAAAGAAATCATAAAATCAGAGCAGAAATTAATGAAATAGAGATGAAGGAAACAATAACAAAGATCAATGAAACTATAAGCTGGTACTTTGAGAAGAAAAACAAAATTGATAAACCTTTAGCCAGATTCATCAAGGAAAAAAAGGGAGATGATCCAAATCAATAAAATTAGACATAAGAAAGAAGAAGGTACAATGGACACCACAGGAATACAAAGGTTCATAAGAGATTATGCCAAGCAACTATATGCCAATAAAGTGGAAAACCTAGAAGAAATGGACAAATACTTAGAAAGATACAACTTTCCAAGCTGAACCAAGAAGAAATAGAAAATATGAACAGGCCAATCACAAGTACTGAAATTGAAACTGTGATTAAAATCTTCCAACAAAAAAAGTCTAAGGCCAGATGTCTTCACAGGTGAATTCTATCAAACATTTAGAAAAGAGCTAACACCTGTCCTTTTGAAACTTTTCCAAAAAATTGCAGAAGAAGGAACACCCCCAAGCTCATTCTACAAGGCCACCATCACCCTGATACAAAAAACAAACAATGAGATCACAAAAAAAGAAAGTTACAGGCCAATATCACTGAGAACATAGACACAAAAATCCTCAACAAAATATTAGCAAACAGAATCCAACAACAGGGTTGCAAGGATTCTTCAATACATGCATATCAATCAATGTGATACATCACATTAACAAATTGAAAAATAAAAGCCATATGATCATCTCAATAGATGCATAGAAAGCTTTTGACAAAATTCAACACCCATTTATGATAAAAACTCTCTAGAAAGTTGGCTTAAAGGGAACCTACCTCAACCTAATAAAGGCCATATATGACAAACCTATAGCTAACATCATACTCAATGGTGAAAAGCTGAAAACATTTCCTCTAAGATCAGGAACAAGGCAAGGATGTCCACTCATGCTACTTTTATTCAACATAGTTTTGGAAGTTCTAGCCACGGCTCTCAGTGAAGAAAAAGAAACAAAAGGAATCCAAATTGGAAAAGAAGTAAAACAGTCACTCTTTGCAGATGACGATACTATACATAAAAAAGCCTACAGATATTACCAGAAAACTACTAGAGCTCATCACTAAATTTGGTAAAGTTGCAGGATACAAAGTGAATACACAGAAATCTCTTGCATTTCTATACACTAACAACAAAAGATCAGAAAGAGCATTTAAGGAAACAATCCCATTTACCACTGCAACAAAAAGAATAAAATACCAAGAATGAACCTACCTAAGGAGGCAAAATACCTGTACTCAGAAAATTCTAAGATACTGATAAAAGAAATCAAAGATAACATAAACAGATGGAGAGATATACCATTTTCTTGGATTGGAAGAATCAATATTGTGAAAATGACTATACTACCCAAAGCAATCTACAGATTCAATGCAATCCCTGTCAAATTACCAGTGGCATTTTTCAGAGAATTAGAACAAAAATTTTCAAAATATTAATGGAAACACAAAAGACCCCAAATAGTGAAAGTAACCTTAAGAAAGTAAAACAGAGCTGGAGGTATCAGGCTGCCTGGTTTCAGACTATACTACAAAGCTACAGTAATCAAGACAGTATGGTACTGGCACAAAAACAGAAATATAGATCAATGGAACAGGATAGAAAGTCCAGGGATATACCCACACACCCATGGCCACCTAATTTATGACAAAGGAGGAAAGAATATACAGTGGAGAAAATACAGTCTCTTCAATAAGTCTCTTGAAAACTGGACTGCTACATGTAAAAGAATGAAATTAGAACACTCCCTAACATCACACAGAAAAATAAACTCAAAATGGATTAAAGACCTAAATGTAAGGCCAGATACTATAAAACTCTTAGGGGAAAATATAAGCAGAACACTCTTTGACATAAATCACAGCCAGGTCTTTTTCAACCCACTGTCTAGAGTAATGAAAATAAAAACAAAAATAAACAAATGGGGCCCAATTAAACATAAAAACTTTTGCACCACAAAGGAAGTGATAAACTAATGAAAAGACAACCCTTATAATGGGAGAAAATATTTGTAAAGAAAACAACTGACAAGGGACTAATTTCCAAAATATACAAACAATCCATGCAATTCAGTATCTGAAAAAACAAACAACCCAATCAAAAAATGCACAGAAGACCTAAATAGACATTGCTCCAAAGACATACAGATGGCCAAAAAGCACATGAAAAGTTGCGCAACATCACTAGTTATTAGAGAAATACAAATCCAACCTACAGTGAGGTATCACCTCACACTGGTCAGAATCTACAAACAATAAATGCTGGAGAGGGTGTGGAGAAAAGAACCCTCCTACAGTGTTGGTTGGAATGTAAATTGGTACAGCCACTATGGAGAACAACATGGAGATTCCTTAAAAAACTAAAAATAGCGCTACCATATGACCCAGCAATTCCACTCCTAGGGATATATCCAGAGAAAACCAGAATTCAGAAGGATGCATGCACCTCTATGTTCATTGCAGTGGTATTTACAATAGCCAGGACATGGAAGCAACTTAAATGTCCATCGATAGTGGAATGGCTAAAGAAGATGTGGTACATATATACAATAGAATGTTCCTCAGCCATAAAAAGGAATGAAATAATGCCATTTTCAGAAATGTGGGTAGACATAGAAATTGTCATACAAAGTGAACTAAGTTAGAAAGAGAAAAACAAATATTGTATAATATCAGTTATACGTGGAATCTAGACAAATGGTACAGATGAACTTATTTGCAAAGCAGAAATAGAGTCACAGATGTAGAGAACAAACTTATGGTTACAAAGGGGGGAAAGGGGGGTGGGATGAATTCAGAGATTGGCATTGACATATATACACTACTATGTATAAAATAGATAAAAAATTAAAACTTACTATATAGCAACAGGGAACTCTACTCAATGCTCTGTGGTGACCTAAATGGGAAGCAAATCTTTTAAAAAAGTGGATATATGTATAAGTATAACTGGTTCACTTTGCTGCACAGAAGAAACTAACACAACGTTGTAAAGCAAGTGTACTCCAATAAAAATTAATAAGCAAAAGAAGGCACCTGAACTTCCAAGCATCTTGTGGGGATGTGCCCAGTGCCCATATCCAAGCCTAAGGCAAGTTTCTAAACCTTTTGGGGGCTTTACATATCACCAGAGAGAACAATATTGCTCTGAGTTACAACCCTAATGTAGTCCAGGAAAATTCCTGCTTGTCAGTGTGAAGAATACAAAAGCTGTAACTTACTACAGAATTCTGACCAATGCCCACCTGCTAATGAAGTTAATTCAATTTTGATATTTACATCAGCATAATAGGAATGATATAATGAGTATATATTATGCACCAGGCATTGTGCTAAATACTTAATACAAAGTACTTCATGTCAATTCTTATAGTAACCCTCTTTCATACTAACAACCTGGAAATCAAAGAGGTTAAGCTATTTGCCCAAGTTTCCATAACTAGTTAGTGATAGAATTGGGATTCCAAACCAATCTGGTTCTAATAAATACAGTGTTATTTGTGATATTTAAATACCTCTTACATTTGTCTGTGACATAAAGCCAGGTATTATCTCCTAAGTTTTTTTTCTCCTGTTTTGTTGAGATATATCTGACATATAATATTATATTAATTTAAAGAGTAAAAAATAATGGTTTGTTATATTTATGTATTGCAAAATGATTATCACAATGAGCTTAAAGTCCACCACCTCACATAGTTACAAACTTTTTTCTTAAGATGAGAACTTTTAAGACGTGCTCCGTTTCACCTTTCAAGCATACAGTGTGCAGTGCGTTAACTCTAGTCACCGTGTTGATCTTATTTACCTTATAACTGGAAGTTTGTACGCTTTGGCCACCTTCACCTATTTCCCCACCCCTGCCTCTGGCAACCACCAATCTGTTCTCTGTTTTCATGAGTTCGGTTTTTTCAGATTCTACATATAAGAGTATTTGTCTTTCTCTGTCTTATTTTACTTAGCATAATGTCCTCACCTGACTTATTTTATTAATTAGTTTATACAATTATTACCTAGTATTAGTAATTTAATTGGAAAATATCAGTTCCCTGTGCATATGCCTGGTTAATAATTACTAATCAATATTTATCATTTGTTATGGACTGAATTGTGTCCCACAAAATGCATATGTTGAATTTCTAATCCCCAGTGTGGCTATATTTGGAAGTAGGGCCTTTAAGGAGGTTAATTAATGTTGAATGAGTTTGTAAGAATGGGTCCCTAATGATACTAGTGTCCTTATAAGAAGAGGAGGACACTAGAGATAGATCTCTCTCACTTTCTCTCTCTCTCCAAGTATGGGTCATGCGAAGACAGTGTAAGAAGGTAGCCATCGGCAAGCCAGAAGAGAGTCCTCACAAAACCAACTGCTGGCACCTTGATCTTGCACTTTTAGCCTCACAAATTATAAGAAAATAAATTTCCATTGTTTAATCCACCCAGTAAGCAGCATTTTGTTATGGCAGCCCAAGTAGACTAATACATCATTCCTGATGGGGATTTGATGGCACCCAAAAACAATGATGTCACATGTACAAAAATTAGGAAAAGAGAGCTTTACAATCACAGGGCAGAACTTAGAGCTCTCTCAGATAACCTATACCTCTAGTGTGTATCTTGAAAAATGACTGGAAAAAACTAGTAATATGTCTTTGTGATGGAGTCAGATCTACTTCTCTATGGCCCATCTCTTGTCCACTTTGTCCTGAGGCTGTCAGTAGCAAGATATTTGTGATAAATATATATATATTAGGTGGTCTCGTTCTCAAATGGGAAACTGAGTCATAGAAGAACTAGTCGAGACTCCAACTAACAGTGTACTCTCATGTTTTGTTCTTCTACGTCTATGTTCTCTTCTATCTTCAACTCCAGCTAAGTAATTTCTTAAGAATTTGAAAAAAAAAAAAAAAAAAAAACAAGACTCCAACAGCAGCAGGTGGGCCTAGAGGCACGTGCTTGGCTGAGTGCTACTGTTCAGAGCTCCCTTAGCAGGACCCAGGTCCTTATTGAAACAGTTTTCATAAGTGAACTTTTTATGAGATTGTAAGTGTATTTCACTGTGACTGTTACTATTTGTTTCTCTAATATTGTATGGTAACATTAAAGTTCTTAAAAAGAGACTAAGCTAAGTGATCTGTGTTTTAAAACACCAGGAGATTTTGTTAGCTTTTGTATTTCTAAAACATTTGAGATCTCTGGAGTAACGACTTAACTGTTTCCAATGCTTAATAATGTGAGAGAAGCATTTCTCTTCCCTCATCTTCCATTTCTAGACATCCATTCTTTCAACATCCCTAATTTCTGGAACAGTTTTATCTCTCTCTTTGCAAACTATAGAAGTCAAGGATAGTACAAAAACATTCAAGTTGGTCAGCTGCCAGTGAATTCTGTTGCTAGGGATGTTCTGCCACTTGAGCTGTTTATGGCATATCACCATGCCCAAGAGCTGTCACCTACTTTAGAGGGCATAGAGAATATTTTGTTATTATATACCTTCATGATTCTAATTGTGCAAACACAGAGTTCTAAGGAGAGCAAGCTTTTTTAAAAATTCCAATCTAATAACAATAAAAAATAATTTATTTTGTATATTAGCATTCTGATTCTTTGTATGGGGAAATTTGTGTTCTGTTTTGTCACTGATGTTTATCTTTAAAATTAATTTTGTGTTGTATAGATAACACCTAACAATGAGATACTACAGAGCTGATTCAATTTACAGAAATCTTAGATGGATAAATTTACATGAATTCTTTTTTTAAAATCCAAAGCTTTAAAAAAACCATGTATAAAATAATCCCTTTTATTACACACTTAGTTTTCAGAAGCACATCATGTAAATCCAAGTGTACTATAAGCCCTTTGACTCATTTATTACACATTAATAGAAGGTGTCCAATAAACCTTTGCTGGTGACAGGGGTAATGTTGATTGCATTCCGTGCCAAAGAAATCCCAGTGAGGTGTGGCTATTTCCTAAGGCACTGCATATCTGGCTCCAGTTTTAAATAAGCAGTGGTTAGCTTTATTGAGGGGACTAGACAGAGTTCACTAGAGGAGTCGACCAGAATTTGGAAGTGGAATACTGCTGGCCCTCAGCCCTGTTTCTAGTAAATACCCCACCCTGTTGTTCCCCAAAGAACAAATGTACACTTGATGGTTGAGCAGGTGGCATGGGCTGCAGTAATAAACAGCTCCTTTCCTGTAAGGGAGAAGTGGCCTAGGTTTATGGATCCACAAGCTTTCCTGTGGGGAAGCCATTATGTCCAGTTAAAATTGTAACTGAAAACATCCCATCTCTATCAGATTCTCAGTAATTCTACTCATGCGTAGTCCAAAATCCCTTGACACTGTTCCCCTTGTCAATTCATTTGAGCACATGCACAGTCAGCTTCTATGCTGAAAGATAGCACGGGGACATCTAAAAGTTATTTAGTTTATCTGTGCTATTTAGAAGTGGCTGTGGATTTAGTCCACCTGCAAGTTAATGTTGGGAAAGGGAAGCAGATTGAGATTCAATGGGCCTCCTTCCCTATTTTTCATGTGTTTACTTCCTCTGCTTCCCTAATGAACTCCATAGCTTTGGAATTCCAAACCATTAAATGGAATTAAGACACACTCATTATTCAGAGCCAAAAGGTTATAATCAACTCCCTTCCAACAATCAACCAATATCCTTTTGTTTACTTGAAATATAACAGGAAAACACTACCTTGTGGCTAAATGACTTGGGGAGTTATTTTCATAATTGCTTGTTGAATTTTCCTAATTAATCAGTAGTGTTTGGCACAAAGAGTTCAACTGTTGAGACCTGAGACACAGGGCTGGCAGAAAATTTGTCAGCAGAAATTGTCTTTTGTACAATCAATGTGCTACCTGGCACAAAAAGTACTTTGTAAGTCTTGATTATGATTACAACACAATGGTTAATTAGCTGGGCTTTTCTTTGTCCTTACAAACTTCTTTAGACTCTTTGACATTAATGAATTAACGAAAGATAGTTTCCCTACTTTTGTATGCAAAAAAAGAGGGCAAGTTTGCCTTGTTTTCCAAAGGATATCCCTTGTGCTGACAGTATTTCATGGCGTGAGCCCCATGTTACTACAGCCAAAGACTCAAGCTGGCCAAAGAAAACGTTGACCCTACTGGACTTGAGTAGGCCAAGGAGTTTTATGGTGAATGGAGAGTGACTGTAAAGTTAATCTCTTATTTATGTCACACTGTGATAATCTTGCTTAAGAGCTACAGCAGCCACAAAAGTCAGGAAGTTGAAAAGAACAGTAAAAAGAAAAAAAATTCTTAGACCATCTTTTTGTTTTGTTTTGTTATTGGTGTAAACTTGATGGAGGGTTTGTTCAAAAAGTATTTTTTGTAAGTCTAACTAAATGCATATATTTTATAATAATGTATATTTAAATGGATACAATATAGGATGTTCTGATATGTATATCAGGAAAAAATGAATTTACATAACATAATTTTAAAACTTTAGATGAAATGAGAACTTAAATTGGAAAACATTGAGAGTATCTTAGAAATGATTTATGATTTAATTTTTTTAAAGACTTGAGTTAGATTAAAGAAAGTTGGTAAGGAGTAATTTTAAAAATGGTTTTGCAGTTTAAAGAAGTTTCTTTACAGACATTGTCAGATAATAAAAGGAAACATTTAAGCCCATTGTGAAATATTCAGCTTAGATGAGAAATAATTTCCTGTGGGGATTTAGTCATTGGAATAAGTCACCAAAAGTAAGCTCTAAAACCTTTTTCTCTAGGGGTCTTTAAAACATGATACATTTCATCTCTTCCAGACAGTGTTGTGTGTGAAGATGGCTAATCACAATAAATGATTTCAAAAAGAATAGGAATTTTTCTGACTATGAGTATGATTTTATTTCTTCAGAAATACTTAATATGGAAAAAAACTTAATTAGATTTCAATAGAGTAACAGAAAACAAGCAAAGTTTTACAGACGTTTCATTGTTCCACAGAAAATAAACATCTCCCAGCATATATATTGTTGCTGCAAGCTCTATAAAATTGTTAGCTTAGATTTTGGCTCTTTTGCTACATGATCTTAACAGTCCCTGAATTTGTATTTGTAATCTCAAGCAATTACAGAACTTATTAAATTTTTCCAAGATCAGTGCTATTTCTTGTTGTTGAATGTGGATTGTTTATGAAAATTAGTGATCATATATCATACCAGAAAAGGTCCCAGAAAATAAGGTTAGATATTAAATTTGTCATGGGATTATTTTTAGAATAATTTCATCAATCAGAAAAAATTTCACTAATGAATGAAGACAGGTTTAACTCCTGCAGTGTAATTTTATACTAATCTCAGGGATGTAATTCAGTCTTCTGAAGGATTCATGTATCGATAGCCATGTCATTATTTCCCAGTGAAATAGATCAAAGTGACTCACAGATATATTGCTTATTTCTCTATACATCTCTGAAATGAATATGAGTGACAAGGAAGATATTGTCAGAAAACTAAAAGAAAAGAGGGATAAAGAGAGAACTTAAGGCACACATGCCTGTAAGAGAAGGAAAATTAGGAAATGCTAACTGAACAGACAGAAAGGAGTAATCTCAGCAGTGTAAAGAGAGACAAAACATTACAGTGCCTCATGAACCAAGTGAGGAAAAGTTTCAGTAAGGACAGGGATGCACACCTTAGTCAAGAGCTAAAAAGAAACCAAGAAGATGAGGACTAAGTCAGGCCATTAGATTTGACAGTGAAGACATTATTGGTGACCTTCCTGATCAGAGACTGTAGTGGGTGGGAAAGGATGACAAGTGAGGAATTAAAGAGAGCAGTAATCTTGTTATTTTGCTGGATCTTTTAAAGTTGAGGGTGAACAGTGGTAGCATCTATAAGGAAGAGTACACAAATTTATACATTAAGAATAAAATCATCATTCCTCTTCATTTCAAGATTTAAATATAAAATTTAACCTGTCCTCTATTTTATTAGTCACAGCACATGGGAGCATGACATAGAGACCTTCCAGCAACTTGGTCAAAGTCAAAGGCAGAATGAATATATGTAGATTTGTGTTGTGTGCATATATGTAAATATCAGACAGAATTATATTTTAGAAATCCAGCGATGATTTTGGCCCCTTCGGTTGACGTTTTTGAACATACACTTGCTTCTCTGCCTGCCTTGCATGAGATAGAATGCCTTCTACAAGTATCCTGAAGTCCCACTTACACTGGCTAAACAATAAAGAAATGCACTAACTGTTATATAATAGGACTTCAAGAGGTCAGGCAAATTTCCAGGATGGTTGATTCAGTGCTCACCAAGGTCATCAAAGACCAAGGTTCTTTCAGTCCTTGTGTCTGACACCCTCACTCTTAGCTTCCCCCTAAAGTGCTAGGAAAGAGCCTGCAGCTGTTCTAGGTATCTCTTCTGAGCAGGAAAATGTCAGGAGGAACAAGAGGAACAACTTTTCATGTAACCTTCTCCTAAGCCTTCTCATCTTATTGGCAGGATGGAGCAAACTGACCATTCCTGAATTGGTTATTGGTGAGGAGACTAGGGCTGAGCTTAGAATAGTATAAATTCATCTACTTTAAAATAAGTACACTTGTAAATTATTTCCCAGAAATACCCACAATTTGCACTAATAATAGATCATCATCTAAGCAAAAAAGATAGTGCTGACAACTTTAATGTGTTTCCCTTAGGGCAATTAAATAGATCTAGAAGATTATACCTAAGAATTAGTCATAAAATCAGTTGATGTGAAATGCAAATAATTCTACTTGTTTGTGAAAAAAAGATATATGAATAAATTAGACTGGTGAAAATCAGAGATAATAAAATCTGATGTCTATCATTGGCTTTAAAGTTCTTCTTTTCAAGTTTCTTATCCAAGTTTGTGATGGCAAAATTTACTTATTCATATTGCTTTTAATATTTTTACTTTCCATTCTCTAAATCTCATGGAAGGGGACTTCCCTGATGGAGCAGTGGTTAAAAATCCACCTGCTAATGCAGGGGACACAGATTAGATCCTTAGTCTGGGAAGATCCCACATGCCGTGGAGCAACTAAGCCTGTGTGCCACAACTACTGAGCCCGCATGCTGCAACTACTGAAACTGCATGCCTAGAGCCCCTGCTCTGCAACAAGTGAAGCCACTGCAACGAGAAGCCCGTGCATCGCACCAATGAGTAGCCCCGCTTGCCGCAACTAGAGAAAACCCAAGTGCAGCAACAAAGACCCAACGCAGCCAAAAATAAGTAAAATTTAAAAAAAATATCTCACGGAAGTGTAAATGAAAACAACTGGCTAAAGTTGAATAAATAGGTATCTATAGTTTATACAACTAAGTACTGCAGAATTAAGTCCTAACTAGAAAGATACATAAACGTACACAAGATCCTTCAATAAATAATATACAGGGTCAAATTATTCCAACTCATTCAAGTTTTCCTTTTGGCTGTAAACATGTTATACATAAAGACTGCAATCCTTAATCTTGTTTGCATGAACAACTGAAGAGAAAAAAGTTTTTTTGTTTTTGTTTTTGATTTTACCTCTGACCATTGTAACGTGAAAACTGGAGCAGGAAGTTAAGAATAATTTTGTTTCAAATGACATATATTATTTTTCCTTTAAACAAACATTTGTTAGCTGTATCTGGATATAAAAAGCAATTATCCAGAGAATTAAATTAATTTCTAGGATTTTATTGCCCCTAGATCTCTGGTAGAGGTAGAGGAAAGCATTCCCAATGAGGCCGAGAGAATTCCTACGAGTTAATATCAAAAATATACATATAAGTTCAAAATACAAGTATCACCAAGAATAAGGCCATATATGGGAAACAACTGTGTTTGACTCTTAGGGACTTCAGATATTGAAGTAGCCAAATACAGTATATATAATAGCTATGTGTTAGTTTTTAATGTTGTTATAACAAATAATCACAAAATTAGTATTTTGAAATAACACAAATTCTGGGGGTCAGGTGTCCTAAAATTAGGGTGTTGGCAGGGCTCTGTTCCTTTCTGGAACTTCCAGAGTGGACTCTACATTTTTGTCTTTTCCAGCTTCTAGAGACCACCTAAACTCCTTGGATCATGACCCTCTTTCCATCTTGAAAGCCATTCATGTTATGTGTCTCCGATCCTGCTTTTATTGCCGTATCTCTTCCTCTGACCCTTCTTCTGCCTCTCTTTTCCATGTTTAATGATCCTTGTGATCATATTGGGCCCACATAGATGATCAGGATAATTTCCCTACCTGCTGATTGACAATCTTAATTCCATCCGCAACTCTAATTCCCTTTTCCCCTGTACCCTAACATATTCACATATTTAATCTGGTGATTAAAACATGGACATTATTCTACCTACTACAGGCTATATCATAAAATCTTAAGAAAATGAAATATGGAGCTACAAATATGAGTAAGCAATACACAACCACCAGTAGTGATCAGAAAGACTTTAAAAAAACAAGATGGAATTTCTTGAAACGAAAAATACAATTTTGGAAATTAAAAAAAAAAAACTCCATAAACCAGTTAAACACCTTTTTAGACACAGCTGAATAATTAGTGAACTGAAGACGTATCTGATGAAATTAACCAGAATTTAGTGCAGAAGGGGAAAAAAAAGAAATTAAGATATATAGAAGATAGAATGAGAAACTCTACAACATGTGTAGTTGAAAGCCTAAGAGGAGAGAATAGAGATAATGGAGGGGAGGAAATATGTGAATAGTTAGTGGCTGAAAAGTTACGAAATAAATGAAAAACCTGAATTTGCAGATCCAGGAAACATAATGGCTTTCTATCAATATAAATAAATAGAAATCCACACTTAGATGTGCTTTGGCAAAATTGCAGAACATCCAAAACAAAGAGAAGCTCTTAAAAGCATCAAAAGAATAAAGACCTGTCACTTAATAAGGACTGAAAATTAAGTGGACGGGAGAATTCTCAACAGCAAGTGCTGAACTATTGTAGCTGTAATCAAATCTTTTTCCCTGAAAAATTATTTTTCAAAAATAAGAGTGAAATGAGTCTTTTCCAGATAAACAAAAACAGGGAGTGCTTACCACTAACAATTCTTTAGTCAAGGAACTTCTAAAGATGTAGTTCAGCGAAACAAAATTATCACAGATGGACAATCTGAGATAAAAGAAAAAATTGTGAAAAGATGGCAGACATGTATCTTGATCTAAACAATGGTGTCTGTGTAAAGTAATAAAAATTGTGTTTAATTATTTGTAGTTTTATTTAAAAGGTGAATTCTAAAATACTGGGCAAAAGCACAGTTAAGTCAGAAGTGGGAATAATCAGTGTTACTGTATTCTTACAGCTTGATAATAGTTATATTAGTTATATTATATATAATATATATATTATATTATATTATATATATTATAATATAATATAACATATTATATCGTATAACTATTATAATAGATAATAGTTCAGTTACCTTTAGAAATTATAAATTAGTTATGAATGACAAAACTTTCTATAAAAACCGCTAAGTTAAAAATAATAGGACTGAGTGAACTGATGAGGATGAGTATAATTTTTGTGACTTTCTGTCTGAATTTAAAAAAAAAAATCCCACAAGGACTCAGAGGAAAAGAATATACAAATCAATTTTCACTGCAAAGTAAAGGAGCTGTTACAGTGGAGGATTACTGGACTGAATGTCAATATTATGACATAGTATAAGGGTGTTTCATGTTTGGTAATTGCAATCATTGTTGCTTTTGTTGTGGTCATCCATGTACAATGCTTGGTGTCAGTCTATTTATCTCTTGTAAAAATAAAATACAGTGTGTGTGTGTGGAAAAAAATAAATAAATAATAATATAATTTAAATGCTAACATTATACAAAGAAAAATAAAATAAGAAAGAACTCAACCAATTAATTAAAAATGGGGAAAAAAGAAAAGGAACATTAAAAACTGGGGCAATTTTAAAAAATGGAATGGTATAAATAAGTCAAAATATATCAATAATCATAGTAATCAATTAACTCCCTAATTAAAAGACAGATTATTGGATTGGATTTTTAAATATAACTATATGCTATTTATCCCTAGTATAAGGACATGGGAAGGCTAAGTAAAATGATGTAATTAGATTGTATTTCCTATCTATCATCTATCTATCTATCTATCTATATGCATTTATTGTTACATAACAAATTACCTCAAAATGGAATGGTTTAAAATGAAAAAGCATTATTTCACATTTTCTATAGATCAGGAATTCAGAAGTGGCTTAATTGCATGTTTCTGACTTAGGGTCTCTCAAGAGATTGCAGTCAAGATGTAGGCTGGACCTGCAGTTATCTCAAGGCCTGACTGGGGCTGAAGGACCTCTTATAGGCCTGATACCCTCACAACATGACATCTGGCTTCCCTCACAGTAGATGTGTGCCAGCCATGGTGCCCTTTGTAACCTGGGCCTAAAGCCACACACTGCCATTTATACAATATCATAGTGATTATGCAGGTCAGCCCTATTCATTATGAGAGGAAACTATTCAAGGCTGTGATTACCAAAAGCTGGGGACCATTGGGGGTCAATGTGAAGGCTGGCTCCAACAAAAATATATCAAAGGAATACAATCAAAAGAAAGATGAGGCTACCTAGGTTCAATCAGACAAAATTGACTTTAAAATAAAATCATTGTTAAAGATGAGAAAAGATCATTAAATAATGATTTTTTTTTAAATTTTCATGTCTTAAAATGTACTTTTTAAATTGAAGTACAGTTGATTTACTATAGTTAATGTTGTGTTAATTACTGCTGTACAGCCAAGTGACTCATTTATACATATATATAGATTCTTTTTCATATTCTTCTCCATTAAGGTTTATCACAGGATATTGAATATAGTTCTCTGTGCTATACCGTAGGACCTTGTTCTTTATCTATTCTATATATACCAGTTTGCACCTAATAATCCCATACTCCCAATCTATCCCTCCCTCACCTCCACAGCCTTGACAGCTACCAGTCTATCCTCTATGTTCCTGATTCTGTTTCTGTTTCAGAGATAGGTTCATAAGTGATCTTATATGGTATTTGTCTTTCTCTTTCTTACTTCACTTAGTATGATAATCTCTAGTTGCATCCATGTTGCTGCAAATGGCATTATTTTGTTCTTTTTTATGGCTGAGTATATATTCCATTGTATATATGTACCACATCTTCCTTATCCATTCATCTGTTGATGGACATTCAGGTTGTTTCCATGTCTTGGCTATTGTGAATAGTGCTGCTATGAACATAGAGATGCATGTACCTTTTTGAATTATAGTTTTTTTCTGGATATCTGCCCAAGAGTGGGATTGCTGGATCATACGGTAATTCTACTTTTAGTTTTCTGAGGAACCTCCATAATGTTTTTCAGAGTGGCTGCACCAACTTACATTCCCACCAACAGTGTGGAGGGTTCCCTTTCCTCCACAACCTCTCCAGAATTTATCATTTGTAAATTTTTAATGATGGCCATTCTGACCGGTGTGATGTGGTGTCTCATTGTAGTTTTGATTTGCATTTCTCTAATAATTAGCAATGTTGATCATCTTTTCATGTGCCTATTGGCCATCTATATTTCTTCTTTGGAGAAATTTCTGTTTAGGTCTTCTACCCATTTTTCGATTGGGTTTTTTGTTTTTTTGTTTGTTGAGTTATTTAAGATGTTTGTATATTTTGGAAATTAAACCCTTGCTGTTTGCAACATTTCCAAATATATTTTCCTATAAAAGTTTTAATTTATCAAGAATATCTCACAAATCTAAACTCAGATTCCTGTGGGGAAAAATTAGTCTTAAAATATAGGAAGTAAGAACACATTGAAAAAAGGGAAGAAATGTCAATCCACCTAAAGAGAGAAATTTCAACATATTTCACTCAATTATTGACAGTTCAAACAGTCAAAAATTAGTAAAGACAGAGAAAATCTGAACACAGGATTAGAAAATTTGATTTCTGCATGCAACAATTAGAGAATACATATTATCTAACGTATACATAAAACATTTATAAGAACTAACCAGACATACCAAAAAATATCTACTTCTGGTTTTCTGCTACAAAGTCTAGTTTTTCCTTTAATGATTTTGTAAAAAAATAAAATTTTCTTGAAAATATTTTAACAAAGGTAAATTTTAAAAATATAAAATATTAACCATACATTAGGTCAAAGTCAGGTCTAAGGTAATTTAAAAAGTAATTTTATGAGACCATATTCTCTGGACACTGTGCAATTAAAATACAATTTAAAAACAACAATGGCAACAAATATTTGTAACCTAAAAAACACATTCCTAAATATAGGCATACCTCATTTCCTTGTGCTTTGCTTTATTGTGATTTGTAGATATTGCATTTTTTTACAAATTGAAGGTTTATGATAACCCTACATTGAGCAATTAGGGCCATTTTTCCAAAGCATTTGCTCACTTCATGTCTCTGTGTCACATTTTGATAATTCTCCCAATATTTCAAATGTTCTCATTATTATTATATTTGTTATGGTGATCCGTGATAAGTGATCTTTGATGTTACTATTGTAATTGTTTTGGGTTGCCAAGAACCATACCCATACAATAAGGTGAACTTAATCAGTAAATGTTGTGTTTACTGATTCCACCAACCAGCTGTTCCCTGTGTCTCTCCTTCTTCTCAGACCACTCTATTTTGTGAGACACAGCAATATTGAAATAAGGCCAATTAATAACTCTACAATGGGCTCTAAGTGTTCAAGTGAAAGGAAGAGTGGTATGTCTCTTTACTTTAAATCAATAGCTAGAAATGGGTAAGCTTGGTGAGGAAGGCATGTTGAAAGCTGAGCTAAGTTAAAATCTAGGCCTCTTGTGCCAAACAGTTAGTCAAGCTGTGAATGCAAAAGAAAAGTTCTTGAAGGAAATTAAAAGTGCTACTCCAGTTAATACATGAATGATAAGAAAGTGAAACACCTTATTGTTGATATAAAGAAAGTTTGAGTTTTCTGGATAGAAGATCAAACCAGGCACAACATTCCCTTGAGCCAAATCTAATCCAGGGCAAGGCCCTAACTGCCTTCAATTCTATGAAGCCTGAGAGAGGTGAGGAAGGTGCCAAAGAAAAGTTTGAAGCTAGCAGAATTTGGTTCATGAGGCTTAAGGGAAGAAGCCAGCTCTATAAGATAAAAGTACAAGATGAAGCAGCAATTGTTGATGTAGAAGCTGCAGCAAGTTACCCAGATATAGCTCATTTGTATCCAGATACAAATGAAGGTGGCTACACTAAAAAACAGATTTTTGGTGTAGATAAAACATTTTTATGTTGGAAGAAGATGCTATCTAGGACTTTCATAGCTAGAGAGGAGGAGTCAGTGCCTGGCTTCAATGGACAGGTGTGGCCTTTGGTACTCTAAATATGGAAACATAGGAAGACCCTGAGCTCACCTCCTCCTACAAACACAACAAAACTAAAACTATTTACTGAGCAACTATATCTGAGAATGACATGAAGACTAGGAGAAAAGATTTTCCACAACTTAAAGGTGTGAAGGAAGAACTACAATGAGATAGGTAGGATTTGTGAAGATGCAGTACAGTAAAGAACCACACTCCCAAGTGGGCAACCTACAAACAGGAGGATGACCACAAGGAGTGAGAGGTCTGAACCCCACATCTGGCTCTCAAGCCAAGGGGTCCTGCACCAGGAAGATGAGCCTGCAGGACACCTGGCTTTAAAGGCCAGAGGGGCTTGTGTATGAGGAGTCACAGGGCTATGGGAAACAGAGACACTGCTCTTGAAGGGTTCATGAAAAATTCTCACATGCTTTGAGACAACTGTAGAGGCAGAAATGTGAAAGGAGCCTGAGTCAGACCCAAAGCTGATATTGGAGAGCCTCCCTGAAGGCAGGAGCCAGCTAACTTCCCATGGGGATATGGATGCTGGTGGCAGGTATTTTGGGGAGCTGGTTCCACTATGAGGGACTGTTGTTGCCATTTTAGATTCCTCTCTCTAGGCTATTAGTGCTGGGAACTTACCTGCCCATCATCTGGTTGGTACCAGTCCTGGGACCACACTAGGCTGAATAGCCAGCTATCCCATTTCATGGCCTTTACCACAAGTGAGCTGGGACCAACCCCATGCCACCCTAGGCTGTGCATCTAGCCATCCTGGGACCCAACCTGACCACAGGTAGGCTGGCAGTCACTGCAAGAGGAAGGACCTAGCAGTCAATAGGGCCAAGGGCCAGGTCCACCAACCACCACTCCCACAGTAGTCAGCGCTACCACAACAGAAGAGCCCACACAGCCCACATAGGGGGCACCCCTAGAGCATATAATTCTGGTAACAAGAGGGTAGTGTGCTGCTGGGCCCCCTAGGATGTCTCCTATTATATAAGGTCGCTTCTCCAAGATTGGGAGATATAACCAAACTACCTAATACATTGACATAAACACAGAGAATTGGACAAAATGTGGAAATGGAGAAATATGTTCCAAACATAAGAATAAGACTAAACTCTAGAAGAAGAACTAAACAAAGTGGAGATAAGCAATCTACCTGATAAGGAGTGCAAGAAAATGATCATAAAATGCTCAACAAAATTGGGAGAAGAATGGATGAACACAGGGAGAATTTTAACAAAGAGTTAGAAAATATAAAGAAGAATAAAACAGAACTGAAGAATACAATAACTGAAATGAAAAAACAACAATAACAGCAAAATTACACTAGAAGGAATCAAGAGTAGATTAGATTATACAGAGGAATGAATCAGCAACTGGAAGACAGAGTTATGGAAATTACCCAAGCTGAACAGAAAATAGAAAAATAATTTTTAAATATGAGTAATTTTTGAGACTTCTGAGACAACAGCAAACATCTAATATTCACATTATAGGGATCCCAGAAGGAGAAGTCAGACAGAAAGAGGCAGAGAACTTATTTAAAGAAAGAATAGCCAAAAAATTCCTAAAAATTGGGAAAGGAAATAGACATCCAAGTCCAGGAAACACAGAGAGTTTCAAACCAGTTGAACAAAAATAGGTTCACATAAAGACACATGGTAATTAAAAATTAAATATAAAGAGAACATCTTAAAAGCAGTAAGAGAAAAGCAACAGTTATGTACAAGGGAAATCTCCTAAGATTATCAGCTGACTTTTCAGCAGAGACTTTACAGGTCTTAAGGGACTTGCACAATATATTTAAAGTGATGAAAGTAAAAAACCTACAATCAAGTACACTCTACCCGTGAGGCTCTCATTCAGATTTGAAGGAGAAATAAAGAGTTTTACACACAAACAAAAGCTACAAGAATTCAGCACCATTAAACTGACCTTATAAGAAACAATAAAGGGACTTCTCTAAGGAGAAAAAAACACAACCAGAAATATGAAAATTACAAGAGGAAATATCGCAAGAGTAAAGGCAAGCATACAATAAAGGTAGAAGATCAACCACTTATAAAGCTAGTAAGAAGGTTAAAAGACAAAAGTAGTAAAATTATCTATATCCACACTAAGTAGTTAAGAGGTACACAAAACAAAAAGATGTAAAATATGTCAAAAACATTACATGAGGCAAGTGGGAGTAAAAGTCCAGGCTGGTTAGAATGAGTTCAACTTAAGAGATCATAAACTTAAGGTAATCACGTACACATAGAACAATGGAATAGTAAAGAGAACCCAGAAATAAACCCACACTTATGTGGTCAATTCATCTAGGACAAAGGAGGCAACAATGAGGTCTCTTCAAGAAATGGTGTAGGGAAAACAAAAGAACCAAACTAGACTACCTTTTCACACCATGCACAAAACAAACTCCAAATGCATAAATGTAAGACCTGAAACCATAAAACTCCTAGAAGAAAACATAGGCATGTTTTCTGACATGTCTTAGCAATATTTTTTTGGATCTTCTTCTCAAGCAAGGGAAACAAAAGCAAAAATAAACAAATGGGACTACATCAAACTAAAAAGGTTTTGCACAGTGAAGGAAACCATTAACAAATGAAAAGGAAGCCTAATGAATAAGATGAGATATTTGCAAACCATACTCCTAATAAGGGGTTAATATCATATATATATATATATATATATATATATATATATATATATATATATATATATATATATATAATATTTTACAGAAAAACCCAGATGAACTTTTTGGCCAACCCAATATGAAGGACTCATACAACACAACATCAAAAAAACCCAAAAAACGAACAACCAGATTAAACAACAGGGAGAGGACCTGAAGAGACATTTTTCCAAAGAAGATATACAGATGACAAACAGACACCTGAAAAGACACTCAACATTGTTAATCATCAAGGAAATGCAAATCAACCCACAGTGAGATATCACCTCTCACCTGTCGGAATGGCTATTATCTAAAAAGACAACAAATAACAATTGTTGGGAGGATTGAAGAAAAGGGAACCTTCATGCACTGTTAGTGGGATTGTAAATTGGTACAGTCAATAGGGAAAACAATATTGAGGTTCCTCAAAAAATTAAAGTAGAACTACAGTATCATCCACCAATTCTACTTCTGGGTATTTTTCCAAAGAAAACAAAAACACTAATTTTAAAAGATATATGCACCCTTATGTTTATTGCAGCATCATTGACAATAGCCAAGATATGGAAGCAACCTACGTGTCTATCGATAGATGGATGAATAAAGAAAATGTGGTATATATACTACAATGGAATATTACTCAGCCATAAAAAAACGAAATCTTGCCATTTTCAACAACATGGATGACCTAGAAGGTATTAGGCTAAGTGAAATAAGTCAGACAGAAAAAGACAAATACTATATGATTTCACTTATATGTGGAATCTATAAAACAAAATAAATGAATAAACACAACACAGCAGAGACAGAGTCATAGATAGAACAAACTGGTGGTTACCAGAGGGGAGGGCGTTAGGGAATGACAGAAATGGGTGAGGTAGATTAAGAGGTACAAACTTCTAATTATAAAATAACTAAGTCACAGTCACGTAATGTACAGCATAGCAAATATAGACAATAATATTGTAATAACTTTGTATGGTGACAGATGGTAACTAGACTCATTGTGGGGATCATTTTGTAATATATAAGAATGTAGAATCACTATGCTGTACAACTGAAACTAATATAATATTGTGAGTCAATTATACTTCAATTAAAAAAAATTCCCAAGCAATGGAGGTGATTGCATCTATGGTCCATAAACCAACAAACTTACCAACCAACAATTAAATAAATTAATTAAATAAACAAACAAACAAACAAAAATGTTTCAAAGGACAAGCTGACTCTCTTGTTAGAGGTTACTGTAACTGGTAACTTTAACCTGAAGCCAGTGCTCACTTACCATCCTGGAAACCCTAGGGCCCTTAAAAACTGTGCTAAATCTATTCTGACTGTGCTCTATAAGAGGAAAAACGAAGCCTGGATGACAGCACATCTGTTTACAGCATGGTTTACTGAATACTTTAAGCCCTCTATTGAGATCTATCACTTGGGAAAAGTAGATTCCTTGAAAAATATTACTACTCATTGACAATGCCCCTGGTCACCCAAGAGCTCTGATGAAGATGTACAATGAGGTTAATGTTGTGTTCATGCCTCTAACACAACATCCATACTGTATTCCATGGATCAAGGAGTAATTTCAACTTCTGAGTCCTTATTTAAGAAATATATTTCATAAGGCTATAGATGTCACAGCTAGTGATTCCTCTGATGGATCTGGGCAAAGTAAATTAAAAACCTCTGGAAAGCATTCATCATTCTAGATGCCATTGGGAATATATGTGATTCATGGGGAAAGGTCAAAATAACAACATTAACAGGAGTTAGAAAGAAGTTGATTCCAACCCTCATGGATGACATTGAGGGGTTCAAGATATCAATGGCGGAAATAACTGCAGATGTGATGGAAGTAGCAAGAGAAATAGAATTAGAAGTGGAGCCTGAAGGCGTTAATGAATTGCTGCCATCTCATGATAAAACTTTAATGGGTGAGGAGTTGCATCTTATGGATAAGCAAAGAAAGTGGCTTACTGAGATGGAATCTACTCCTGGTGAAGAGGCTGTAAGGATTGTTGAAATGACAACAAAGGATTTAGAATATTATAAACTTAGTTGATAAACAGCAGCAGTGTTTGAGAGAATTGACTCCAATTTTGAAAGAAGTCCTACTGTGGGTAAAATGCTTTCAAACAGTATTGCATGTTACATAGAAATTGTTCCTGAAAGGAAGAGCCAATTGATGTGGCAAACTTCATTGTTGTTTTATTTTAAGAAATTACCCCAGCCATCCCAACCTTCAGGAAGCATCACCCTGATCAGTCAGCAGCCACCAACATCAAGGCAAGACCCTCCACCAGTGTAAAGATTATAACACACTGAAGGTTCAGATGATGTTAGCATTTTTTAGCAAAAGTATTTTAAATTAAGGTATGTACATTTTTTAGACATAATGCTATTTCACACTTAACAGACTACAGTATGCTGTAGAACATAACTATTATATTCACTGGGAAATGAAAAAGGTGATGTGATTCACTTTACTTCAATATTCACTTTATTGTGGTGGTCTGGAACTGAAACCATATCATCTCTGAGGTATGCCTGTAATTTATGGGTTAAAAAGAGACTATAATGGGGACTTTAATTTACATAGAACTGGTCAATTATACAAATTATTTAATATCAAACCCTGTAAATTGCTGTAAAAGCAGTACTTTGAAGTATAACTGTTTATATTATAAATGCTATATTCAAAGAAAAACAAAAATTAATGAGCTAATCATCCAAAATGTAAAAACAGAACAACAGAATAAATCAAAAAATATAGAAATTAGGAGATCCTTTTTTAAATGGTGGAAATAAGTGCTGTAAAGATCAACTAAGCAAAAACAAACCTCTAGAAAGACTTTTCAAGAAAAAGAAGAGAGAGGGAGTCAGATGGTGGAGGAACAGGAGGACTTAGAGTTCACCTCTCCCCACAAACACATCAAGAATACATCTACAAATGGAACAATTCTCACAGAGCACATGCTGAACACTAGCAGAAGACCAAGGACACCTAAAAGGAAAAGGAGGATCCCTGTGTAACCAGGCAGGATGAAAGAAAAAAGAAGGGAAAAGGAAGAGGAGAGGAAGCGGGATGGGACACTTGGTGGGGGGGGGGGGGGAGCTGAAGGAGAGGAGACGTTCCTGAACCAGGGAAGCCCCCTCACAGACAGAGAGATCAGCAGTGACAGAAGGGGAGATTTGGGGGCTCAGGGGAGAGTGCAGCAACCAGTCTGTGGCAGGCAGGACAGAGTGACACCTACACAGAGAGTCTGAGCCATAGCCCTGCATGTCCCAGCCTGAGATGTGTGTCCACCAGTGCAGACAGGGCCAGGCGCTGGAACGTGTGATTTGGAGAGCAGAGAACTGCTGTCGGCTGCAAGGAGAAAGCCTGAGGTGATGGGATAGAGGAGCTCCACAACTGGGAATGCTCTTGGAGGAAGCCTGCCACAGAGGAGGCACAGAGGAGAAGCACCATTGTTGAGTGACACAGAAAGGGTGGAGCCACCATCTCACCCTCTCTCCTCATGCACTGGACCCTGTCTCCCAAGGCACTAGGAAGGCCTCCTTCCAGGGCTGGCTCTCTCACCCCTGGGGCCACTGGCTCCCTTGTAAGACCCATCCCCACCAGGGTGGGTTCCTGTGCTCTAGGGCAGCCTTGGGAACAGACATCTATGGGTGGCTCACACACAGAGGTGTAGCTGAAACCACAGCTGAGCTCCAGGGCTCGTGCAACTAAGGAAGAAGAGGTGAAATCTCTTCTCATGACTGCACAAACTACGGAATTACACCCCCGAGACTGGCTTTGTAAACTCAGCTGCTACAAACATCTGAATGGTCAAAGAGTGCTCTCACAGCTGAGACGGATCTAGTTTAGCACTGTGGACTTTGAGTACATACACATGGGGAATGGGCCAGGCCAGATCCATGATACTGCAATCCTGGGACCTGACATCAGTGGATCTACTCTGGTGGCCTGGTGAAAACAATGCCTGGGAGACACCAGGACGAATTGCCAGCATACCCACAGTTAAGCTGGGACTGAGATCAGTGCCAAAAACAGAGTAACTTCTGAGCTCACCCAACAGGTGAAAGGTGACACAACAGAACACAATCATAGGTGAACACCTCCAGAAGAGGAATACTCAGTGGCTTCCCTCTAAGTGGGAGTGCTCCAATCCTGCCTACCTCACACTGCAGATCAGAAACAGAGCTAAGAAACAGATCTGAGGGCCTCTACTCCAAAAACTAGAGAGCATACCCAACACAGAAAAGGCAGTGGCAACCACAGAGCAAAGGGGAGGCCCCACTCAATATCCAGGGCAGGCTCAGGTCACCACAACACCAGTCAAACCCCCTATCATGGGGATAACGGCCAGCATGCACTGAGGAAATTTGTGGCAGATAGCCATACTAAAATAAACCCACACACACAAAAATAATAAATAAATAAATAAATAAATAAATAAATAACCCCCTCAGCTTATGCAAGGATGTTCCCACACAAAAATAACCCTCCAAGACAGTCTGAGGGTCTGGCACTGGGAGAAAGAACTCCCAGAGCCTTTAGCATTGAAGGTCAGTAGAGATTGAAGGCAGGAGCTCCACAGGGCTGGAGGAAAGAGAGACTTCACTCATGGAGGACACACACAAGGTATCATGTGCACTGGGACCCATCACAAAACAGTACATCCATAGGAACATGGACTACATGTACCTACGCAACTTGGAGGGTCTCCTGGGGTGGTGGGAGTTGGCTATACCCAACTGTGGGGGCAAGGAGACTGGTAGCAGAGGCCCCAGGGTTAATTGGCATGAGCTCTCCCAGAGGTCCCCATTTTGACACTAAGACCTGATCACACCCAACAATATGCAGGCTCCAGGGACAGAATGCTTCACCCCGAACAACCAGCAAGATAGGAACACAGCCCAACCCACCAGCAGACAGGCTGCCTAAAGTCATACTAAGCTCACAGACACCCCAAAACATACCCCTGGACATGGGTCTGCCCACCAGAGGGACAAGACACAACTCCACCCACCAGTGAGCAAGTACCAGTTGCCCCATCTCTCAGGAAGCCTTCACAAGCCCCTGAACCAACCTCACTTTCCCCAGGGGGCAACACCAGAAGCAAGAGGAATTTCTATTCTGCTGCCTGTGGAAAGGAGACCACAAATGCAGTAAGTTAGGGAAAATAAGATGACAGAGAAATAACTTGAAAATGAAGGAGCGAGATAAAAACACACAAGAACCAGTAAATGAAGAAGAGATAGGTAATCTACCCAAAAAAGAATTCAGAGTAATGCTAGTAAAGATGACCCAAAATCTCAGAAATAGAATGGAGGCACAGACCAAGAAGATATGAGAAATGTTTAACAAGGAGCTAGAATGTTTAAAGCACAAGCAAACAGAGATGAGCAATGCAATAAATGAAATGAAAAATACGTTAGAAGGAATCAATAACAGAATAACTGAGGCAGAAGAAAGAATAAGTGAGCTGGAAGACAGAGTGGTAGAAATGACTGCCACAGAACAGAATAAAGAAAACAGAATGAAAAGAAATGAGGACAGTCTTAGATACCTCTGGGACAATATTAAATGCACCAACATTCGCATCATAGGAGTCCCAGGAGAAGAAGAGAAAAAGAAAGAGCCTGAGAAAATATTTGAAGAGATTATAGTTGAAAACTACCCTAAAATGGGAAAGGAAATAGTTATCCAATTCAGGAAGTGCAGAGAATCACATACAAAATCAGCGCAAGGAGGAACATGAGATACATATAATCAAACTAACAAAAATTAAATACAAAGAGAAATTATTAAAAGCAACAAGGGAAAAGCAACAGATAGCATACAAGAAAAGCCCCATAAAGTTATCACCAGATTTTTCAGCAGAAAATCTACAGGCCAGAAGGGAGTGGCATAATATGTTTAAAGTGATGAAAAGGAAACATCTACAACCAAGAAGACTCTATGCAGCAAAGCTCTTATTCAGATTCAATGGAGAAATCAAAAGTTTTACAAACAAGCAAAAGCTAAAAGAATTCAGCACCACCAAGCCAGCTTTACAACAAATGCTAAAGCAACTTCTCTAGGCAGGAAAAAAAAGAGGCCACAACTAGAAACAAGAAATTCACAAATGGGAAAGCTCACTAGTAAAGGCAAACATACAGTAAAAGTAGGAAATCATCCACACACACATATGGTATCAAAACCAGCAACCATGAGAAGAGGACAGTACAAATGCAGAAAATGGGAATTACATTTGAAATTAAGAGATGAGCAACTTAAAACAACCTTGTATATATACAGACTGCTATATCAGCATCTCATGCAAAATGCAAACCAAAAAACTACAATAGATACAAATAAAAAAATAACAGCAACAAACACTAAAGATGATCATCAAACCAAAGGAGAAGAGAACAAATGAGGAAGGGAGGGAAAAAGATCTACAAAAGCAAACCCAAAACAATTAAGAAAATGGCAATAGGAACATACATATCAATAACTACCTTAAATATAAATGTATTAAATGCTCCAACCAAAAGACATAGACTGGCTGAATGGATACAAAAACAAAACCCATACATATGCTGACTACAAGAGACCTACTTCAGACCTAGGGACACATACAGATGGAAAGTGAAGGGATGGAAAAAGATATTCCATGCAAATGGAAATCAAAAGAAAGCTGGAGTAGCAATACTCATATCAGACAAAATAGACTTTAAAATAAAGACTGCTGTAAGAGACAAAAAGGACACCACATAATGAACAAGGGATCAATCCAAGAAGAAGATATAACAATTGTAAATTTATATGCACCCAACCTAGGAGCATCTCAATATATCAGGCAAATGCTAACAGCCATGAAAGGGGAAATTAACAGTAACACAATAATAGTGGGGGACTTTAACACTCCACTTACACCAATGGACAGATCATGCAGGCAGAATCAATAAGGAAACACAAACCTTAAATGACACATTAGACCAGATAGACTTAATTGACATTTAAAGACCATTTCATCTGAAAACAGCAGAATACACTTTCTTCTCAAGTGCATATGGAATATTCTCCAGGATAGATCACATCATGGGCCACAAATCAAGCCTTGGAAACTTTAAGAAAACATCAAGCAACTTTCCCAACCACAACACTATGAGATTAGAAATCAATTACAGGAAAAAACTGTAAAAAACACAGACACATGGTGCCTAAACAATATGTTGCTAAATAACAAGTGGATCACTGAAGAAATCAAAAAGATAATCAGAAAAAACCTGGAAAAAAATGACAAAAAAAAATGATGATCCAAAGCTTATGGGGTCTGGGCAAGATGGAGGAAGAGTAAGACGCGGAGATCACCTTCCTTCCCACAGATACAGTAGAAATACATCTACACGTGGAACTGCTCCTACAGAACACCCACTGAATGCTGGCAGAAAACGTCAGACCTCCCAAAAGGCAAGAAAATCCCCACGTACTTGGGTAGGGCAAAAGAAAAAAGAAATAACAGAGACAAAAGAATAGGGATGGCACCTGCACCAGTGGGAGGGAGCTGTGAAGGAGGAAAGGTTTCCACACACTAGGAAGCCCCTTCATGGGTGGAGACTGCGGGTGGCGGAGGGGGGAAGCTTCGGAGCCACGGAGGAGAGCGCAGCCACAGGGGTGCAGAGGGAAAAGCAGAGAGATTCCCGCATGGAGGATCGGTGCCGAGTAGCACTCACCAACCCGAGAGGCCTGTCTGCTCAGGGGTTAGCGCACCACAGCTAGCTGGGAGGGAGTCCGGGAAAAAGTCTGCATCTGCCGAAGAGGCAAGAGACTTTTTCTTGCCTCCTTGTTTCACGGTGCGCAAGGAGAGGGGATTCAGAGCGCCGCCTAAACGAACTCCAGAGACGGGCGCGAGCCACGGCTATTAGCGCGGATCCCACAGCAACAGGGGTGCAGAGGGAAAAGCGGAGAGATTCCCGCACAGAGGATTGGTGCCGAGCAGCACTCACCAGCCCAAGAGAGGCTTGTCTGCTCACCCGCCAGGGCGGGCGGGGGCTGGGAGCTGAGGCTCGGACTTCGGTCGGATCGCAGGGAGAGGACTGGGGTTGGCTGCGTGAACACAGCCTGAAGGGGTTAGTGCACCACAGCTAGCCGGGCGGGAATCCGGGAAAAAGTCTGCAGCTGCCGAAGAGGCAAGAGACTTTTTCTTGCCTCTTTGTTTCCTGGTGCGCAAGGAGAGGGGATTCAGAGCGCCGCCTAAACGAACTCCAGAGATGGGCGCGAGCTGCGGCTATCAGCACGGGCCCCAGAGACGGGCATGAGACGCTAAGGCTGCTGCTGCGGCCACCAAGAAGCCTGTGTGCAAGCACAGGTCACTCTCCACACCGCCCCTCCCAGGAGCCTGTGCAGTCCGGTACTGCCAGGCTCCCGTGATCCAGGGACAACTTCCCCAGGAGAACGCATGGCACACCTCAGGCTGCTGCAATGTCACACCGGCCTCTGCCACCCCAGGCTCGCCTTGCATCCGTAACCCTCCCTACCCCTGGCCTGAGTGAGCCAGAGCCCCCAAAGCAGCTGCTCCTTTAACCCCGTTCTGTCTGGGCGGGGAACAGACGCCCTCAGGCGACCTACATGCAGAGGCGGGTCCAAATCCAAAGCTGAACCCCGGGAGCTGTACGAACAAAGAAGAGAAAGGGAAAACTATCCCAGCAGCCTCAGAAGCAGCGGATTAAAGCTCCACAAACAACTTGATGTGCCTGCATCTGTTGAATACCTGAATAGACAACGAATCATCCCAAATTCAGGAGGGGGACTTTGGGAGCAGGATATATTAATTTTTCCTCTTTTCCTTTTTTTGTGAGTGTATATATGTATGCTTCTGGGTGAGATGTTGCTTGTATAGCTTTGCTTTCACCATTTGTCCTAGGGTTAGGTCCATCCGTTTTTGTTTTTTTTTTCAAACATCTTTATTGAAGTATAATTGCCTTACAATAGTGTGTTAGCATCTGCTTTATAACAAAGTGAATCTGTTATACATATACAATATGTTCCCATTTCTCTTCCCTCCTGCATCTCCCTCCCTCCCACCCTCCCCATCCCACCCCTCTAGGTGGTCACAAAGCACCAAGCTGATCTCCCTGTGCTATGCGGCTGCTTCCCACTAGCTATCTATTTTACATTTGGTAGTGTATATATGTCCATGACACTCTCTTACCCTGTCACATCTCACCCCACCCCCTCCCCATATCCTCAAGTCCATTCTCTAGTAGGTCTGTGTCTTTATTCCCGTCTTGCCACTAGGTTCTTCATGGCCTTTTTTTTTTTTCCCTTAGATTCCATATATATGTGTTAGCATACTGTATTTGTTTTTCTCTTTCTGACTTACTTCACTCTGTATGACAGACTCTAACTCCATCCACCTCATTACAAATACCTCCATTTCATTTCTTTTTATGGCTGAGTAATATTCCATTGTATATATGTGCCACATCTTCTTTATCCATTCATCTGTTGATGGACATTTAGGTTGCTTCCATGTCCTGGCTATTGTAAATAGAGCTGCAATGAACATTTTGGTACATGACTCTTTTTGACCTATGGTTTTCTCAGGGTATATGCCCAGTAGTGGGATTGCTGGGTCGTATGGTAGTTCTATTTGTAGTTTTTTAAGGAACCTCCATACCGTTCTCCATAGTGGCTGTATCAATTTACATTCCCACCAACAGTGCAAGAGTGTTCCCTTTCCTCCACACCCTCTCCAGCATTTATTGTTTCTAGATTTTTTGATGATGGCCATTCTGACCGGTGTGAGATGATATCTCATTGTAGTTTTGATTTGCATTTCTCTAATGATTAATGATGTTGAGCATTCTTTCATGTGTCTGTAGGCCATCTGTATATCTTCTTTGGAGAAATGTCTATTTAGATCTTCTGCCCATTTTTGGATTGGGTTGTTCGTTTTTTTGTTATTGAGCTGCATGAGCTGCTTGTAAATCTTGGAGATTAATCCTTTGTCAGTTGCTTCATTTGCAAATATTTTCTCCCATTCTGAGGGTTGTCTTTTGGTCTTGTTTATGGTTTCCTTTGCTGTGCAAAAGCTTTTCAGTTTCATTAGATCCCATTTGTTTATTTGTGTTCTTATTTCCATTTCTCTGGGAGCTGGGTCAAAAAGAATCTTGCTGTGATGTATGTCATAGAGTGTTCTGCCTATGTTTTCCTCTAAGAGTTTGATAGTGTCTGCCCTTACACTTAGGTCTTTAATCCATTTTGAGTTTATTTTTGTGCATGGTGTCAGGGAGTGTTCTAATTTCATACTTTTACATGTTCCTGTCCAATTTTCCCAGCACCACTTATTGAAGAGGCTGTCATTTCTCCACTGTATATGCTTGCCTCCTTTATCAAAGATAAGTTGACCATATGTGTGTGGGTTTATCTCTGGGCTTTCTATCCTGTTCCATTGATCTATATTTCTGTTTTTGTGCCAATACCAAACTGTCTTGATTACTGAAGCTTTGTAATATAGTCTGAAGTCAGGGAGCCTGATTCCCCCAGCTCCATTTTTCGTTCTCAAGATGGCTTTGGCTATTCGGGGTCTTTTGTGTTTCCATACAAATTGTGAAATTTTTTGTTCTAGTTCTGTGAAAAATGCCAGTGGTAGTTTGATAGGGATTGCATTGAATCTGTAGATTGCTTTGGGTAGTAGAGACATTTTCACAATGTTGATTCTTCCAATCCAGGAACATGGTATATCTCTCCATCTATTTGTATCATCTTTAATTTCTTTCATCAGTGTCTTATAATTTTCTGCATACAGGTCTTTTGTCTCCTTAGGTAGGTTTATTCCTAGATATTTTATTCTTTTTGTTGCAATGGTAAATGGGAGTGTTTTCTTAATTTCACTTTCAGATTTTTCGTCATTAGTGTATAGAAATGCAAGAGATTTCTGTGCATTAATTTTGTATCCTGCTACTTTACCAAATTCATTGATTAGCTCTGGGAGTTTTCTGGTAGCATCTTTAGGATTCTCTATGTATAGTATCATGTCATCTGCAAATAGTGACAGCTTTACTTCTTCTTTTCCGATTTGGATTCCTTTTATTTCTTTGTCTTCTCTGATTGCTGTGGCTAGGACTTCCAGAACTATGTTGAATAATAGTGGTGAGAGTGGGCAACCTTGTCTTGTTCCAGATCTTAGTGGAAATGGTTTCAGTTTTTCACCATTGAGGACAATGTTGGCTGTGGGTTTGTCATATATGGCCTTTATTATGTTGAGGAAAGTTCCCTCTATGCCTACTTTCTGCAGGGCTTTTATCATAAATGGGTGTTGAATTTTGTCAAAAGCTTTCTCTGCATCTATTGAGATGATCATATGGTTTTTCTCCTTCAATTTGTTAATATGGTGTATCACATTGATTGATTTGCGTATATTGAAGAATCCTTGCATTCCTGGGATAAACCCCACTTGATCATGGTGTATGATCCTTTTAATGTGCTGTTGGATTCTGTTTGCTAGTATTTTGTTGAGGATTTTTGCATCTATGTTCATCAGTGATATTGGCCTGTAGTTTTCTTTCTTTGTGACATCTTTGTCTGGTTTTGGTATCAGGGTGATGGTGGCCTCGTAGAATGAGTTTGGGAGTGTTCCTCCCTCTGCAATATTTTGGAAGAGTTTGAGAAGGATAGGTGTTAGCTCTTCTCTAAATGTTTGATAGAATTCGCCTGTGAAGCCATCTGGTCCTGGGCTTTTGTTTGTTGGAAGGTTTTTAATCACAGTTTCAATTTCAGTGCTTGTGATTGGTCTGTTCATATTTTCTATTTCTTCCTGGTTCAGTCTCGGCAGTTTGTGCATTTCTAAGAATCTGTCCATTTCTTCCAGGTTGTCCATTTTATTGGCATATAGTTGCTTGTAGTAATCTCTCATGATCTTTTGTATTTCTGCAGTGTCAGTGGTTACTTCTCCTTTTTCATTTCTAATTCTATTGATCTGAGTCTTCTCCCTTTTTCTCTTGATGAGTCTGGCTAATGGTTTATCAATTTTGTTTATCTTCTCAAAGAACCAGCTTTTAGTGTCATTGATTTTTGCTATTGTTTCCTTCATTTCTTTTTCATTTATTTCTGACCTGATCTTTATAATTTCTTTCCTTCTGCTGGCTTTGGGGTTTTTTTGTTCTTCTTTCTCTAATTGCTTTAGGTGCAAGGTTAGGTTGTTTATTCGAGATGTTGCCTGTTTCTTGAGGTAGGCTTGTATTGCTATAAACTTCCCTCTTAGCACTGCTTTTGCTGTGTCCCATAGGTTTTGGGTCGTCGTGTCTCCATTGTCATTTGTTTCTAGGTATTTTTTGATTTCCCCATTGATTTCTTCAGTAATCACTTCGTTATTAAGTAATGTATTGTGTAGCCTCCATGTGTTTGTATTTTTTACAGATCTTTTCCTGTAATTGATATCTAGTCTCATAGCGTTGTGGTTGGAAAAGATACTTGATACGATTTCAATTTTCTTAAATTTACCAAGGCTTGATTTGTGACCCAAGATATGATCTATCCTGGAGAATGTTCCATGAGCACTTGAGAAAAATGTGTATTCTGTTGTTTTTGGGTGGAATGTCCTATAAATATCAATTAAGTCCATATTGTTTAATGTATCATTTAAAGCTTGTGTTTCCTTATTTATTTTCATTTTGGATGATCTGTCCATTGGTGAAAGTGGGGTGTTAAAGTCCCCTACTATGATTGTGTTGCTGTCAATTTCCCCTTTCATGGCTGTTAGTATTTGCCTTATGTATTGAGGTGCTCCTATGTTGGGTGCATAAATATTTACAATTGTTATACCTTCCTCTTGGATCGATCCCTTGATCATTATATAGTGTCCTTCTTTGTCTCTTGTAATAGTCTTTATTTTAAAGTCTATTTTGTCTGATATGAGAATTGCTACTCCAGCTTTCTTTTGATTTCCATTTGCATGGAATATCTTTTTCCATCCCCTCACTTTCAGTCTGTATGTGTCCCTAGGTCTGAAGTGGGTCTCTTGTAGACAGCATATGTATGGGTCTTGTTTTTGTATCCATTCAGCCAGCCTGTGTCTTTTGGTGGGAGCATTTAATCCATTTACATTCAAGGTAATTATCGATATGTATGTTCCTATTCCCATTTTCTTAAATGTATTGGGTTTGTTATTGTAGGTGTTTTCCTTCTCTTGTGTTTCTTGCCTAGAGAAGTTCCTTTAGCATTTGTTGTAAAGCTGGTTTGGTGGTGCTGAACTCTCTCAGCTTTTGCTTGTCTGTAAAGGTTTTAATTTCTCCATCGAATCTGAATGAGATCCTTGCTGGGTAGAGTAATCTTGGTTGTAGGTTTTTCTCCTTCATGACTTTAAGTATATCCTGCCACTCCCTTCTGGCTTGCAGAGTTTCTGCTGAGAGATCAGATGTTAACCTTATGGGGATTCCCTTGTGTGTTATTTGTTTTTTTTCCCTTGCTGCCTTTAATATGTTTTCCTTATATTTAATTTTTGACAGTTTGATTAATATGTGTCTTGGCGTGTTCCTCCTTGGGTTTATCCTGTATGGGACTCTCTGTGCTTCCAGGACTTGATTAACTATTTCCTTTCCCATATTAGGGAAGTTTTCAACTATAATCTCTTCAAAAATTTTCTCAGTCCCTTTCTTTTTCTCTTCTTCTTCTGGTACCCCTATAATTCGAATGTTGGCACGTTTAATGTTGTCCCAGAGGTCCCTGAGACTGTCCTCAGTTCTTTTCATTCTTTTTTCTTTATCCTGCTCTGTAGTAGTTATTTCCACCATTTTATCTTCCAGGTCACTTATCCTTTCTTCTGCCTCAGTTATTCTACTATTGATCCCATCTAGAGTATTTTTAATTTCATTTATTGTGTTTTTCATCATTGCTTGGTTCCTCTTTGGTTCTTCTACATCCTTGTTAAATGTTTCTTGCATTTTGTCTATTCTGTTTCCAAGATTTTGGATCATCCTTACTATCATTATTCTGAATTCTTTTTCAGGTAGACTACCTATTTCCTCTTCATTTGTTAAGTCCAGTGTGTTTTGAGCCTGCTCCTTCATCTGCTGTGTGTTTTTCTGTCGTCTCATTTTGCCTATCTTACTGTGTTTGGGGTCTCCTTTTCACAGGCTGCAGGTTCGTAGTTCCCGTTGTTTTTGGTATCTGTCCCCAGTGGCTAAGGTTGGTTCAGTGGGTTGTGTAGGCTTCCTGGTGGAGGGAACTAGTGCCTGAGTTCTGGTGGATGAGGCTAGATCTTGTCTTTCTGGTGGGCACGTCCACGTCTGGTGGTGTATTTTGTGGTGTCTGTGGCCTTATTATGATTTTAGGCAGCCTCTCTGCCAATGGATGGGGTTGTGTTCCTGTCTAGCTAGTTGTTTGGCATAGGGTGTCCAGCACTGTAGCTTGCTGGTCGTTGGGTGAAGCTGGGTCTTGATGTTGAGATGGAGATCTCTGGGAGATTTTTGCCGTTTGGTATTACGTGGAGCTGGGAGGTCTCTTGTGGACCAGTGTTCTGAAGCTGGCTCTCCCACCTCAGAGGCATGGCCCTGATGCCTGGCTGGAGCACCAAGAGCCTTTCGTCCACACGGCTCAGAGTAAAAGGGAGAAAAAATAGAAAGAAAGAAAGAAAGAGGCTATAATATAGTGAAGTAAAATAAAGCTATTGTAAAGCAAAGCTATACAGACAAAATCTCACCCAGAAGCATATACATATACACTCACAAAAAAAAGGAAAAGGGGAAAATTTAATATCTCCTGCTCCCAGAGTCCCCCTCCTGAATTTGGGATGATTCGTTGTCTATTCAGGTATTCAGCAGATGCAGGCACATCACGTTGTTTGTGGAGCTTTAATCCGCTGCTTCTGAGGCTGCTGGGAGAGATTTCCCCTTCTCTTCCCTGTTCGCACAGCTCCTGGGGTTCAGCTTTGGATTTGGACCCGCCTCTGCGTGTAGGTCGCCTGAGGGCATCTGTTCCCCGCCCAGACAGGATGGGGTTAAAGGAGCAGCTGCTTCGGGGGCTCTGGCTCACTCAGGCGGGGGGAGGGAGGGGTACGGAGGAGGCGGGGCGAGCCTGCAGCGGCCTCGGCCGGCGTGACGTTGCACCAGCTCGAGGCGCGCAGTGCGTTCTCCCGGGGATGTTGTCCCCGGATCCCGGGACCCTGGCAGTGGCGGGCTGCACAGGCTCCCGGGAGGTGAGGTGTGGAGAGTGACCTGTGCTCACACACAGGCTTTTTGGAGGCGGCAGCAGCAGCCCCAGCGTCTCACGCCCATCTCTGGGGTCCGCGCTGATCGCCGTGGCTTGCGCCCTTCTCTGGAGTTCGTTTAGGCGGCGCTCTGAATCCCCTCTCCTTGCCCGCCGCGAAACAAAGAGGCAAGAAAAAGTCTCTTGCCTCTTCGGCAGCTGCAGACTTTTTCCCCGGACTCCCTCCCGGCTAGCTGTGGTGCGCTAACCCCTTCAGGCTGTGTTCACGCTGCCAGCCCCAGTCCTCTCCCTGCAATCCGACCAAAGCCGAGCCTCAGCTCCCAGCCCCGCCCGCCCCGGCGGCTAAGCAGACAAGCCTCTCGGGCTGGTGAGTGCTGCTCGGCACCGAGCCTCTGTGCGGGAACCTCTCCGCTTTGCCCTCCGCACCTCTGTGGCTGCGCTCTCCTCCGTGGCTCTGAAGCTTCCCACCTCCGCCCCCCGCAGTCTCCGCCCACGAAGGGGCTCCTAGTGCGTGGAAACCTTTCCTCCTTCACGGCTCCCTCCCACTGGTGCAGGTGCCGTCCCTATTCTTTTGTTTCTGTTATTTCTTTTTTCTTTTGCCCTACCCAAGTACGGGGGGAGTTTCTTGCCTTTTTGGAGGTCGGACGTTTTCTGCCAGCGTTCAGTGGGTGTACTGTAGGAGCAGTTCCACGTGTAGGTGTATTTCTACTGTATCTGTGGGAAGGAATGTGATCTCCGCGTCTTACTCTTCCGCCATCTTCTCTCAGTTTCTCCGTTTTTGTTTTTTTTTTTTACTTCAAAAATTATTTTTTCCTAATAAATGTTTTCTTAATAATTTTTTACTTATTTTCTATTTAAAAAAAATTTTTTTAATTTTTTAATAAGTTTTTTCATATTTTTTATTTTAAAAAATTAAAAAAATTTTTTTCTTTCTTAATAAATTTATTCTTAATAATTTTTTCCTTATTTTTTATTTTAATAGCTTTATTTTATTTTATTTTGTCCTCTTTCTTTCTTTCTTTCTATTTTTTCTCCCTTTTACTCTGAGCTGTGTGGATGAAAGGCTCTTGGTGCTCCAGCCAGGCATCAGGGCCGTGCCTCTGAGATGGGAGAGCCAACTTCAGGACACTGGTCCACAAGAGACCTCCCAGCTCCACGTAATACCAAATGGCGAAAATCTCTCAGAGATCTCCATCTCAACATCAAGACCCAGCTTCGCTCAACGACCAGCAAGGTACAGTGCTGGACACCCTATGCCAAACAACTAGCAAGACAGGAACACAGCCCCATCCATTAGCAGAGAGGCTGCCTAAAATCATAAGGCCACAGACACCCCAAAACACACCACCAGACGTGGACGTGCCCACCAGAAAGACAAGATCCAGCCTCATCCACCAGAACACAGACACTAGTCCCCTCCACCAGGAAGCCTACACAACCCACTGAACCAAATTTAGCCACTGGGGACAGATACCAAAAACAACGGGAATTACGAACCTGCAGCCTGTGGAAAGGAGACCCCAAACACAGTAAGATAAGCAAAATGAGAAGACAAAAAAACACACAGCAGATGAAGGAGCAGGGTCAAAACACACCAGACCTAACAAATGAAGAGGATATAGGCAGTCTACCTGAAAAAGAATTCAGAATAATGATAGTAAGGATGATCCAAAATCTTGGAATTATAATAGACAAAATGCAAGAAACATTTAACAAGGACCTAGAAGAACTAAAGAGGAACCAAGCAATGATGAACAACACAATAAATGAAATTAAAAATACTCTAGACGGGATCAATAGCAGAATAACAGAGGCAGAAGAACGGATAAGTGACCTGGAAGATAAAATAGTGGAAATAACTACTGCAGAGCAGAATAAAGAAAAAAGAATGAAAAGAATAGAGAACAGTCTCAGAGACCTCTGGGACAACATTAAACGTGCCAACATTCGAATTATAGGGGTCCCAGAAGAAGAAGAGAAAAAGAAAGGGACTGAGAAAATATTTGAAGAGATTATAGTTGAAAACTTCCCTAATATGGGAAAGGAAATAGTTAATCGAGTCCTGGAAGCACAGAGAGTTCCATACAGGATAAATCTATGGAGAAACACGCCAAGACACATACTAATCAAACTATCAAAAATTAAATATAAAGAAAACATATTAAAAGCAGCAAGGGAAAAACAACAAATAACACACAAGGGAATCCCCATAAGGTTAAGAGCTGATCTTTCAGCAGAAACTCTGCAAGCCAGAAGGCAGTGGCAGGATATACTTAAAGTGATGAAGGAGAAAAACCTACAACCAAGATTACTCTACCCAGGAAGGATCACATTCAGATTTGATGGAGAAATTAAAACCTTTACAGACAAGCAAAAACTGAGAGAGTTCAGCAGCACCAAACCAGCTTTACAACAAATGCTAAAGGAACTTCTCTAGGCAAGAAACACAAGAGAAGGAAAACACCTACAATAACAAACCCAAAACATTTAAGAAAATGGGAATAGGAACATACATATCAATAGTTACCTTGAATGTAAATGGATTAAATGCTCCCACCAAAAGACACAGGCTGGCTGAATGGATACAAAAACAAGACCCATATATATGCTGTCTACAAGAGACCCACTTCAGACCTAGAGACACATACAGACTGAAAGTGAGGGGATGGAAAAAAATATTCCATGCTAATGGAAATCAAAAGAAGGCTGGAGTAGCAATTCTCATATCAGACAAAATAGACTTTAAAATAAAGACTATTACAAGAGACAAAGAAGGACACTATATAATGATCAAGGGATCAATCCAAGAGGAAGGTATAACAATTGTAAATATTTATACACCCAACATAGGGGCACCTCAATACATAAGGCAAATACTAACAGCCATAAAAGGGGAAAATGACAGTAACACAATCATAGTAGGGGACTTTAACACCCCACTTTCACCAATGGACAGATCATCCAAAATGAAAATAAATAAGGAAACACAAGCTTTAAATGATACATTAAACAAGATGGACTTAATTGATATTTATAGGACATTCCACCTAAAAACAACAGAATACACATTTTTCTCAAGTGCTCATGGAACATTCTCCAGGATAGACCATATCTTGGGTCACAAATCAAGCCTTGGTAAATTTAAGAAAATTGAAATCGTATCAAGTATCTTTTCCGACCACAATGCAATGAGACTAGATATCAATTCCAGAAAACAACTGTAAAAAATACAAACACATGGAGGCTACACAATACACTACTTAATAACGAAGTGATCACTGAAGAAATCAAAGGGGAAATCAAAAAATACCTAGAAACAAATGACAATGGAGACACGATGACCCGAAACCTATGGGATGCAGCAAAAGCAGTTCTAAGAGGGAAGTTTATAACAATACAAGCCTACCTCAAGAAACAGGAAACATCTCGAATAAACAACCTAACCTTGCACCTAAAGCAATTAGAGAAAGAAGAGCAAAAAAACCCCAAAGCTAGCAGAAGGAAAGAAATCATAAAGATCAGATCAGAAATAAATGAAAAAGACATGAAGGAAACAATAGCAAAAATCAATGAAACTAAAAGCTGGTTCTTTGAGAAGATAAACAAAATTGATAAACCATTAGCCAGACTCATCAAGAGAAAAAGGGAGAAGACTCAAATCAATAGAATTAGAAATGAAAAAGGAGAAGTAACCACCGAGACTGCAGAAATACAAACGATCCTGAGAGATTACAAGCAACTCTATGCCAATAAAATGGACAACCTGGAAGTAATGGACAGATTCTTAGAAATGCACAACCTGCTGAATCTGTACCAGGAAGAAATAGAAAATATGAACAGACCAATCACAAGCACTGAAATTGAAACTGTGATTAAAAACCTTCCAACAAACAAAAGCCCAGGACCAGATGGCTTCACAGGCGAATTCTATCAAACATTTAGAGTAGAACTAACACCTATCCTTCTCAAACTCTTCCAAAATATTGCAGAGGGAGGAACACTCCCCAACTCATTCTACGAGGCCACCATCACCCTGATACCAAAACCAGACAAAGATGTCACAAAGAAAGAGAACTACAGGTCCATATCACTGATGAACATAGATGCAAAAATCCTCAACAAAATACTAGCAAACAGAATCCAACAGCACATTAAAAGGATTATACACCATGATCAAGTGGGGTTTATTCCAGGAATGCAAAGCTTACGGGATGCAGCAAAAGAAATTCTGAGAGCAATTGTTTATAGCAATACAATTCTACTTTAAGAAACAAAAAATCTCAAACAACCTACCCTTACACCTAAAGTAACTAGAGAAAGAGGAACAAACAAAACCCGAAGTTAGTAGAAGGAAAGAAATCATAAAGATCAGAGTAGACATAAATGAAATAGAAAGTAAGAAAACAATAGCAAAGATGAATGAAACTAAAATCTGGTTCTTTGAAAAGATAAACAAAATTCACAACTCTTTATCCAGACTCATCAAGAAAAAAAGGGAGAGGTCTCAAATCTATAAAGTCAGAACTGAGGGAACCTTCAAGATGGCAGAGGAGTAAGAGGTGGAGACTGCCTTCTTCCCCACAAATGCATCAAAAATATATCTACATGTGGAACAACTCCTACAGAACACCTACTGAATGCTGTCAGAAGAACTCAGACTTCCCAAAAGTCAAGAAAACCCCCACATACCTGGGTAGGGCAAAAGAAAAAAGAAAAAACAGAGACAAAAGAATAGGGATGGGACCTGGACCTCTGGGAGGGAGCTGTGAGGGAGGAAAAGTTTCCACACACCAGGAAGCCCCTTCACTGGCAGAGGGAAAGCTTTGGAGCCAAGGAGGAGAGCACAGCAACAGGGTTGCAGAGGGCAAAGTGGAGAGATTCCTGCACAGAGGATCGGTGCTGATCAGTACTCACCAGCCTGAGAGGCTTATCTGCTCACCTGCCAGGCGGTTGGATACTGGGAGCTGAGGTTCAGGCTTCGGAGTTCAGATCCCAGGGAGAGGACTGGGGTTGGCTGCATGAACACAGCCTGAAAGGGGTTAGTGTGCCACAGCTAGCCAGGAGGGAGTCTGGGGAAAACTCTGACCTTCCTAAGAGGCCAGAGACCATTGTTTCAGGGTGTGCGAGGAGAGGGGATTCAGAGAACCATCTAGACAAGCTCCAGAGATGGGCGAGAGCCGCAGCTATCAGCTTGGATCCCAGAGACAGGCATGAACTGCTAATGCTGCTGCTGCAGCCACCAAGAATCCTGTGTGCAAGCACAGGTCACTATCCACATCCCCACCCCTGGGACCCTGTGCAGCCTGCCACTGACAGGGTGCCTTGACCCAGGGACAACTTCCCTGGGAGAACACTAGGCATGCCTCAGGCTGTTGCAACATCATGCTGGCCTCTGCCCGCAGGCTCACCCCACATTCTGTATCCCTCACTCCCCCCAGTCTGAGTAAGCCAGAGACGCCTAATAAGCTGCTGCTTTAACCCCTCCTGTCTGGGTGGGAACAGAGACTTGAGGGCAACCTACACTCAGAGGTGGGGCCAAACCCAGGAGCTGCACGAACAAAGAAGAGAAAGGGAAATTTCTCCCAGCAGCCTCAGGAGCAGTGGATTAAATCCCCACAATCAATTTGAAATACCCTGAATCTGTGGAATACCTGAATAGACAACGCATGTTCCCAAAATTGAGGTAGTAGACTTTGGGAGCAACTGTAGGCTTGGGGTTTGCTGTCTGCAACTGACTTGTTTCTGATTTTTATGTTTATCTTAGTACAGTTTTAGCGCTTGTTATCATTGGTGGATTGTTTATTGGTTTGGTTGCTCTCTTCTTTTTTTCTTATTACTTTTTAATTTTTTAATTTTAATATTTTTTTAAATTTTAATTCTTTTCTATTTATTTATTTATTTATTTTTCTTTCTTATTTTCTCCATTTTCTTCTGAGCTGTGTGGCTGACAGGGTCATGGTGCTCCAGCTTGGTGTCAGGCCTGAGCCTCTGAGGTGGGAGAGCCAAGTTCAGGACATTGGACCACCAGAGGCCTCCTGGCTCCATGTAATATCAATTGGCAAGAGCTCTCCCAGAGATCTCTGTCTCAATGCTAAGACCCAGCTCCACCCAACAGCCAGCAAGTTCCAGTGCTGGATGTCCCATGCCAAACAACTAGCAAGACAGGAATACAACCCCACCCATTAGCAGAGAGGCTGCCTAAAATCATACTAATGCCTAAAATCATACTAAGTTCACAGACACCCCAAGACACAGCATCAGTTACAGCCCTGCCCACCGGAAAGACAAGATCCAGCCCCACCCACCAGGACACAGGCAATAGTCCCCTCTACCAGGATGCCTACACAAGCCACTAAATCAACCTTATCCACTGGGCACAGACACTAAAAACAACGGGAACTACGAACCTGAAGCCTGTGAAAAGGAAACCCTAAACACAGTAAGTTAAGCAAAATGGGAAGACAGAGAAATATGCAGCAGATGAAGGAGAAAGGTAAAAACCCACCAGACCAAACAAATGAAGAGGAAATAGGCAGTCTACCTGAAAAAGGATAGTAAGGATGATCCAAAATCTTGGAAATAGAATGGAGAAAATACAAGAAATGTTCAACAAGGACCTAGAAGAACTAAAGAGAAAAAACCAATGATGAACAACACAATAAATGAAATTAAAATTTCCCTAGAAGGAATCAACAGCAGAATACATGAGGCAGAAGAAAGGATAAGTGACCTGGAAGATAAAATAGTGGAAATAACTACCACAGAGCAGAATAAAGAAAAAAGAATGAAAAGAATTGAGGAAAGTCTTAGAGACTTCAGGGCCAACATTAAACCCACCAACATTCATATTATAGGGGTCCAAGAAGAAGAAGAGAAAAAGAAAAGGACTGAGAAAATAGTTGAAGAGATTATAGTTGAAAATTTTCCTAACATGGGCAAGGAAATAGTCACCAAATTCCAGGAAGCACAAAGTCCCATATAGGATAAATCCAAGGAGAAACAAACCAAGACACATATTAATCAAACTATCAAAAATTAAATACAAACAAAACATATTAAAAGCAGCAAGGGAAAAGCAACAAATAACATAGAAAAGAGTCCTCATAAGGTTAACAGCTGATCTTTCAGCAGAAACTCTGCAAGCCAGAAGGGAGTGTCAGGACATATTTAAAGTGATGAAAGGGAAAAACCTACAACCACTATTACTCTACCCAGCAAGGATATCATTCAGATTCGAAAGGGAAATGAAAACCTTTACAGACAAGCAAAATTTAAGAGAACTCAGCACCACCAAACCAGCTTTAAAACAAATGCTAAAGGAACTTTTCTTGGCAGGAAACACAAAAGAAGGAAAAGACCTACATAAACAAACCCAAAACAATTAAGAAAATGGTAACAGGAACATACATATCGATAATTACCTTAAATGTAAATGACTTCAAGGCTCCAGCCAAAGACATAAACTGACTGAATGGATAGATCAACAAGACCCATATATATGCTGTCTACAAAAGACCTATTTGAGACCTAAGGACGCATACAGACTGAAAGTGAGGGGATGGAAAAAGATATTCCATGCAAATGGAAATCAAAAGAAAACTGGAGTAGCACTTCTCATATCAGACAAAATTGTCTTTAAAATAAAGACTATTACAAAAGACAAAGAAGCACACTACATAATGATCAAGGGATCAATCCAAGAAGAAGTTAAAACAATTGTAAATGTTTATGCACCCCAAATAAGAGCACAGTAACACAGTCATAGTAAAGGACTTTAAAACTCCACTTTGACCAATGGACAGATCATCCAAAATGAAAATAAATACAAAAACTTATAAATACACATTAAACAAGATGGACTTAACTGATATTTATAGGACATTCCATCCCAAAACAACAGAACACACTTTCTTCTCAAGTTCTCATGGAACATTCTCCAGGATAGATCATATATTGGGTCACAAATCAAGCCTTGGCAAATTTAAGAAAATGGAAATCATATCAAGTATCTTTTCTGACCACAATGATATGAGACTAGATATCAATTACAGGAAAACAACTGTAAAAAACAAACACATGGAGGCTAAATAATACACTACTTAATAACCAAGAGATCACTGAAGAAATCAAAGAGGAATAAAAAAATACCTAGAAACAAATGACAATGAAAACACGACAACCAAAATCTATGGGATGCAGCAAAAGCAGTTCTAGGAGGGAAGTTTATAGCAATACAACCTTACTTCAAGAAACAAGAAACATCACAAATAAACAACCTAACGTTACACCTAAAGCAATTAGAGAAAGAAGAACAAAAAAACCCCCAAAGTTAGCAGAAGGAAAGAAATCAGATCAGAAATAAATAAAAAAGAAATGAAGGAAACAATAACAAAATTCAATCAAACTAAAAGCTGGTTCTTTCAGAAGATAAACAAAACTGATAAACCACTAGCCAGACTCATCAAGAAAAAAAATGGAGAAGACTCAAATCAACAGAATTAGAAATGAAAAAGGAGAAGTAACAACAGACACTGCAGAAATACAAAGAATCTTGAGGGATTACTACAAGCAGCTATATGCCAATAAAACGGACAGCCTGGAAGAAATGGACAAATTCTTAGAAAAGCACAACCTTCTGAGACTGAACCAGGAAGAAATAGAAAATATAAACAGACCAATAATAAGCACCAAAATTGAAACTGCGATTAAAAATCTTCCAACAGGACTTCCCTGGTGGCGCAGTGGTTAAGAATCTGCCTGCCAATGCAGGGAACACGAGTTCGAGCCCTGGTCTGGGAAGATCCCACATGCCACGGAGCAACTAAGCCCGTGAGCCACAACTACTGAGCCTGTGCTTCTGGAGCCTGTGCTCCACAACGGGAGAGGCCGCGACAGTGAGAGGCCCGCGCACTGCGATGAAGAGTGGTCCCTGCTTGCTGCAACTAGAGAAAGCCCTCACACAGAAACGAAGACCTAACACAGCCAAAAATACATATATAAATTTAAAAAAATATCTTCCAACAAATAAAAGCCCAGGACCAGATGGATTCACAAGGGAAATCTATCAAACATTTAGAGAAGAGCTAACACCTATACTTTTCAAACTCTTCCAGAATATAGCAGAGAGAGGAACACTCCCAAAATCATTCTAAGAGGCCACCATTACCCTGATACCAAAACCATACAAAGATGTCACAAAAAAGGAAAACTACAGGCCAATATCTCTGATGAACATAGATGTAAAAATCCTCAGCAAAATACTAGCAAACAGAATCCAACAGCACATTAAAGCATCATACACCATAATCAAGTGGGGTTTATCCCAGGAATGCAAGGATTCTTTGGTATACTCAAATCAATCAATGTGATACACCATATTAACAAACTGAAGGATAAAAACCGTATGATAATCTCAATAGATGCAGTAAAAGCTTTTGACAAAATTCAGCACCAGTTTATGATAAAAACTCTCCAGAAAGTAGGCACAGAGGGAACTTTCCTCAACATAATAAAGGCCATATATGATAAACCCACAGCCAACATCATTCTCAGTGATGAAAAACTGAAACCATTTCCTCCAAATTCAGGAACAAGAAAAGATGCCCACTCTCACCACTATTATTCAGCATAGTTTTGGGAGTTTTAGCCACAGCAATCAGAGAAGAAAAGAAATAAACTCATCCAAATTGGCAAAGAAGAAATAAAGCTGTCACTGTTTGCAGATGACATGATACTATACATAGAGAATCCTAAAGATGCTACCAGAAAACTATTAGAGCTAATCAATGATTTTGGTAAAGTAGCAGAATACAAAATTAATGCACAGCAATCTCTTGCTTTCCTATACACTAATTATGAAAAATCTGGAAGAGAAATTAAGGAAACACTCACATTTACCTTTGCAACAAAGAGAATAAAATACCTAGGAATAAACCTATCTAAGGAGGCAAAAGACCTGAATGCAGAAAACTATATGAGGATGATGAAAGAAATTGCAGATGATACAAACAGATGGAGAGATATACCATGCTCTTGGATTGGAAGAATCAACATTGTGAAAATGACTATACTACCCAAAGCAATCTACTGATTAAATGTGATCCCTATCAAACTACCAAATGCGTTTTTCACAGAACTAGAACAAAAAATTTCACAATTTGTATGGAGACACAAAAGACCCTGAATAGCCAAAGCAATCTTGAGGGGGGAAAAAAAAAAGCAGAGCTGGAGGAATCAGCCGCCCTGACTTTAGATTATACTACAAAGCTACCGTCATCAAAACAGTATGGTACTGGCACAAAAAAAACAGAAATATAGATCAATAGAACAGGATAGAAAGGCCAGAGATAAACCCAAGCACCTATGGTCACCTAATCTATGGTAAGTAGGCAAGAAAATGCAATGGAGAAAAGACAGTCTCTTCCATAAATGGTTTTGGCAAAACTGGACAGCTACATGTAAAAGAATGAAATTAGAACACTCCCTAATGCCATACACAAAAATAAAGTTCAACCGCGATGAAGAGCGGTCCCCGCACCGCGATGAAGAGTGGCCCCCACTTGCCGCAACTGGAGAAAGCCCTCGCACGAACCGAAGACCCAACACAGTCAAAAAAATAAAATAAATAAATAAATAAAGTAGCTATAAAAAAATAAAATAAAATAAAATAAAGTTCAAAATGGATTAAAGACCTAAATGTAAGGACAGATATTTTACAACTCAGAGGAAAACATAGGTAGAACTTTCTCTGACATAAATAGCAAAGATCTTTTTTGATCCACTTTCTAGAGTAATTAAAATAAAAACAAAAATAAACAAATGGAACCTAAATAAACTTAAAAGCTTTTATACAGCAAAGGAAACCATAAAGAAAACAAAAAGACAATGTACAGAATGGGAGAAAATATTTTCAAATGGAGCAACCAACAAGGGATTAATCTTCAAAATATACAGACAGCTCATACAGGTCAATAACAACAACAAAAACCCAATTAAAAATGGGCAGAAGATGTAAATAGACATTTCTCCAAAGAAGACCTACAGATGGCCAAAAAGCCCATGAAAAGATATTCAACATCACTAATTATCAGAGAAATACAAATCAAATCTGCAATGATGTATCACCTCACATTGGTTACAATGGCCATCATCAAAAAAATCTACAAATAATAAATGCTGAAGAGGTTGTGGAGAAAAGGGAACCCTCCTACACTGTTTGGGGGAATGTAAATTGGTACAACCACTGTGGAGAACAGTATTGACGTTCATTAAAAAACTAAATATAGAGCTACTATAGGATTCTGCAATCCCACTCCTGGGCATATATCCTGAGAAAAACCATAATTTGAAAAGATACATGCGCTCCAGTGTTCATTGCAGCACTATTGACAATGGAAGCAACCATGGAAGTTAGGACATGGAAGCAACCTAACTGTCCATCAATAGAGGAATGGATAAAGAAGTTGTGGTACAAATATACAATGGAATATTACTCAGCCATAAAAAAGAATGAAATAATGCCATTTGCAGCAACATAGAAGGACCTAGAGATTGTCATACTGAGTGAAGTAAGTCAGACAGAGAAAGACAAATATCATATGATATCGCTTATATGTGGAATCTAAAAAAATGGTACAAATGAACTTATTTACAAAACAGAAACAGAGTCACAGATGTAGAAAACAAACTTATGGTTACCAGGAGGGGAAGGGGTGGAGAGTTAAACTGGGAGATTGCGATTGACATATACACACTGCTGTATATAAAATAGATAACTAATAAGGACCCACTGTATAGCACAGGGATCTCTTCTCAGTACTCTGTAATGATTTATATGGGAACAGAATCTAAAAAAGAGTGGGTATATGTATATGTATAACTGATTCACTTTTCTGTACAGCAGAAACTAACACAACCTTTTAAATCAACTATACTCCAATAAAATTAAAAAAAAAAAAAGAATCAAGGGCTTTGTAAATAATTTTTTCAAAGCAAAAGGCTGAACAATGTTTCCCTTTATGGAGATGTGGAAGACTAAGTAAGAAGCTACTTTCTGAGTCAGTGGGGATCCAAACCAAGAAGTTGGTTTTGTGCATCTTACATGTGAAATTTTGAACTGCTTAGATATCTAATGGTCTTTGTAGATGTTTGTGTGTTAGGTTTTAGGTCAAAGTTCAGTCTGTTAATTTAATTTTTTGTCCTCAGAAATAAATGGAATATAAAATCATGAGACATAAGAGGTTGTATTTAGGGTGAGTTGACTCGAGTAGAGATGCAGGACTGAGTGCTGGTCTTCTCTGAACAATAAAGTTGAGAAGAGTGAGGCCAGTAATGTTAGAGGAGGGTTAGGAGAGAATGACTCCTGGAGGACACGTGAATTAAACATCTAACAAAGCATAATGAACTCTTTCAAATGCTGATTGATGCATAGAGTAGGAGGCTAAAAATTACCATTGGTTTTGGCAGTCAAAAATGAGTGACCTGGATGAGAGAACATCAGTGAGGGTAAGACTTCTTGCATTTGGTTAGAAAATAGAAAGAAATCAAATGAAGACAGAAAACACTGACAACTCTTACACGACATTTGCTGTAAAAGGAATAGTGAAATTAAGCAATACCTGGAGAAGTCTTCTACGGTAATGAGAGGATATTTAAAATGCAGCTACAGCATACTTGAAATAATAATGGAAATGATATAATTAAGGGCAAAAAGTGGGGGAGAGTATCAAAAGGCTGGATAAATATAATAAAACTGAAGGTAGCACTCCTGGACCCTGGAAGGTAGCAGTCATGAATTTAAGTTTAGATCAATCAGCAGGGGTCTGTACATTTTTTCAATCATGTTGAACAGACAACATAGAAGAATTGTATTGAATCATGGAATTTGAGATTTGTTTGCCTGCTGTCCTATTATAGACATGGAGAAACAGCCTCAGTGAGAAAACGTATAATAAAAACTAGATTTTCATTGTTCACTGGAATTACCTGAAGATTGTAAAATAGCAAGAATTCTCAAGGGCAAACCTTAGAAGGATACTATTATGACAAAGAAAAATATTCCACCTATAGACAGATTTATTCTTAATGATGTGTACCCTTTATTCTCTACCTGTCTTTGGAAATCATTTTGTGTTGAACAGAGGGTGATATTGACAGCAGAATGGGAATATTTGGCTAATTAATTTTTAATAAAATCTGCTCTCTCTAAGACTTAAAAAATAAAAAGAAAAAGGAGAGAAAACACAACCAACCAACCAAAGGAATTAAAAAGACAACAAAACTACAGTTATAGCAAAGATTAAAAGACTATAAAGAAATACCAAGATAAACTTTCTATTATTGAAAATATATGTAAAATGAGTGAATTCTGAGAAAAATAGCACGTATAAAACTGATTCAAAAAAGAATAGTCTAAATGTATACTAGTCATTGAATCAGTAGTTAAAATATGCATATAATAAACATGGACCATAATAGTTTTATAAATTGGAAAAAACATTCAAGGTACCAAATATTTTGGTCTTATATACATGTTTAAAGATAGTTGAAGTGGGAGAAATACTTCCCAACTCCTCCTTTGAACTCAAAACAACCTGGACACCAAAATCAGGATTATATGAGAAAGGAAAATTAAAGGCCTGTTTCAGTCACAAATAAAGATGCAATAGGCCCAAGTTAATACAGCAGTGCATAAAAAACCTAATTAACAAATGACCAAATTGTATTTATCCCAGGAATTCATGAGTGGTTTAACATGTTAAAGTCTATAAATATCATTCACCACATCAAATATTAATTACATACAAAACAAAAATTTGATAAAATGCAGCACTGCAACTGATAACATTTTTTAGCAAAGTAAGAATAAAAGGGAGCTCCTTTAATCTGGTAACAGGTTTCCACCAAAATGCTAAAGGAAACATCATTGCTAATGGTGAAACAGTTGGAAAATTCCTTTAAAAATCATGAACGAGTTAAGGACACATAATCTTACTATGCTATTAAATATGGTACCAGCAGTCTTCACTAGCATAGTAATACAAGAAAAAGAAATAAATGTTATCCACGCTTAAAAGGAAGAAATAAAATTGTTTTTCTCAAATTATATAATTGTTTACAAAACAAAACAAAACTTCCCACAAATTTACAGACTATTAGAAACACAAATTTTGCAAGCTGGTTGGAGGTATGATCAACAATAAAATACCATTGTATTTCTTTAGATCAGCACCAAATACTAAGAAAATCAGATTTTAAGACTGTTACCATTTATTCAATACAATAGGAGCAAAAATATTGTATACCTAAAAATAATTCTAACAAAAGTTGTGAAAATATTTTATCAAGAAAAATATAAAACTTTTAGGAAAGGTATTAAAGTAGATCTAAACAAATGAGGAGATAAACAGTTTTATTGCTAGGAGAATTCAGTATCACAGAGTTTTAATTATCACTGAAATTTATCTGTAGACTTAATGTTAGTTTTATCAAAATCCTTAGAGTTCTTTGAAATTTGACAGGATGATTCTACAATTTATGCATAAAAACAAATAACCAAGTAAACAGTCCTATAGCAGAAAAATAAGGTGGGGGCCCTGCCTTATGATTATGCAGATTTACTCTTAAGCTATACTAATTTTAAAAATATGGCACAGGAGTAGACAAATTGACCAGTGAAACACGAGATAACCCAGTATCATACCCATGCTTATTTGGACATTTACTATACAGTACAGGGAGTATTTTTAATAACTGTGGGAAAATAGTCAATAAATAGGACTGGGACAATTGGGCATCCATATGGAAAAAATAAAATTGGATCCCAATCTCACAACACATAAGAAAATAATTATCAGATAGATTAAGGATTTAACTGTGAAAGACAAACTTAAAACTTTTAGGGCAAAAATAGGAAAACATCACTGTGGGAAAATCCAATCTTCTCAGTGAGGTATTTATTCAAGAGGACAGAAAAACTACTACTACAAAAGTAAAGACTGATAACTTACACTATATTAAAAATTAAGAATTTGTATTCATTAGAAGTCACCATAAATAAAGTGAAAAACAAGCCACACTCTAGAAGAATGTATTTGTAACACACAACCAATAAACAGCTAGTATGCAAAATATGTAAGGAATTCCTACAAATCAGTAAAAGACAGATAATGCAATAAAAAAAATAAAGGAAGACAATATCTACAGGCATTTCTCAGAAGGGAAAACAAGAATAGTGAATAGGTACATGAAAAGGTATCAATCTCATTAAAGATCAGGAAAATGCAAATTAAGAGCATTGTGATCTTCTATTTTATTCCTTAAATTGGGACAAATTAAGAAGATTGATAGTACCAAGTATTGGTGAGGACATGTACACAACAGATTTAGAAAAAATAATTAACATTTCCTACTAAAACTGAAGATGTTCATACACTACAATCAGCAATTCTCCTAGGTACTTACTTTGCTTACTTACATATGCACCAGAAGTAAAAGTATGTTTATAGCATCAGTTCACAGTATCAAAAAGCTGGGAGATCCCAAATGTTCATCAGCAGAAGAACAGATAAATATATTATGGTATATGTATGTAACACTGTAAATTTATACACAACAAAGATGAATCTTAAAGATACAATGTTGAGTGAAAAATCCAAACCACAGAGATTGTATGATAACATTCTTAGAGTTGAAGAAAAGATAATATGGTATTTAGGACTGTATACATACACAATAAAACCAAAAAAGGTGGGGAGGATGGAAACATAATATTCAGAATAGTGGTTATGCCTAGAAGGTGAGGCAGGAGGACAGGATAGGAAAAGAGCCCAGAGGTATTAGGTACATGGTCATTCATTTTATTAGTTATGCCTTATAAATTAAATCTATGTCACATATATTCTTTGGACATGCCAAATATAGCATAAAAAGATGAAAAAGAAAAAAGTTAAAAGACAATAGTAGTAAGAGCTGCTTAAATGGATCAAAAAGCAGAATTTAAAACTGAGAGAATAAAAATAATTGTGCGTCTTTGTTTCTCTATTTTGGGTTTTCATGAGTATTTTTATGGAATGACAGGGAAAGCAAATCAAGATGCCATTATTTATTCACATTACAACCTAGATTTCTAAAGATTAGGTATTTTTAACTTGTATGTAAACTGTACTTATCATGCATACTTATGAACATTTTCTATATATATATATATATATATATATATATATATATATATATTAGAAGTGGAAGTCCAGGGCTTCCCTGGTGGCGCAGTGGTTGAGAATCTGCCTGCCAATGCAGGGGACACGGGTTCGAGCCCTGGTCTGGGAAGACCCACATGCCGCGGAGCAACTAGGCCCGTGAGCCACAATTACTGAGCCTGCGCGTCTGGAGTCTGTGCTCCGCAACAAGAAAGGCCGCGATAGTGAGAGGCCTGTGCACCGCGATGAAGAGTGGCCCCCGCTTGCCACGACTATAGAAAGCCCTCGCACAGAACGAAGACCCAACACAGCCATAAATAAATAAATATTAAAAAAAAAAAGAAGTGGAAGTCCTTTATAATTTTTATGAATAAAATGCAAATAAACATGAGTATCTACAAATTAAAAAATTACAAATGTACACACACAAATTAAGAGTAATTGTAAAATATATGTACAAAATATTCTAGGAAGCTTTAATGTTAAAAATTATTTTAAAGTTGTAAAGGTACTTTTAGATTTTCAACTAGAAAAGTTGAAGACTTGAAACTTAAAAGTCTAGGTCATTTGGTACAAGAGGTGTAACTGGTGTCTTACCAGTTACAGCTGGTAAGACAGTAAACGGTAGATTTATACAGTGTTCAGGGACCTTGCCACCTGCCATTTCTCCATCAGAAAATTGGTTGGGTTTCTAGAGTCTGGTAGTTGACTTGTTCTCTCTGTCGATGGACATATACCAACAAACCCCTTTCTCATTTTGCTTCTTTATAACCCACCTACCTTATTTATGTACACAACCACCCACTGAATATCTTGAGGCATATATATGGGCAATTTGCAGGGGACTTTTTTGTTTGTTTTTTAAAAATTTGGGGGGAAATAACAAAGAAGGTATCTGTTATCTGATCACACATACACTGTGCCTGCTGTATTTGTTTTTTTTGTTTTTTTACAACATCTATCCAACACTACCACTAGCACAGTCCTTCCTAAGCTGTCTGTTCACAGGGCCTGACTGGAACATGTGGCCACCATAGGGCACTTTAAAATATTGCCCCAAGAAATATCATCACTAGCAATAATTTCTTCTGGATTTTCAAGGATATTCTGTTTATAAAATCCTGTGATAAAATACATTACTGGGGACCATACAATTTAAGTTACCAGCCAACACCTTTTCCAGGTATTTAATAACAGCTCAGAATGAGGTTCTTGGGTTCCAGATAGGCCTAGAGGGCTGGAAAGCAAATGGGATAGACAGAGGGATGGGACCAAGGTCAAGTTGTAACCTATGTTATAATTTTGTGAAAGTTCTCAGAGTTATTCCAAGATAAATTATTTCATCTCCTTTTGTTATAACTGGGAAACAAAAAAGAGTATCTTCAAAAACTATTTCAGGAAGTCAGATTTGTAGATTAGGATGAAAAGCATACAGTTTCTAAAAGAAAAGTATTTCACAGGATAGTCTTGGGAATCTTAGAGGGGATAGTATTAGAATCAGAAATTAATAATCATTAATAATCAGAAATTAATAATCAGAAATCTTAACAACTTTACTATAAACCAGACGGCAGTGGTAACTATAGTCACCATGTTGTACATTACATCCTAAGGGCACTTATTTTTTAAAAATATATCAATATTATGTCTTTCATTTGCATTTTCTAAATGGATTACTAAACACATTCTTAACTAAATTAGATGATCGTGGTTAGACTGGGGTTTTTTTTCCCTTTTCATATTTATCTTCAGGTAAATCAAATTGTAATTTGAAATACTCATTCAGCTGCTTTATTTTTTTAAGTTCCTAGCTATAGTTTCAACTGGTGGGCAGAGGGAGAGCTGAAAAAAATATATCCTAAAAAATGTAGGGAAAATGTTCCCTCTGTATATTTTTTTTCCTGATTTTAATGAGGTTATCATGAATCAGAATGCTGGAAACTTGCAGTAACAAACCAAGGTTAAGAAGATTCTGAGTCGTCAAATCAACCTTATGACATAGGAAACTATGATTTTCCAGCATGAGGTCTTAAAATACAGGACATGAACATGAATCAGAGGAGTAATGGATATATCCTGAAAAATAGTAAGTCCTTTCAAGGAGAAAAAGAACATGTGTTAGTAGTGAGAGAAAATACGATGACCATCCATTCAGCCAGTCATTTAACAAATACTAATGAACACATCATGTGCCGGGTGGGAGATACAAGAATGCCTAAAGCAAGGCACCTAATTCTTAATTTAGTGTGTGAAAAGAGGACAGAATGGATGATGTGTTGAAATCGGGAACTAACAGGTTGTGGGTGAAGCCTGCGAGCCTGTGTGTGCGTCGAGTGCTCCTGCCACTGGGAGCTATAACTGGCCGAGCAGAACATGTTACAGAGACAGAGGGTTTTTTTTTCTTCAAGTTTAAAGTGTAAAATGATCAAAACCATATGCTGTGAATTTCACAAAGGATAATATTACTTGACCAGAAAAGAGAAGCGGGTCCTCTAACCAAAACACAAGGAGGCGTCCAGCCCAAGTCCATCCTTTGATGAGGGAACTGGGAGTTGGGAATGGGTTACTGGATGGTGACATATATCCTGGCTCTAAAGATGTAAAAGTATAACTAGATCCATCCAAGTTTCTCCAACTCCGCCCATATTTTTGACCACAGGCCAATGAGGTAGAGGAAGCCCTCTGAGAGGAGGCGTCTTCATGGGACCTTCAGCAGCACAGCTCCAAGAGCAGCAAGTTTTTCCACCCCACTCTTCTTGCCCTTCACTGCAACCTCAATCTCAGCTGACAATTCATATTTTTTAAAAAATTCATTTATTCATCAATTAAACAAATATTTATGAAGCACTTTACACGTCAGGAACTGTGTTAAGCATTAGAGATATAATGGTGAACATGGCCACAGCCCTATCCTCATGAAAATTACAGTCCAGTGTTGAATATAATTTATGAAGTATTTGTTTAAATCTCTTGTGTTTCTTGTTATTTGGAGGCTATAAAAGCAGACATTGTCCTCTAGGGGTTAACAGTTTGCAGAGACATATATATCAAGTTTAAAAATATAAGGCAGTGCACAATCAACAGCAAAACACAGCACCACCAGGTGCTGGAATCTCCAGTGATGTAACAGTCAATGCTTCCTTGGGGACAGCCACTGCTTCCCAGCACAACAGTCACAGCACCAACCAGGCAGTGCACATTCAACAGCAAAACACAGCACCACCAGGTGCTGGAATCTCCAGTGATGTAACAGTCAATGCTTCCTTGGGGACAGCCACTGCTTCCCAGCACAACAGTCACAGCACCAACCAGGCAGTGTCTTATGTCAAACAAGTGGTATCTTCCTCTGTCATCTGTCCCTGGAGTGTACATAACAGAGAGGCAAAGACCCTGTAACTTGCAAAAAGAAAGAAAAATCACACTAGTGTGGATACTTGCAAGAAAACCAGAATTTTCCATTTAGAAGCCAAAAGTGGTTCAACTGGCATTCGACCAGTGAGGAAGCTGAGTGACGGCTTAGTTTAAAACATCAACCAAAGTCAGCGAACAAACAAAAGGACAAAATACTAATATCAAAAAACAATTTGAAGATAACTGTGCAACTGATATATTTTCTCCCCTATCTCACTCCTGCTCAGGGGCTTAATCAAAACTAAAAACACAGGGCATCTTTTCTGCAGGTCCCCATTGACTGTCTGTTACCCTCTTCTCTCTTCTTCTTTTATTGTAAGTACACTGTTCCCTTGGGTGAGACTTGCTCAGAGACCCCTGTCAAGGCCCTCTCTCCAGGGGAGATCTCTCCCTTGTACCTATCAAAATTATGTTAATCTACCTATGTGAGAATCCAGCCCTGATTTTGCCAAACAATTACTTTGGAGCTATTGATTAAGGACATCTTTCACCATATGACTGCACAAAATGATTGAATCATTTCACCTCTTGATTCAAGTGATTTCTTTTCACTTTGTACAACTATCAGATGATTTTATTGTTCATGAAGATAGCTTTGTACTCACAGAGCAGGAAACGTGGTCTGAGGCTGACAGGGAAGAACCTCAAATAGTAGCAATGAGAATAACACAATAACAAGCCTTGTCAGGAATACACAGTTAACTACCAACTCCTTCATCTTATTCCCCTCTCCCCCACAGAAGTGGCCTCCACCTCCCTCTGTCATCCCAATCAAAACATATTATATGCTGCTAACTACTGAGGGCTCAGAATCCAAATTCTTCACACCTTGGTCATTAGCCAGTCTAATAATAATGTGAGAAATCCAAAGGGCGAGGGTCATTGTCACACTTCCAAGCAGCTTTCCTAATTGTCCTCTGGTCACCTGGCATAGTAAAAGTCTTCTTATTCTGATATTTATGTTTGGAGGGTTGTTTACCTTCTTTTATATATCGATATGCTCATTTTCCCTCAACATGGTCAAAATAATGACTCAATTATATTTTTCAAGATAAAATGAAGAATAAGAAAAGTAACCTATGAAATTTATTCTAAAAGAACACAAGTTTGCAAACATAAAGTTTTAGATGGATATCTGAAAGATATTGCATTACAGTTCTAACCAGTATACAGTGGGCTTTTAAAACATTAATTACTTTCCATGAGCTTATCATTATAGATTGTTTACTAGGTTTTCATGAGTCCCCATATTACAAGTGTACATTCAGATTTTAGTTGTTCCTACTCTGTGCAGTCTCAAAGACCGTGAGTTGGACAAAGTATTCAAATTCTTGAATGAAGCATAATATGTATCAATAAGAAATTAATTCATTTTGCAGTGAGTGAATCTTTGAACATCACCATTATATTGTTTAAAACATACCTTGCTGATTTTTAACAAGAAACAAATCACAGAAAAATCTAATGTTGGTTTTTTAAAAAAGAAAAAGATAATATTTTGAAACAAAACAAAATAAAAACTGCTTTATCTTCCAAAGCCAGAAGTGTGGAGTTAGCAGCACAGTGGCTGACCCCAGTTTTCAGTATATTCTCTGTTCTAAGGGACATTGACAGGAAATGGTCAGCCTGGAGATACAATGAAAGGAAACTCAGCAGTGAAGGTTTCACTGATAACATGTGATTTGAAGTCAGTGAACGGACCTAACAGTCATTCACCAGCTTAGGCCAAAGCGTATAATAATCCAAAGGCGCCATTAAAATCTTGTCATAAAAGCACACAAGGATGGCATTAGACACAGGAGGAAGGGCACAACATTTTCCTACTAATAGTTTGGTTGTAATAACTGGTATCAATATTAAGGTATTATTTCACAACATTCTGTTTACCTAACCTATATTTGTCTTAAAGTTTCTTATGTTATACAATAAATGATGGTTAATTTTTAAAGTAATTTCCTTTATAATAGAACTTAGACTAACCAGAATACAACCCCTTTCCTCCTCATCTCCTACTATTTTTCTCCACCTGTCATTTTCCCCTTTATCTTAAAGAATAGCTGTTCTTAGTAGACAAAATTACCAAAATTTAATGTTTTATTTTCATAATTTTGGATAGAACTCATCCTATATTTTCTTAAATGGAGCATGCCCTCTGAGCAATCATTTAACTTTTTCTAACATCAATAATTGTAATGAACTATATTAGAAAGTCCTCAGAGACTACAGGGAGCATAACATTCTTGTTCCTGCACAAAGCCCCCCACAGCTTAGGTTTGTTGTTCTATCTGCTTTTCATAGTATTTTTTTTATTACCTTCCTTGTTACAAGGTTGCCAGGCTAACAAGATGCAGAGGAGTAAGAGTCTGAATTCTCAGACATAAGTGTGCTTGTTCTTGGTAACCTTCCTCAACACTTGCAGTTTACTTCTTTGACCTTAGAAAGTGAATAGGTAAATTTGTTAAATTGTGGGTAAAATAAGAGAAAATAAATGTTGGGTGGAAATTCGAAGACTTTCATTTAGTAAACTTTAGTACTTCGATTTTTAAATTAGATTCTATTACTCAAACATCTTTTGCAGAATTCCAAGTTTTCAATTCTTTTAAATAGGTAGTAAATAGATGTAAAGCTGACTTTAGTTAGGTGAAGTTGTTTTGTATCTTTGATTTATAGTAAACAGCAACACCATCCAATGGAAATATATTGTGTCACATATTTAATTGTAAATTTCCTACTAGACCTAATAAAAAGCAAAAAGAAAAAGAAACAGGTGGAATTAATTTTAATAATATATTTTATATAAGCCAATATATCTAAAATATCATTTCAACATATAAAATTGAGATTTTTTTCACTATTTTATTCATACTAACTCTCTGAAATCTCGTGCATGGTTTGTACATACAACCTCAACTTCAACTAGGCAAATTTAAACTGTTCAATAGTCACATGTAGCTGGTGGTTATCATATTGGACTGCACAGGTACAGAATTTTTTTCCCTTAAACTTTAGGTCTCTGTGTGTCTAATCAATAGTCTTTTGAAAAGTTACAGTGGAGTTAATGGAAAGTCATTCTATGTAAAATGGCCTTGTTTACCTAGAACTATAGGGAGAAAAATGTGTTTTGCTCAGTTGGGGCATCAGAATGTACATTTTACTGGTAAATTATGACCTCCCAAGTTTATATTTTTCTATTAACAATATCTGAAGTGGCTCTTAAAGTCAGTACTTCATGAAAAAGTCAAAGTATTCATGAAGAATGGCTGAAATCACTCTCTAGGGATGTTAATTATAATTTACAATGCATATTTATATACAATCAATTTACCCAACAAATCTTACTCATGCATCTTCTATGTGAGAGGCTAAGTGTAAAGAGATGAAGGGTTGAGAAATCAGACTTTCTTCCCTCAGGGAGTATCCGTTCTGGTAAGTGCGAAAGAGATATGAATCAAATAATCAGGTAACTAAAATCAGATAAAATCACAACCATGTGAACTGCTGTAAAGGAGTACACTGTTTTATGAACATAAAAAAGGAGGTTTGACCTGGGAGCAAGGTCAGAGAAAACTTCCTTGAGGAAGTGGTGCTTGAGCTGAGATCTGAGGGGTGAGTAAGAGAGGAGCTGGGAAGCATAGCCAGGCAGTTTGATTTCAAGCTCTAGTTTTGTCTCATGAAGTAACTGGTGGTGAGAAACCTTCCCTGTGGCTGAGGGAATAGTTCTCACCCAGCCTGAATTCTTGACTTTTCTTCCGGAGGGTCTCTCATGAGCCCAGGACTCTTTTCCTGCAACTTTGGTGCCAAGTTGGGAGACTTTCTTCTGCTCTAGGGATCTTCATACTCTCGTTTCTGCTGAGGCATCTAGTACACTTCAGGACTCCTTCAATTATGCATTTTATCTTTTCTTTAAAATGCAACATATGAAATACACGTGAACAGGAATTTCCATATAATTAATTCACCAACCGGTAAAAGCTCCTGCAAGATATTAAAAATCATACAACTCTTATAAATCAGCAAAAAACAAACAAAAAATCAAAACAAAACCAAATTTAAAAAAATAATTCAGTGAATAAAATGGGCAGAGGATGAAAGTCGGCAATTCACATAAGAAGAAACACAAAATGCACATGAAGCTCAGCAGTTATCAAAGAAATAAAAATAATATCTATTGATTTTGTTTAGCTTATCTTACTGAGAAAGATGCCAAGGAGCATGGTGTGTCTGTAAGGAAATAGGTATGTATTCTAACATACCACTGGGTAGAAGAGTTGTCTGGTGCCACTTTTCTGGAGGACAGTTAGTCAATATGCACTAAAAGACTTAAGAGTATATACCCACTGACCCAGTATTTTCACTATTGGACCTTATTCTGAGGAACTAATCAGACAGGTAGTAAAAACAAATGAATAGGTTTGGGGCTATATTAGTTAAATAAAACATAAAATGGAACCCACCTAAATATCCAACAATAGAGGACTGGTTAAAAATTATAATATGTTAACACAAACAAATATATTGTAAAGTATGACATATATGTGTATTTATTCAGAAGTTATTCATAGTATTCTGATAAGTGAAAAGAAAAACAGTATGAAGCAGTATGAACAACATGATTCTGATTTTTTTGTAAAAATGTCTGCACACACGGGCAGTATGTTAGTGTACTTACATTGGAAAAAGTCTGGAAAATACAGCAAAGTTTTAACACACAGCAGTGTGATTACATATAATTCTTTTTCATTTTATTCATCTAAGTTTTCTGCTTTTAATAACAGTTTCTTCTCATACTTAAAAAATAAACATTCTTTTAAAATAATACTTTCTCATTTAGAAAATGTTTAAAAATATATAAAAGGAAAACAAAAAATTATTCATTGTATTACCATCCAAAGACAACTGCATTAATGTTGTGAAGTATTTTCCTTCAATCTTTTTTTTAAACTATAACTTTTATTAAACACAGTTTCGATCAATTTTATTTGGGCTTCTGAAACGAGTGCTAAACCTTGCCCAAGGGACAAGCTTTTACAGAGGATTTTCTTGTATCCAACTACAGGGTTTCTCTGTAACAGGGTAATAACAGTTTACAATTAGGTTGGCTGAATTTAAGCTTTATCCAGATACCCTTGTAAAAGGAGACACCTCCTCTCCCCATTCTTGGTGTGTTTAATTCAGTCAGGTGTGGTTTTTCTAAGCCAGTGATTCTCCTTAGGAATTTTAACTGAATAGGTAAGTGCCTATTAACAATCACACAAGACAGTCCTGCAAATACCTAGAATTATCATTAAGAATAAGATTATTAATAGTCTTATTTAAGAAACACAGTGGCTAAGAAGACAGCCTCTGGAGCCAGATTACCTGGGTTCAAATCCTAGTTTTGCACTTTCTAGCTATGTAACCTAGGATTAGTTACTTAACTTTATGTGCCTTCATTTCCTCTTCAGTAAAATTGGAAAAATAAAGGCAACTACCTCGTAAGTTGTTGGAAGCATTAAATGTTAAAACAGACAAAACCCTTATATTAGTATGTATCACAAATATAAATGCTCAGTAACTATTAGTTTATATCATTATTCAGAAACCATACCTACCTAGAAATCATGCCAGATGCACAGTGGTAAAGGGTGCAGGGTATGGAAATGTGTGTGTGGCTTCAACAGTACAACCGGCTGGACAAACGTGTACCCTATGTGGATCATCACCACTCCTTACAACGACACTTTAAAATAAATGTTTCTACTTTTGGGTTATGTAATTGGGGTTCCTAAGGTTAAGTAACTTCTCAAAGACACACATAGTTAAAAGAGGTGGAACACGGTGACTGAGAAGGGTGGTGCTCCCTTGGCTTATGCCTTTCATTTGCTGGGGCAATTTCTGGACTAAGAAAATCTAAAAGGCAGAGATAAAGATGCCATAATTTTTTTTCATATTTTCCCCGTTCTTCAATAACAGAATTAATTCAGTACGATTTATGGAGCACCTGCCGTGGGCCAGGCACTGTTGTAAGAACTGGAACTACCTCGTCCTTTAAGAGTTTATTTTCTAGATGGAGAGACAGGCAATAAACAAAGAGTGTGCCAATTATTAAGCTCCCGTTTCTCATCTCCAAACCACCCTCCTATACTCAGCTTTGCGATGGTGGGGTGCATGAGCACCCTTTTGCAGCCAGCCCTGGGAACCTGCTGTCTGGCCCTGTAGCAGACGGGGAACCTGCTCGCTGTGGCTCGTGCAGGCTCCTGCTCACCTCTGCAGACCAGGGGCACCCTGACCTCACCGCGCCCCTCCTCGCTCTCCATTTTCCGGAAGCCGAGAGCTCTAGGAGCTGCAAAGTGAGAGGATGGCCACGGAGATGGGCGGAGCAAACGGACAGGCCCTCCAGGTGGGGCAGAACACGTCTGCTTTGCCCCCTGGTTCCCTGTTAGGCTCTGCCAAAAGGGGGCGCCATAGGGAGAGTGGAGGGCTGCATAAGAAAAGTGTTCTACCTCAAAAACATCAGCCTCGACAGTCTGAGCTGCCTTTTCAGAGGTCTGGGCTTCAAGTAAAAAGGGACTAAGGTACTAAGATTAGTACATCCAATCTCTTCCCTTGGTGTCCCCAGCCCCGAGTGTGATAGCTGCTTCCAGCAGTGGGTACCCCTGTGATATCTTAGAGTTGTCTTCTTACTTTTCTAACACTTTCAGTTTACTAAGTTAAAATGCGACACCTCAGTGATTGTACCGTTAGTTACCTAGCTATTATCCCGTGTTGAACAAGTACTAGCTCCAATTTTTCACTTATAACTGATGCCATGAAGATTGTGGATAAAACTTTTTCTTCTTCAGTATTTAGGATTATTTCTTTAAGATAGATTTCCAAAAATGGAATTACTGTGTTAAAGAATACAGCTGTTTTAATACTCTCTGTGTATATTTATACACACTCACATATGGCTAAAAATACATATATGTGTATGCGTATGTATCTTTACAAAAGATTTTGCCAATTATTCTTCAAGTAATGAAAGGGAATGTTGATATCTTTTTCTTAACCAGTTCTTGGTAAAATTATGTGTATATATATAAATTCTATCTTGTTTTAAATTTACTTGCACTGTATTACTAGCATAGTCTAGAATATTTTCATGTTTGTTACATAAATTTTGAGACTGTGAGTTAATGTTATTTTCAATAATTCATTGTTCTTCTAAATGTTTCGTGTCAATAGTCTAATGGAATTTATATTTTAAGTCATGACCATGATAGGAATGAGTAAGACTCTAGGAAATGATTTTATTCTTTCTAGCTTTCAGAATTCCAGAAAAAAATAGGCATAATTTAAATATAGTTCCTTAATGGTCCCAAGATACATTTAGGAAGTGATCTCTAGAGAGGAATAGTATAGATTTTTAATAGTTTATGAATGAGCTACAAATTATAGCTATTTATTTTCTTTTAAAAATAATTAATATAAGGTTTTCATTGGATAACAAACAGTACTGCAAACTCCTTAATAGAGAAAATTGCATTTAACCAAACTCTACTCTTCATTAGGCTTCTTAGTAAATCACCATGCACTCAATGACTACTAATAATTTCATATTTTCTATTTCTACTTCATTTTTTTTTTTACTGACATTATATAGTCTTTTGAACCAGGGTAGATAATTTTCCATTTTCAGCTATCACCTTCACTTACTAAACTCAACTTGTTTCCTCTCATTACTTTTTGATCAAAGGATTAAATTAATCAAGGACCCTTTTAAATCCATTAGTGTGGCATTTTTTACATGTGGAGTGAGGGTTTTGGAGGATTGAATAGATACTGTCCTTAAAAGTAGGAATATCATATGTTCTTTTATGGATGAGTGACAAAAACAGCAAATATGTGCTGCAATCCATTCTCCCTTTCTTTTTAGTAACAAATCTTTAGTTTTATCCCTGCAATGACGAGCTGGCCAACCGTCCACCTTTCCCATGCCCTCTGGCAACTAGGATGACTGGTGAGATATAAGTGGAAGTTATTGGGTGGGATTTCTGGAAAGACCTTTTGGCCTTTCTTTCTCTTTCTCCTGTAGCCTAACAGAAACAGTGATATGATGGTTGGAGCTCCAGAAACCACCCTGTGCCCATGAAAATAGAAAACATGTGCTGAGTACAGCAAAGCAGAAAGAAGAACATAGTTCCCTGATATACAGTGTAGATAGATAGATGATAGATAGTTAGATAGATATACCATAATTCCCTTAACCATGTTAAGCTTTCTAGCTTCAGACTCCTTTAACATGAGACAGAGCTAAATGTCTCTTGGTTAACTATTGTCACTAGTAGGCAAATAAAATTATTAACCACATCTCTTCAATGATGAAATAGTGATATCACATGTGAACAGATAAATTAGATTTATTTTTATTTCTCCTTCTACTTTAATTGGTTTACAGTAATAAATTTGAATATATTTATTTTATTATACAGGTATCTTATTGTGTATTTAAAAATTACTCTTAGATATTCTAAGCTTTTTAGATCTTTAGATTTTACTTTAACATCTTTGGATAACATCTGCAAAAGCAATCATCAAACATTTGTGAAATGGGGACAAGAGGAATACCTACTTTGTGAGATAATATATATCTAAGCACTCAGTAAACTTTAAAGGAATATATAAATATTGGCTGCTATCCAACCAGGTGAAGCCAAGGTTAAATAAGCCAAGGTTAAATAATGAGAATAAAAAATAATTACATTAAAGATAAATCAATGAAAGTAATTCTGAGATAAAAAGTAAGTATATTCTTATATGCTTTGGCAGCACAGAATTTCAAACAAATTCCCTTCTGGTAATTTTTTACAATCCTACCATTAGCTAGGGAGGATTTATTTTTTTCATTGGAGATATCATTATTTTGTAAAGATTAGACAACCAGTACTGGCTCATTTTAAGAATAGTCTGTGTGAAAATATAGCTTAGGCAGTCTCATAGGGCTGCATGCTGTGCTGTGAAAACAGCAGGGAAGTTTTCTAAAAAGTAACTTCACTCACAGTTTTCAATATTAAAAAAAAAAAAAAGGTTCTGTTTCACTGACGTCGACCTGTACTCCAGTTGTTTGTGCATATTTTTGTGTGACTCTGCACTTTCCTTGGAGATTAAGAAGGTCTCATAAAGAAATCACTCTTTCCAAAACAGGCAATTTGCTTTTTAAGACGTTGCGTAGAATGTTCTCCAAAGGAAGCAAGAGAGAAGCCTGAGCCCACGAAAAAGACAGCTCTGCAAAGTCAAGTCATAGGACCGAGATCTGCAGGGGGGAAGCCAAAGGTAGGAACGAACATGCATGCATTTACATTCAGACGACATATTATTTGAAGCAGGACAGCAATTTGTATTTGGTAAAAAAAAATAAGCCAACATTGTTTGTAGAATTATCAAAACCTTTCTTTTCAACTTAGCTTAAACCATTAAATACACACTCATTCACTCACAAGAGCTAAGAGCCTAGTTCATTGCATGGAACACCAAATTTTACATAACTGATAAACCTGGGTATTTATTCTTTGAATTGAATCTAAAAACATGTATTAGGTTTAATAAGTTCCATTGATGTGTTATAGAGTTGCTAAGTTTACTTCTTTCTGTGTCCAATTTTTCAATTAATTATACCACCCAATTTCAGTACCTACCCGGTAAAAAGACTTCTGTGGAATAGGAAGTGAATAAAACTTAACCTCCAGGCCTTTGAAGTCCACTAAGAGAAGGTACACACATCTGACGACCAGAGTGGCATAAGCAAAGCTCGAAGGATACAGTAATTCAGATAAACAACTAGGTGGTGATGCTGAACTGTTGCCCAGTTCCTCATTGCATCTTATCACCCATCAAACTAGCTCAACCTGTTCATTTCTAAGTGTGCAGCTTTTAGAGAGAGCACAAAAATAGAGTTTGGACAATACAAAAGGGGACATGTTACTCTATTTTAGAAACAAGAGAAGAGCTGATAGACCTTTTGTTAAATGATTATCCCCGTTAGACCTTTAAACAACTATGCCAAATGCAAAATACACATTCATACTTTGTGATTTAGAGGACTTTTGTTTTTTACATGGGTGCTTATCTTAAGTAAGATTTTTGTTATGTTTCATTCCCAACGAATTTTGCAAAAGAATGCATATTCAATTTATTATAAACCTCTTTGAAATAAAAATCTAAAGTTGGTTCACAGGCAACATTTCAAGACCATAACTTTTGTGTTACATAAGGTATACATATTGCTATACTTGTCTATTTAACAAAGACCAGATTAAGACCAGATTAAGAACTGTCCATTTAGTTTCTGTGGTGTGAAAAGCCAAGTTAGGTAATGAGACATTTTGCAAAGATTTATAAGTAAGATTATTAAAACCACATATCAAATGAAAAATTGTTGATAAAGCTGCCATGTGTAGAAATCTTCATTATCTAAATGAATAACAACATTCTGAATGACAAGAATTTGCCTAAGTAAATCAATTTTAGATATAGGGATTGGAGTGGAGAAGGAGGGATGTAATTATATATGATACAGGACTCATCCTCCAGCTGCTTGTAATATAGCCTAACGTATCACTAATTTTAAAAAATCACTATAGCAGCAGTGCTGAAAATGAATCAACAGAGGTTAAGAATGGATGAAGAGATAGCAGTTAAAATATTGGATGTTTCTTAGAGTTGACTAGGACTATTTTAGTTGATATTCATTCATTCAAAAAATACTTGTTAAATATTAAGTACATGCCAGACACTGTTCTTGCACTGAGGATCCAGCCATGAGCAAAACAAACAAAAGTCATCATCCCATGGAACTAAAATTCCACTGGAGAAGAGTTACAATAAGGTAAATATGGAAAATATCTAGTATTTTACATAGTGACAAGTGGGTAGGGAAAAAAGAAATTAGGGAAGATAAATCTGAATGCCATTATGAGTTAAATTTTAGGTGGAAAGTCCAGGGAATGGCCTCCCTGAGAAAGTAACTTTTGAGTGGATAGAAATGAGGGAGCTAACCATGAAGACCTATCTTGAGGAGAGCATTTCATGCAGAATGACCTGCAAATGTGAGGCTGTGAGACAAGAACATGCCTGGGCAGCGAGTCTGTTGTATGGCAGAAGGAACAGGGGGAGAAGAGTAGGAAATGAAACAGGGAGGTAGCAAGGAACTAGGTTATGCAGAACCTGGAGATCATTGTGGGAAGACTGTGTCAGCTATTTACCTATTTTCTTTTGGTTCTAAAGGCCCCCTAAAATACTTGCCTGTATATGATGCTGGGGCAGGGAGTCTGTAAATTATATTTCGCAGTTAGTCAAGTGGCTTCCTGCTCAGTTTTACCAAGAAGGCAATAGAAGGAGACTGGAGAGCAAGGGGAGGAGAGAAGAGACACACCCCTCTGTTTTTTCTGTTTCTCTTTGAAGCTGATGGCTTCAACCTTCACCTTCTTTGAGCACTTCCAGGACCAGCCTTGTGACACCGCCTCTTAGGTTCCAGAAACAGCCTTTTGCGACCCCCTTCTCTGAGGTCTGAGGACCAATGATGGGCTCCTCTTTTAACCTTTTAGAACCTGGTAGTTTTCTCACCTACCCCCAGTAGTTAGGACTAGGGCTGGGAGCTCCCTCCTGAGTTATTAGTATCTGGGTTACTGCAATGTTTCTTTTTCTTCCTTCACCTTCAAACACTTATGTTACCAATTGTCTATTTAAATATCCTCTATTCAAAATGCCTAATGTTGTTTCTGTTTTCTTGATGGTTACAGTGCCAGGGACCAAGAGTTATCCCAGGAAACCTTCAAAGACAGGATTATGGAATTATTTTAAATATATCCTTGACCTCGAACTTAATTAATGCTAAGTTACTTGTCAGTATAAACTGGGATACTGATATTGCCATGGCATGCAGTATTTAACTAAATTACCACCTGCAGTTGCTTGGGATAAAGTGCTTATTGAAATCAATAACTTAGAGGACCAAGTGGCTGCTGCAGTTGACTGATATGGTGCTAATAATAACTCTGATGACTATGAGGCAGAATGGCTATTTCTGACTGCACCGGAGACCATACAAAAGGAAGGTGATGGATGATAGAGAAGATGGCGGAAGAGTAAGACGCGGAGATCACATTCCTTCCCACAGATACAGTAGAAATACACCTACACGTGGAACTGCTCCTACAGGACACCCACTGAACGCTGGCAGAAAACGTCCGACCTCCAAAAAGGCAAGAAACTCCCCCCGTACTTGGGTAGGGCAAAAGAAAAAAGAAATAACAGAAACAAAAGAATAGGGACGGCACCTGCACCAGTGGGAGGGAGCCGTGAAGGAGGAAAGGTTTCCACGCACTAGGAGCCCCTTCGCGGGCGGAGACTGCGGGGGGCGGAGGGGGGAAGCTTCAGAGCCACGGAGGAGAGCGCAGCCACAGAGGTGCGGAGGGCAAAGCGGAGAGGTTCCCGCACAGAGGCTCGGCGCCGAGCAGCACTCACCAGCCCGAGAGGCTTGTCTGCTTAGCCGCCGGGGCGGGCGGGGCTGGGAGCTGAGGCTCGGGCTTCGGTCGGATCGCAGGGAGAGGACTGGGGCTGGCAGCGTGAACACAGCCTGAAGGGGTTAGCCCACCACAGCTAGCCGGGAGGGAGTCCGGGGAAAAAGTCTGCAGCTGCCGAAGAGGCAAGAGACTTTTTCTTGCCTCTTTGTTTCGCGGCGGGCAAGGAGAGGGGATTCAGAGCGCCACCTAAACGAACTCCAGAGAAGGGCGCGAGCCGCGGCTATCAGCGCGGATCCCACAGCAACAGGGGCGCAGAGGGAAAATCGGAGAGACTCCCGCACAGAGGCTCGGCGCCGAGCGGTGCTCACCAGCCCGAGAGGCTTGTCTGCTCCCCCGCCGGGGCGGGCGGGGCTGGGAGCTGAGGCTCGGGCTGCGGTCGGATCGCAGGGAGAGGACTGGGGCTGGCGGCGTGAACACAGCCTGAAGGGGTTGGCGCACCACAGCTAGCCGGGAGGGAGACCGGGAAAAGGTCTGCAGCTGCCGAAGAGGCAAGAGACTTTTTCTTGCCTCTTTGTTTCGCTGCGCGCAAGGAGAGGGGATTCAGAGAGCCGCCTAAACGAACTCCAGAGAAGGGCGCAAGCCACGGCGATCAGCACGGACCCCAGAGACGGGCGTGAGACGCTGGGGCTGCTGCTGTCGCCTCCAAAAAGCCTGTGTGTGAGCACAGGTCACTCTCCACACCTCCCCTCCCGGGAGCCTGTGCAGCCCGCCACTGCCAGGGTCCCGGGATCCGGGGACAACATCCCCGGGAGAACGCACTGCGCGCCTCGAGCTGGTGCAACGTCACGCCGGCCGAGGCCGCCGCAGGCTCGCCCCGCCTCCTCCGTACCCCTCCCTCCCCCCGCCTGAGTGAGCCAGAGCCCCCGAAGCAGCTGCTCCTTTAACCCCGTCCTGTCTGGGCGGGGAACAGATGCCCTCAGGCGACCTACACGCAGAGGCGGGTCCAAATCCAAAGCTGAACCCCAGGAGCTGTGCGAACAGGGAAGAGAAGGGGAAATCTCTCCCAGCAGCCTCGGGAGCAGCGGATTAAAGCTCCACAATCAACTTGATGTGCCTGCATCTGCTGAATACCTGAATAGACAACGAACCATCCCAAATTCAGGAGGGGGACTCTGGGAGCAGGAGATATTAATTTTTCCCCTTTTCCTTTTTTTTGTGAGTGTATATGTATATGCTTCTGGGTGAGATTTTGTCTGTATAGCTTTGCTTTACAATAGCTTTATTTTACTTCACTATATTATAGCCTCTTTCTTTCTTTCTTTCTATTTTTTCTCCCTTTTACTCTGAGCCGTGTGGACGAAAGGCTCTTGGTGCTCCAGCCAGGCATCAGGGCCGTGCCTCTGAGGTGGGAGAGCCAACTTCAGAACACTGGTCCACAAGAGACCTCCCAGCTCCACATAATACCAAACGGCAAAAATCTCCCAGAGATCTCCATCTCAACATCAAGACCCAGCTTCACCCAACGACCAGCAAGCTACAGTGCTGGACACCCTATGCCAAACAACTAGCTAGACAGGAACACAACCCCATCCATTGGCAGAGAGGCTGCCTAAAATCATAATAAGGCCACAGACACCACAAAATACACCACCAGACGTGGACGTGCCCACCAGAAAGACAAGATCTAGCCTCATCCACCAGAACTCAGGCACTAGTTCCCTCCACCAGGAAGCCTACACAACCCACTGAACCAACCTTAGCCACTGGGGACAGATACCAAAAACAACGGGAACTACGAACCTGCAGCCTGTGAAAAGGAGACCCCAAACACAGTAAGATAGGCAAAATGAGACGACAGAAAAACACACAGCAGATGAAGGAGCAGGCTCAAAACACACTGGACTTAACAAATGAAGAGGAAATAGGTAGTCTACCTGAAAAAGAATTCAGAATAATGATAGTAAGGATGATCCAAAATCTTGGAAACAGAATAGACAAAATGCAAGAAACATTTAACAAGGATGTAGAAGAACCAAAGAGGAACCAAGCAATGATGAAAAACACAATAAATGAAATTAAAAATACTCTAGATGGGATCAATAGTAGAATAACTGAGGCAGAAGAAAGGATAAGTGACCTGGAAGATAAAATGGTGGAAATAACTACTACAGAGCAGGATAAAGAAAAAAGAATGAAAAGAACTGAGGACAGTCTCAGGGACCTCTGGGACAACATTAAACGTGCCAACATTCGAATTATAGGGGTACCAGAAGAAGAAGAGAAAAAGAAAGGGACTGAGAAAATTTTTGAAGAGATTATAGTTGAAAACTTCCCTAATATGGGAAAGGAAATAGTTAATCAAGTCCTGGAAGCACAGAGAGTCCCATACAGGATAAACCCAAGGAGGAACACGCCAAGACACATATTAATCAAACTGTCAAAAATTAAATATAAGGAAAACATATTAAAGGCAGCAAGGGAAAAAAAACAAATAACACACAAGGGAATCCCCATAAGGTTAACATCTGATCTCTCAGCAGAAACTCTGCAAGCCAGAAGGGAGTGGCAGGATATACTTAAAGTCATGAAGGAGAAAAACCTACAACCAAGATTACTCTACCCAGCAAGGATCTCATTCAGATTCGATGGAGAAATTAAAACCTTTACAGACAAGCAAAAGCTGAGAGAGTTCAGCACCACCAAACCAGCTTTACAACAAATGCTAAAGGAAATTCTCTAGGCAAGAAACACAAGAGAAGGAAAACACCTACAATAACAAACCCAATACATTTAAGAAAATGGGAATAGGAACATACATATCGATAATTACCTTGAATGTAAATGGATTAAATGCTCCCACCAAAAGACACAGGCTGGCTGAATGGATACAAAAACAAGACCCATACATATGCTGTCTACAAGAGACCCACTTCAGACCTAGGGACACATACAGACTGAAAGTGAGGGGATGGAAAAAGATATTCCATGCAAATGGAAATCAAAAGAAAGCTGGAGTAGCAATTCTCATATCAGACAAAATAGACTTTAAAATAAAGACTATTACAAGAGACAAAGAAGGACACTATATAATGATCAAGGGATCGATCCAAGAGGAAGGTATAACAATTGTAAATATTTATGCACCCAACATAGGAGCACCTCAATACATAAGGCAAATACTAACAGCCATGAAAGGGGAAATTGACAGCAACACAATCATAGTAGGGGACTTTAACACCCCACTTTCACCAATGGACAGATCATCCAAAATGAAAATAAATAAGGAAACACAAGCTTTAAATGATACATTAAACAATATGGACTTAATTGATATTTATAGGACATTCCACCCAAAAACAACAGAATACACATTTTTCTCAAGTGCTCATGGAACATTCTCCAGGATAGATCATATCTTGGGTCACAAATCAAGCCTTGGTAAATTTAAGAAAATTGAAATCGTATCAAGTATCTTTTCCAACCACAACGCTATGAGACTAGATATCAATTACAGGAAAAGATCTGTAAAAAATACAAACACATGGAGGCTACACAATACATTACTTAATAACGAAGTGATTACTGAAGAAATCAAAGGGGAAATCAAAAAATACCTAGAAACAAATGACAATGGAGACACAACGACCCAAAACCTATGGGACACAGCAAAAGCAGTGCTAAGAGGGAAGTTTATAGCAATACAAGCCTACCTCAAGAAACAGGCAACATCTCGAATAAACAACCTAACCTTGCACCTAAAGCAATTAGAGAAAGAAGAACAAAAAAACCCCAAAGCCAGCAGAAGGAAAGAAATTATAAAGATCAGGTCAGAAATAAATGAAAAAGAAATGAAGGAAACAATAGCAAAAATCAATGACACTAAAAGCTGGTTCTTTGAGAAGATAAACAAAATTGATAAACCATTAGCCAGACTCATCAAGAGAAAAAGGGAGAAGACTCAGATCAATAGAATTAGAAATGAAAAAGGAGAAGTAACCACTGACACTGCAGAAATACAAAAGATCATGAGAGATTACTACAAGCAACTATATGCCAATAAAATGGACAACCTGGAAGAAATGGACAGATTCTTAGAAATGCACAAACTGCCGAGACTGAACCAGGAAGAAATAGAAAATATGAACAGACCAATCACAAGCACTGAAATTGAAACTGTGATTAAAAACCTTCCAACAAACAAAAGCCCAGGACCAGATGGCTTCACAGGCGAATTCTATCAAACATTTAGAGAAGAGCTAACACCTATCCTTCTCAAACTCTTCCAAAATATTGCAGAGGGAGGAACACTCCCAAACTAATTCTACGAGGCCACCATCACCCTGATACCAAAACCAGACAAAGATGTCACAAAGAAAGAAAACTACAGGCCAATATCACTGATGAACATAGATGCAAAAATCCTCAACAAAATACTAGCAAACAGAATCCAACAGCACATTAAAAGGATCATACACCATGATCAAGTGGGGTTTATCCCAGGAATGCAAGGATTCTTCAATATACGCAAATCAATCAATGTGATACACCATATTAACAAATTGAAGGAGAAAAACCATATGATCATCTCAATAGATGCAGAGAAAGCTTTTGACAAAATTCAACACCCATTTATGATAAAAGCCCTGCAGAAGGTAGGCATAGAGGGAACTTTCCTCAACATAATAAAGGCCATATATGACAAACCCACAGCCAACATTGTCCTCAATGGTGAAAAACTGAAACCATTTCCACTAAGATCAGGAACAAGACAAGGTTGCCCACTCTCACCACTATTATTCAACATAGTTCTGGAAGTCCTAGCCACAGCAATCAGAGAAGACAAAGAAATAAAAGGAATCCAAATCGGAAAAGAAGAAGTAAAGCTGTCACTATTTGCAGATGACATGATACTATACATAGAGAATCCTAAAGATGCTACCAGAAAACTCCCAGAGCTAATCAATGAATTTGGTAAAGTAGCAGGATACAAAATTAATGCACAGAAATCTCTTGCATTTCTATACACTAATGACGAAAAATCTGAAAGTGAAATTAAGAAAACACTCCCATTTACCATTGCAACAAAAAGAATAAAATATCTAGGAATAAACCTACCTAAGGAGACAAAAGACCTGTATGCAGAAAATTATAAGACACTGATGAAAGAAATTAAAGATGATACAAATAGATGGAGAGATATACCATGTTCCTGGATTGGAAGAATCAACATTGTGAAAATGTCTCTACTACCCAAAGCAATCTACAGATTCAATGCAATCCCTATCAAACTACCACTGGCATTTTTCACAGAACTAGAACAAAAAATTTCACAATTTGTATGGAAACACAAAAGACCCCGAATAGCCAAAGCCATCTTGAGAACGAAAAATGGAGCTGGGGGAATCAGGCTCCCTGACTTCAGACTATATTACAAAGCTTCAGTAATCAAGACAGTTTGGTATTGGCACAAAAACAGAAATATAGATCAATGGAACAGGATAGAAAGCCCAGAGATAAACCCACACACATATGGTCAACTTATCTTTGATAAAGGAGGCAAGCATATACAGTGGAGAAATGACAGCCTCTTCAATAAGTGGTGCTGGGAAAATTGGACAGGAACATGTAAAAGTATGAAATTAGAACACTCCCTGACACCATGCACAAAAATAAACTCAAAATGGATTAAAGACCTAAGTGTAAGGGCAGACACTATCAAACTCTTAGAGGAAAACATAGGCAGAACACTCTATGACATACATCACAGCAAGATTCTTTTTGACCCAGCTCCCAGAGAAATGGAAATAAGAACACAAATAAACAAATGGGACCTAATGAAACTGAAAAGCTTTTGCACAGCAAAGGAAACCATAAACAAGACCAAAAGACAACCCTCAGAATGGGAGAAAATATTTGCAAATGAAGCAACTGACAAAGGATTAATCTCCAAGATTTACAAGCAGCTCATGCAGCTCAATAACAAAAAAACGAACAACCCAATCCAAAAATGGGCAGAAGATCTAAATAGACATTTCTCCAAAGAAGATATACAGATGGCCTACAGACACATGAAAGAATGCTCAACATCATTAATCATTAGAGAAATGCAAATCAAAACTACAATGAGATATCATCTCACACCGGTCAGAATGGCCATCATCAAAAAATCTAGAAACAATAAATGCTGGAGAGGGTGTGGAGGAAAGGGAACACTCTTGCACTGTTGGTGGGAATGTAAATTGATACAGCCACTATGGAGAACGGTATGGAGGTTCCTTAAAAAACTACAAATAGAACTACCATACGACCCAGCAATCCCACTACTGGGCATATACCCTGAGAAAACCATAGGTCAAAAAGAGTCATGTACCAAAATGTTCATTGCAGCTCTATTTACAATAGCCAGGACATGGAAGCAACCTAAATGTCCATCAACAGATGAATGGATAAAGAAGATGTGGCACATATATACAATGGAATATTACTCAGCCATAAAAAGAAATGAAATGGAGGTATTTGTAATGAGGTGGATGGAGTTAGAGTCTGTCATACAGAGTGAAGTAAGTCAGAAAGAGAAAAACAAATACAGTATGCTAACACATATATATGGAATCTAAGGGAAAAAAAAAAAAAGGCCATGAAGAACCTAGTGGCAAGACGGGAATAAAGACACAGACCTACTAGAGAATGGACTTGAGGATATGGGGAGGGGGTGGGGTGAGATGTGACAGGGTAAGAGAGTGTCATGGACATATATACACTACCAAATGAAAAATAGATAGCTAGTGAGAAGCAGCCGCATAGCACAGGGAGATCAGCTCGGTGCTTTGTGACCACCTAGAGGGGTGGGATGGGGAGGGTGGGAGGGAGGGAGATGCAAGAGGGAAGAGAAATGGGAACATATTGTATATGTATAACAGATTCACTTTGTTATAAAGCAGCTGCTAACACACTATTGTAAGGCAATTATACTTCAATAAAGATGTTTAAAAAAAAAAAGGAAGGTGATGTGCTCAGGGGTTTAATAATCTCAAAGCTTCTCTTGTAACACTAAAAGAATCTCTCATTTTTGTATGAATGTATTTATTTTAGTTTGTGTATAGCAAGGCAGATATGGCTGAAAATTAAACTCAACATTTAAATATTTGGGTTAGTTATAGAATTACAATAGAAGGTGCATTCACAGGTGTTCCAAGTGTCCTAAGTGAAAATTAGGACATTGATTCGAAAGGAAGGGGTGATATCTGGGTGGATACAAATAAAGCTGAAAAAATCAGGAATCTACTCTGAGCCTTCCTTTCAATGAGTTACTCCTCAAGAGTTCCCACTCCTATTGTATCTAGCCCTATAGGTAGAAAAATCTGAGTGCATTCCATAGACAAGTGGAAAATCCAGCCCAGGAAAAATAGGTTATACTCCAAAAGAATTACAATGTATTCCTAAATTATATTGGCATGAACCAGGGATGTTAAGTGGGAATACATTATAAAGATGTTTGACCAAGGAAGATGAAATGTGACATTTGATTAGGACAAAGTAATCATCGTATGTATTCTTATTCCAGATTTAATATGGTAGGTTGAGCATATGAAAGTTGTTCTAACAGTTTTCTTGGTTTATTGGAGTCAATGGCAGCCCTCTTTCAATGAGATTGGATGAGAATTTCCTAATCTAATCTAAAGAAAAGACTTAGGGATATAGAGGTGTAAGAGTGGACTTGTGAAACTTGCACATGCACCACCCCCACTACATCTCTTTAGAGGGCCCAGAGGACATTCCCTTCACTAAGGCATGCACCAATATCTTTGTAAAACTCTATGGTAGCTATCCTCTGAAATCGAAAGATGCTGTCCTTGAAAGGGGATCATTAATTTCAATAGATATCATGGAATCACAGAGTAGAAGAAGTTAAGTAGCGACACTAACCTCAAGAACCAAGATTTGTACAATTACTATAATAGATAGCAAGGAAGGGTTGGTAATTAGAATATCTTGCCTTGCACAGATCTTAGGCTATGGTTACTTGATTCCTAGGAGTGAAATATCTTAGGAGTGAAATATGTGGGCAGATTTCTAAAGTGTTACTTAGTCAATATAATAGGAAAACTCTAAGTCTGATGGACAAAAATCTAACTTGAGTATTGTTTCTCACCCAATTCCCAAACCTAAGCCAGTTCAGTGACCTGGAGTTCTTTGATTAAAAAGGAGGCTGGATGTCTTTGAGAAAGGACTTTGCAATATTGCCACAATTATGTAGTGTAAAACTTTTCTAAGCCTTCATGAAACATGTTTGCACACATTTAATTGATGACTGTGTACTAGACTTAGGTTGATGCTAATGCTAGGAACTCAATAATCATTTTGGGCCACTGGTAAAAATAGGTACCTATGCAGTTAAATAAGAAAATCCATCTCACAGTGGGCCAATTGAGGGGAAATTTGTAGTGGAAAAAGGAGAGCTGTGTATGTTTTCTTTTGTACTTATGTTGTATATTGCAAAATAGCAATTCTTGTAGCTCCTACCTTCAAGAGGTAGAATCTATTTTTCCATGTCTTGAAATGGGCTGCCCTTGTGATTTGCTTTGGCCAGTAGAATATGGCAGAAGTAATATTGAGTGAATTCTAAGTCTAGGTCTCAAGAAACTTTGTATCCTTCTGCTCTCTCTTTTGGAACCCTGCAACTGCTACATTAAAGAGCCTGTCATTGCCTTCTGGAAGATGAAAAACCACATGGAACAGAGACAAAGTATTATAGCCAAGGCCTCAGACACATAAGAGAGTCCAAAGACCAGCACAGCCAACCCAGCACCTGACCACAGGCAGATGAGTAGATCCATCTGAGCCCAGAGGAATCACTAACTTACTTCATCCCTTATTTTATCTGTGTTACTTTGTGTAACAATTTTAGTGAAATTGTGACTTGAAAAGAAATTTTAACATCCCCTAGAGATGGGATATGGTAAATGTTAGGACTCTGAGTCTCTTCTTTATGGGGAAAAGTGTGAGAGGGATTTCATTTGGATAAGAAAGAGTCAGACCCTGATGGGTAGAAGCATAAGGTTGCTATTATTATTCCATGTAAGTAAAAATATGTGTAGAGGAGTTTTATGAGGGCTGAGTAGCCAAAGCTGATGGCTTTATGATGGTGAGACTGAGGCTGAGGCTGGGAGTTGGCAGATTACATTTCCAGTTATATCTGCCAGCCGGCTTCCTTGTAGATTCTACCTTCAGGATACATAGAAAGAAGGCAGAGGAAGGGACTTCCTTCCTGTTTTCCCTGTCTTTGTCAGCACTGCTCAGAAGTAGCAGTTGGGTCCAACCTCCAGTGTTTTATGATATTTCCAGCATAGCTCTGGGACACAATCTCAGGCTCCTCCCTCAGAAGTAGGAGAACTAGCCCTGCAGAGTGCTTCTTCTAAGCTCCCAGGTTCTGGTAACCTACCTTTTCTCCTTTGCTCCCTGGCCCCATGATGGCAGTTCTTGCCCACAGTTATCAATTTCTGTGTTACCCCTTTGCTCTTTAAGTCATCCAGCACCCATGTAAGAGTCCTCTCAGTTTGAAATATCCAGTGTTGTTTCTATTTTCTTGACCATACCCTGAAAATACAAAGCCATTGGAGGGTTTTGAGATCTGGAATAATTTGCCTTGCATTAATAGGATCACCTGGCTGCTGAAAGGAGAGACCAGTTAGTCAGTAGAAATAGATAAAGAGAGATTGGACCTGAGAATGAAGTAGTGTTAAATTCTGCATATATTTTGAAGGTATTGGTGATGAGATTTGTTGATAGACCAGGTGTGAGTTTTGAAGAAAGAGGAAAAGTTTGAATTTTTATCTATGAGGGTAGGATACTGAATAGGGTAGGGAAATTTAGTGTTAATGTTAGACGACAATTAAGATTAGTGATCATGAAATTAAAAGTGAAATCAATTAACACAGCTGTGTGTTTTCTACAGACATGATTCTATAGTGGTTCTATTTGTTAAGGTAATGCTAGCTACTGTGATAGATTAACCCTGAAATCTTACTGCCTAACAGAAATTTACATATCGGTAACCTAAAGTCTAGGTGGTAGTGGGACATGGCAGTAGAAATGGAATCCGAGGTCGTGCAACTGCATCTTTCAGTGCTCCCGGTGGATAGAAGCTCAACACAGGGTTTCCAAGGTTATCCTGGACCTTGATACCCAGCTGGAAAATTGGAGAAGAGAGAAAATGGAGGATCTCAAAAATTTTATATATGCCACACCTAGAAATGGTATGCATCATTTCTACTCACATTTATTGGCTAAAATTCAATGCCATAGCTACACATTAAGTCAACAGAGGCTGGGAAATACTGTCTAGCTTCGTACCCTGAGGGGAAGGAAAATAGGTTTGGTGTACTGTTAGCCAGTCTCTGTGAAAGGGAGAGACCTGGTCTGTCAAAGCAAGCAGAGACTAGGCAAAGAGTTTAAATAAGGTTGTCATTTTGCAACAGTGCCATAAAAGTGAGGGAAAAGCAAACGGATTCAGAACATATGTGAAGAATGACTATGACTGACCATGAATTTAAGCCGAATAAGGAGAAAGGGCACAAAGGGAGAGCAAAGCTCTGAGGGTTGATGTGCTGAGATGCCAGAGTGGTGAAAGGATTGTTAGAGTTGCCATTCTAGTGATTATTAGCTGGCAAGATAGGAAGTGCTGGTTGGAGAATATGATGTTTGAAATGGAAAATTTGGATGAATTTCATTGCTGACATTTACAAAGACAAGAGCAGGATCTTGAAAGTTATTATCTGAGATAGGGGGCAAGAAAGATCATTGGGAGAGAGTCAAGGAATTTAGAGTCACCATATTGACAGGTGATCTACACAGATATTGCAATGTTGAAGAGAATAATAGTTAGTTAGTCAGGTGCTCAAATCTTCAAGGAATGAGGAAATGTGAAAATAAGAGTAGTGGATGATTTAGAAGTATATTTAGAGTGTAAAAAGACAGCACTTGATGATTGGCTACTGGCAGTAGAGATGAAGGAGGTGTCAAGATTCAATCCCAGTTTTCTCACTTGTGCAAGTGAGTGAATACTTTAGCCATTTACATTGGAGGAACACTCTAGTATAAATGTCTTTAGGAGATAAATTATGAGTTTGGTTATGGGTATATAGAGTTTGAAATTTTTCTCTCTCAGATATCCAAATGGAGATTTTGAGGAGATCGTTTGAAATTTAAAGTTCTAGGGCTCAGACAAAAAAACAGATATGAGATATATATTTGAAAGTCATTAGAAAATAAACAGTATTTAAAACCATGTATTGATAATATCATCTGGAGAACTATTAGGAAACAGAACTGAGCCTTGATATAGAAAAATTGAGGTACAAAGAGAACACTTTTATTTGCTCAACCTACCATATTAATTCAGGAATAAGTACACTTATGTTGATTAATTTGGCCTAATCCAATATTTCATCCTCTTTGGTCTAAAACTGTTACAATATATTCTCACATATATCTCCTAGGTTTATACCAATATAACTTAGAAAAATATTGTAATCTTTTGGAGGGTAACCTATTTCTTCCTAGGTTGGATTTTTCACTTGTCCTTATTGGAATATATTTAGATCTTTCTAGTTATAGGTCTAGACAAAATAAGGGTGGTAGGGATAAGTCTTGAGGAGAATCAGCACCCCATTGAAAGAAAGTTTAAAGTAGATCCAAGATTTTCATCTTTATTCATGTCTTCCCAAATATCCTCACTCTTCCTAATCAATGCCCTAATTTTGACTTAAGGATACTTGGGTAGTCTGTGAATACACCTTACATTTTTATTCTTCAATTAACCCAGATATTTAAATGTTGAGTTTAACTTTCAGCCATTTCTGCCCTGCCATAAACAGATAAAAATAAATACATATATACAAAAGTATGAATTTTTTAGGACCACAAGAGTTTGAATTGAAATTGTTAAATCCTTGATGATGTAATTTTCCTTTCCTCCAGGACAGACATAAATGCCCTTCTACCAAAATCAAGAGAGTATGAAGTTTAGGAGCCAAAAAGAAGTTATTCAAGAAGGAAGGAGTAGTCAATAGAATTAATGGTAACATTTATTGAGAGCTTACTAGGTGTCAGGCTATGCTCTAAGAACTTTACATTCATTTACTTTATTCTTACAACATTTCTATGAAGTAAGTACTATTTTTATCTCTATTTTACAGAGAAGGAAATTGAGTCATAGAGATATTTTTAATTAATTGCTTTAAGTCCCAGCTAGTAATTGGCAGACTCAGGAATCTATCCCAGGCTGTCTGACTCCAGAGCCCACAGTTTCAACAACTACTTTATACTAACTTCTAACCAAAAGTGGTCAGCACCACTCACAGAAAAGTAAGCCATGGAACAAGAAATTGGTTTTTGTCTTAGTGGCATGGAGGTTATTGTTGACGGTAGTGAGAACTGTTTTGGTGGAACAGTAGAACATGAGGCTTATCAGAGTATGTTGAGGAGAAAGTGGTGGCCGGGGGTAAGAAAAGGATACAGGGAGGGTTCTCAACTTGGTCAAGAAATTTAACTGTCAAGTTCAGGAGAAGAAGAGAGATAAGATGATAGAAGTAAAACTGGGGTCCTGGAGAGTTTTATTTTTGTTTATGTTTTTTGTTTTGTTTTTAATATAAAAACCCTTTAAATGCTTATGAGGAAGACTTGTTTGAGAAAGAAGGAAGTTGATTACATAGGAGAGTAATGGGATAATAGGCAGCATGCTTCCTAGAAGGTAAGAGGGGATTGAATCTAGGGCACTGGTAGAGAACTGACCTGAAACAGGGTCAGGAGTAATGTTGCTTATATTTGAACAGGAGGGAAGGATAATAGGGTGGTAGCAAATGCAATTAGGTTTATAGGTTGAATGTCTGGGAATTAAGGGTGTACTCATGTGATAGCTTCATTTTTCTCTTTTAGGAAGTAAATTCACCTGGGCCTGAAAAATGATGGGTCTGGTGTGGTATAAATAGATGTTGAGAAAAGTATAAAATATATGAATAACTGAGGCCAGTGAGAGATTTGTTAATTATCTAGATGAGGTCAGTGATGATAAATTTATAGTGTTACTTTGTTCTGTTTGTTATTTTTTCCAGTATTGTTCATTGCCCAAGACACAGAAAATGGATTCCTTCAGAATTTAGTTTTGCTAAATGAATGCAATGAAAAAAAAACAGAAGAAGTTGGAATTTACAAGGGAAAGAAAGAATAATTGAAATAATGGACCATGGAATCTTAAGTTGAACAGGAAGGCAGAAAGAAGGATTATGATTATGGTTATGCTTATGGTCATAGTTATGGTTATGATTAGGTTAGTATTAGGATTAGAATAAGGGTATAGAGTGTGGAAGGGACAAAAAATTAAAAATCCTGAAAAGGTTGCAGAGTAGTCACCATAAGATTAGCTGAAAAAGTAAACTTATTATGGACACATGATGATTTGAATTTTATTAGCTTCAGATTATGGCCATGTCCAGATTATGGCCTTAAGAACGTGTATCAGAGTGAACTAGAGGAAAACATTGGAGACAAGTTATTAGAGTCCTAAATAGGACTAGAAAATCATGGACCTGGAAATCTTACAGGATAATAGCAGGAATCCGGGATAAAGAGGAAGCCTATCTATGACTCAGGTGTCAAGGTGTTCAGTGAATGAGGTGAAGTTAGTGAGTGGTTGGTAGGTGCCACCTGTAAGGGATGGGAGTGAGTGACAGGACTGAGCATCAAGCCTTCTAACAGTGGGTGTACGCACTGGACAGTGGGAAAGAAATATGCGAAATCTGCTAATCTTACTGCTCATGCTTAATATGTGGAGGTGACAGAAAAAATAAAAGCCGCTTCCTGAGGCCTGCAGGTGAAACTAGGCTCTCAAGAGAGTCAGGGTCCAATGAGGCAGAGGTAGGGGGAATGTTCTGAATAGAAGTCAATGGTATAGAGGAATTTTTGTTATAGAATAGATCTTTTAGGGGTCACCGTTGCATGAGCGGGGAGAAAGGTGAAGGAAGAGGGGCTGGGAGGAGTTTTCTCAGGAAGGTAAAGAGCATAATGCAGTAGAAAGTAGATTTTTTTTTTTTTTTTTGCAGTAGACTTTACTTTTTTTTAAAGAGGTCACTAGACTTTAGATATTGGCTGAATTAAACAGGAAGTAAAAGCCTGGGAATTCATGAATTCAGCCCCGACATTCTCTTTGAAGGAAGTAGAATTGAGGGACTGATCGATAGTTTTTGGCTCACCCAACTTGAGGCAATGTTGGTTTGGCCACAGAAGGTTCAGAGCAGAACACAGGGCTTTGAGTGGTCTAATAGCCCCATTTCCGCTGGCCAGCATGTTTATTAATTGTCTAAATGTTTATTGCTTTGGCTACAATCTGTTATTGCATGTATCATTCTGTGTTTCATTTGTTTATTTACAAATCTCTACTAAACTCTGGGTTCCCAAAGGGCAAAAACTGAATCTTGTCTTTTTATCCTTAGCACTTGTCTCAATGCTTGTTCAATAAATATTTGATCAGTAACTTTAAACACACTATTTCTAGTTCACATTCATCATACTACTACTCAATATAGTTTATCAATGCTGTGCTAGTTCCTAATTACTTCCAAAAATTTTTAAAGTCTAGATATGGAGGTTGGGTACAAACAAGAGGAAGAATGTGGAAACAATAGTTTGTGTATGAATCAGTGATAAGAGAGAGGAAACCAATTAGCATTCTTTTCATTATCAGTTGTTTTCGATTGTGGTATGATGACCTGGATAGGATTTCCCAGAAGAACTAAGTAGTGAAAAAAATAAATAAAAGAGAAATAAGTCAATTGCTTAACTGCATTTGATACTTAAGTAATCAATCTGAAATAATTATTTCAATAATAAATGGCTTAATGGACTCTAGTTGATTGTTGGTAGTTGACTTTTTACAATCAAATACACTTCCTCATTTGCATTGTCAGATTATATAGCCAAACTTTCTTAAAAAGAGTTAAATTTTATTCATTATGTCAAAATCCAATCAAAGCCTTAATTTTTAATGATCTCCAGTTGTAATTTACATCTTTCCTACTGAGAAAATTTTCTCCTGTTCTCCTAGAATTCTGAAATTTTTACACTAGTTGAATTGTAATTCCTGACCACAGGCTTTGTACTGGATATTGTAAAATAGTAGAGAGTGTGTGCTCATCAAACATTATCAAATATAGCTTTTGCCAAATTCCAGTGGTGAAAATTTATAATAGTCTTGTAGGGAGAAGCAGAGTAAAATTTTCACAAGGTGAAGTTTTAAGCTGATCTCTAATACAATTGCACTTCCCTTTTCAATTAATCATAGATTTCTCTGTCAAGGTTTTAATAAAAAAGTAGTAAACTTATTATTATAATTACCACTTATCAAGTGCCTACTCCATGTTGGATGATTGACAGTATCTCATGTTATCCTAAAAACAATCCTGAAAATTTTTATTTACAGCTCTCAGATTATAAATTATAAAACTTAGGTTTGGAAAAACTAAATTATCTTCTGTCACAAGGTTTTAAAGAAAGTACCTGGAATTTAAGAACAGGTTTACTAACTCCCATCCCCATGCTCTTTGTATTATATCATATTACCTCTGTACCATACATATTTGCCAGTGTTTCCTTAGTAACAAAGTCAAATGTGTACACACACACACACACACACACACACGACAATAAGCACTCGCCAGGACATAGAAGAAATCAGGCCCAGCTGAATGAGAACTAAGCAATGATTCTAATGAAAAATTTAATATTTTATGTCTTCAATTTCATGTTGAGCTTTTTGTTTGTTCATTTTAGTGGGGAAAACTGTATTTTCTGCAGAAAGATTCTTCATTTATTTGCAGTTTTGTGATATAGGTACAAATTTAAAGGTGAAAATTAATAGCAGAAGGATATTACATTTAAGGAAAAAACGTTACTTCATCCTCATAGTAAGTCCACTAAAAACAGAAACTTTATCATTGGCTTGGGATTATATTTCCCCACTCAAAGAACAGTGCCACAAATTTAGTGTTGGCCAAGATTCCTATGCATGACAAAAGTACCAGTTCATTACAACCACTTATATAACCTGGAAATACAGCAGGCATGTTCTTTGTTGAGCCATTTTAATAATTATTGGTAAACTGAACTACAGATCCACAGTACCTTATTTGCAATTCCAAAATCCAAAAATCTTTAGAAACTGAAAGTTTGGGGTGAGTGTTGTACTAAAACTGATTTAGCTTAAAAGCAAACCTGAACTGACATGATGCTGTGGTATAGTCTTTAACTTACTTTGTATGAATTTTCATATTTTACTACAGAAATGTTAATATTTTAATTAAGGGATGATGCAGCTGCTGTGTAATGCATGGTATATGCTTCACATTCCTATCCTAAAATTCAAACACTTTTGAATACCAGACACATCTGCTTGAAGAGTTTTAGAAAATGAACTTTAAAACTGTATATTTCTCTTTCATGTTCAGCTCTGTTGCAATTATACCAAAGCTACCCTAAGTTTACATAATAAATTCTCACTAATTCAATATATTTAAAATTAATTTGAAATAATGGGACATATTTCATAATTAATTTATTTACATATAAATAATTAGACTTCCAAGGAGGGGGCATCCACCCTTTGTGGAGGCAAAATTTACACTGTGAAGTCATAAGAGTGCAATAATTAGGATGAAGGGCATTCCCATCACACCAAAAAGTTTCTTCAGGCCCTTTTGCAGTTAATCCCCTTTCCACCTCAGAATGACAACCATTTCTGCCACAATAGAATGGAATTATACAATATGTTTTCCTTTCTGCCTGGCTTCTTTCACTCAGGTTCATGATTTGGGGATTCACCCATCTTCTTGCATGTATTAGTAGTTTTTTAAATTGTTGAATAGTATGCCATTATATGAATATTTCACAGTTTATCTATTTACCTGTTTAGGGGCATTTGGGTTGTTTTCACATTGGGGCTATGATAAGTAAATTTTCTGTAAACATTGGTGTACAAATCTTTTGTGGCCGTATATCTTCATCTTTTTTTGAGTAAATATCTAGAAGTGACATAAATGAGTCCATGCAAAAAGTGTATATTTAAATATAATAAATCACCAAACTGTTTTCTAAAGTAGTTTACCATTTTATACCCCCAATAATAGTATATGAAAGTTTCAATGGCTACACATGCTCAACATGGATGGTACTGTCAAGGTTTGGTTTTGTTTGTTTTTTAAATAATTTTAGCTTGTCTAGTGGGTATGTAATAATGTCTTATGGTGATTTTCATTTGCATTTTCCTGATGATGAATGAAGCTTGACGTCTGTCTCTGAGCTTATTAGCTATTTGCATGTTCATTTCGTGAGGTGTTTGTTCAAATATCCCTCCACCCTCTTTTTGGGTCATCTTCTTGTTGAATTGTGAGAGTTCTTACTATATTCTGGATTCAAGTCTTTTATCAGATATACGTGTTGTGAATATTTCTTTCAGCCTGTAGCTTGACTTTTCATTTTCTTAGTAGTGTCTTTTGCAGAGCAGATATTTTTATTTTTAATTAAGTCCAATTAAAAATTTTTTGTATGGCTCTTGTTTTTTTTGTTGTTGTTGTTCTAATAAATCTTTGCTTACCTAATGATGCAAAGAGTTTCTTTGATTATAACCGTTCAAAAATAAAACCAACTCTCCTTTTGCTTCTTTATTGAGTGAGAAGTTTGGTCAGATAAATATTAAACTTCTTAACTAGTATTTTTTAAATTAGTTTCTGAGATTTTCTATGACAAAACCTGTACTACATATTTTTCTAAATAATATGGGTGAATCAGAGGTTGATATTTCCAGTTCTCAGTGAACATACACTATATTAGGAGAAATAAAAGAAGTATAGTTCAAGGGCAAATATGCTAAGTGCTTCGAAACATATAACCATATCTCTAAAGTAAAGATGTTCTAGGCACCAGAAGATCACTCCTGACTGAACAAGAGAAGCTTTATGAAAAAGGCACCACTCAACCTGGGTTGTGGATCATGGCAAATTTTGATAGACAGGGGTGAAGAGAGGGCATCCAACATAGCATGGCATAAACAGGAGCACAGAGGCAAATTTTTTAAAATAAGCGTGTTCAGACAATAGTGGGTCATGTAGTTTAGGTGAAGATTAGTTCCATTTTAGGTGAATAGTGAGACATAAGGCTGGAAAACAAATTTGGAGGATGGGTGGAGGGAGGGTTCATACTGTGTTTACTGCTACTTACCTGACTAAGTGGATCTAGATTCTTTTTGAAGGGACACCCATTGATAATTTCAAGTAGAGAAAGAGTATAGTTTAAAGAGGTACTCTAGAGGGTTTTCATGCCACCTTGATGAGAATGGTTCAAGACGTAACGACATAAGAGAGAGACACCAATTAGGACTCAGCTGGAAGGGACTGGACTCCACTGCCTGGTACTGTGTTTCGTCTTTTACTTTTTTCCATGCATTCATGTTCTGTCTCTCCATCATGATTGTGGGTTTTTTTTTTAAATGGTGGGCTATGACATTTCTCTTTTCATATTTTCCAGACTCTAGAGTAAACTACCCAGCAATGTTGATTGATACATATGCAGCCCAAAGAGAGTGTAGAAAGATGACAGAGAGAGAATAGAAATGGCCAATTCCAGGGAGATATCAGTCCCAGTCTCATCATTAGAATTGCCTTATGGGACATATATCATGTTGTGTCAGAATCTCACTTGTTTAGAGGTCAGTTTTAGTTTTGGCCATGTGAACATAGGCAAGTCACAGTTGCCCTAAACTCTCTCAAATTCACTTTCACTATCTATAAAATGAAAGGTTTATGTGAAATGTTTCTAAGGTGACTTTTACTTCTGAACCTCTAAATACTGGCACAAAACCAGCATGTTAACTTCCTTCTTAGATGTCATTTAATGTGAGGTTATTTACAGAAGGGTCTTAAAAGTGGTCATTCTGTGTTCTAAAAAATAAATTATCCCAATATTAGCATTTAGAATGAACAACATAATAAATTATTGAATGTAGAATTTACAGGATATTAATTCTCTGTTTGGTGCTGAAGTGATTTCTGTAAGCATTTCTCAGCCTTAATTACATGTCACTTTTTATCACATCATACACTAAATTAATATAATATGCTCACTGTGACATGGTTTCAAATTCCCTATTTTTCTTCTCCTATAAGTGTCTAAATATGTAGCATCTTGCTTGTGGGTTTAGAAGGTAGTGCTTATCACTTATTAGTTTTCCACTGTAATCCCCCAACCATAAACATAAAAACAAGGAAGGAAGAAAAGAATGAAGGGAGAAAGGAAAGAAGGAAGAAAAAAGAGTAGAAGGAGCAACGACAAAGGAGAGGAGAAGCCTGCTGGAGCCCCTCAGGGCTGAAAGAGAACAACAGCTTCCTTCACTTCCCCAGTGTTACTGTCCTGTGACCCTTGACAGTTATAGTCCTCAGCTGGAGAAACTTTGACCCAGTGTTTAGTTAATAAAATGATTTTTCCAGAAATTTACATTTCATTACATACACAAACACACACACACGTATGGTAAAATAATGGAATTTTAATATTGAAATCATTTGCACATTTCTGAATACCATTTCCCAAGAAGTTACACTGAACTTAATTTATTAGAAAAATATAGATTTTGTGTTACATGAAATAATTGGCAAACTGGTTGCTTAACGATTCATAAAATTAACTTTTAGCTTAAACTTCAAAAAATTTAAAGTTTCAACATTTCAAGCATTTTATTTTGCTTTTTATAGACAGAGAAATAAGAAGCTCTCCAGAGAAAATTTCTGTGCAAGCAAAATGTGTTCCAAAAAGGCTTGTGAAACTCCATTTGATATTGTTATCTACTGAGAGAGAGAATGAAATTATCATTTGATAAAGCTCAAAGAAAACTTGATGGTCTCAGATAAAATGAGTGATCTTTACAAAGGAAAAGTACTTCACAGAAGCCGGAAACTGGGATACCAAAGGGAGGAAACTGGTACTAGAATATTTCACTTAATGACTGTATGACAAGTCCATCACAGGTCATTATTTATAGGTCATTTTCCTGTCGATTGTAGGAATCCTGGCCTTAATCATTAGTGTCAACACACACTTCCGTATAAAAACTTCCAACATGATACAGATAATTCTGAGAAACACGATATGTGTTCTGACAATTTTGTGCTTTTCTTTTGACTCTGAATTTGCCAAGATATTTCCTGTTAACTCCTTGGCATGAGTGTTTTCAAGTGTCTGTTACTGATGCCAGCACTGAGTGTCATGCTGGGAAAATCCAGTTTTTGAAAGGAAAATTACAAAGCATCGTGGTCAGCATTAAATTTAAAGAAACATCACAACTGCTTTTAAATACATTTCCACAGTTATGGAAATGTATAATAATTGCAGTTATAATATTTCATTATTTTAGATAGAATTTCTTTTTTAACAACTTGACTGAAATATAATTTATATACAAATAACTGTTCATATTTAATGTATACAATCTGATGAGCTTGGACACCCACACATCACGACAATCAAGGTAATAGACATACCCAACATCTCCCAAAATTTCCTTAGATCCCTGTGTTTTGTTTTTGTTTTGTTTTGTTTTGGGTGGTAAGAATATTTAATTTGAGTGCTACCTTCTTAACACATTTTTAAGTGCACAATACTGTACTGTTAACTCTCTGCACTATGTTGTACAGCAGATCTGCAGAATTTTTTCATCTAGTATAACTGAAACTTTATGCCCATTGAACAACTCATTTATTCCACCCGCAGTCCTGGCAATTACTACTGTATTCTCTACTACTATGAATTCAACTACTTTAGAGCCTCATATATGTGAAATCATGAGGTAATTGTTCTGTAAGGAGCTTTTTTCACTTAGCATAATGTCCTCCAGGTTCATCAGTCCTGTCACAAATAGAAGAATTTCCTTCTTTTATAAGGCTGAACAATATTCTTTTGTATGTACATACCACATTTTCTTTACTTATTCATCTGTCAATAGACAACTGGGTTGTTTCCATATCTTGGCTGCTTATAAATTATGCTGCAATAAGCATGGGCATGAAGATATCTAGGCAAGATCCTGATTTCAATTCTTTTGGATATATACCAGAAGTAGGATTGCTGGATCACATGGTAGTTCTAATTTTAATTTTTTGAGGAACCTCCATACTTTTTCCATAGCTGCTGCACTATTTTACATTTCCAGGAAGAGTGTACAAGGGTTCCAATTTCTCCACATCTTTGCCAACTCTTGTTATCTTTTGTTTTTATGATAATAGCCATCCTGACAGGCGTGAGGTGATAACTCATTGTAGTTTTAATTTGCATTTCCCTAAAACTTAGTGATGTTGAGCATCTTTTCATATACCTTTTGGCTATTTGTATCTTTTCTTTGAAGAAATATCTATTCAAGTCAATTGCCCATTTTGTAATCAGGTTATCTGGCTTTCCTGCTATTGAATTGTAGGAGTTCCTTATATATTTAAGAAATTAACCCCATATCAGATATATGATATGCAAATATTTTCTCCCATGCTGTAGGTTGCCTTTTCACTCTGTCATTTCCTTTGCTATGACATAAACTTTTTAGTTTGATGTAGTCGCACTTGTCTATTTTTGCTTTTATTGTCTGTGCTCTTAGTGTCATAGCCAAGAAATCAAGAAATCACTGCTGAGACCAATGTCAAAAAGATTTTCCTCTATGTTTTCTTTTAGGAGCTTTACAGTTTCAGATCTTAAATATGTCTTTAATCCACTTTCAGTTGATTTTCATGTATGGTGTAAAATAAAACTAAAATTTCATTATTTTGCAATGGGAATATCCAGTTTTTCTAACACCATTTGTTGAAGAGACTATCCCTTCCCCACTGTGTATTCTTGGCACCCTTGTCAAAGATCAGTTGACTGTATGTGTGTGGATTGATTTCTGGGCTCTCTATTCTGTTCCACTGATCTATATGTATGCCTTTATGCCAGTGCCATTCTGTTTTAATTACTGTAGCTTAGTAATATATTTTGAAATCAGGATGTGGGATATCTCCCACTTTCTTCTTTCTCAAGGTTGTTTTGACTATTGTGGGTTTTTGTGGTTCAGTATAAATTTTAGAATTGTTTTCTCTATTTCTGTAAAAATGTGCCATTTGGAGTTTGATGAGGATTGCTTTGAATCTGTAGATGGCCTTGGGTAGTATGGGCATTTTAACAATATTAAGTCTTCCAATCCATGAACACAGGTTGTCTTTACATTTGCTTGTGTCTCCTTTAATTTCTTTCATTAATGTTTTGAAGTTTTCAGTGTCTTAGTCTTTCACTCCCTTGATTAGAGAATTTTTCCTTTTTGGTGCTATTGTAAATAAAATTGTTTTCTTAAGAAATTTCCTTTTTGAATGATTCATTGTTAGTGTATGGAAATGCAACTGGTTTTTGTATGTTGATTACTTGTATTTTATAACTTTACTGAATTTGCTTATTAATTCTAAGAGTTGTTGGGTTTTTGTGGAGACTTTAGGGTTTTCTACATATAGGATTGTGTCATCTGCAAACACAGATGATTTTACCCCTTCCTTTCTGATTTGGATGCCTTTTATTTATTTTAATTGTTCTGGCTCCATCTCCCAGTACTATATTGAATAGAAGTGGCAAGAGAGGGTATCCTTACCTCATCCCTGATCTTAATGAAAAAGCTTTTGGCTTTTTATCATTGAGTATAATGCCAACTATGGACTTGTAATATAATGCCTTTATTATGTTGTGGTACATTCCTTCTATACATAATTTGTTGAGATGTTTCTCATGAAAGAGGTCAGATTTTGTTAAATGCTTTTTCTGCATCTATTGAGATGATCGTATGATTTTTTTCCCCATCATTCTGTCTTCTGGTGTAGCACATATATTGATTCGTATATGTTAAAGTGTTCTTGCATCCCAGGGATTTGTCCCACTTGATCATGGTGTATGTGCTGTTGAATTCAGTTTGCTAGTATTTTGTTGAGAACTTTCACATCTACATTAATCAGGGATATACTGGCCTATAATTTTTTTTCCTGTAGTGTATCTGTCTGGATTGGTATCAGGGTAATGCTGGCCTCATAAAATGAGTCTGATGTGTCCCCTCCTCTTCATTTCTTTGGAGAAGTTTGAGAATGATTGGCATTGATTCTTCCTTAAGCAGCTGGTAGAAGTCACTAGTGAAGCCATCTGGTCCTGGGCTTCTCTTTGCTGGGAGTTTTTGATTACTGACTCAATCTCCTTACTCGTTGGTCTTTTCAGATTTTCTATTTCTTCATGATTCAGTCTTGGTAAGTTGGATGTATTTAGGAATCTACCCATTTCTTCTAAGTTATCCAATTTTTTAGCTATAATTGTTCATAGTAGTCTCATGATTATTTTTGTTTCTGTGCATCAGTTGTTCTGTCTCCTGTTTCATTTCTGATTTTATTAATTTGAGTCTTCTCTCTGTTTTTCTTAGTCTAGCTGAAAGTGTGTTCACTTTTTAATCTTTTCAAAAACCCAAGTCTTAGTTTTCTTGATTTTTTTTTCTATTGTTTTCTTAGTCTCTGTTTTATGTCTGCTCTTATCTTTATTATTTCCTTCCTTATGCTAACTTTGGGCTTAGTTTGTTCTTCTTTTTCTAGTTCCTTTAGGTATAAGTTTAGGTTGTTTATTTGAGATCCATTTTCTTTTGTGTGTGTGTGTGTCAGAGGTGACCAACACCGTGAACAGTGTATTTTTAATAATTAGCTCTGGGATAACTGGATATCCTTATACAAAATATTAAATTGGAAACAACTTAAATTGCACCCCCATTTTACATAATCAATTTAGGTAGACTAAATGCCCAAATATGAAAGGCAAAACTATAAAGCTTTCAGAAGATAATATAATATCTATAGGGAGATCTGTTTTCTTTTTAATGTAAGCATTTATTGTTATAAATTTCCCTCTTAGTACTGCCTTTGCTAAATCCCATAAGTTTTGGTCTATTGTGTTTTTATTTTCATTTGTCTCAAGATATTTTCTGATTTTCCTTTTGATTTCTTCTTGGACCCATTGGTTGTTTAGAGTGTGTTGTTTAACTTCCACATATTTGTGAATTCTCCAATTTTCCATCTCTTATTGATTTCCAGTTACATACCATTGTAGTCAGAAAAAAAATATTTGGTAGGATTTCAGTCTTCTTACATTTGCTAACAGTTGTTTTTTGGCCTGACATGTGTCTATCTTGGAAAATGCCCCATTTGTGCTTGGGGAAAACGTGTATTCTGTTGCTGTTGAGTGGAACGTTCTGTATATGTCTGTTAGGTCTTTGTTTTATAGTGTTGTCCAAGTCTGCTGTTTCCATATTGATTTTTCTGTCCAAATGTTCTGTTCATTGTTGAAACTGGGGTACTGTAGTAACCTACTATTATTGTATTGCTGTCTATTTCTCCTTTCAATTTTTTAGTATTGTTAACATTTGCTTTGTATATTTATGTGCTCTGATGTTGGGTACATACATATTTATAATTGTTATATCTTTCTGATGAATTGGAAGATATATATATATATATATCCTTTGTATCTTTTATCATTATATAATATCCTTTCTTGTCCCATGTGACAGTGTTTGACTTAAAGTCTATTTTGTCTTTTATAAATATAGCCACCCTGCTCTCTTTTGTTTACCATTTGCATGGAATATATTTTTCCATCCATTCACTTTCAGCTCATGTGTGTCCTTAACTTTAAAGTGAATCTCTTGTAGACAGCATATAATCTGGTCTTGTTTTATTATCCATTAATCCACTCTACGTTTTTTGATTGGAGAGTTTAGTTCATTTATGTGTAAAGTAATTATTGATTGGAAAAGATTTACTATTGAAATTTTTTAAATTGTTTTCTGTCTGGATTGTAGTTCTTTTGTCCCTCTTTTCCTCTTTTGTCTTCCTATGTGTTTTGTTGATTTTTTTGTACTAATGTTTTTTGTATCATTTATATAGTGGTTACCATGAGGATTACATAAAACATATTATAGTTATAATAGTCTATTTTAAACTGATAACAATTTAACAACAACCACAAACAAAAACTCTATACCTTTACTTCTCTCCCCACATACTATAAGTTATTGATAACAAAATTTGCATCTTTTTATATTGTGAATCAATTAAAATTTATATTGTGGATCCATTAACAAATATTCTTAATATTTTTGTTTTAGCATCCTTTCATTTCAGCTTGAAGAACTCCCTATGGCGTTATTGTAAAGCAAGTATAGTGACTATATACTCCAGTTTTTGTTTGTCTGGGAATGTATCTTGCCTTCATTTTTGAAGGACAGTTTTTCTGGGTACAGTATTTTTGATTGGCTTTTTTTTTTTCTTTCACGACTTTGAATATATCATCCCTCTCCCTTCTGTCCTGCCAGGTTACTGCTGAGAAATCCTCTGATAGTCTTATGGGGGGAAGGGTTCCCTTGTACATCATCAGTCATTTTTCTCTTTCTGCTTTCAAAATTTTCTCTTTGTCTTTGACTTCTGACAATTCGATTATAATGTGTCTCAGTATAGACTTCTTAAGGTTCTTCCTGTTTGGTCCTGTTGGCTTCATGAATCTGGATGTCCTTTTCCCTCCCCAGATTTGGGAAGTTTTCAGCATTATTTATTTAAATCAGTTTTCTGGCCCTTTCTCTCACTTCTGCTAGGAGTCCAATGATGCATATACTAGTTTGCTTGATCATGTCCCATAAGTCTCATAGGCTTTCTTTACTCTTTTTCATTCTGTATTCTTCTACTCTTCTGACTTGATATATCAAATGACATATCTTTGAGTTCACTAATTCTTCTGCTTAATAGAGTTTGATGTTGAAGTGCTCTATTGAATTTTTCAGTGCAGTTATTGTTTTCTTCAGCTCCAGAATTTCTGTTTGGTACTTTTTTGTGATTCCTATCTCTTTGTTGATAGTCTCATGTTTTTCATATATTGTGTTCCTGATTTTGTTTATTTGTCTATCTGTGTCTCTTGTAGCTCACTGGGCTTCTTTAAGACAATTATTTTAAATTCTTTGTCAGGCAATTCATAGATCTCCATTTCTTTATGTTGAGTTTCTGGAGATTTCTTTTGTTCCTAAGATAGTGCCACATTTCCCTGATTCTTTATGTTCCTTGTAGCTCTGCATTTGTGTCTTCCTTTTTAAAGAAGCAGCCATCTCTTCCAATCTTTATAAACTGGTTGAAGCAGTTTATAATAATAAGCCTGGCTAGAGATTCTGGTAGCCTCTCAAACATTTTCTGTAGATGTGCACTCCATTCCTCTTCTTCCCTTCTGGGTGAGAGGTTTCAGGTTTGTTTGCCTTCTCCCAATCTCATAGAGCCATGCAGAGACCATTGTAACACTCTGCTCCTTTTCTTAGGACAGTGCACTGAAATGCTGGTATGTTGGGTACAAGCTCTGTTTCTGTCCCTTCCTCCTGAGGAGAAAATTATGAGGTGTGTGCCTTTTCCTTATTCCACAGAGCTGCTCCAGCTGCTGAGAGCTACTAAGCCCTTTTCCATAGGGCAGTGCACTAAAATGCCCAGATGATGGGTGTAAGCTCTACTTCCCTTCCTTTCTCCGAAAGGAAAAATCTCTGGATTGTATACCTTCTCTCAACCCTGTAGAGGAGTTCAGGATGCTGAGAGCTGCCTGCCTCTTTTTCCTAGGGCAGTGTACTGGAATGCCAAGAGGCTGGATGCATGTTCCACATCTCTCCCTGAAGCCTCAGCTTTGTGAACCTTCTCTCAATACCATGCAGTAAGCTGAGTGCCCCTGCCCCTTTTCTTTGTTAGCTGCCCAGTAGTTCTGACTACAGTGGTTGCCTCAGCACTCTGAGTGAGGTAAGACAGAAGTAGGTCTCTTGGGAAGCACCCTGAAAGGCTGGGGATGTCAAATGCATGTTTTACTCACTCTTTCCTCTGATAAAGAAATCATGAGTAAGGTAAATCTCTCTCAGCACTGAGTTATGCTGGCTTAGGGAAGGGGCTGACATGGGTAAAGTGAAGTTGTTCTACTTAACCATTTTAAAGTGGTTTTTCTCAATTTTGTCCTCATCTGAGGTATTGCAACTTCTTGACTGGATTTTGGATATCTCATAAAATACATTTATCAAATGTTTTATTACTGCTTCTGTCAGGATGAACAAGTGCTGAGACTTCCTATTCCATCATCTTCCTGACATCATAGACAGAATTACTAAAAATTTTCTTTCCTTACTTTTCTCCTTTGGTGGGATAATATTTTCCCACTCAGCAATTATTCCATGAGTAAAACAGATAAAATTATTTTGCTGCTATGTGCTATGAACTACAGGAAGAATAGACATGTCTCAAAATCAACAACAACAACAGAATTTTCTGTGTGATCAGGGTCATTAATACTCTAAAAAGTAAATGCATTTCCAAATATATTTAGCTATGATAGGTATTGGGGAAATGTTCCCTCAGCTAACAGAATCCCTTTTAAAAATATATTGCACCATCTCAAAGTTACCTATTTTAAAATAGGGAACCATAGAACATTTTATATATTTAAAGATGAGATAACGAGCTCTTCCTGGCTCCTATCTATCTGGACTGGAGCACTGAGTGTATGAGTGGTAGATCAATTAGAAATTTAAAGAAAATGGCTGTTGCAGGATGAATTAGACTGAAATTTTCCCATCAGTATAATATTTTCTAACAGAGATATTAATGAGATTGTAAGTGATTATGTCACCTGGAAGAGTTTAGTTTTCAAATTAGCATAATAGTTTGCAAATAAAATAAGATATACATGCATTATGGGAAAGTGTAATTTATAAATCAAGAACATTTAAAAAGAGAATTACTACTTGGAAGAGCTGAAAGAAAAAAATAACAAAGAAGTCAAAGAACAAAGAAATAAATATTTTCATATTAATTTAATGATTTATAAAGCACAAAATACAAATGATCCCTAAATAGCCAGCCAACAAGATAAGAAATTAATTTTGTACACATGTAATTTAATGATTTCTAAAGACCCCTCATTTAGCATTGCAGAAAAAAATTTTAATAAAAACAATCAGTGAGGATTGATCATATAATCTAAAGATGAAATTGACACAGGATACAAAGGTGTAACTATAATTTAGTCAAATTTAATTAATGGGTTGACCAGAAATACTGAACGCCTTTGCTAGCATCAGCATTGTGAAAATTACTCTGGGAATTATAAAATATTAGGCAAAGAATCTTAAAAATCTCAAAGTAAGAATTCAAATTCATTAAGCATGTATCTAGTGTATACTAAACAGTAAACACTGTACTAGTTGTGGAGTACATGGATGACTGAGGCATGGTCCTCATCATGGAAGATTCAGTAGCATAATTGAGGAACCAAATATAATGCAATATGAAACTGTCACAGTAATACAAATAGGAAAAATAATATATGAGAAGAATTGTCCTGGAAAAGTTGACAAGTTTCAGTGACTCTAAATCAGTGTTTTTCAAACTTAAATCTCATGTTCTCAATTTAATTTCATTTGAAAATTGAAGAAGTATGAAATAATATAACAAAAGTTAAAGCAATGGCAATTTTAACGTGGCCTTACTCAAATTACACACATATTTCTTGAGATTTTACTATACCTTCTTTAGAATTATGCCTTTTGCTCAAGAATCACTGTACTAGATTCAGATTAGATTTGAGTAAAGAAAAGTATTAACATATAGAGGATGTTTAGGCTTAAACTAAACTTACATGCTGCAGTGGATGTCTACTCACCTTTATCACCTTGTCACAAAACCACAGTCTAAAGAACTTATTATGCCAAAACCTAGAGGATGGGCTGCAGGCAAATATTTAACAAGTAGGGCTCCCTGCCATTATGATGTCTTTTTGCTGTAGTAACCCCTGCACCTACAAGATACTAGGTAACTAAATTTCTCAATAACTGTTATTAACATCATCTCTATTTGTAAACCTGACATTTAAACCACAACAGGGAGGCTTTTTCTGGCAACCCACACAGGCAGAGCAGTTTTCAAGAGACTATTAAATACATGTCCCACCCTAGCTTTGGTCAAGATAATGTAGGTATAGTAGTTTTCTGTTGCTGCTGTAACAAATTACCACAAACTTAGTGGCTTAAAACAACAAAATTTATTCTCTTACTGCTTTGGAGGTCTGAAGTCCGAAATGAGTCTTATGGGGGCTAACTTCAAGGTGTATGCAATACTGGTTACTTCTGAAGGCTTCTGAAGAGAATACGTTTCTTGCCTTTTCCAGCTTTCAGAGGCTGCCAGCATTCCTTGGCTCATGGTCACATCATTCCAAACTCTGCTTGTGTTGTAGCATCACTTTCTCTTCTGATCTGACTTCTCCTGCATCCTTCCTGTCAGGATCCTTATGATTACACTGGGCCTGCCTGGGTAATCAAGGGTCACCTCCCCACCTCAAGGTTCTTAATCTCATAAGCAAAGTACCTTTGGCCATGTGAGTTGACATATTCATAGGTTCAGGGTATCAGGGAATGGACATCTTTGTGGGCCAGTATTCTGTCTACCACAGTAACCTATCTTGAGGTGAAGTTTCTCCAGGTCCTCCTGTCTGAGAGAGGATCTTGCCTTGAGGGAGGAAGGGCACAGAAAAGCTATGCTGTGATTTGGCCCAGGTCACTTCAGTCCCCTGAAGATAGTACTTCATATCACCTACCATGCCCAAAACTCTCTTACTGGGGGATCTGCAGGCTAATTTCCAATTTAATTTTTGCAATTTACTCTAATTATGAATTTCCTGAGAAATGTCATTTGATATCTAAATTGAATATAAAGTAGTCCTGACTTCTTGCAAAACAAAAATAAAAGAACTCTCAAGTTGATTAGCTGGACATTTCATCAAATCCTTTTGTTTAAAAATTAGTAAGTTCTTCTGCATACAAATGGCAGGACAGTGTCTATAGTTACATGAAAGATTACCTTGAAACATTAGGCTTGGGTGCTCAGGAACTTCACTGTAACAATAGCAGGGATTTACTTTACAAAGTGCTTTGTACCATTGAGAAAGAACAGTGATGTCAGTACTGAATTATGTATTAACGGCTGACTTCAATTTAAAAGTCACAGTTAATGTGTTTCAAATAAAAGAAAGCTCTCAAAAGAACTCATTTAAGTTAGTTAATCATAAGAACAAAACAAGTTCTGCCCTTCTTGGTATTATCAGAATTTAGAGTAAACTCCCCAGAGGAAGTGGTGGAAACAGGTAGGATAAATGTTCCCAAAGAAATAATGACTCATCTGGAAGTTTATAATTAAAATCTGGGCCAGGCATATCAAACACTCTTACCAAAGTGAGCTCAACAGCAGAAGTTTTCTTCAGAGCAAAAAACAGTATAACCTAGCCATGTAAAAAGCACTTTTTCTTTAAAATAGGATGAATATAATGGTCTTTCATTCACAGTATCTTTAACAATGGTCCCTATTTTTGGTTTATTCTTAGAAAAAGAAACCAAATCCTCTGCAAAAGATTCACTGAAGCCATCAGTTGGTCAACATTTAATAAATGTCCACATCAGTCATTAACTCAACAAATAATTACTGAGCACTTAACACATGCCAAGCCATGTTCTAGGTGCTAGAGATGTAAAGATAATCAAGGGAGAAAAAGCACCTATCCGCATGGAACTTATACTAAGTGAAGATTCCACGAATAATATCTAAATAGCAATTAATACCTAAATAACAAGTTAATACTTAAATAACTGTCTCATGAGAAATTGTTACATATACATTGTTTCATTTACAATGTTTCATGTACACTGAAAAAAATTAAAGCAAACTAAGTAATTAGGTTGTGATGGCTAGGGTAGGGGTATTTTCGACAGAGTGGTCTGGAAAGACCTCTCAGAGAAAATAGCATCTGTACAGGGACCGAAAGGAAGTGAAGCGGCCAGTCATGTGACAATCAGGAGAAAGTGCATTCCAAGCAGAAGGGACAACAGGGTAAAGCAAACTCCTGAAATAGGAAAGAGTTTGACATGCTCAAGGAGTGAAGCCACTGTGATTGGCCAGAGTGGGCAGCAGCAAGAGTGGTAGGAGGAGATAAGGTCTGTGTAGCCTGGGGCCTTGAACTGAAGTTTATTCTGAGGACAATGGGAAACCTTTGGAGACTTTTCAGCAGAGAAATAACATGCTTGAGTTCTGTTGTTAAAAATTCAGTCTAGCTATTTATGTAGTGGATTATGTAGGACCCAAGAGTAGATGCAGAGACAAGGCAGAGGCCGTGTCAGGTGAAAGACATTAGTTACTTGGACTAGGCCTGAATTCTGTCCACTGAAGACACACCACCATATAACAATCACTGATTTAGTGTGTGTAATGCATCCTGAATGATTAGGTTAGTGGGGCGCCAACCTGCTGCCTCAGCTATGCCTTCAATGAGTTGTCTGATTACTCTCTCAACTTGACAGCTTCTGGGGTTATGGGATGGGATACAATCACTTGATCTCATGGTCATGTGCCCATTGCCTCACTTCCTTTGCTGTTAAGTGGGTTTCCCCCACCATCACATGGCTATAGGAGTGAGTGGAAGGAGAGGCACTGGGGCATCAATGGTAGATGACATGAGGCTCCCAGAGTTCTGGACTATCTGGTTGTGCAACTTCCTTGTGTCCCCCAGGCCTACATGTGCCTGATCACATATTTACCACTTCCACAACCTCACAATAGCTGACAGCTGTTAACAGCACTCCCAGCAGCTAGGAAAAGTGGACCTTCATTCAAAAGGGGGAACTGGAAAGTACATCATGGCACCCACTGCATTCTTCAGAGATTTCAGATGCTAATTAGTTTCCTCATTGTACCTGGCACAAGGATCAACATTTTATCCTCTTTCAGAGTAGGAAACTGAGATGCAGAAGATTCTTTTGTGTAACTGTCTAACATATCTCATCTCTGTGTTTCTGCAAATGAAGCCACAGAGCTCTATAGAATACAGAATCCCACTAAGAACTATTTCATTTACACTAAATCCTTTCTCCACTAAGTTGCATACTGCTAGTTCTTTTAACTCTACATGTTTCTCAAACCGTTCACCCTTCCCTGCACAAATTCAAGTTCATTGGTGTCCATCCTGTATTTTGATGTTGTTTCTCATGAGCAAAGACTATCTAATTCTATATTTTACAGATGGCATTTAAAAATTATATCTAACACCATATCATTTTTACTCATAAGTAAACGTCCTCTTCTTAGAGTTGACCTCTTGTTCCAGAATTTGAAAGTATTTGAAACCTTGTTCTGTGATCCAACCTATTATTCAGCTAAGTGAACCCTCTGCTAGTGTGAGAAATGTTTTCAAGTCATAGCTTTTACCGCTTAATAGTTCTACTGTACAAGAAGAGCTTTATAACACTGTTAAATCACTGGAATTCTATTAAGGTTATGCAGTTAAAGTCTTCAGCAAACTTTAGTATCATGCTAATTTTAGCTTATTCTCACCAAATGTTAGCAACTATCAAAAATGCACTTCAGTTTTAGTAAGCAACCTTCAGTTATACTAAAAATAGAAGTCCAAGGACTTTGAGACCACTTACCTATAAGAACAAAAGAAGCAACTTGAATGTCTGGATACATTTTAACCCCTTCAGATGGGCTTCTGGTGGGCCTTCAAATACCTGTTGAGAGATATCCTCTACATCTGATTCAGTCTATTAATCCATTAATCTAATTTTGAACGTGCTTGACTTGTCATACAGCCCACTTTTTCATTTTGTTCAAGCTGGTATCATAAGATCTCCCTTGCTTCCTTCTCTTAATCTCTGACCAGTAAATGTTGTTCTTGGTTTATGCCTAGATCTGAAGGGAACTGGGGTGGTCATAGAGAAAGAGAAGAGCCAATATGAGCAGCCCTGGAGACGTGCTGGAGGCTGTGATGTCACTGCATGCTCCTGCATGCTTGTCCTAGTGGGTATGGCCAGTGCCCTCAGTTCTGAATATTTACTATCTCAAACATCATCGCTGAAGAAATATGTTGGTGAGTCACACAATAAGCATTATTCCCTCAAAGTTTTAGTAATGCTAAGATGAGTATCTAAACTTATAATAAAACTGCTGACTTCTCCTATAATTTTTTTTAACATAAACCACCATTTCCGTAAATCAGTCTATTCCATGTTACTTCCTCAATCAGCCATGGCCCAACATAAGCCTTAGTTGGAGGGCTTTTCATTGTTGGCCTTAGAGATATATAGCTGAAACACTGATCCTGAGCCTACACATTCATAATGATGATGTTCAATCATTCTATAGGTCAAAATAGGCTTGGAAATGTCAGGAAAATTAGCAGCTTCTATAATCTCTCTAAGGTAGATTTTACGGTTCAGAGACTACATCTAAATACACCTGAAACTGGAATGTGTGTGTATTATGTATATGTGTGTATACACTATATCTATGCATTTATATGCATATACATATATTGTATATAGTATGTATATGTGAATATATATTATGTATATGAGTATATGTATATATGTGTGTGTATATATATGTATATATGTGTGTGTATATATATATATATATTCCACCCCCACCGTGGAGGAAATAGATGGAAAACAAGAAACAGACAAATAAATTAATTACAAATTAATTAGGACAATTAGGTCAAATTAAGAGTGCAAATGGAGTTGATCATTTTCTTTTTCCTCCTTTCATTAACTTTCTATTTGATATTTAGATGAATATAGCAATGCATATGTTGAGTACTTTTAACACCACCAGTTTAGTCCTTTTTAAAGGAAAGCATAGAACGTTCTGGTACTGCCTTCTGATTGCATCTTGATTGAAGTATTTTTGAAATATTTTTTAAAACTGAGCAGAGTCTTCCAGAAAGTCCTGGTTGCGGCAGCACTCTGTTGGCACACCAGGGATCGAACCCGTGCCCCCTGCATTGGGAGTAGAGTCACGGAGTCTTAACCACTGGACCATCAGGGAAGCCTTTTTTTTTTTTTTTTTTTTTTTTTGGCTGCACTGTGTAGTTGGCGGGATCTTAGTGTTTCCAGACCAGGGATTGAACCTGGGCCTTCAGCAGTGAGAGCGCAGAGTCTTAACCACTGGACTGCCAGGGAATTATATCAATATATATATAAAATTCCAAAAGCCAGTCTACTTTGTTTAGACTTCCTTATTTCAGAAGAGGAAATTGATACAAAGGAAGACAGATTTTTCTTGGCCCCTTCATTGCTGATGACAAAAATTCCGTAAGGAAAGAGAGTGTCAGGGGTTCCCACTGCTCTTTTTTGCTTCTTGCTCTTCTCTTGAAATAAATTTTGAAAATACCACAGTGAGCTTTGCAATTAAATTGCTTTACCCAAAGCAGATGTTCTTAGGAGCATTTTCCCTTCTGCAGTATGGAGACTCATAGTTTCTCCACTCATTCGTCTTGTTAATTAGTATCTAAGAGAACTCATGAAGTGGCTGGTCAGAAAGAAATCAGATACATGAGTAAGAGTTTAATTGTTGCTTTTAAACTAAATTATTAAACTGTAAGCCATCTGAAATAGCTAAAAGACTGAAAAAGACAAATCAGCCACCATCTACATATTTTATTTCATTATCTTTTTGGTTTATACTGTTTTAGTATTTTTGCTCAGTTTGAATAATGAAACAATTAATTGGTTTTGCTTTTAAAGTAATGCTATTATAAACATGTAATCAAACTGAATAACATTATGAAATAGATATTATGTATTAAAATATGTATTTTTAAGACGAGTCTTAATTTAACCCAGGCAGTGAAATCTCCTTTCCTGTATACCTCAATGGTTTAGTATATTTTATCTCCCACTGAAATTATTTCTCAGAAATCTTTCTATTCGATTTTTAAAATGTTTTTCTTTTTAGATTTTAAGAAGCCAAAGTTGTCACCTAAAATATAAGAATACTTTAAGCATACATTAGCTTAACATGAGAGTTAAATAGAAACACTAAATGCCTTAAAATATTTTCAAGTTTGGGATATCTGAAATTAACACACTTGGCTCTTGATATTTGGAGAGAAATGTTTTTCTGAATGTGTAGTTGAATTAAAAAATACAGCTTGACCATTTTAGTTCTATATAGAAATTTAAACTAAAGGCAATACACAACAACAATATAAAAGATTTTAAGAGCTTTTATATAGTAAAATTATCTTACATTCTTATGTGACTTCAATTAACTGAAGATAAAGTCTATAGTTTGATGCAAACACCACTGAAAGTTTTATGATTCACTTGGATTTACTAAGGGTGAAAATAGCTTTGTTTTTCCTTTGAATCATGTCCAAGTTACTGCTAACTAATATATATATATATATATTATATATATATTTTTTAAGTTATTAATTTTTTTTTTAAGGAATGCACAGTGGGCTGGGGCGTTTATTTTTATTTTTATTTTTTTTATATTTATTTTTGGCTGTGTTGGGTCCTCGTTTCTGCACGAGGGCTTTCCCTAGTTGTGGCAAGCGGGGGCCACTCTTCATCGCGGTGCGCGGGCCTCTCACTATCACGGCCTCTCTTGTTGCGGAGCACAGGCTCCAGACGCGCAGGCTCAGTAGTTGTGGCTCACGGGCCTAGTCGCTCCGCGGCATGTGGGATCTTCCCAGACCAGGGCGCGAACCCGTGTCCCCTGCATTAGCAGGCAGATTCTCAACCACTGCGCCACCGGGGAAGTCCCTTAAGTTATTTTTATGACAAAGACTTTCTCCATCTGGAAAATAAAGTATACATTACTGTCATATTCAAGGTCTAATATACAAGATTTGAGTTTTGCAGAGCAATAACATAAGGGATTTTCAGAGGGGTCTGGCATGGAGGCTGGAATAGAGGAGGCAGAAGCTTATATGGCTATGGGAGCAAAGCACAAGGTTCAGCTTTAAGTGATCACTTTAAGATGGTTCCTTACATCCAAACCAATATTTAACATGTAGATGTGTTGCACTAGTAGGAAAAGAATCAACCTTCTACTGTCCATGATGGTACAGAGGAGCTGCTGTGTCCTCTAACAAGTCTGAGCATGGTCGAGGCTGAGCAGTCTATTCTTTGGAGAGTTTACTATAATTTTGTGACTTACTTATTGACAAAAGCTTATTTTCTTTTTAAAATTTATCCAAGATTAGTCATCAAATGATTTTTCCCTAAAAGTTTAAGGTTCTCATCAAAATATTTATGTTTTTCTGAAGAGACGGAGACTACCTAAAGAAAAATTAACTGAAAAAAACTACACATTAGGAATTGCTATGTTCTAAGATATACTCTCTTTTAGGATGTATGTGCATACTGGATAGTGGTTTTATGTGCATACATGTTGTTCCATAATGATACTTACATTCTTGCTGATATAGAAGAAGTAGCATGGTGTAATGTACCCAGGGCTGGAATGAGGACCAGGAATCCTTGGTAGCTGTTTTAGTTTTGCCATTAACAATCTGCATGACCTTATAAAAGTCATTGATCCTCTCTGGGCCTCAGTCCCCTCATTTATAAAATGAGAAGCACAGACTAGATGATTTCTAAAATCTTTTCCAGTTCTCATAATTAAGGCCCCTCATTCCACTGTGATTCTTAAAGATAAAATTTTAATTATTTTATGGTCCATTACACAGTGGTTTTGAAATAAGAAGAATGCACTGACTGACATATAGCCTCACCCTTGACATGGAAATTTGTTTTGTAATTACGTCAAAAATATCTTTCTCAGATGATGCTCTCTAAACATGGTAAAAAAAAAAAAAGTAGTAAAAATAAAAATAAAATATAATACACTATCAATATTGGAATATATTTAGCACACCCAACAACTTTTATGTGATCTTTAAGAATCCATTGCATCATTGACACTGATTTTTAATAGAAACAATTTTTTTAGTAGAGAGTCTAAGAAAGATTTTGAAGAGAAAGGGAAAGAACAAGATTTGGAAAAAGTGTAGCAAATGGAGAAACGATTTGATAAAACACAGACTGAATCTGAGAAAACTACGCCTACAAAAAAAGTCTGATTTTCCTGACACCTCCTTCTTTAATCCACATGGTAAGGACCTCACAGTGTCCCATGCCTTTACTGGGTGCGCTATTTTTCAAATTTATCTTTTGTGTTTTTATAAACTTATTTTGGAGGATTGAAATTTATAATACTAGTAGTACTAAGGTCGGACCTGTCCCAAGGCAAAGCAGCCTTGGATGTATATATTTATTTGTACTCTAACACTTTTATTCAAAGTATTTTGACTGTGATAAAACAGACTAGTTTCTACTATGCTTAACCAAAATTATTTGTCAAGTTCAGCTAACAGTTGCTAATAAAACGTTCACAAGACCCAATCCTCCATCACCCAATGCTCTAAAAATAACCTCATGTTTTTCTTACGGTTTAGTTGTCTAATAAAATTCAGTGTTCTGTCACATATTGAAGTTTCATTCTATAAAAGAAATACTCTGCAATAAAATATGCTCTCACCAATGGTATAAAATAGGATTTTAAAACAATTATTCATTTAGTTGTATCAATACTTCAAAGAGAGTGCAAAACTACATAATCAGGTTACAAGAATTCTTTGAATATCTTTCTTCTTTTGTTGGCTTATTAACCTTGTTCATAATTTGTCCATTTTTCCTCCTCCCAACACAAAATAGAAGTTAAGATTTAAACTGTAAGGTAATTAATAACACAATGTAGTATAGAAAGTTACACCTGTACAAAATGCATGAGAAGTGCCCATGACTAACCGCTTTAATTTTCCTCTCCTTGTCTCAAATATTTTCTCAGGTATTTCATGTTTTTTGCCTCCATGTGACCAACCACTGAAAATTTAATTAAGGATTTGTAAATATTCCCCACCCCTGATAAAATCTGATAATTTGTTTTTCTCATACTATTTGAACCATACTACTAATGCAATGCCAGATTCATGTAGAAAACCTTTTAACACAGAAAAACAAATTGTAAGAGAGATAAATGAGCTTTTAAAGAGCACATACTAACGCAGAATGGGATTTATTTTCACAAAAGAGTCCCTATTTTCAGTTAGTTTCTTTCACAGTGTACTCTTGAATCTTATGAAAACATAACAACAAAACCTTAAAGAAATTCCTTTCCGGAATGTTTCAGGAATGTTTTTCACTCAGAATAAATATATCTTAAGACACTTCACATCATATGCCTTTCCAAGGGATTTTTTTTTTTTCCACACACACTTGAGGAGTATATTCAGAATATTTTGTTACAGGCACTGCTGCCCAGACCTGCCCAGTTAGAAGTGATGGCCAATGCAGACCCCCTGCTGTGGCAGGCCTTCATTCTTAAATGAATGGATCTGGGAGGGGGGGTGATGGGGGAGGCACTGGGGCAGTAGAGGCAGGAGAGCTTGTTTCCCAACTTCTTTGAAAATACTATAATAATTTAACAATTGTTCAACTAATAACTATTTAGCTGAGCCACTGCATTCCCTGCCCTGTATTAACTAAAAGTGGATCTTTCAACATTATTCTCACAGTACACACAATGGAAATTTAGAAATTGGGGTATTTTGTTTACTAATTCAAGAAATACTTATTGAGGACATAGTAGGTGCTGGGCTAGGCCCAGAAGAAAAGGAGACTATTAGGGCAATCCTCTGCAGAAGAGGTTGCACTAATGGGGGAAATCTTATATAAAGTCTAACAACTACATTTCCTATTGACTTTCTTCTGCCCATATTGTGTTTCTATTACTCTGCATCTTCTGGGAATAAAAAAGGACTGATCAAACACTATCTTCTCAAACTAAAATAAAGTCAGTTTGACTTTTCCACATAAAACTAGAAAAATTGATTTTTCAACTCTTTTGCATTCATTCCAGACAGATCTGCTGAGTTCTACAAAGTTTGACCAATAGTCATTAGATTTATTTTCTGTTTTCTCTGTCCTAATGGAGGGCATTCTTGAAAACATTTAACTTTGTCCAGACATTCTGTAGGCTGCCTTCTTGTAACCAGAGAAGAGGATGTGCATCTTCCCTGACCCAAGAGGGCCCCTCCTCCAGACCCCCTGACACAGGAGGCCCCCCACCTGCCACAGAACATTCCAGGCCTCCCCCACCCAGGAGGGCTCCTGAGGATAAATGAGGAGAGTGCATTTCACTTGAATGAAACATTTCCTGTTTAAAGACAAGCATTTTAGTTCAGTTGACACTCATCCCCTTCAGTCTTAAAGCTGGGGCATTTGGGAACACAACAGCTTTCTGTTTGCTCTTGTCTGTCAGCAGGGAAGCTGGAAAGCTCAGAACTAAGCCACCCCATTCAGGACCTAGAGTCCAGAAAAATATCTCGTGAAAAGAACCCACTTCTTCTGAAATACTGTAGATTAAACAATAGTTAGTCATTAATAAGTACTTCAGAAATACATATTCATTTACATTAAAATTGTATAGAGAATTATTGGTTTCTCCTGGAACTAAGATGAGTGAAGAATAAATAAATAACCAAAGTAAACTAACACCTTAATTTACATGTTAATAGAGGGATTATAACACAAATAAAGATAGGGGTGTGAAACCAAGACCAACAGTTTAACCTGAGCAGCCTTAAGGTGGAGCTGACATTTTCTTAGGGAGTTGATTCACCTGTCATGCAGCCTCAGCAAACATTTTTTTTTCATTCTCTAAGTGAGAATAGATAAAGACTGTCCACCACTTGATTAAGAGATTAGCTGGTGTTCAAGTCAAAAACCAATATGAACTCAGCACCATAGTAGCATGATTCAGCAAAACAGAAAGAGCACAGTTTATCTTTTCTTACTTTGCTATTTGTAGGTTAAGTTGAGGAAAAACGTAATGAGTTGTCTAGAGCAAATCCTGGCACCATGGTAAAAATATGTGGCCTTTAAAATTTATGGAAATTTCTCCTCTGTGTAGAGGTGGGAGTGGTGGGGGGATGAATAGGGTAGAGATGGGAAGACAGTCACCCACTTGGTAAAAAATGTTTTGAAAAGTGTCTCAAAGTATATTTAGTACATATTTTAAGTCATAAAGAAAAATTGTATAGGATTTATATAATTATTCTGTTTTAGGGAGCTATGTGGCTCAAAGGAATCCCAGCAGACCTGAGGAAGAGAAACTCTTCCCCCCAGGCCCTCTGTTTAAGGCCACAGCTGCTCAGTCCAACACAGTAGCTTTCAGCCATAAGTGATTATTAAGCACTTGGAATATAGCTGGTCCAAACAGAAATGTGCTGTAAGTATAAAACACACAATGAATTTAGAAAACTTAGAACACAAAAAAAACAATAATGTAAGATACTACATTAGTAATTTTGATTTTTAATTTTTAAAAAAAATTTTTTGGGGAATAGTTGCTTAATAATGCTGTGTCAGTTTCTATTGTACAGCAAAGTAAATCAGCTCTATGTATACATATATCCCATCTTTTTTTTATTTCCTTCCCATTTAGGTCACCACAGAGCACTGAGTAGAGTTCCCTGTGCTATACAGTAGGTTCTCATTAGTAAAACTGAAGGCATATTCTCTAAAATCAGGAATAAGACAAGGGTGCCCACTCTCACCACTCTTATTCAACATAGTTTAGGAAGTCCTAGCCATGGCAATCAGAGAAGAAAAAGAAATAAAACGAATTCAAATTGGAAAAGAAAAAGTAAAACTGTCACTGTTTGCAGATGACATGATACTATACATAGAAAATCCTAAAGATGCCACCAGAAAACTACTAGAGCTAATCAATGAATTTAGTAATGTTGAAGGATACAAAATTAATACACAGAAATCTCTTGCATTTCTATACACTAACAACAGAAGAACAGGAAGAGAAATTAAGGAAATAATCCCATTTACCATTGCAACAAAAAGAATAAAATACCTAAGAATAAACCTACCTAAGGAGGTAAAAGACCTGTACTCAGAAAACTATAAGATACTGATGAAAGAAATCAAAGATGACACAAACAGATGGAGAGATATACCATGTTTTTGGATTGTAAGAATCAATATTGTGAAAATGACTATACTACCCAAAGCAATCTACAGATTCAATGCAATCCCTATCAAATTACCAATGGCATTTTTCATAGAACTAGAACAAAAAATTTTATAATTTATATGGAAACACAAAAGACCTCGAATAGCAAAAGCAATCTTGAGGAAAACAAAAAACAAAAAACGGAGCTGGAGGAATCAGGCTCCTGATTTCAGACTATACTACAGCACTACAGTAATCAAGACAGTATGGTACTGGCACAAAAACAGAAATATAGATCAATGGAACAGGATAGAAAGCCCAGAGATAAACCCACACACCTATGGTTACCTACTCTATGACAAAGAAGGCCAGAACATACAATGGAGTAAAGACAGTCTCTTCAATAAGTGGTGCTGGGAAAACTGGACAGCTACATGTAAAAGAATGAAATTAGAACACTCCCTAACACCATACACAAAAATAAACTCAAAATGGAATAATTTTTATATTGAGGAGAGCGATCAAGATGGCAGAGTAGTAGGATATGAAGCTCACCCTCTCCCACAAATACAACAAAAATACATCTACATGTGGAAGGATTCTCACAGAATATCTACTGAATGCTGGCAGAAGACCTCAGACTGCTGAAAAGGCAAGAAAATCATCACATAATCAGGTAGAAAAAAAGAAAAAAGTGAGAAAGGAATTGGGATGGGACCTGCACCCCTGGGAGGGAGCTTTGAAAGAGGAAAGGTTCCTGCACCCTGGGAAGTCACCTCACCAGTGGGGAGTTGGCCGGGACAGAGGGGAGTTTCAGCACCTTAGAGGAGGATGTAGCAGCTGGTTTGCATCAGCCAGAGCAGAGGGATAATTGCACAGATGGGTCAGTGCTGCCAACCTGCATGGCCCAGCCTGACACAAGCATCTGCCAGTGCTGGCAGAAGCTGGGTACTGGAACTCGGGCTTCAGAGTTCAGAACCAGAGAGAGGACTGGGGTTGGCTGTGTGGAGACAGACTGGGAGGGGGGCTGGAATTCAGTGCAACCATGGCGGGGGTTGGTGTATGTGGATGAAGCCTGGGCTGACTTACAGTCCAGCCACCATTGTTTGGGGGGGGGTGCACAAAGGGAGGGGTGGGACCTGGATTGTAGACTTTTTCCCTGTGCACATGCTCACAGAGGGCAGGACACTGCCTGCATGGGCCCCAGGAGTGATCACAGGCCAGGGCCAACTCTGTCCTGGACCCCAGAAGTGGTCATGGGCTCCTAACTCTCCTGCATGGACCCTAGAAGTGGTCACAGGCCCCTGCCAACTACCTCCTGGACTCCAGGAGTGGTTGTGAGCCCCCGCCACCTCCCTCCCAGATTTCAGGAGTGGTTGCAGGCCACAACTGCCACTCACCCAAACTCCAGGAGTGGTTGCAAGAGCCAACTCCACTCCCATCTCACACCCTGGGGGCACACTTGAGCTGCCCGTCAAGCCAAGAACCCAAAGACCGGGCACCAGCCACCACATCTGCACACCCTCTATCAAGAGGGTAAGGACCAGCACATGCTGAGAAAAGAGGCAACAGGAATCCATACTAAAAACAGCCCTTACATTAAATATACTAAACCCACACAAGCTACATAGGGAAGACCCCACATATAAATAACCCTCCAAAACCATTGTAGATAATTGTTTCTCCTATATTCACAGAGTAAGAGGAATATAAGTAAAATAAAGAAGCAGAGGAACCACTCCCAGTTAAAAGACCAAGAGCATTCCCCTGAAAGAACAAACAATGAAGCAGACCTCTTCAGGCTAATAGATACCTATTTCAAAAAGGAGATCACGAAAATACTGAAGGAATTAAGACGATCAACAGAAATGAAGAGTAATGTAAAAAGGAACTATAAAGAAGAACCAAGAAAAATTAGAAAACTCATTTGCAGAGATGAAAGCTGAGCAGTGAAGAGCAGAATGAGTAAAGGCAATGAAGAGCAGAATGAATAATGCAGAAGAACAAATAAGTGACGTGGAAGATAGAATAATGGAAATAACCCAATCAGGACAGAAGACAGAAAGCCAAATAAAAAAAAAAAATGAAAGCAATATAAGAGAACTATGGCATAATATAAAGTGTGCCAACCTACACATCGTAGGGATTAGAGAAGGGGAAGAAAGAGAAAAGGTGATCAAAAATGTATTTGAAGAAATTATTGCCGAGAATTTACCAAACTTAAAGAAGGAAACAGATATCTAGGAACAGGGAGCACAGAGGGTCCCAAACAATATAAACCCTAACAGATCTGCACCAAGGTCTGTTATTGTAACAAAAATGACAAAAGTTGAAGATAGAGGATACTAAAGGCAACAAGAGAATAATGAAGAGTAATTTACAAGGGAAGCCCACATAATGCTATCAGCTGATTTCTTTACAGAAAAGTTACAAGCCAGAAGGGAGTGGAAAGATATATTCAAAGTCCTGAAATGGAAAAATCTGCAACCTAGGATACTCTACCCAGCAATATTATCATTTAGAATAGAAAAATAGGTAAAGAATTTCTTAGATAAGCAAAAACTAAAAGAATACAGCAATACTAAAATTATCCTAAAACAAATAGAGAAAGGTCTTCTCTAAATAGGAAAGAAGTAAGAATCTATAGGAAAGGGAAAACCACAATTGAAAAATAAATCACATAAATAAGCCAGTAAATGGATTAAAAAATAAAAATAAATAATTTCTGTGAAAGTGATGATAACCACAATGAACAGCAAAAGGATGAGCATGAAGATGTAAAAGAGGACATCAAAATCATAAAATGTGGGGGAGGAGAGTAAGAAAATGTAGATTTTCTTTTCCTAGAATGTGTTTGAGCCTATATGACTACCAGTCTAAAGAAAGTAGATATAGGAAGGGATTAACAGGCTTGAAAAACAGGGTAACCACGAATAAAAAATATAAGATAGACTTACAAAAAAGAAAAGAAGAAAACATATGTATTATACAAAAGAAACTCATCAAGGCACAAAAAAAAAAAAGAAAAAGAAAAAAGGACAAAGAAGAAATACAAAATCAACAGGAAAACAAGGTTTAAAATGACAGTAAATACATATCTATGAATAATTACCTTAAATGTCAATGAACTCAATACTCCAATCAAAAGACACAGAGTGGCAGATTGGATTAAAAAAAAAAAAAGCCTAAAATATGCTGCCTACAAGAGACATACTTTAGTGCAAAGGACCCATGTATTGAAAGTGAAGGGAAGGAAATAGATATTTCATGCAAATGGTAATGACAAGAAAGGTGGCGTCACAATACTCCTATCAGACAAAATAAGCTTTAAAACAAAGGCCATAAAGAAAGATGAAGAAGGACCTTATATAATGGTACAAGGAACAATACAAGAAAAGGATTTTACAGTTGTCAACATACTTGCACCTAATATAGGGGCACCCAAATACAAAAAACAAATACTAGCAGACATAAAAGGAGAAATTGACAGAGATACAATAATAGTAGGAGACTTTAACACCCCACTCACTCTTCCAGACAGAGAATCAGTAAGGCAACAGAGAAACTAAATGATACAATAGAACAGTTAAACTCGATATTTTCAGGACATTATATCCAAAAGCCCAGAATACACATTCTTTTCAAGGGCTCATGGAACATTCTCTAGAACTGACCACATACTAGGGCACAAAGGAAGCCTCAACAAATTTAATAACATAGAAATTATCTCAAGCATCTTTTCTGACCACAATAGCCTGAAAGTAGAAATTAATCCCAGGAAAAGAAATGAGAAAAAAAAATAATAATTACATGGAGACTAAAAAACATGCTACTAAAAAAACCAATGGGTCAGTGATGAGATCAAATAGGAAGTTAAAAATATATGGTAAGACAAATGACAATTAAACCACAATCATACAAAATCTGTGGGATGCAGCAAAAGCAGTTACTAGAAGTTCATAGTGATACAGGCCTTCCTTAAAAAATAAGAAAAATCTCAAATAAACAACCTAACCTACAACTTAAAAGAATCAGAAAAGTAAAATATCTAGGAATAAACCTACCTAAGGAGACAAAAGACCTGTATGCAGAAAATTATAAGACACTGATGAAAGAAATTAAAGATGATAAAAATAGATGGAGAGATATACCATGTTCTTGGATTGGAAGAATCAACGTTGTGAAAATGACTATACTACCCAAAGCAATCTACAGATTCAATGCAATCCCTATCAAACTACGACTGGCATTTTTTCACAGAACTATAACAAAAAATTTCACAATTTGTATGGAAACACAAAAGACGCCGAATAGCCAAAGCAATCTTGAGAATGAAAAATGGAGCTGGAGGGATCAGGCTCCCTGACTTCAGACTATACTACAAAGCTACAGTAATCAAGACAGTATGGTACTGGCACAAAAACAGAAATATAGATCAATGGAACAGGATGGAAAGCCCAGAGATAAACCCACGCACATATGGTCACCTTATCTTTGATAAAGGAGGCAAGCATATACAGTGGAGAAAAGACAGCCTCTTCAATAAGTGGTGCTGGGAAAACTGGACAGGTACATGTAAAAGTATGAAATTAGAACACTCCCTAACACCATACACAAAAATAAACTCAAAAGGGATTAAAGACCTAAATGTAAGGCCAGACACTATAAAACTCTTAGAGGAAAACATAGGCCGAACACTGTATGACATAAATCACAGCAAGATCCTTTTTGACCCACCTCCTAGAGAAATGGAAGTAAAAACAAAAATAAACAAATGGGACCTAATGAAACTTAAAAGCTTTTACACAGCAAAGGAAACCATAAACAAGACCAAAAGACAACCCTCAGAATGGGAGAAAATATTTGCAAATGAAGCAACTGACAAAGGATTAATCTCCAAAATTTACAAGCAGCTCATGCAGCTCAATAACAAGAAAACAAACAACCCAATCCCAAAATGGGCAGAAGACCTAAATAGACATTTCTCCAAAGAAGATATACAGATTGCCAACTAACACATGAAAGAATGCTCAACATCATTAATCATTAGAGAAATGTAAATCAAAACTACAATGAGATATCATCTCACACCAGTCAGAATGGCCATCATCAAAAAATCTACAAACAATAAATGCTGGAGAGGGTGTGGAGAAAAGGGAACACTCTTGCACTGTTGGTGGGAATGTAAATTGATACAGCCACTATGGAGAACAGTATGGAGGTTCCTTAAAAAACTAAAAATAGAACTACCATATGACCCAACAATCCCACTACTGGGCATATACCCTGAGAAAACCATAATTCAAAAAGAGTCATGTACCAAAATGTTCATTGCAGTTCTATTTACAATAGCCAGGACATGGAAGCAACCTAAGTGTCCATCATCGGATGAGTGGATAAAGAAGATGTGGCACATATATACAATGGAATATTACTCAGCCATAAAAAGAAACGAAATGGAGTTATTTGTAGTGAGGTGGATGGAGTTAGAGTCTGTCATACAGAGTGAAGTAAGTCAGAAAGAGAAAAACAAATACAGTATGCTAACACATATATATGGAATCTAAGGAGAAAAAAAAAGGTCATGAAGAACCTAGTGGCAAGATGGGAATAAAGACACAGACCTACTAGAGAATGGACTTGAGGATATGGGGAGGGGGAAGGGCAAGCTGTGACAAAGTGAGAGAGTGGCATGGACATATATACCCTACCAAATGTAAAATAGATAGCTAGTGGGAAGCAACCGCACAGCACAGGGAGATCAGCTCTGTGCTTTGTGACCACCTAGAGGGGTGGGATATGGAGGGAGGGAGGGAGGAAGATGCAAGAAGGAAGAGGGATGGGAACATATGTATATGTATAACTGATTCACTTTGTTATAAAGCAGAAACTAACACACCATTGTAAAGCAATTATACTCCAATAAAGATGTTAAAAAAAAAAGATAGTGATTGGTGAAGAACAGGCTGGTCATATAACCTGGGGAGATACTGGGCGCCCCACCTAATGGAAGGTCTTAGCTTAAACACTTACTTATGACCTTGCTAATGTTACTATGTATATTACTTGTATTCTGCCTATATTATGATTTTTTTTCTTGCATTACCAAATGTGTGACTGAGCCTCCAATAAAAATAATGAAGACTAGGAGACTTGAAAAAAAAAAGAATCAGAAAAAGAACAACAAACAACTTAAAATCAGGAGAAGGAAGGAAATAATAAAGATCAGAGAGGAAATAAATAAAATAGAGATTTAAAAAATAGTAGAAAAATTCAGTAGAACCAACAGCTGCTTCCTTGAAATGGTAAACAAATTTGACAATGCCCTGGCCTAGCTCACCAAGGAGAAAAGAGAAAGAACACAAATAAACAAAATAAGAAATGAAAAAGGAGGCATAACAACTGATACCACAGAAATACAAAAAACCATAAGGGAATACTATGAAAAATCATATGCCAACCAATTTGACAACCTAGAAGAGATGGACAAGTTTCTAGAAACAAACAGTCCGCCAAAATTGAATCAAAAAGAAATAGATAATTTGAACAGACAGATCACTAGAACTGAAATAGAATCTGTAATTTAAAAACTCCCTACAAACAAATGTCAATATAGCTTCACAGGTGAATTCTACCAAACATACAAAGAACTTACACTGATCCATCTCAAACTCTTCCAAAAACTTGAAGAGGAGGGAACACTTCCAAGGACATCTATGTAGCCAACATCACCCTGATGCCAAAACCAGACAAAGACACCACCAAAAAAGAAAATTACAGGCCAGTATCTTTGATGAATATAGATGCAAAGATTCTCAACAAAATATTAGCAAACTGAATACAACAGCACATAAAAAAGATCATACACCATGACCAAGCAGGATTCATCCCAAGTTCACAAGGAGAGATCAACATAGGCAAATCAATCAATGTGTTACACCACATAAACAAAAGAAAAGACAAAAATGACATGATCTTCCCAATAGATGCAGAAAAAGCATTTTACAAAATTCAACATCCATTCATGATAAGAACTCTTACCAAAGTGGGTATAGAGGGAACATATCTCAAAATAGTGAAAGCTATTTATGATACATCCACAGACAATATAATACTCAATGGTGAAAAGGTGAAAGCCTTCCTGCTAAAATCTGGAACAAGACAAGGACACTCACTCTCACCACTTCTCTTCAACATGGTGTCAGAAGTCCTAGCCATAGCAATCAGGCAAGAAAAAGAAAAATTATCCAAATTGGGAGGGAAGAAGTAAAATTGTCATTATATGCAGATGACATGATACTATATATAGAAAACTCTAAAGCCTCCATACGAAAACTACTAGAACTGATAAACAAATTCAGCAAGATAGCAGGATACAAGATAAACACATGGAAATTGGTTGCATTCCTTTACACCAACAATAAAATATTAGATGGGGAATGTAAAGGACTTTCTGGCAAGATGGCAGAGTAGAAGGACATGAACTCACCTCTTCTTACAAAAACAGCTAAGTCACAACTAACTGCTAAACAACCATCAACAAAAATAATGCTGGAAACTATGAAAAAGACACCCTACACCCAAAGACAAAGAAGCCACAACAAGATAGTAGGAGGGGTGCAATCATGATAAAATCAAATTGCATACCTGCCAGGTGGGTGAACCACAAACTGGAAAATAATTATACCACAGAAGTTCTCCCACAGGAGTGAAAGTCCTGAGCCCCATGTCAGGGTACCCAGCCTGGGGGTCTGGGAACTGGAGGAGGAGGCCCCAGAGAATCTGGCTTTGAAAGGCAGTGGAGTTTGATCTCAGGAATTCCAGGAGACTGTGGGAAATAGAAACTCCACTCTTGGAGGGTGCACACGAGGTCAAGTGTGTACCAGGACCCAGGGATAAAAGCAGTGACCTCATAAGAGATTGGACAGACCTACCTGCTAGTATTGGCGGGTCTCCTGTGGAGGTGGAGGGGGGTGGCTGTGGCTCACTGCAGGGAAAAAGACACTGGCAGTGGCAGCTTGGGTGAGTACTCATTAGCATGAGCCTGCCTGGAGGCCACAATTTCCCTACAAGACCTAGCCCCACCTAACAGCCTGTAGGCTCCAGTGCTGAGACACTGCAGACTGAACAACCAACAGGGCAGAAACACAGCCCAACTCATCAGCAGACAAGCTGGGTAAAGTCTTCCTGAACAAGGTCCTGCCCACCAGAGGGAAATAAAACAGCTCCATCTACCAGCAGGCAGGAACCAGCCCTTCCCACCAAGAAGCCTGCACAAGCCTCTTAGACAGCCTCAACCATGAGAGGGCAGAGAACAGAAGCAAGAAGAACTACAAACCTGTAGCCTGTGGAATAGAACTGCAATCACAGAAAATTAGACAAGATGAAGTGGTAGAGGAATATGCCCCAGATGAAGGAACAAGGTAAAACAAACACCATAAGAACAATTAAGTGAAGTGGAGATAGGCAATCTACCAGAAAACGAATTCAGAGTAATGATAGTTAAGATGATCCAAGGTCTCAGAAAAAGAATGGAGACACAGATAGAGAAGATACAAGAAATATTTAACAAAGACCTAGAAGAACTAAAGAACAAACAAACAGAGATAAACAATAAAATAACTGAAATGAAAAATACACTAGAATGAATAAATAACAGAGTAACTGAGGCAGAAGAATGGATAAGTGACCTGGAAGACAAAATGCTGGAAATCACTGCCACAGAAGAGAATAAAGAAAAAAGAATACAAAGAAATGAACACAGTCTAAGAGACCACTGGGAAAACATTAAATTCACCAACGTTCACATTATAGGAGTACAAGAAGGAGAAGAGAGAGAGAAAGGAGCTGAGAAAATATTTGAAGAGATAATAGGTGAAAACTTCCTTAACATGGGAAAGGAAACAGTCACCCAAGTCCAGGAAGCTCAGAGAGTCCCAGGCAGGATGAACCCAAGGAGGAACACACAGAGACACATAGTAATCAAACTGACAAAAATTAAAAACAAAGAAAAAATATTAAAAGCAACAAGGGAAAAGTAACAAATAACATACAATGTACTCCTATAAGGGTTATCAGCTTATTTCTCAGCAGAAACTCTGCAGGCCAGAAGAGAGTGGCATGATATACTTAAAGTGATGAAAGGGAAGAACCTACAACCAAGAATACACTACCCAGCAAGGCTCACATTCAGATTCAATGGAGAAATCAAAAGCTTTACAGACAAGCAAAAGCTAAGAGAATTCATCACCACCAGACCAGCTTTGCAACAAATGATAAAGGAATTTTTCTAAGCAGAAAAGAAAATGCCACTACAAGAAACAAGAAAATTACGAATAGAAAAGCTCACAAGTAAAGGCAAACATAAAGTAATGGTAGGAAATCATCTGCACACAAATATGATAGCAAAACCAGCAATTGTGAAAAGAGGAGAACACAAATACAGGATATTGGAAATGCATTTGAAGTTAAAAGACCAACAACTTAATACAATCTTGCTTATATACAGATTGCTGTATGAAATCCTCATGGTAACCACAAACTGAAAATCTACAACAGATACACACACAAAAAAGTAAAAGGAACCCAAATGCAACACTAAAGTTAGTCATCACATCACAAGAGAAGAGAACAAAAGACGATAGGAAGAAAAAAAAAGACCTATCAATACAAAAACAAACCCCAAACAATTAAGAAGATGTCAATAAAACATACATATCAATAATTACCTTAAACATAAATGGAGTAATGCTCAAACCAAAAGACACAGACTGGCTGAATGGATATGAAAACTAGACCTGTATATATGCTGTCTACAAGAGACCCACTTCAGATCTAGGGATACATACAGACCGAAAGTGAGGGAATGGAGAAAGATATTCCACAGAAATCGAAATAAAAATAAAAATGGTGTAGCAATATTCATATCAGACAAAAAAGACTTTAAAATAAAGACTTACAAGAGACATAAAAGGACACTACATAACTAAATAATAACAATTGTAAATATATATGCACCCAAATTAGGAGCTTCTCAATATATAAGGCAAATGGTAACAGCCATAAAAGGGGAACTCAACAGTAACACAATAATAGTGGGGGACTTTAACACCCCACTTTCAGGAATGGAAAGATCATCCAGGCAGAAGATCAATAAGGAGACAAAGGCTTTAAATGACACATTAGACCAGATAGATTTAATTGATATTTATAGAGCATTCCATCCAAAACAAGCAGAATACATATTCTTCTCAAGTGAACGTGAAACATTCTCCAGGATAGATCACATGCTAGGCCACTAAGCAAGACTTGGTAAATTTAAGAAAATTGAAATCATATCAAGCATCTTTTCTGACCACAATGCTATGAGATTAGAAATCAACTACAAGAAAAAAAAATGTTAAGAAAAAGCATTGAGGCTAAACAATATGCTACTAAACAACCAATGGATCACTGAAGGAATCAAAGATGAGATTTAAAAAATACCTAGAGACAAATGAAAATGAAAGCACTATGATCCAAAACCTATGGGATGCAGCAAAAGCAGTTCTAAGAGGAAGTTTAAAGAAGTTCTAAACTTCTAAGGAAGTTTAAAGCAATACCATCTTACCTCAGGAAACAAAAATCAAAAATTAACAAACTAGCCTGACACCTATAGCAGCTAGAAAATGAAGAACAAACAAAATCCAAAGTTAGTAGATGGAAAGAAATCATAAAGGTCTGAGCAGAAATAAATGAAATAGAAATAAAGAAAACAATAGAAAAGATCATTGAAACTAAAAGCTGTTCCCGTAGGAAGATAAACAAAATTGCTAAACTTTTAACAAGGCTCACCAAGAGAAAAAGAGAGAGGGCTCAAATCAATAAAATTAGAAATGAAAAAGAAGTTACAATGGACACCACAGAAATGCAAAGGATCATAAGAGACTATAAAAGCAACTATATGTCAATAAAATGGACAACCTGGAAGAAATGGAAAAAATTCTCAGAAAGGTACAGTTTCCCAAAACTGAACCAGGAAGAAATAAAAAATATGAACAGACCAATCACAAGCACTGAAATTGAAACTGTGGTTTAAAAACTCCCAACAAATAAATGTCCAGAACCAGATGGCTTGACAGGTGAATTCTATCAAACGTTTAGAGAAGAGCTAACACCTATCCTTCTGAAACTATTCCAAAAAATTGCAGAGGAAGGAACACACCCAAACTCATTCTATGAGGCCACCATCACCCTGATACCAAAACCAAAGATACCATAAAAAAAAGAAAAAAAGAAAATTGCAGGACACAAAAATCCTCAACAAAATATTAGCAATCAGAATCCAACAATACATTAAAAGGATCATACACCATGATCAAGTGGTATTTATCCCAGGAATGAAGGATTTTTCAATATCCACAAATCAGTGTGGTACACAATATCAACAGATTGAAGAATAAAAACCATCTCAATTTGATCATCTCAACAGATACAGAAAAAACTTTTGACAAAATTCAACACCCATTTATGATAAAAGCTCTACAGAAAGTGGGCACAGAGGGAACATACCTCAACATAATAAATGCCACATATGACAAACCCACAGCAAACATCATTCTCAGTGGTGAAAAACTGAAAGCATTTCCTCTAAGATCAGGAACAAGACAAGAATGTCCACTCTCACCAGTGTTATTCAACATAATTTTGGAAGTCCTAGCCATGGCAATGAGAGAAGAAAAAGAAATGAAAGGAATCCAAACTGGCAAAGGAAAAGTAAAACTGACACTGTTTGCAGATGATATGATACTATACATAGAAAATCCTGAAGATGTTATCAGAAAACTATGAGAGCTCGTCAATGAATTCAATAAAGTTGCAGGATACAAAATTAATACACAGAAATCAGTTCCATTTCTATACACTAACAATGAAAGATCAGAAACAGAAATTAAAGAAACAATCCTATTTACCATCACATCAAAAAAAAAAACAAAAAACAAAAACCTAGGAATAAACATACCTAAGGAGGAAAAAGACGTCTATTCTGAAAACTGTAAGACACTGATTAAAGAAATCAAAGATGATGCAAACAGATGGAGAGATATACAACATTGTTTGATTGCAAGAATCAATATTGTCAAAATGACTATACTACCCAAGGCAATCTATGAATTCAATGCAATCCCTGTTAAATTACCAATGGCATTTTCACAGGACTAGAACAAAAACTTTAAATTTAAAATAAAATTTATATGGAGGCACAAAAGATCACGAATAGCCAAAGCAATCTTGAGAAAGAAAAACAGAGCTGGAGGAATCAGGCTCCCTTTTGTCAGATTGTGCTACAATGCTACAGTCATCAAAAGAGTATGGTACTGGCACACAAACAGAAATATAGATTAATGGAACACAACAGACAGCCCAGAAATAAACCCATGCACCTATGCTCAATTAATATATGACTAAAGAGCCAAGACTATACAATGGAGGAAAGACAGTCTCTTCAATAAATGGTGCTGGGAAAACTGGTCAGCTACATGTAAAAAAATGAAATTAGAGCATTCTTTAACACCATGCACAAAAATAAATTCAAAATAGATTAAAGACCTAAATGTAAGACCAGACACTATAAAACACTTAGAGGAAAACATATGCAGAACACTCTTTGACATAAATCGCAGCAATATCTTTTTCAAGCTGTCTCCTAGAGTAATGGAAATAAAAATAAACAAGTGGGACCTAATTAAACTCAAAAGCTTTTGCACAGGAAAGGAAACCATAGACACAATGAAAAGACAACCCACAAAATGGCAGAAAATATTTGCAAAAGATGCGACCAACAGGGGATTAGTCTCCAAAATTTACCAACAGTGCATGAGGCTCAATATCAAAAAAACAAACAACCTAATCAAAAACTGGACAGAAGACCTAAATAGACATTTCCCTAAAGAAGACATACAGATGGCCAAGAGGCACATGAAAAGATGCTCCACATTGCTAGTTATTAGAGAAATGCAAATCAGAACTACAGTGAGGTATCACCTCACACCAGTCTGATTGACCATCATCAAACTATCTACAAACAATAAATGCTGGAGAGGGTGTGGAGAAAATGGACCCCTCCTACACTGATGGTCAGAATGTAAATTGGTACAACCATTATGGAGAACAGTATGGAGGTTCCTTAACAAAATAAAAATAGAGCTACCATATGAGCCAACAATCCCACTTCTGGGAATATATCTGGAGAAAAACATGGTTTGAAAGGATACATGCACCCCAATATTCATTGCAGCACTGTTTACAATAGTCAAGACATGGAAGAAGCCTAAATGTCCATCAACAGATGAAGAAGAAGTGGTACATATATACAATGGTATGTTACTCACCCACAAAAATATGAAATAATGTCTTTTGCAGCAACATGTATGGACCTGGAGATTATCATACTAAGTGAAGTAAGTCAGACAGAGAAAGACAAATATCATATGATACTGCTTATATGCAGAATCTAAAAAAATGAACTTATGTACAAAACAGAAACAGACTGACAGACTTAGAGAATGAAATTATTGTTACTAGGGGGGAAGGGTAGGGGGGAGAGATAGGTTGGGAGTTTGGGATTGACATGTACACACTAATATATTTAAAATTGATAACCAACAAGTGTCTACTGTATAGCACAGGGAACTCTGTTCAATATTCTGTAATAACCTAAATGGGAAAAGAATTTGAAAAAGAATAGATACACATATATGTATAACTGAATCACTTTGCTGTACATCTGAAACTAACACAACATTGTTAATCAATTGTGCTCAAATATAAAATAATTTTTTAAAAAAAATTACCACTTATATATAAAAAAGAAAGGGAATGTAAAAAAACAATACCTTTAAAATTGCAATCACCCCCCCAAAAATACTTAGGAATAAACCTCACCAAAGAGGTGAAAGACTTATACACTGAGAATTATAGAGAACAATAAAACATTAATAAAGGAAATTAAAGAGGATTCAAAGAAATGGAAAGACACACCATGCTCTTGCATTGGAAGAATTAATATTATTAAAATGACCACACTACCCAAAGCAATCTACAGATTTAATGTGATCCCTATCAAATTACCCATGACCTTTTCATAGAACTAGAACAAATAATCCTAAAATTCACATGGAACCATTAAAAACCCAGAATTGCCAAAGCAATCCTAAAGAAAGAGAACAAAGCAGGAGGCATAACCAACCCAGACTTCAGACAATACCACAAAGCTACAGTAATCAAAACTGCATGGTATTGGCACAAATACAGACATACACATCCATGGAACAGAATAGAGAGCCCAGAAAGAAACCCACACACCTATGGTCAACTAATCTTTGACAAAGGAGGCAAGAATATACAATGGGGAAAAGTCTCTTCAGTAAGTGGTATTGGGAAAGTTGGACAGCTGCATGTTTGTTAATCAATGAAGTTGGAACACACCCTCTCACCATACACAAAATAAACTCAAAATGGCTTAAAGACTTAAACATAAGACATGACACCATAAAACCCCTAGAAGAGAACATAGGCAAACATTCACTGACATAAATTGTACCAATGTTTTCTTAGGTCAGTCTCCCAAGTCAGTAGAAATAAAAATGAAAATAAACAAATGGGAGCTAATCAAACTTACAAGCTTTTGCACAGCAAAGGAAACCATAAACAAAACAAAAAGACAACCTACAGAATGGGAGAAAATATTTGCAATTTATTGCAACAATATTTGCAACATTGTGATGTGACTGACAAGGGCTTAATTTCCAAAATACACAAACATCATACAACTCAACAATAAAAAAGCCAACAACCCAACTGAAAAATGGGCAGAAGACCTAAAGAGATATTTCTCCAAAAAAATAAAAATAGATGGTCAGTGGGCACATGAAAATATGCTCAACATTGCTAATTATCAGAGAAATGTAGATCAAAACTAAAATAAGGTACTACCTGACACCAGTCAGAATGGCAATCATTAAAAAGTCTACAAATAAGAAATGCTGCAGAGGGTGTGGAGAAAAGGGAACCCTCCCACACTATTGGTGGAAATGTAAGTTGGTGCAGCAAGTGTGGAAAACGGTATGGGTGTTCCTCAGAAAACTAAAAATAGAATTACTATATGATCCAGCAATCCCACTCCTGGGCATATATCAGGACAAAACTATGATTCAAAAAGATACATGAACCCCTATGTTCATAGCAGCACTATTCACAATAGCCAAGACATGGAAACAACCTAAATGCCCATTGAAAGATGAATGGATAAAGAAGAAGTGGTACATATATACAATGGACTACTACTCAGCCAAAAAAAAGAATGAAATAATGCCATTTGCAGCAACATGGATGCAACTAGAGATTATCAAACTAAGTGAAGTAAATCAGAAAGAGAAAGACAAATATCATATGATATCACTTATATGTGGAATCTAAAAGATGGCACAAATGGACCTATCTATGAAACAATATCAGGGACATAGAGAATAGACTGGTGGTTGCCAAGGGGGTGGGGAGTCAGAGAGGGTTGGATTGGGAGTCTGGGATTAGCAGATGCAAACTGGTATATATAGAATGGATAAACAACAAGGTCCTACTGTATAGCACAGGGAACTATATTCAATATCCTGTGATAAACCATGATGGAAAAGAATACAAAAAAGAATGTATATATGTATATATATATTTGTATAACTGAGGTACATTGCTGTATAACAATAATTAACACAGCATTGTAATTCAACTATAATTTAATAAAAAATAAATTCCAACAAGAAAAAAAGTAATTTTATATTGATTATATATTGAAGCAATAATATTTTGGATATATTTGGCTAAATAAAATATGTGATGAAAATTAATTTCACCTTTTGTTTTTACTTTTTTTAATGTGGGTAGTAGAAAATTTTAAATTGCATGTTTGATTCATGTTTGTGGCTCACATTATATTTCTATTAGAATTGTTCTACATTAGCTCATTATATCACAGTAGGAGTTAATTAATTGATAGGTGTTTAATGAAAAGAAAGTGGTGATTAAGAGTCCCTAAGCAGGCAATGATTTCTTCCTGAATAGTTGACACATTTGCTTTAAATCTTTGGAATTCACTCCTGTTTTGGATCAGACACAGTGTTAAAAATCAGCACATCTAATTTTTACTAGTATCTCAGGGGAATATGAGATGACAGATCTGAATTGAGTGAATGGAGGAGAGCAAAAATCATTCTTAATACTATACTTGTGAAGGACTAATGCTGATCCTTTAAGAATGAAGATTCTAAGCTTAAGTTGTGTTTGAGTGAGATAACAAAGAAAGGTAAAAATTTAAAGGGAATGTGGAGAGCAAGAGAGATGATTGGATTATAACCAGGGTTGTGTGAAAGAAAAGGAATTCATTCTTCCCAAAGGCCTGCCTTCTTGTGGGGCTGCAGTCCCTCAAGATCTGGGATCAGGGCAGGTTATACTTTGGGAATGGGGTGGTGTTGGGACTGGTCTAGTGGGGGTGAGGAGAGGTCTCTGGCCCTGCAAACTTTTTCCATTCTCCATTTGTTCTCTGATTACCAGTCTGCATCCTTAAGAAAATTTCTTTATAACTGAAAGAAAGATTCTTGTCTATTGTCCAAAAAGTACAGAAATAAGTTACCTCTTAGACTGTAAATAAGCATGACTTAAGGGAGGAATTAAGAATGATACTGTGTGTACTTCCTTCTTTGAATTGTTAGAAAAACGCCTCCAAGAACAGTGATTTTCCCACATTATCATCCAGTTGGTTTTTGTTAGCTTCACCTGTATTCTTGTTGTCAAATTATACTACAATTGACACTAACCAGAGAGAGTGAGGCTGGGAAAAGGAACCATTTTAAATCATTTGTCCCACTTTCAATGCTGTTTGCAGGTGCTTTGATTCTGTTACTTGCCCTTGCTCTCCCCATTCCTGTGGGCACCATGGTGGACACCGCTCTGCAGGGACTTTGGACTTAAAGTCTTGCTCTGCTTGTTAGTCAGTGACTTCTTGGAATTGGTTATTCACCAGACCATTGAGCTATTTCTGCTCTGATGCTTGTTTGGCCTCTTCTGCTTTGTTTGGCCTACCTCTTTATTTTTCCCTTCAAATCATTGCCACCCATATCTCTACATGGTGAGATTAAATTAATAAAATAGTCTCCTTTTGCTAATGGAAAAGTAGGTCTGTGTGTTGAACATTTAATTTTTGCTTCTCCTTATCAATAGATCTTCCACACACCTGTTGCATCTATATAAACATGTAGTTTATTATTAATTTCAGAACTTATGTTTATGCTTTGGCACATGGTTTCAAAACCATGATTCCTGATTCTAAAGTTATTAATATTTAAACTTTGGCAATGAATCTTAATGAAAAAATAAAATGAGTTATCCTCTGAGAAGAAGCATTTGTTAAGAAGTTTGGCATGAAGCATTTTTCTTAGCATTTGTAAGACAAGCCAGCTTCTCAGTTTATGCACATCACTGGGCTATTGATGCACATCACTGGGCTATTGTGACTCTGCATAAAAATTGTACTAACCTTAGAGAAGCAAGGCTGTGAAAGAAAGAAAGAAATATACTAGCAACAGCCAAAATTAAAGACAGAGTCTAGAGAAATGTTTCTGCCAACATGCCTTATGATTTATTACTGGAAATAGTTCCGAAATCTGGAAAAAATATTTGAAATCTACACTTGAGGTAAACTGAGGGTCTACTTAAATTGTTTAGTTATTAGAGTTAACCCATGACATTTTCCTATTTTGAGATAACTATAGTGTTATATGATATATATGCCACCATAAAGTACATACATAAAAATAAAAATCGGACAACAATGCCACATGATGACATGAGTATGTGTGGCCTGTAAGGATCACTATGTGATTAATATCCTACCAGTCTCCAAAGACTAGACTCCACAGAATTATAAATTACTATATTCATGAATCTTTAGGATCATTCACAAACTATGTTAAAATGTTAAATCCACAATTAAAATAAGCATAAAAATGATTTTTCCATCTTTGAAAAATTAATGTGGGATATAAATCAGGACGGCAGAGAGAAGTATCATCCCGCACCTCATCACACTTCACCAATAACCCTCATGATATCAGCTGACACTATGGACCAGATCTTTGAAAGTAGAAGTGATTAGAAGATAGACCCTAAGTAATTTCACACAGTGGTGGGACTGTCAGGAGAGCCATTTACCAAATGCTCCTAAGTGATATTCCAAGTTCACTGTTGGGGATGGATGTTGGTGGGGTCTCAAGATATGCATGGAATTCCTGATGGTGATACCAAGAAAGTACAAGTTGAATTCACTGAAAACTCTTTGCAAAGGTTTTTCAATGCCAAAAAATATCCAACTTGTTCTGGTTAACTTTAAATTTTAAGCGTGTATAGTGGGGGAGAGGGGTTACAAACCCAAATATCTATAAAGGCCTGAAATAAAACATTACAGGGTAACATATTAGACTGGAGAACTGAGATTGCAACAAGAGAGTAGCCTCCTACCAGCTCCAAAGAATTTATTGCCAAGGGTTGTCCAATTTATTAAATCCAAGTGTAGTCAAAACTCTAGACTTTTTCTGCAAATTTCCCTATTTTGTTATTCAAGAAAAACACATGTTATCGGTTCATCATCTCTCCCAAGCCTGCTGGCTTCCAGTCCCCAAATAGGGCCTGTAGATTCTTAGAATTACTAATCCTCAACTTTCTCTACTTAGTGTATGAAAGCATTCAAAGGTAATGCTCACTTAATCCCCAGGAACTCAAGTCATGAGCATTGTATTGAGAGGAAAATTCACTTTCAAATTCTTGTTCCTCAAGGGCTTCAGCCACCCTTTTCTTCAGCACCTCTGAAAGCAGCTCTTTTGCCCCTTTCCTATTTGCCCATTTCTGTTCCCCTCTAACCTTAAAAGAACCTAATTATAGGAATGAGATCACTAAGCAATTGAAACTAACTCCTGACTTATGCTATCCTGAATGCATACCATTGTCTAACCTGTTGATTATTTTCCTAGATAAAAAGAAGTAAGAATGAATAATTAAGCAGTTAAAAAAATGACTAGTTCTCTACTCCCAACAACCTCCTTAGCAATCCTGCAGGTAGATCACATGGGCAAGATAACAACTGAAGAACAAGTCAGCCAGTCTGCACTCAATGGAGAATGATGCAGAACTCAACCTCCTGCCTCGACGATCCACTAAGATTCTTTCCCCACCCCATTTTTCCCTTTAAAACCTGTCATGGCTGAGCAGAATCTTTGGAGTTGGTCTCTGGACATGAGTCCACCTTCTCCCCAGGTTGCCGGCTTTTCTGATTAAAACACCTTTCCTTTCTACTGACACTTGCCTCTCGAATTATTGGCTTATGAGTGGTGAGCAGCTGTATATGGGTTTGGTAACACCTAGACTTGCAACTGTGCACTTGAATGAGCTACAAAACAAGGGGTGGCAAAAGCCTAATTTAACTCAGTAAGTGTTTATGAAATAATTTCTGTGTGCCAGGCAGAAAGCAAGTCTGTGTGAGGAGAGTGATGAAGTATAATTTGGTTTGTGCACTGAAGGAGCTCACAATTCATATAATCATATGGAATTAAAATGCTAACAGTATTATTGTCAAATATATAATGGAATTTGTCACAAAAACAGATGAATACTTTTTTTATGATTCAGCAAGCATCCTGACAATATGATTGATTTTGTGCCTTTTTCCCTCTTAGTTGCCCATTATCTGAGAGAAGATAAAACCTAAACCTTTAATGAAAGTTTGGAGAGAAGACTAAGGCTGGGAAAAAAATAAACCCGAGTAATTACCTCATTTATACACAGAGACTCATTAAGGTCTCGTTTCCTTTGCTGTAAATGAAAACCAAGATGTGATTGATTCATTCAGATGTTAGATTTTGCTAATTGTTACAAGCTAGTATTCAGCATTGAAATAACCAACTCTTTGAATTACTAGGTCTCTTAAACTCTCTGCTTTACTTTGAATGAAAATATCTCCTTTCTTCATTATTACTTCTGAATAATTCCTGGGAAAATGTTGAAATCAAGTCTCTGATTAGATAATACTAGTCCTAACTATTAAACAAAATCAGAATTGACACTTAATGAATATTTAACTATTTAGAGTTTCCAATGATGTGTTTGTAGGAAAAGACCAAATGTAGATGCTCCTAGATGGCTAAGAAATGCACTTGACTTTTGTCTGTGACAACACTGGCTCACTGAAGCTTTCAGCAGCTCCAGAGGGTTCATATACGGAATAGTTTAGCTTTGGTTTAGAATTAAATAGTGATTTTAAAAATACCAATGACCTCGTTAGCATATATGTAAAGATTTTGACAGGAAGCTAAAGAGGCAAGCCTAGGGCTTCCCTGGTGGCGCAGTGGTTGGGAGTCCGCCTGCCAATGCAGAGGACACGGGTTCGAGCCCTGGTCTGGGAAGATCCCACGTGCCGCAGAGCGGCTGGGCCCGTGAGCCACAATTACTGAGCCTGCGCATCTGTAGCCTGTGCTCCACAACAAGAGAGGCCGCAATAGTGAGAGGCCTGCGCACCGCGATGAAGAGTGGCCCCCGCTTGCCGCAACTGGAGAAAGCCCTCGCACAGAAACGAAGACCCAACACAGCCATAAATAAAAAATAAAAAAAATAAATAAATAAATAAAAATAAAAATAAAAGAGGCAAGCCTATACTAAGGTTTTTCTTTCAAGATGGTATTAATCCTTCTGGTGGAAGAAAAATTCAGTATAACTGTTAGTGGGATGCAAATTCCATGAGGGATTTCAAAAGTGTAAAAACAATAAATTGAATGTAATTATTTCAAAGAAACTTCTCATTTAATAAAAAAGAAATTTTTTTGCAGTTATTTGATATCGTGGAATCAATTGTGTTAGAACCAAAATTATGAAGTATATGACAGAGAAAATATTCACCAAGGCATATGGACACTCGATTTACTGCTTTTCCTTTAATGTTAAGACTGAAAGACCTCCCCAGTGGGTAGAGTCCCCTGGCAGCCAGTGAAGGAGCCGGGCACCGGAAGGCCCTCGGCGGCTCTGACCACCTCCCGGGGGGAGCAAAGTCCGAGTTGACTCTGGGCACAGCAGGCAGCGGCAGGCAGAGCCCTGGCTCCAGGGATTGACCCTGTGACAGTGAACAGGATTTCCTCTGCGTGTCTGCGGAGTCCCAGTCTCCAGGCTTCTTACGACAAATTAGAACTGTTGGCCGTCCTCACGGAGGTTTCTAAGGCTGGGCCTCTTTTTACAAGTTTTGTTTGGCTAGAGTAGTTTCCCTCTTTCCTGTCATTTGTCTACAGTGACAGATGGAAGGACCTGGAGACTCGACTTCCTTCTTACCCCGACCCCCTGCAGAGGGGATCCAAGGGAAAAAGAGGACTCATGCATGACTCCTTGAACTATCAAATTTTGCCTCAAAAACTGTATTTGACATGGTAGCAATACATTCCAAAATGATGGTGAAAGAAATGCACACTTTGATATTTTCATCCTAAATACATGCTTCAGATGAAGCCAATTTTTCCCTCAAAAGTTTGCTGTCATTTAAGAGCATCCTAATTATGCTGACTTAAAAATCATAAAAATTTTGAACTGTGGTTGTCCTTTGACATAAAAGTAGCTGTAACCTAGGTTACATTAACCAGCTCTTTGGTTGGCAGGCGTGGAGAGCTCCCTGGCCTAAAGTGGTGGTCCTCCAAACTTGGCCTGGGAAAGACTCATGAAAGGACGGGAAAAATGCTTATTATCAGGCCCATCCATAGAAATTCTGATTCAGTAGTTTTGGGCTGCTGCTCAGGAATCTTTTAAATAATGAAATCAAGTAACTTTAATATAGGTGGGCCATGGCTGTCTCAGAAACACTGGCTTAGAGAATGTGTTCTCAGAGGGTAACAGCAATTAGAGGCCTATCAACATATAACCTTGACAGACATACACATGAACCAAAAAGCTTCAAGTGCTTTGCTTATGAATCCTCACAAAGCAACTCTGAGGTGGGCAGGGAACAGGAAATAATATTCTATAGAAAAGCTAAAGTAATTTACTTAAAGTGACTTAACAAATTTGTGTTTGAACAGCTGTTGGAACTAGAGCCTCTGGCCTCCTGAGCCCTATACTCTCTGCACAAGATCTACACTTCCAGCATTATGGAGCACATGCTGCCCTCTGTGCTGTCAGCTCCTCTGAAATATTGTTTGATATTTCTATTACATCTATTGTACAGATACACATGTCACATGTCAAATAGCAAATGATAATCTAATTTGGAAATGCTACCACTGGGTAGGTGATTGTCTATACTTGCCCCGTGACTTCTGCATCCATTACTCACCCTTGAACCTTCTAAAACTGCATCCCTTCTATTGAGTCATTAACCATGCTCTCACCAGGGTCACACAATTTTTCTTGTTGCAAAATCCAAAGAACAGCATTTGGGTCAAGGTTATGGAACAAACATTTTCTATCTCACTTCCTGCAACATAATTCTTGGGATGACATAAAAACTTTTAATAAAGGATAAATCTACAACTTCATTCAGAAATGAGAAAGGGTGAAATAAGTAAATTGGAAAATTTGAGGAATTCCTGAAAGATTAACAGCAAATTAGTGAAATAGAAAAAGAACAAGTATGAAGAAATAGAGGCCAAAATCTACACAGAAAAAGAACTACCAGAGGTTTCAATGATATTTCAAAGTAAAGAATTGAAAAGGCATTCTAACAGCTTTGCTTCTGTTGTCCCTCCCCCCCTCCCACTAAGCAGTGCAGCGCTGTTTACATACAGGCTAATCCCTGAGAACTGTTTTCTAAAACACATAGGTAATCTTCTCAGGGGAGTGTTCATTTAAGAATAATGGGTCTCATCACAAGAAAAAAAAATGTGTAACTATGTGCAGTGACGGATGTTAACTGGGCTTACTGTGGAGATTATTTCATGCTATATACAAACACTGAATCATTGTGTTATATGCCTGAAACTAATATAATGCTGTGTGTCAATTATACCTCAGTAACAAGATTATTGGAGCTTAATTTATGTTATCATTGAGATAATGACATAATTAACAAAAACTGCTAACATTAATAAAGCATGTACTATGTGCCAGGTCCTGTTCTAAGCAGCTTATATGTACTGGATTATTTAATCTTCACCCTAACCTTACAAGGTAGATTCTGCTACTTTCTCCATTTCAGTGAGAAACAGAGGGATCAAGTGACGTGCCCAAGGTCACACAGCTAATTCACAGTAGAGTTGTCATACAAACTCAGGTAGCTGCAGAAGTCTGTGTGTCTAGCCAATATGCAACTCCAGGTCTTGACAGCAATCAAAGAAGGGGAAAAAAGGCAAAACAGCTAAACCCATGAGGGGGGTATGTGAGATTCTGTACTTCCCTCATAGAAATTGGGTGAGGTAATGTTTGGTCCAGTTATACATCCAGAATAGCTGAGAAGATTCATACCCACTACCTACCCCAATCAGCCAAGTCCTTCATGCAAAAATATAGCATATAAGGGATAACAGATATTTGAGAAAAAAACAAAGTGAAAAACAAAGATCAATAAACAGAATACCAGGTCCTGAGGAAAAAGAAATATAGAAAACAGAAAATTCTTAGATATTCTTAATAGTACCCTCAGGGATACAAGAGAATACTTAGTCTATAAAACAAAAGAAGAGCAATCATAAAAGGAGAACGAGTTGTTGGAAAGTAAATACATGATTACTGAAATAAAACATCCAGTACATCCATCGACCAAATTCTAGAACAGTCATTCCTCAAGACTAGATTAATAATCTGGAAGATAAATTCAAGAAAATCTTCTAAAACATAGAGCAAAAAACAAAGAACTTGAAGAACTAAGGGATGTGGAGAATAAATATAAGTTCAACCTCTGTCTAAGGAAATTTCGGAAAGATAGAACCAAGACAATAAAATAAGGAATAACAAAAGAAAATTTCTCTAGGTTAAATAAAGGCACAAGACTCAGACTGAAAGGGAGTATCAGATGCTGAACAGTAAAATAAATTCCAATGGTGGAGGAAAAAACAATGACAATAACAAAATAACCTTGAAATACACAGGAATACATCCAAACATCTACTGTACAAGCTATAATAAAATAATTTTGAAGGGTATAAAAGTAGTCCTACATAGATAGAAAATTGATTCCCCCCCAAATTGTTCTACTGATACAATTTAATGCAATTCTAATAAAAATCCTAGTAGGAACGTGTGTAAAACTTCAAAAGTTAGAGGTAAAATTCACACAGAAGAATAAAGGACCAAGAATAACTATGATAATTTTGAAGAAGAATGAGTTGCTTATCAGTTAGTGAGACAATACACAAATAGAATAAATAAGACCACATGGTGTTGGTACAAGAATGGACCACCAATGGGACCGAGTAGAGAACCCAGAAATGTGGAAACTCATTATACTACAGAAGCGGGGTAAAATCCATGGGGAAAAGATAGACTAATTAACACATTTTTCAAGGACAAATTATTTTCCATGTTGAACAAATGATGATCCCTGACTCACACAACACAGAAACTTAATTTTAGATTGATTAAAAATCAAAACATGCCAAGTGAACTGTAAGGCTCTTAGAAGGTAACATATTGAGAGATCTTTGTGACACAGTAAAGTTGACCAAGGAATTTCTTTTCTAGGTATTAAACTTAGAAGAATTTGCACACATATCCACAAGGAGATGTGTACAAAAATGCTCATTTTACAATCTCTTGCAATAGTGAAAAACTTAGGAAAAAATCTAAAATAAATAAATACTTTGAAGTATATACGTACCAATATGAAAAAAAAATTAAAAAGAAAATAAATAACACTAAACTGTATAAAACTATTTACTCTACTTATAGATGTTTTAAACAGTATCATGAAAAAACTTATATTGGTGTACACAATTCACATATATAAAGTTTCAAAACATTACTTCATATTATTTATGGAAACACATGCATATAGTGAAAATATAAAATCATGCATAAGAAAGAAACAAACCAACTTCAGGAGAGTGGCTCCCTCTGAGGGGGTGAGAGGTGAATAGAACAAGGAAGAGCTAAGCAGGACCTTCAATTAAATCTATAATGTTTTATTTTATCTGTAAACGTACGGGTACTACGTTCTTGGCTGTGCTTCTGTGTATGTTTATAGTATTCTGTGAGATATTGAGCTATTAAGACAAAAGGCACTGAACTTATTAAAATGAGCAATGTGCTTTCTCATAGCAAACAAGTCAACTTCTCCAGCACCTGGGAATCTTTCAGCAGGAAATGTCTAATAGTAATTGCTCACACTAATGCTTTAATATGCACTACATGAGGATATAACCTCCTATAATGATTATGAGTAAACACTTTTTATTCCAAGGGCCTCCTCGGAGTGAGGAAAGAAATTTGAGTGGAAAGCCCCATCCAGCTGTCAGGCCCCCATTCCCTGAATCTGTGGCCACTCTAAGCAGTCCTGGAGGAACCATTCTCGCACCCTCAGGAAAGATTTAGACCGCCTTTCATCCTGTGTTAATTAATGGGACTATATGTTTACAAACCTACTCCAGGGACCAGAGATAAGTGAAGAAAGTGGGAGTAGGAGAGACCAGGGTTTTCTTTGAAGTTTAATATATTTCTCTTCTAACAATATAGTAAATGAAATGGAGTCATCATCATCCATAGACACAGACTATATTGAGGACACACAACTAAGGTCCCACATGATGGGTGAACAGCACGGATGTCCAGTAAAGCCCAGGATAGCCCAGGATTAGACCTTTAAATGGGCTGCACAGAACCCATGGAAAAGAAACCCCAAGGACCTCACGGTCCTTTAGAACAGCTATGCTCTTGCCAATCAGCGAATACCCACACCATGGTCCCAGAGATAGCTAAGCATGGAACTCACAGTACATATGTAGGGACAGACACTTACTGTTGCTCTTTGATCTCAGTTTGGATTTAAAATAATAATGCTCTGTTCTCTTTATATGTAAAATACAGTCCTTAACTTTTATACAGCACTTTCAGATATGTAATTTCATTTAATTCTTACAGCTCCCCAATGTGGTTGGTTGTGTGCTGTGGGGAAAAGTCACAAAGGGGCAGGAACTTTTCCCAAATTCTCTAGTAAAAGAAGCATACAGCCAGCTTTGCTGAGGTTTTCTAACTGTTGTACATTGAAACTGTGAGAGAAGACTTCTATGTCAATTCCTGTTTCCCTTATTCTGATCCTATTGGGCAGTACTTCCTGGTGGAGCAAGAATACTGGTCTGGCTGCCTCAGGGTCACCCACAGTGCTCACTAAAGCAAAGCTGGCTGGACCCCACCACTAGGGATTCTGACTTTAGAGCTATGAGTTGGGCACCTAGAATCTATTGTTTTTTCATACTTCCATAGGTAATTCTTAGGTATTGCTAATTTGGAGAATCAGCATAGAAGAAAAAGATAAGATCACTGTAAATGCTTAAAGTAGGGGTTTAGGGTGCACACAGAACTGAATTATATTTCAAATAAGTTTATTATAAAATATTTTTGCAAGGGCTTCCAAATGAAGGGACTTGAAAAATGAAGTAACCTTTACGTATTTTTATTTTGACATTCAATATTATATTATAAGCAGCATGCTGGAGCTGACTTGTACTTGTGCTGGAGCAGCTTTGTGAAGGCCACCTGTTAAGTTTTCAGGAATTTTGCCATTCAGTTGTTACACTTGTATTGTAGCTTGTATTGTATTGTATTGTATGTAACCACAAGTTGTTGCTTGTAGCTGTAAACTAGCTATGGTGGAAATATTTACACTATAGAAATCAAAAAATGCTATAAATCAGGGGATTTTTCTCCCTTGGGATACTTGTTACAAATTTACCATCTACCCTCCCCCACTCCCCCCCCACCCTGGTTGTAGAGAATGTAAGAAACAGTGTATTATAATGTAAACATTTTATACAGCACTGTTTCATCCAATTAAACTTCATGCCAAGAATATTTGATACCTCATCAACCACTAACCACTTGAAAAATGCAAGACAATCTCTTCTTCAATACACAAAAGTTTTACATTATCCCAGTTTCTTCTTGAACTCATATTTCCTTTTGACATTCATCACAGAATTTTATTCAAATATAATGTTTTAAGCTTGAAAGTCTAATTTTGTTCATCCTGTCACATTTTTTTATGTCATAGAATATGTACAGAAATTAAAATTAGAGTTTTTTTTCCCTATGATCATAAGGCTCTAAGTTTTAAATGATTTTTTTTCTGTATTGAGTTATCAGTACTATTACTAGTAGTTGACAGTTGATCAAAACAACACATATAAATAATGTATAAATAATTCCTAATTATAATAAGCATCTTTTGATGTAAAAGATGCATCATTTGGAAGTGCATCTTTTAATAAAATGGATGGGGCTGTTAAGATTAGTTTATGTGTTCAAGGATAAATAGTATCCATTGCTAGAATGAGACCGACCCCAGCCTGAGCTTTATTACTCCTTTTCCTTATTTAATGGAAGAAGAAGGAAAAAAAAAAAAAAGCTTGTTTAAAAAAAAAGATAAGAATGAAAATAATTCAGTAGTAGAATTCCTCAATTCTCTAAATTCCTTCTCAGTTACAGGCTAAAAATCTCAGGGTGATCTAGTTATCAAAAATAATTATTTGATGTAATATGATAATTTGGTTAAGTTCTCTTTCAGTTCTATTGAAAGCAAATACTTGGGAAACTATTAAATTTCAAAGGGATTGCCCATAGTAGTTGGTCATTCCAATATTTCTGTTTCTTCATTTCCTTCTGAAGGTTTTCCCACTCCGAAGTAATGCACCATGGTAAGAATAAGAATGGATGAAAACTGTGCCTTCTTTTCCTTCCTGGTAAAGTGTAGAAAAGATGACTTTGAAAAGGGAGGTGAGAAAGGAGAGCCAACTTACAAGGTGAATCTTCAGACTGATCTACATTACGAATGATCAAATATGGAAACTGAAGACTTGGAAATTGATTTCCGTGAACTAGTGATGCTCTCGTGGCCCTGAGATGGTCTTCGTGTATGCCCAGTAGAACCACGCAGCCTGAATGGCCCTGATCTGAACCTCCGCCCACACCTGAGCCATCCACCCTCCCAGTTCTCTCTTTAGAGGCATCAAATAACCTCACTTCTCCTTTGACTTAAGTGCACACAGCACTTTTACAGTTAAGTGTTTGCCACTTACCCAGGTCTGCCTCTGTATAAATTATGGAACTAACTCTCTAATGAACAAATAATTATACACAAATTCAACTTTATTGGTCACAGAGACAAAGCCTAATGTCCAGGATTTACAGGTTAAATTGGGTGGTCCCATGATCTATTGTAATCACAAAAGTTCTTCAATGCCTTTTACCAGTTTCTCTTTCCTCTTTTCCCAAATCCCCATCTGTTTCAATAGGAAAAGGAATACTTCTCTGAAGTAGTGGAAATAGTTTTGAAATATCTTTCTTCATTTTTAAGTAGTGAATTTTCCAACTATTTCGAGCAATAATACTTAAACTTTTTTCTGAAGGAATATTATGAAAGATGGATATTTGTCCTCATAAGAAAATGCATTTTTGAAAATATCAATACATGTAAAATGTACCTTCAATTGCAGAGAATGTCATCAGTTCTACAAAGCCATGGGCCCCAGTTAAGGAACCCTTTTGGCAACACATTAGGAATAATAGAGACAGATTATCTCTTAGAACATATAGTGTACAACATTTTAAATAACTAAAAGAGATAAGCAATATTTTAACACAAAAAATTTTGGTAATTATTTACAAAAAAATGGGCTAGGATTTCTTAAAATGGCCAATTTCTCTAGCATATTTGAAGTATTTCAATGTGCAGTGTCCCCATGCTATAGAAGATGAAGCATAGGACTTGGAGTCAAACACACAGAGATCCTGATTTTAAGGTCTCATTTTTTTGTCTCTATGGCCTTGAATCACATCCATAGCCTCTGGGCCTCTAATATTACTTACTTGCTAAATGTGGATAACATCCCCACCTTGTAGGGCTGCTGTGAGGATGAAATAAAGTAATAAAAGGAAATGTCTAGTACCATGTCTCTCATGTGAGAGTGCTTAATGAATGGTAGCTGTCACTTTTTTAATTTAAATTAACTCTTTTAGGAACACTTCCATTTCATAAAGTGAGGTGCACAAGTAGGCTCTTCTTAACAAAAGCCTGAAGGAAATGTAAGACTGAGAACGTATGAAAAGTAGGATTTTGGGACTCTTCAAAGAGACACGGGAACTCTTTGATGGATGTTTGGAATCTAGGCTGCTTATTTTTGGATCTTATATTCTCTTCGTGGAACAAAAGCCACACCGATGAACTCTTTTGGAAATGAACACACCAGGATTTACTCTTAGACTCATGCAAAAGTGTAAGATGCCTCTGCGAAATTCCTGTAGTAGTTAATGAGAAATACTGTTATAAATCTTTTTTCAGATCAATGAGAATAGTAGGCCTCCTAAAATTCCTGGTCCTTAGTCAGTAAGAAATGGATCTGTTGTCAATTTAGGGTTATGTAGTCAAGATTATAAACAAGGGGTATATTTAAAAACATTTATCCAGCAGAGTGAAGAATGGCTCTGGTATAAATTTTTAAGAAAATTGACCTTCTCCTCCAGGTCACTACTCATTCCCTCCAAGTGACACAATGACAAAATGTTTATAAACATAATAATTTTAATCACACAAAAGAGAAATATGAAGTCAAAGTAAATCTTATTTCTTTTTTCCCCCCCTGAAACCTCAAGTGAAGAATCATTTACCAAACAGTATTTCTGAAAGTTTGGAGAAGTCTACATTTTAATAAAAAAGCCAAACATCTCTAGTGATGAATTTTAAGACAGTGGAAAATTAAAAAGATCAAACTTCAAACCTCTCAGCAAGACAGTTTTGAAAGGAAATGCTAACAGCCCCACCACTGGGTGCTGCTATGATAAACAGATGAACCCTCCTGTATGTGCCCTGATTCCAGTTACACCCATTGGCCAGAGCCACTATTGGCCAAACCCTCCTGCTGTAACCACTAGGCACTGATGAGAAAAGTGCCAGAAATAGTAAGTTGGAGCTCAGGCAAAAGCTAAGAGGAAACACTTGATGTCAGATATGAGCTTGCCATTGTTTTGAGAGAACATGGATGAAGGAAAGAGTAAATGCCTGTGTATTTGAGACTTGATATATATATGCTGACTATCAGAATAGATCTTATTGTCCCTGGCTACTCCCAACTGCCAGATCATCTTTTTCTGATATTTACTTTAATGGTGACATTCATTTCCAGGCTGCTATCCAGAGTTATTCTAGTGTTAAGAATGTTTTTTTAAAATAATAAATATATGAAATTATAAAACATCAGACAGATGTTTATCAACATTAGCCAAGCTCATTTCATATGGTTGTGACACTATATCCATTCATGGGGAATTCATTTTGCTAAAGGGGACAAATAACCTCATATGCCTCCCATGCTTATGCTCAGCTTTTGTCATCCCTAGTATGTGGTAGGGAAGCAGCAAGGGAGAAAATCTCACACACACACAAAAAATGTACATCCATTCTCCTCATGGCTGTTCCTATCAAGGTGTCTCCATAAAGGCCACAGCTGATCCTACAGAGAAGGACAAGACTGGTAGCCTCTGTCAATGAAAGCCACAGAGACTCTGGAAGCTCTGTTAAATGTTAAATTGACCTAGAATCATGTAGTTTCCGCACTTGGCTTTTCCTGTTTAGCAAGCCACAAGGCAATTTAACTTGCCATTTATATATAAGACTTTGTTCAGTGATGCCAGTTCCATCTGAACTGTATAATAATATTTATATCTCCAAAGTACCAATGAGAACCACAGAATTTTAGAGCCAAAAGTGACCCAAGAAATGGTAATATTGAAAGATACAATTCAATAAATATTCAGAAGTTACTTTGTGTTATCTATTATGTGCCAGACCCTGAAACTACAAAAGCAAATATCATTTTCCCCACTCTTAAGGAGCTCACAGTCCGGGAGGAAGAAAGATTCACAGGGAACAAAATTACACTACAATATGACCACGCTCACCAACAGAGGAACAGACATCGGAGCAGGAAGGAGGTAATAATTAATCTTTTAAAGTCAGTTCCGGCTTCCCAGAGAAGGCAGATTTTTGTTCAGTTAGGAAGGATCAGATATGTCATCCCGCAGAAGGTGGAGGAGAAAGATACAGGGAGGAAGGCCAGAGGGAAAAGGTATTCCAAGAATAGAAAACAGCATGAACAAAACAAACACAGGGTTGTTAACCTACATGTTGTATTTGTGTAACAAGAGTAAAATCTGGATGACATGAAGCATGGGATGAGTGGAAGAAAAGTGTTGCTTAACTTGATCCCAAACAGTGAGGAACCATGGGTAATTTTTAGCAAAGGAGTGGCATAGTTACATCTAGCCTTTAAAAATTAACTCTGATGGTAAAGTGAAGGATGGATTGAAAAGGGAAATGTGAGGGAAAAGCGCTAAAGGTACCCAATGAGAATGAAAACTATACAAAAAATACTGATTAATTCTAAATTGGAACAATGAATAAAATTGATTAATGAAGGTCAAATGAGATCTTAAGCTCCTTTTACCTTGATCCCATGATTTCTGTTTTCTGTCTGGTTCTACATACAGTCAGCCCTCCGTACCTTCAGGTTCTGCATCTGTGGATTTAACCAAATCTTCAATCCTCTGTTGGTTGTATCCACAGATACAGAACCCGTGGATACCCAGAGCCGACTGTACTGATAAAATGTAAGGTGAAAAGCTACCCAAGGTTCAAGTAAAAGAACAGGACCATGTTTAGGAGCATTTGGCATGCTGGCACCCCAGTTATCTGCAGTGTTTTTGTTCAAGGCCTGCTGTCCACAGCAATTTGGGACACTTGAAGAGAAAGATTGTGTCACAGAAAACCATGGGAAGTCAGCTCGGATGCTTGTGGAAAACTATTCTCAGCAGGATTTTGGTACTGTGAATTGTGTGAATAAAGATGCAGTCCTGTGAATTCCTAGTATTAAACAATTTGTCAAGTACCAGAGCCGCTGGAGCAATGACGGGATGGTAGCTGTTAGGGTTGCTGTCTCAGCTCCTGAACTTCCTGCTTATACTTGTGGGTTCCAACAGGGAACTTTCTTCCTAGAAGCAAAAGGATTCCTTCCTGATTTAGGGACTCTGGGACTCTGCCCTTGTACCTATTCTCTGGTGGTTTTGCTCAGCCTCCTGCTTGTCGGCCTGACTCTTGTATGTTCCAGGATCCTAACCAGACCAAACCTGGTCAAGATCCCTGCCCTCTCCACATCTGCTCTCTCATTTGTAACTTCTTAGCCCAGACCCCCAATCTAGAGTTTTTCAGGGTTCTGGCACAAAAAGCTAAAATGCCTCAGAGATAAAAATATAGTTCTATAAAGTGAATTTTTAATGGCATGATTTGAAGTAAAAACACTTAAAGACACAAATATAGTTGGCTTTTACCTTCTTTTTCCCAGAATCAAACTTAACATGTTTCCAGTTGTTCTAAATTGTTTTACTAAATATTCACTGTCTCTATTATAAATGATGGCTGTCTAGATTTTTTCTTTTTCTTAGCTTAATAAAATGAATAAAATAGACTTGCCTGAAATAAATAATGAATATAAGATTATTAAAGAACCTAATAGAATCTTAGAATTGGGAGAGTAAAGGCCATCAAATGTGATCTGTCTCCCAACATATGAACACCTCTCATGAAGGTACTTTCTCAGTTTCCAGCAGGACACTATCATTAACAGCAGTTCACTTCTAGTTAAAGAGTCCCTTTCCATTTATTACCTCTGGTGAGTAGAGAGCCCTAACTATATGCAGCTGAAACACCTGTCTTCCAACCACTAATCCTATTCTATCTGTTGGTATCACATTGAGTAAGTCTACTCTCCCATTAAGATATAGATACAGATGTAGATATAGATATAGCTGTAGGTATAGGTGTAGACATTGTATAGATATATATTTGAAAAAAGTAACTATAATCTCCTATGTTTATATTTTTCTGAGTTCTATATGTCCCATTCCATCAACCATTCTTCATATAATAAGGCTTCTAGATCTCCCACCCTCTTGGTTGCTCCTCTTGTGGAAACTCAACATTTTGTCAATGTCCTTTTACTATTTCCAGAGTACAGTATTGTGAGAACATCTGGAGATGATACTTCTGTTAATGCTACGTAAGATTCATTTTTTTCAACATCTGTGTCACACTGTTGACTCATTTTAAATTTGGGGCCAAATGAAACCCTTAGGTCAATTATTTTACCAAACTATCTGCTCTTAAGCCATATGTTAATTATTTTTCCTAGTAGTAAGAAAGGAGGTTTAAGGACTGGGAAGGAATTAGCTAGTCTAGGCAAGACTTGGCAAATTTCAGAGAAATATATTTCCATTTGAAATTTCCTATTTTTAATGCAATTTACTTTTTTCCATTTGGCAACATCATAAAGTTGAGTAAGATGGTATTATGTAGAGTAGTTTGAGTTCTAACTGACATTATAGTATGTATCATAAATCTACAGCTAATAATGTTAAAACTCTTTAATTTTTGAATAATCTTTATCAGAAATTTTAATTTAAAATGGTTACACAAATATTTACTGAATAAAACTGAAATATGTGTGAAGCACTCTGATATCTTCCATTCACCAGTATACTGTTTATTTTGCTGGATTCAACATTACTATACCAGGACCAGGGCCAAGGCTGGATGAGTTGTTGAATGAATCTAAGAGAGTACTTTCCATCCACTGTGTTCTAAAAATTTCATCATCACACTGTAAAAACCATTCACGTCTCACCATGCTTAAAGTGTGCTTTTTGTGGGACAGATACACATTTTACTTTAGACATGCTCTTTAAATGAAAACACTTTGATAATATGCATTGGTAAAGAAACTCTTTTCTGCATTTGGGCCAAAAAAAATAGTTTCTGCTTTCCACAATCAAGAGATTACATATTACAATTTTAAACCTAAAAGTAATAGTTCTAAAAGACAGCGCCACAGTAATGGAAAATGTCGGTTTCCCAATTTCATTTCCTAAAATTGTACTGAGCCATTATGCATGAAAGAATGTAGCTACTGAGTTCTTTGATTTCCATCACAGTAAAGTGTCCCATGGCGAAGGACAGACAGAGCCTTCACAGATTCAATTCCCTAACATATGCTTTTAAAAGATGTATTAGTTTAAGTGTTGAGAAAATACTAAGATTTACTATTTGATTCCATAATCTTAAGCATTTTGTTAAAACATTGACATTTTTGAAACAGAATTTCTTTGAAAAATCTACTTATGTTCTCCAGGAATATTAAAAAAAAAAATGCCCCTCCCAATATTACTTTCTTTCTTTTTTTTTTTTTGAAAAAATGATTTCCTTTGAGAACATGGGATCTCTGATGCTCTCATGCCCCTGGTAAGTTCCCTGTCCAATTACCTATCATCACCCAGCTGTGATTCACACCCTGAACTTAGATTTAATGACTAAAACAATTCACATGAGAACAGATCAAATGAAACAGGTCAAAGGAACAGAGCACGGATAATTCTGAGCACACAGATGTTCAACAGAGTTCAGAAACCAACATGGAAATATCACTGCATTTGTAATCCCACCATATTATGGCTATTAACAACAGAGAAGCCGTTAAACAGTATATGTTCACCTGGCCTGCAACATTTATATTCACTGTGTGGTTGTTTTTCTAATTACACCACACTTTTACCAAGTTATGACTGCTACAGACTGCTTTATAGACACTGAAGAATCAGTCTGGAAAGGAATTAGCTGAAGGTTTAATAGTGAAGAGAATGTAATGGGGTTTCCTTTAGTGGGTCCTAGTGGTCACTACCAGTTTACTGTAACGCTCTGTAGAAATATAAATTTGAAGACAACTGCCCTCTCACCAAAAGTAATTTGCTTTAGAAGCCAAGGGCTTATCACATTGCTGTGAGTTTTAGAGACAAAAACGGCAAAAGGGGGAAATAGAACAAAGCAGAGGAAATATTCAAACTGGATACAGAGGACAGCTGTGTCAAATGAGTGTGAGGTCAGAGCTCACAGAGCCACTTGTGAACAGAAATCAAAGGTGACCTTTCCAGACTGAGGTCATGTACCTCATCCAAGCTCTGAACACACATTGGAGACTCTTAGAGACCTCCAACTGATGGTCACCATCAGGTAGTTGCCTCCACAGGAAGACAGAGATTGCATACATGTAGCCATTGAGCAATATAGATTGTAGAAGTTACTATGCTAGGTGCTCTGAGACATGAGATCAACCAGACTTCTGTTCTGATTCTTACCCTCAAAGTGTCAAGAGGAGGAGATAAAGCAGGTACATAAATAACAACAATATAGGGTAGACTCTGATAAAAACTATGAAAGAGGCATAAATTTCTGTGTGAACTGAGAAAAGGGAAGGGACCACTTAGTATAGCCAAAGGAGAAAAATATGAGAAAGGTCAGAGATGGCTTCATGGAGGAGATGACATTTTCTAAATATGCTAATTCACTGGTTGACTTATTCATAAATCTTTTAACATTCTTTTCCAGATTGTTCTGGAGGTCTCCTCATGTAAAGATGGATAAAGGCAGACTATGGGTTTCATCAATATAGTGTAGTGTTAGATAACAGGTCAACACTTCTTGATAGAGGTGTAATTAGACTAAGCTAAAAACACATAAGTCCTTGCTAATCATCTAACTGCTCTGTCCAATATGGTAGCCACCAGCCACATGTGGCTATTCATATTCAAATTACTTAAAATTAAATTAAGCTTAAAATTCAGTTCTTCAGTTGCACTACATAAATTTCAAGTGGTCAATAGCTGTATGTGGCCATTGGCTACCATACTGGACAGAACAGTTATAGAGCATTTCCATCATGGCTGAAAGTTCTGTTGGACAGCATTAAAGGAATGAGTATTGAAATTATGAAACCTGTAGTTTGCCACAGTGATGTTCAGGTAGCTGAACAATTATGAAATGCCATAAATTGTATTCAAATTGGATATAAATACAATTAAAAAGATGATGGAGACCTAAAAAAATATATTGGATATAAATACCATTAAGAAGATGATGGAGGTCTAAATAAAGAGACACAGGATACATTATATAATTTTAAATGATGAAGAATGCAATTCTTTGAATTTTCAAAAACTGCCTTAGGACATCTACCTTTCACAACATTTTGAGGGAGGAAAATAAACACATCAGTAACCAAGAAGTAGGGAAGGCAGGATAAGAGATCAGGAGTAGAGGGAAAGGCAAATAAAGGAGAAGTAAAATCAGTAAGCTAGATAATGTGAATTAGCAAATAAAAGAAAAGTGGCAATAAGAAATATACTCTAGTTAAGTGCCAGAAGTAACTTATTAAATGGAAATTATAGAACACAGAAATACTCTGGGGTAGAGAAGAAATATTTTCTGAGTCCATTATCTACATTATCTAATTCTCTGGATATATCTAAATCATCTACAGGAAAGCCACATCCCCTACATAATTTCTCTTGTATACACAAAGTACTTGGTATAAATTTGTCTGCTTATTATTTTTTAAATTAACAGAATATCTATATGTAGTTTTAATGCTCTATTGAAATTAGTCTTTTAACCTCAACATTATAAATTGTATTTGTAAAGCTCCATGTGATTAAAATATTATGTCACAGATCAGTGGAAATTTTCAATGATCATAGCAAAATATAACCACCTGAAACCAAGCAAAAGTTTCCTGTTGGGAATTCAAAGAAGACATAATAGTTTCCCTTATTTGTATCTTTGTCCTAATTAAAACAAACTTTGAAGGAAGAGTTTAAGGTTAAAATATATTTTAGGTAAGCAATACTTTTATTCTATACTTCTGACATTTGTGTTGCTAAGGAATGTGCACTTGAGTTTCTTTAGGAAACCAGTCAATAATCTTTCCAAAAGAGTGAACTAACTTTCCCTCTTATTGAGAAAGTGGGGTTGAAGAATTGGGTGCGTTTAGAAGAGGAATGCAGGGCACATTTGCTCTGATGACATATTTCACACTTTGTAATTAATGGAAGTGAGACTTGTTTAAAACCTGAGTTTAGGGCTTCCCTGGTGGCGCAGTGGTTGAGAATCTGCCTGCTAATGCAGGGGACACGGGTTCGAGCCCTGGTCTGGGAAGATCCCACATGCCACGGAGCAGCTGGGCCCGTGAGCCACAACTACTGAGCCTGCGCGTCTGGAGCCTGGGCCCCGCAACGGGAGGGGCCGCGATAGTGAGAGGCCCGCGCACCGCGATGAAGAGCGGTCCCTGCACCGCGATGAAGAGTGGCCCCCACTTGCCGTAACTAGAGAAAGCCCTCGCACGAACTGAAGACCCAACACAGCCAAAAATAAAGAAATAAATAAATAAAGTAGCTATAAAAGACCTTTAAAAAAAAAAAAAAAAAAAAAAACCTGAGTTTACGAAGGTCACAATTCTGAGCTGCTTGAATGAGAAGTAAAATATATTTTGATGTAAAGGGTCATAAGCAATAAAGAAAGTTTATGGTTTTAATTGTGGTTTAAGGTCATTTATTACTTCTTAATGTATATTCTCTTATAACAAGGTGTTTTCACGTTTAAAAGTAGCACCATATGAATAATCAATTACAAAAATAGAGTTTCATGAAATATTAGGGGATAAAAGACCAAATATTATGACTACTACATATTTTATGTTTGAATAGAGCTTCCAAGTTTTCAAAGTTCTTTTTATATACTTGCATTTAATCCTTACAATAATATCTGGAAAGTATTATTATATCCCTTATACAGACTGGGCTTAAAGAACCCATGTAGATTGGAGGTAAGATAAAATCAAAGCAAATCAAATCAAAGCAAAAGTTTCTGAGTGGGAAGACAAGTGGACTGAACTACAATGTGAGAAAATTAGGATTCTGACCCAGGGTTCCAGATTTCTGTTCATAATTGTATTGTGGTAGAAATACAGTATTACTGTTACTCAAAGACATTTTCAGCTTATTTCTTTCAAGGATATGGAAGGATTACACTTTGAATCCACTTTTCATAGCTTAACATGTCCATGTAACTTGTTTGACCAATGAAACAGGAGAGAAAATGATGTCATAACCTGGCAAAAGCATTTAATTGCCAAAGCAAGACTCTAGCCCTGTCTTCCCAGCACGTGTTCATGTTTGCGTGCTACAGTGAGCCATTCCATGGAAGCAAGGACTAATCATTCCTTGTGTCAAGTCTCTGAGGTATTTAATTTTATCTCACTATAGCCTAACATAGCCCATCTTGGGCTCTTTTCGCTATTTAGAACCTAACTGGGCCCCAGTTCTGGCACACATCTAAAATGTAGGCTTTTCTTCTAATTACTATTACCATTAATTATCATTTAGTTCACACAAACAAATTTTTTAAAAACCTGTCTAATCCTTTACATTCCCTCTACTTTTCAAACAAATCCATTTAGCCTCACTCAATGTTAAGAGATTTCTTCCTAGCACAAAACCACAAAGCAGCCACCTTTTGCTTTTGTCCTGGTAACAAGGACTATTCCTGGGTTTTCCTTCCTTCTCTCTTAATTCTTCCTTCTGCTTTTCACTAGAACATAGAATTGACTTTTCTGTAGTTACCAGTCCCTAACGTGACAAAAAAAAGAAAAAAACCTCTGCCACTAAATTGTTGTAGAGTGGGTATTTTTAAAATCATGCAAACTGCAGCTGGGTTCAGGAAGGCGTTTTATTAATCAAGACTCTAACTCAGGGGGCTTCCCTGGTGGCGCGGTGGTTGAGAATCTGCCTGCTAATGCAGGGGACACGGGTTCGAGCCCTGGTCTGGGAGGATCCCACATGCCGTGGAGGAACTGGGCCCGTGAGCCACAACTGCTGAGCCTGCACGTCTGGAGCCTGTGCTCCACAACAAGAGAGGCCACGATAGTGAGAGGCCCGCGCACCACGATGAAGAGTGGCCCCCACTTGCCGCAGCTGGAGAAAGCCCTCTCACAGAAACGAAGACCCAACATAGCAATCAATCAATCAATCAATCAATCTTTAAAAAAAAAAAAAAAGACTCTAACTCAAAACAGTTTAGGCAAAAGGAGAAACTTCACTGGATCACCAAGATCAAGAAAGAGCTGAAGACTGAAAAGGTGGCAAAGATAGGGGGGACAACTGTTCTTCAGGAAAACTTGGAACCAGGGATAAAATTCTAGCAACTTACCTCCTTTCTCTTTGTTTCTCTCTCTCTGTTCCAGCTTCACTCTCTAGCACTACAGACAATTGCTTTTGCATGACAGTGGCAGCCTACACCTTTTATATCTTACACATCTCTCCACCTGGAAGGCACTGATTCTTTCTCAATTATAGTATGAGACACTCCATGGAAAATCTCAGTGTGGCTTAGTTTAGGTCACACTCTATTCCTGAACCAAACAGTTGTGACAAAAAGGACATCGTGGGCTTACCTGGTGGCGCAGTGGTTGAGAATCTGCCTGCCAATGCAGGGGACACGGGTTCGAGCCCTGGTCTGGGAGGATCCCACATGCCGCGGAGCAACTGGGCCCGTGAGCCACAATTACTGAGCCTGCGCGTCTGGAGCCTGTGCTCCGCAACAAGAGAGGCCACGATAGTGAGAGGCCCACGCACCGCGATGAAGAGTGGCCCCCACTTGCCACAACTAGAGAAAGCCCTCGCACAGAAACGAAGACCCAACACAGCCATAAATAAATAAATTTATAAAAAGGACATCGTGTCGGCAGGGGTTGCAGGTCCCCCTCTAGCTGCGTGAACAACGATGGGAAGACAGCAAGCAGGGTAGACAATACCATAGATGCCCACTATAGACCCATAGAAGTCCACCTTTTTGCAAATAGTGTAATTTGATTTTAGTCTATATAATTAAAAGGTGAGTATAACTATAGTCTAGCTTAATCACGTTAGATTACAGTGGGTTGCATGCAGTTACACTCCACTGTAACTGAATATCTACTCTTATTTGAAGGTACATATATACCTATAGGTTCACAATTGCTAAAATTACTTTTAAACGGAAAATTAACAGTGAGATCTGGAAACTGAAATTTCAGCTTTGCATGAAGATTAAATGAAAAAAAGCAGTTTTGGATCTGAGACAAATATAATAAGGATGGCACCTGCAGTTCAGGTCTTCTATGGAGGCCTCAGTCTCACCTCTCCTACCAAACATCCATTCCTGTCTCGTATTTCAACTACCTCTAGATTTCATAAGGTTGAAAAGAACCTCTTATTTCACACTGAGAACCCCTTCTTCCAGGAAGCTCTCCTATTCATATATGAATGAAAACTGTATAGAAAATTCTCTTGTCCCACTCTTATACAAAAATAATGTTTTTAAACACTGCCATTGAAATAATTTATTAGAAATAAAATATGTGTAAGAACACAGGAGCTTCTCTGGTATATTCTTTATGTTATGAATTAGTTCCTAGAAATGTGAAAGTTTTGGGGTAAGCTTCTCTGGGGTACCAGGGAAGCTTTCATTTGGTGGGAGGAGTTTCAAAAAGCTAATTTCTACACCTTTTTAAACCCTAATCTGTTTTCTGTGTAACACCATTTTAAGATATTATGCCTACCTATACATCAAAAGGTACCTATATACTTAAAGGTAGGATGACCATAGCATTTATTGTCTAAACTTGCACACTTTTGAGACTCAAAGGGGGCACTATTAATAACTATGCCAGGACAGCAGAGCAAACTGAAACAGCCCTGCCCAAACCAAGTCTTAAAATCACCTTAGCTAAAAATAACAATTGATCAGTTTGGCTTTCCATTATGCTCCATTTTCTAGTGATACTATAAAAGAAAAAAAAATGTCCCTTGCCTTATTTTTTTGCAAAATGGAGAATGCTACAATTGACTTATTTTCCATAAAATAGTCACATATAACTGACAAATTTTTAAGGAAAGTCTGATTATTTATACAGTCTTAACTCCTAGAGATACCATTTAGAACTCATACTTAGTTTCTTAGCCTAACAAACTGTTAACATTTATATTTGGCCAAAAGCAGACCAGGTCTTGGAACTCCCCAAGCATGGTGGACCACAGCCCCTCCCCTCTCCCACAGCTCTGGAGATTTCCAATGGGCTGAGGCCTCTGTCCAACAGCAGAGATGAAGTCATAAATCAAACTTTCCTTGGAATCATAGTGAGAGGATGGGGCAGTAACTGGTCTACTTTTATTCTTGACAAAGAACCTTTCAATCCTGAGTTCTTGAGAGACAATACTTTCAGATTAAAACAGAAAGGAACACATCAGCTGAGTGCTGTGTGCACTCACAGTGAAAAAAGAAAAGCAAAAATCATTTTGAAGTTATCATGTTTGCCAGAATTACTTATGTTTTGAACCTCCATTTCAACTTACTTTCAGTTTCTAGCACTATGCTAACATTCCCCAGTTCTGATATAAAACAATGTAGATAGCTATACAAAGTATTAATGGCAACACTGATTCTGTGCTCCTGCCCATTAATTCTAGCACTTCCTTTGCTAACCAAAAAATGCAAAGATCAAATATCTTTTAGTATTGACCATTATTTAAATCCCGTATAGATGTTAGAAGAACTCTCCTCTTTATAAGAACCCTTTTCCCCTTTGATCTGCTAGGAAGTTTTTCCCACTATCTATTCATATAGATACAGATTTCATGACAACTATGCAGCAAATTTTTTTATGACCTCTGTGGCCTATAGCCCATAATTCTGAAGCATTCAAATAGAGATGTCAGATTTTATGTACATTTCATTCTCTTCCTGAATTGAAGGTAAGGAGAAACAGATAACGTTTTAGAATCATGTTTGAAAAAAATCTCTGGCTGCTAACTGAGTGTTGAAATATTAAGGCCAGTGGTGCAATTACACACCATTAAAACTCTATGAGTAGGGATTAATCCCTTCTTCTACAGGGTCACGACGGTGCTGGATGAAGCCACTTAAAAGTGAATTCTATCACCTTGTGAAGAGCAATTCTCCAGTATCCTAAGTGTCTTTCAAGGATGATTTATTACCTATACTTAAATATAAGATGAAGTCATTCAATCATTTTTCAAATAAATTTGTCAGGAAGGTATAAGTCATAACTCAGGGAGGGAGAGGAAAGACCATAATATCCTGCTCTGCATCCATTTAGGGTATGAATCAATTGATCATGCTCAGAATGAAGTGAACAACTTACATGCCTCCCACTATTAAAAACAAGTTTAGTAAATGAATCATGTAATTTTCTCATTAATACACAATAGTCTTTTGTAAGTTTGTGAAATATTTTAAATGTTAAGGAGTGAGGTGAACAAACATCCTCCCATATGTGTGTATATATGTATATGAATATATGTACATGTGTTTATGTATACACATGTGTGTGTTTACGTAGATAGATAGAATGAAGTGATATAGATATATAGAATCAATAGATATAGATATATAGGGAGAGGATGAATACATAAAGATGTATGAAGAAATTAATCACAGACAACAACAAAAAAAGGTGTTAGGGCCAAAACAATTATTTACCAATGAACTAATGATGCAGTGTTTGGTACTGAGTGTAGGAAACTCTCTCTCCCATTTGTGTGGGTCTTTCCAGTGCTGAGCTTATGAGTTCAGTTTTCCACAGTTGTAAAGGCTAAGTGGGATGTGTCCAGCTAGTCACCATGAGCCTTAACTTCAGAAAACGTGAAGGGCACCTAAATACCCGCCATATGTACCCTAAGTCATCTCCTCAATAATGAGTCACTCAGTCTTAATTTAATCTTAAGCCCTTAGGATTTTTTATGTGTTTAGAAAACTATTCAGATGATAATAAAACTGAGAGTAGAGCTGCTTTTAACAGTTTGTGTTTCCTCTAAGCATCACGACTAACTGCCACTAATCCCCCCAAATTAGTTTAAATTCATGGAATGAAGCATCTCAAAATACAGAACAGAATAATTCTCTTGAAGATGAGCCAGATTCATAAATTCACTGTTCTTGAATGCTGTGAATTCATCTGAGGACATTTAACATTCCATAGTTCAACAACCCTGGAAAATGTTTATTTCTAGGGAGTAGTAAATTTTCACTTTCTTTCTTAGAATATGTTATATCTGAACACAGTTTATGCCTCAATTTTTACTTTCTTGTCTTACTAATAACTCACTTTTAAATAGAAATAGACTAGAAAGGGACTTAAGTTGGCCATAACAAAAAGGGACAACAGAGAAATAGATACCGAAAAGTCCTCTTTTCTTAGTTTTCCATTTTAAGTATTACGGGTTTTTTTCATTTTAATAAAACCTTTATAAAATTTGGTTTGTTGTCTATATATTCAGAAACGTATGAGAATTAATATTTGCAAGCATTATATACCCACATAACAATGAAATTGGAAAATACTTTCTTACTGCTCTCTGACTCTCAACAATCCACCTTAAGCTACAAAAGCTGGTAAAATAAATTATGAGTAGCAAAGGAGAAGGTAATAAATTTTCCATTACGTAATTATTATAATTGGGTTACCTACCTACAGAAAAATGCAAGTTCAAATGAACAATGTTCCCCAGATACTGGATTGATAAAAGTCTGAAAATTAGTTTTTAAAAAAAACTAGTAGTAATTTAGCCCAAGGTATGCCAGGGAACTGAATGCACATTATTGAAACTTAGGAGAAAATGTTCTCTTGGAAAAGAGCACCCCAAGTTTTCTAAAAAGTATTTTGCAAACATTTCTCTAAAAGTTTTATATTTTGACTCATTATAGAGGCCCTTCGATGCCACTCAAATTACAGCTGAAACTCAGCAACAAAACATAACTTTTTGGTTGCCAATGAACTTACTTTTCCTGTTCCAACCCCCTTGCTTCTAAATGGCTCCCTGAGGCAAACATCTGAATGCATACAGGGAGATGTGATGTAAGATTGTATTTGCCCAAATAAAAACTTAATTTCTCCTCAGATCCTTTCTTTGGAATCATATTGTTTCTTCTCATAACAGGGGCAAGCTCACCTATCTCAAGGTACTTTTCATTAACTGACTTGATGGTGTCTGTTTCCCCAATCATATTACAGTATCCTAACCCCTTACCTGCCTGAGACCCACAATTTACCCCCAGCAATTTGAGAGCAGTGTCTCTGACCTGCGCTGGATAACCAGCAACCCCTGCAGAACCACCAGGCTCAACAACGAAATGTGTGCATTGCCAGCTTGCACCATCCTGCCTCAGGAGCAGTACTTCCTTTTTTCAGTTTACCACACTACAGAAAATGAAAAAAGGAATATTTCTACTTTTTCCCAAGCCAGAAAGTGGTTCTAGATCCCCTGGTTGTGAAGAGGAGATTTGGCTCCACTATCCACTACATTATTATGGCAATCATGACATACTTAAGACTTTTTTTTATTACTCAAATTATTTTGTTTCTTGGCAGAAAATAGAGTCAAAAAATTACCAGAGGATAACATCACCACAATTATAGGCATTAAAGAATATGAACAAACAGCTATTTTCAACTATTTTCTGATTTTTCTATTCCTACAAACACATCAAAAGCCCTGTATGGATCACACCACATGGAAATAAACAAGTACATTTCGAGTAACACTTGAAAGAAGAATATGCTATTGGACTCTCCTCTACAACAAAGGAAAAGATTGTGACTCTTTTTGTGTGTGTTTATTAAGAAGTCTGGGGAGAATATGTTTGTTCAGTTTTAGGACTCCCAGATATGCAAGAGCATAAGAGTCAAGACACACCCAGGGCTACCACAGAGGGGTTTAGCACACCTGCAGTCATGCCTCAGGTTTGCCACTTTACTAACTGTATGGTTGAGACACACAAAGGGCACAAAGTATAAGAGCTGATAGCAGAATTCCTCTGAAAGAGAACTATATTTTATAAGCAAGTCAACATGATTGCTGACTTTAGTTGTAAAAAGATAGTTCTCCACACATAGTCTGGATGATTGAAGACTGAGAAAAAATAATTAAATTTTACTCCGTAAAAATAAATTTGGGTTTCCAACAGTAGCTCAAGATGGAGGGGCTTAGGGGCAGGAACAGAGAGGAAGCAGAGGACTGCAGAGGGAAGAGGATGGGGGAGAAGCCAGACCAACGGAGGCCAAGGGCAAGGTGGGGGTCCAAGGGGAGAGCAGTGCCCCTGGAAAAAGGGTTGGCTGACGGAATTTTAGAGACAAGGATGCTTAATATTTACTGTTAAGATTTTTTTTAATGTTGGGCTATGGTGTATAACTTAAACAACAAAGGAAATAACTGTTCTTATTATTATAGCTCCCCAACTTGTAAACGACCTACAAATCATCAATAATATACCTCTCACCACATCATATGAAAGTGTTGGAGGAAATGAAAAGTGGCTGCACTCCAATGACATGGAGAAGAAAGGAGTCCACAGTTGGTAGTGGCAAGACCCAAGAAAAATAAAAACTTCATTGAAAAAAAATAGAGGAAAAAGTGACTAGGAAAAATTCCCATCAATTTTGTGGTGGACGCATTGGGAGTTCAAGTCATTTTTATTTCAACATCAAGGGATCACACATCCTCCACAGGCTGAGACTTAAGGAAGTTCAGGCAGCTGGCATTTGGTTGCACAACATAAAGTAATTAGCATTGGGATGCTGGGTCTAGTTAGTATTCAGTAAATCACAGGAGAGCCATGGAGCAGTACATGGAGCTATTTTAGTAGTGTTTATCTTAAAAGTATACAGCTACATCTTCTCTCAGCCCACTTGCAAACAAAAATATAGCTTAAAATAGCAGCATAGTAATCTCTGATCCATTAGAAAATAAGTGATCATTCAGGAACCACAAGCAAAATCATCTAGAAGGCAACATCTCTAAAAACCTTCAGGATACTAGGCTGATAATAACCTAGATCCATAATTTAATTAATAGGGAGGCAGCTTTATCAGCTTATCTTTTTAAAAAATGTATACAGTGGAAAATATTGGTTTCTTATAGCTGCATACCCTCTGTCTACAAGAACATGAAAATGAAGGAAATAATATTGTCCAATGGAATATAAATGTTAAATTCAATCCATAATGATTCAAAGCAGAAATAGTGCAAAAGTCATTTAAGGGGATGCATAACACATCTAAAGAAAGAAAATATTAGCTATGCAGCAAAGAAAAAAAGAAGTTTTCAAAGACAAAAGTTGTACTTACTGTTGCATATGCAGGTGAAACCATCCATTATCCTTAAGGTCTCAGCCTGCTGAGTCAGTGGGTATCAAGTGATTAAGCTCCCTTAGTTGGCATCTCGAAACATTCAAATCATGAACCTGGCTCCACAATTACTCACTAAGTAAAATTGGATGTTTGTATTCACAGTTACAAATCCCTGTGTAGACTTGTGCTCTCCATGTAGCTTACCTACAAGGAGCTAAAATATAGCTGTAAGTTAATAAATTGGCCATTCTGTTTAAACACCAAGGTTTTGAGTTTGTAGTGTAAGTCTCTCCCTGAGAGGCAAAACCACTCTCAGAGAGCTGAGAGCCAGGCTGCTGAGTCTGGAAACCTGAGGACCAAGTTCTGGGTCATCACAGATCAACTCAAGAATGAACATCCTGAGAAACAACCGGGAAAATAGCCAAAGAATCTCCTCCAGGTGCTGTCCTCAGTGTGCAAAAGTCTTGAACAGTGAAGTTCAACAGAGAATACCTCACCAATATTCATTATACTTTTAATCTATAAAGACTCATACAACTGCTATCAAATATCTTTAGCCTCAAAAAAAGAACAAATAATTAACTGTATTTTGTTTCATGCAGTAAGTTATCAAAAACAGCAGATATTGAGTGGCTAGATTAAGTTACACTAAAAAATTCTCTAGTAAACTTAATTCACCACTTTGATTTAGTTTCAAAACCAATATTTCTTCATTTGTTAATACAGCAGAATTTAGCTAACTGTAACATAATACAGTAAGTTTAGGTTCTTGGTTTTGTTTTTTAATGTTATGCTCAAAGATCTGGGTGGCATCTTTGTAAAATTTTTCTATTACTTTCTAAGTAGAGAAAAACTTTACCTGGGAATAACATTATTTCTGGCTTTCACCTTGTATGGACAATTGTAATGACACATGCAGCTATTGAATTGTAAATAAGAAATAGGTTAACCATATATGGAAACTACACTTTTTATTCCAGGCCAGTGGTCCTGTTTTAAACTTATTATGCTATACTTCACCTTTGTTTAACATAGAACACTATTAGGCCTAAACAGCTTAGTGTAATTTCTTATATTTCATATTAATTATTCTGCTTTCATAGAGGTAGAATTGAAGAGATCAACTAATTAAACTAAAATGTGTATTCAATGATAGTCCAATGAAGGATATATAAAAAACATTTTATTTCCTTGTCTGGAGAAGGAAAAGTTTCTCTGTGTAAAATCTGTGTAAAATGATGTGAAGTGAGTTCACAAGTACATCCCTTGTCACCCACTGACTGAAAGAGTTAAGACAGTAGTGACATGGCTTTGAGACCAAAACCCACAGAGTTTAACACATCAAAGTGAAATACAGCATACAAAATTTCTTTAAAATTTAAAAGCATTTATTAATTCGCCTATTTAATAAAGATTTATTGGGCATCTCCAAATGTGCTAGGCCTTACTTTGGTGCTGGAGATACAAAAACTCCGTCTTCCCGGTGCTCACATTCTATTAGGAGAGCTAGATCTTTTTTTTTCTTCTTTTAAATTTTTATTAGAGTATAGTTGATTTACAATGTTGTGTTAGTTTCTGATGTACAGCAAAGTGAATCAGTTATACATATATACGTATACACATATCCACTCTTTTTTTAGATTCTTTTCCCATACAGGTCATTATGGAGTATTGGGTAGAGTTCCCTGTGCTGTAAGGTAAGTCCTTATTAGTTATCTATCTTATAGAAAGATAGTAGTGAGTATATGTCAGTCCAAATCTCCCAATTTATCTCTCTCCTCGTTTCCCCCTTGGTAACTGTAAGTTTGATTTCTACATCTGTGACTCTATTTCTGTTTTGTAAATAAGTTCTTTTGTACCTTTCTTTACATTCCACATATAAGCAATACCATATGATATTTGTCTTTCTCTGTCTGACTTAAATTCACTTAGTATGATAATCTCTAGGTTCATCCATGTTGCTGCAAATAACATTATTTCATTCTTTTTTATGGCAGAGAAATATTCCATAGTGTATATATATATATATATATATATATATATATATATATATATATATATATATATATATATATATATATACCACATCATCTTTATCCATTCATCTGTCAATGGACATTTATTTGGTTTTTTAAACATCTTTACTGGAGTAAAATTGCTTTACAATGTTGTGTTAGTTTCTACTGTATAACAAAGTGAATCAGTTATATGTATACATATATCCCCATATCCCCTCCCTCATACGTCTCCCTCCCACCCTCCTTATCCCACCCATCTAGGTGGTCACAAAGCACTGAGCTGATCTCCCTGTAATATGCGGCTGCTTCCCACTATCTATTTTACATTTGGTAGTGTATATATGTCCATACCACTCTCTCACTTCGTGCCAGCTTACCCTTCCTACTCCCCGTGTCCTGAAGTATATTCTCTACAACTGCATCTTTATTCCTGTCCAGACCCTAGGTTCTTCAGAACCATTTTTTGTTTTTTTATTTAGATTCCATATATATGTGTTAGCATACAGTATTTGTTTTTCTCTTTCTGACTTACTTCACTCTGTATGACAGACTCTAGGTCCATCCACCTCACTACAAATAACTCAATTTTGTTTCTTTTATGGCTGAGTAATATTCCATTGTATATATGTGCCACATCTTCTTTATCCATTCATCTGTCGATAGTGTTGACACTTAGGTTGCTTCCATGTCCTGGCTATTGTAAATAGAGCACCAATGAACATTGTGGTATGTGACTCCTTTTGAATTATGGCTTTCTCAGGGTATATGCCCAGTAGTGGGATTGCTGGGTCGTATGGTAGTTCTATTTTTAGTTCTATAGGGAACCTCCATACTGTTCTTCATAGTGGCTGTATCAAATTACATTCCCACCAGCAGTGCAAGAGGGTTCCCTTTTCTCCACACCCTCTCCAGCATTTATTGTTTCTAGATATTTTGATCATGGCCATTCTGACTGGTGTGACGTGATACCTCATTGTAGTTTTGATTTGCATTTCTCTAATGATTAGTGATGTTGAGCATCCTTTCACGTGTTTGTTGGTAATCTGTATATCTTCTTTGGAGAAATATCTATTTAGGTCTTCTGCCCATTTTTGGATTGGGTTGTTTGTTTTTTTGATATTGAGCTGCATGAGCTGTTTGTAAATTTTGGAGATTAATCCTTTGTCAGTTGCTAAATTTGCAAATATTTTCTCCCATTCTGAGGGTTGTCTTTTCATATTGTTTATGTTTTCCTTTGCTGTGCAAAACCTTTTAAGTTTCATTAGGTCTCATAAGTATATTTTTGTTTTTATTTCCACTTCTCTAAGAGGTGGGTCAAAAAAGATCTTGCTGTGCTTAATGTCATAGAGTGTTCTGCCTATGGTTTCCTCTAAGAGTTTTATAGTGTCTGGTCTTACATTTAGGTCTTTAATCCATTTTGAGTTTATTTTTGTGTATGGTGTTAGGGAGTGTTCTAATTTCATTCTTTTATATGTATCTGTCCAGTGTTCCCAGCACCACTTACTGAAGAGGTCGTCTTTTCTCCATTGTATATTCTTGCCTCCTTTATCAAAAATAAGGTGACCATATGTGTGTGGGTTTATCTCTGGGCCTTCTATCCTGTTCCATTGATCTATATTTCTGTTTTTGTGCCAGTACCAAACTCTCTTGAATACTGTAGCGTTGTAGTATAGTCTGAAGTCTGGGAGCTTGATTCCTCCACCTCTGTTTTTCTTTCTCAAGATTGCTTTGGCTATTCGGGGTCTTTTATGTTTCCATACAAATTGTAAAATTTTTCGTTCCAGTTCTGTGAAAAATGCCATTGGTAGTTTGATAGGGCTTGCATCGAATCTATAGATTGCTTTGGGTAGTATAGTCATTTTCACAATGTTGTTTCTTCCAGTACAAGTACATGGTATATCTCTAAATCTGTTTGTATCATCTTTAATTTCTTTCATCAGTGTCTTATAGATTTCTGCATACAGGTCTTCTGTCTCCTTAGGTAGGTTTATTCCTAGGTATTTTATTCTTTTTGTTGCAATGGTAAATAGAGTTTTTCCTTAATTTCTTTTTCAGATTTTTCATAATTAGTGTATAGGAATGCAGGAGATTTCTGTGCATTAATTTGTATCCTGCTACTTTATGAAATTCATTTATTAGCTCTAGTAGTTTTCTGGTAGCATCTTTAGGATTCTCTATGTACAGTATCATGTCATCTGCAAACAGTGACAGTCTTACTTCTTTTCCAGTTTCAATTCCTTTTATTTCTTTTTCTTCTCTGATTGCTGTGGCTAAAACTTCCAAAACTATGTTGAGTAATAGTGGTGAGAGTGACAACATTGTCTTGTTCCTGATCTTAGAGGAAATGGTTTCAGCTTTTCACCACTGAGAACGATGTTTGATGTGGGTTTGTCATATATGGCCTTTATTATGTTGAGGTAAGTTCCCTCTGTGCCTACTTTCTGCAGAGATTTTATCATAAATCGGTGTTGAATTTTGTCAACAGCTTTTTCTGCATCTATTGAGATGATGATGTTTTTTCTCCTTCAGTTTGTTAATATGGTTTACCACATTGATTGATTTGTGTATATTGAAGAATCCTTTCATTCCTGAGATAACCCCATTGGATCATGGTGTATGATCCTTTTAATGTGCTGTTAGATTCTGTTTACTAGTATTTTGTTGAGGATTTTTCATCTATGTTCATCAGTGATATGGACCTGTAGTTTTCTTTCTTTGTGACATCTTTGTCTGGTTTTGGTATCAGGGTGATGGTGGCCTCGTAGAATGAGTTAGGGAGTGTTCCTCCCTCTGTATATTTTGGAAGAGTTTGAGAAGGATAGGTGTTAGCTCTTCTCTAAATGTTTGATAGAATTCTCCTGTGAAGCCATCTGGTCCTGGGCTTTTGTTTGTTGGAAGATTTTTAGTCACAGTTTCAATTTCAGTGCTTGTGATATTTCTGTTTATATTTTCTATTTCTTCCTGGTTCAGTCTCAGAAGGTTATGCTTTTTGAAGAATTTGTCCATTTCTTGCAGGTTGTCCATTTTATTGGCATTTATTTGCTTGTAGTAATCTCCCATGATCCTTTGTATTTCTGCAGTGTCAGTTGTTACTTCTCCTTTTTCACCTCTATTTCTATTGATTTGAGTCTTCTCCCTTTTTTTCTTGTGGAGTCTAGCTAATGGTTTATCAATTTTGTTTATCTTCTCAAAGAACAAGCTTTTCGTTTTATTGACATTTGTTCTTGTTTCCTTCATTTCTTTTTCATTTATTTCTGATCTGATCTTTATGATTTCTTTCCTTCTGCTACTAACTTTGGGGTTTTTTGTTCTTCTTTCTCTAAATGCTTTAGGTGTAAGGTTAGGTTGTTTTTTAGAGATGTTTCTTGTTTCTTGAGGTAGGATTGTATTGCTATAAACTTCCCTCTTAGAATTGCTTTTGCTGCATCCCATAAGTTTTGGATCGTCGTGTTTTCATTGTCATTTGCTTCTAGATATTTTTTTATTTCCTCTTTGATTTCTTCAGTGATCTCTTGGTTATTTAGTAGTATATTGTTTAGCCTCCACGTGTTTATAATTTTTACAGTTTTTTTCCTGTAATTGATATCTAATCTCATAGTGTTGTGGTCACAAAAGATACTTCATACAATTTCAATTTTCTTAAATCTACCAAGGCTTTATTTCTGTCCCAAGATATGATCTATCTTGGAGAATGTGCCATAAGCACTTGAGAAGCAAGTGTATTCTGTTCTTTTTGGATGGAATGTCCAATAAATATCAATTAAGTCCATCTTGTTTAATGTAACATTTAAAGCTTGTGTTTCCTCATTTATTTTCATTTTGGATGATCTGTCCATTGGTGAAAGTGGGATGTTAAAGTTCCCTACTATGATTGTGTTACTGTCGATTTCCCCTTTTATGGCTGTTAGCATTTGCCTTATGTATTGAGGTGCTCCTGTTTGGGTACACAAATATTTACAATTGTTATATATTCTTCTTGGACTGATCTCTTGATCATTATGTACTGTCCTTCTTTGTCTCTTGTAATAATCTTTATTTTAAAATCTATTATGTCTGATATGACAATTACTACTCCAGTTTTCTTTTGATTTCCATTTACATGGAATATCTTTTTCCATCCCCTCACTTTCAGTCTGTATGTGTTCCTAGGTCTGAAGTGGGTCTCTTGTAGACAGCATACATATGGGTCTTGTTTTTGTATCCATTCAGCCAGTCTATGGCTTTTGGTTGGAGGATTTAATCCATTTACATTTAAGGTTATTATCGATATGTATGTTCCTATTCCCATTTTCTGAATTGTTTTGGCTTTGTTATTGTAGGTCTTTTCCTTCTCTTGTGTTTCCTGCCTAGAGAAGTGCCTTTAGCATTTATTTTAAAGCTGGTTCTGTGGTGCTGAGTTCTCTTAACTTTTGCTTGTCTGTAAAAGTTTTAATTTCCCTATCAAATCTGAATGAGATCCTTGCTGAGTAGAGTAATCTTGGTCGTAGGTTTTTCCCTTTCATCACTTTAAATATATCCTGCCACTCCCTTCTGGCTTGCAGAATTTCTGCTGAAAGATCAGCTGTTAACCTTATGGGGGTTCCCTTTTACATTATTTGTTGTTTTTCCCTTGCTGCTTTTAATATTTTTTCTTTGTATTTACTTTTTGATAGTTTGATTAATATGTGTCTTGGTGTGTTTCTCCTTGGATTTATCCTGTTTGGGACTCTCTGCACTTCCTGGACTTGATTGACTATTTCCTTTCCCATATCAGGGAAGTTTTCAACTATAATCTCTTCAAATATTTTCTCAGTCCCTTTTTTTTTTTCTCTCTCTCTCTTCTTCTTCTGGGACCTGTATAATTCGAATCTCAGTGCGTTTAATGTTTTCCCAGAGGTCTCTGAGATTGTCTTCAATTCTCTTCATTCTTTTTTCTTTATTCTTCTCTGTGGTAGTTATTTCCAATATTTTATCTTCCAGGTCACTTATCCGTTCTTCTGCCTCTGTTATTCTGCTCTTAATTCATTTTAGAGAGTTTTTAATTTCATTTATTGTGTTGTTCATCCTTGTTTGGTTGCTCTTTAATTCTTCTAGGTCCTTCTTAAATGTTTTTTGTATTTTTCCATTCTATTTCCAAGATTTTGGATCATCTTTACTATCATTATTCTGAATTCTTTTTCACGTAGACTGTGTATTTCCTCTTCATTTGTTTGGTCTGGTGAGTTTTTACCTTGCTCCTTCATCTGCTGTCTATTTCTCTGTCTTCTCATTTTGCTTAACTTACTGTGTTTGGGGTCTCCTTTTTACAGGCTGCAGGTTCCATAGTTCCGGTTGTTGTTGGTGTCTGCCTGCAGTGGGTAAGGTTGGTTCAGTGAGTTATGTAGGCATCCTGGTGGAGGGGACTGGTGCCTGTGTTCTGGTGGATGAGGCTGGATTTTGTCTTTCTGGTGGGCCAGACCACGTCTGATGGTGTGTTTTGGGGTGCCTGTGACCTTATTATGATTTTTGACAGCCTCTCTGCTACTGGGTGGGGTTGTGTTCCTGTCTTGCTAGTTGTTTGGCATAGGGTCTCCAGTACTGTATCTTTCTGGTCATTGAGTGGAGCTGGGTCATAGCGTTGAGATGGATATCTCTGGGAGAGCTTTCACCTTCTGATATTATGTGGAGCTGAGAGGTCTCTGGTGGACCAATGTCCTGAACCTGGCTCTCCCACCACACAGGCACAGGCCTGACACCCGGCCAGAGCACCAAGACCCTGTCAGACACATGGCTCAGAAGAAAAGGGAGAAAGAAAGAAAGAAAGAAAGAAAGAAAGAAAGAAAGAAAGAAAGAAAGAAAGAAAGAAAGAAAAATGGAAAGAAAGGAAGGAAGGAGGAAAGGAAGAAAGAAAGAAAGAAAATACAATAAAATAAATGAAAATAAAGTTATTAAAATAAAAAAATATTTTTATTATTAAAAATAAAGAAAAATTAATAATTAATAAAAAAAAGAAAGAAAGGAGAGAGCAGCCAAACCAAAAAACAAATCCACCAATGATAACAAGCGCTAAAAACTATAGTTAAAAAAAAAATGGACAGAGGGAACCCTAGGACAAATGGTCAAGGCAAAGCTATACAGACAAAATCACAGAAAGAAGGATACACATACACACTCACAAAAAGAGAAAAAAGAAAAATATATGTATATCTATATATAGAAAAAAGGAAGAGAGCAATCAAATCAATAAACAAATCTACCAGTGATAATAAACTCTAAATACTAAACTAAGATAAACATAAAACCAGAAACAAATTAGATGTAGAAAGCAAACCCCAAGTCTGCAGTTGCTCCCAAAGTCCACTGTCTCAATTCTGGGATGATTCATTGTCTATTCAGGTATTCCAGAGATGCAAGGTACGTCAAGTTTATTGTGGAGACTTAATCCACTACTCCTGAGGCTGCTGGGAGAAATCTCCCTTTCTGTTCTTTGTTTGCACAGCTCCTGGGGTTCAGCTTTGTAATTGGTCCTGCCTCTGCATGTAGGTCACCTGAAGGCATCTGTTCTTCACTCAGACAGGATGAGGTTAAAGTAGCAGCTGATTAGGGGGCTCTGTCTCATGCAGGCAGGAGGGAGGGAGGGGTATGGAATGCGGGGCGAGCCTGTGTGGCAGAGGCCAGCGTGACGTTGCAACAGCCTGAAGCACGCTGTGTGTTCTCCTGGGGAAGTTGTCTCTGGACCATGGGACCCTGGCTGTTGCGGGCTGCACAGGCTCCCTGGAGGGAGGGTGTGGATAGTGACCTGTGCTTGCACACAGGATTCTTGGTGGATGAAGCAGCAGACTTAGAATTTCATGCCCGTCTCTGGTGTCCGGGCTGATAGCTGTGACTCGTGCCCATCTCTGGAGCTCGTTTAGGTGGTGCTCTGAATCTCTTATCCTGGTGCACCCCGAAAAAATGGTCTCTTGTCTCTTAGGCAGTTCCAGACTTTTTCCCGGGCTCCCTCCCAGCTAGCTGTGGTGCACTAGCCCCCTTCAGGCTGTGTTCACGCAACCAACCCCAGTCCTCTCCCTGGGATCTGACCTCCGAAGTCCAAGCCTCAGCTCCCAGCCCCCACCTGCCCCAGCAGGTGAGCAGACAAGCCTCTCAGGCTGATGAGTGCTGGTCGGCACTGACCCTCTGTGTGGGAATCTCTCCGCTTTGCCCTCTGCACCCCTGTTGCTGTGTTCTCCTCTGTGGCTCCAAAGCTTGCCCCCCACCCACCCCCCATTTCCACCAGTGAAGGAGCTTCCTAGTGTGTGGAAACTTTTCCTCCTTCACAGCTCCCTCCCAGAGGAGCAGGTCCCATCCCTATTCTTTTGTCTCTTTTATTTTTTTTTCTTTTGCCCTACCCAGGTACGTGGGGAGTTTCTTTTCTTTTGGGAAGTCTGAGGTCTTCTGCCAGCGTTCAGTAGGTATTCTGTAGGAGTTGTTCCACATATAGATGTATTTTTGATGTATTTGTGGGGAGGAAAGTGTTCTCCATGTCTTACTCCTCTGCCATCTTGAAGGTCCTCTTGATGGACATTTAGATAGTGTCCATGTCTTGGCTATTGTAAACAGTGCTGCAATGAATGTTGGAGTGCATGTATCCTTTTGGATTATGGTTTTCTCAGGAGTGTGATTGCTGGATCATGTGGCAACTCTATTTTTAGTTTTATTGAGGAACCCCCATATTGTTCTCCATAGTGGTTGTACCAATTTACATTCCCACCAGCAGTGTAGGAGTGGCCCCTTTTCTCCACACCCTTCCAGCATTTATTGTTTGTAGACTTTTTGATGATGGCCATTCTGAATGATATGAGGTGATATCTCATTATAGTTTTGATTTGCATTCCTCTAATAATTAGTGATGTTGAGCATCTTTTCATGTGCTTTTTGTCCTTCTGTAGGTCTTGTTTGGAGAAATGTCTATTTAGATCTCCTGCCCATTTTTTTGATTGTGTTGTTTGTGGGTTTTTTTGACACAGGTCTGCATGAGTTGTCTGTATATTTTGGAGATTAATCCCTTGTCAGTCACATCATTTGCAAATATTTTCTCCCATGCTGTGGGTTGTCTTTTCACTTTGTTATGGTTTCCTTTGCTGTGCAGAAGCTTTTAAGTTTCATTTGGTCCCATTTGTTTATTTTTCTTTTTATTTTCATTACTCTAGGAGGTGAATCAAAAAAGATATTGCTGCAATTTTTGTCAAAGAGCCTTCTGTCTATGTTGTCCTCTGTTTTATAGTGTCCGGCCTTACATTTAGGTCCTTGATTGATTTCGAGTTTCTTTTTTTATATGGTGTTATAGAGTGTTCTTATTTCATTTTTTTACACGTAGCTGTCAAGTTTTCCTGGCACCACTGATTGAAGACACTGTCTTTTCTCCACTGTATGTTCTTGTGCCGTTTGTTATACATTAGTTGACCATAGATGCATGAGTAATTTCTGTGCCTTCTATCCTGCTCCATTGATCTACATTTCTTTTTTTGTACAAGTACCATATTGTATTTTTGACTGGTAGCTTTGTAGTATAGTCCAAAGTCAGGGAGTCTGATTCCTCCATCTCTGTTTTTCTTTCTGAGGATTGCTTTGGATATTCAGAGTCTTTGGTGTTTCCATATAAATTTTAGAATTTTTTGTTCTAGTTCTATGGAAAATGCCATTGGGAATTTGATAGGGATTGCATTGAATCTGTAGATTGCCTTGTATAGTATAGTTATTTTGACAATATTGATTCTTCCAATCCAAGAACGTGATATATCCTACAATCTGTTTTTGTCATGTTGATTTCTTTCATCAGCGTCTTACAGTATTCAAAGTAGAGGTCTTTTGTCTCCTTAGGTAGGTTTATTCCTAGGTGTTTTATTCTTTTTGATGCAATGGTAAACAGGATTGTTTTCTTGATTTCTCTTTCTGATCTTTCATTGTTAGTGTATAAATGGAACTGATTTCTGTGTATTAATTTTGTATCCTGCAACTTTAACAAATTCATTGATGAGCTCTAGTAGTTTGCTGGTAGCATCTCTAGACTTTTCTCTGTATAGCATCATGTCATCTACAAATTGTTACAGTTTACTTCTTTTCCAATTTGTATTCCTTTTGTTTCTTTTTCTTCATTGATAGCCATGGCTAGAACTTCCAAAACTATGTTGAATTAAAGTGGCGATAATGGACATCCTTGTTTTGTTCCTGATCTTAGAAGAAATGCTTTCAGCTTTTCACCATTGAGTATGATGTTAGCTGTAGGTTTGTCATATATGGCCTTTATTATGTTGAGGTAAGTTCCCTCTATTACCACTTTCTGGAGAGCTTTTATCATATGGGAGTTGAATTTTGTCAAAAGCCTTTCTGCATCTATTGAGAAGATCATATGGTTTTTGTTTTGTTTTGTTTTTTTTATTTATTTATTTATTTATTTTATTTATGGCTGTGTTGGGTCTTCGTTTCTGTGCGAGGGCTTTCTCTAGTTGTGGCAAGCGGGGGCCACTCTTCATCGCGGTGCGCGGGCCTCTCACTATCGAGGCCTCTCTTGTTGCAGAGCACAGGCTCCAGACGCGCAGGCTCAGTAATTGTGGCTCACGGGCCCAGTTGCTCCACGGCACGTGGGATCCTCCCAGACCACGGCTCGAACCCGTGTCCCCTGCATTAGCAGGCAGACTCTCAACCACTGCGCCACCAGGGAAGCCCAATCATATGGTTTTTATTCTTCAATTTTTTAATGTGGTGTATCACACTGATTGATTTATGGATATTAAAGAATCCTTGCTTCCCTGGGTTACATCCCACTTGGTCATGGTGGATGATCCTTTCAATGTGTTGTTGGATTCTGTTTGCTTGTATTTTGTTGAGAATTTTGGCATCTATGTTCATCATGATATTAGCCTGTAATTTTCTTTTTGTGTGATATCTTTGTCTGGTTTTGATATCAGGGTGATGGTGGCCTCATAGAATGACCTTGGGAGTGTTCCTTCCTCTGCAATTTTTGGAAGAGTTTCAGAAGGATAGCTGTTAACTCTTCTCTAAATGTTTAGTTGAATTCACCTGTGAAGCCAACTGGTCCTGGACTTTTGTTTGTTGGAAGTTTTTAAATCACTGTTTCAATTTCAGTACCTATGATTGGTTTGTTCATATTTTCTATTTTTTTCTGTTTCAATCTTGGAAGTTTGTACCTTTCTATGAATTCTTCCATTTCTTCCAGGTTGTCCATTTTTATTGGCATAGAGTTGCTTGTAGTAGTCTCTTACGATCCTTTGTATTTCTGTGGTGTCTGTTGTAAGCTCCTTTTTCATTTCTAATTTTATTGATTTGAGCCCTCTTCCTTTTTTTCTTGGTTGAGTCTCATTAAAGGTTTATCAGTTTTTTTTGTCTTCTCAAAGAACCGGCTTTTAGTTTCATTGATCTTTGCTATTGTTTTCTTCATCTCTATTTCATTTTTTTCTGCTCTGATCTTTATGATTTCTTTCCTTCTACTAACTTTTGGTCTTGGGTTTTGTTTGTTCTTCTTTCTCTAATTGCTTTAGGTGTAAGGTTATGTTGTTTATTTGAGATTTTCCTTGTTTCCTGAGGTAAGATTTATTGCTATAAACTTCCCTCTTAGAACTGCTTTTGCTGCATCCCATAGGTTTTGGGTCATCATGTTTTCTTTGTCATTTTCTCTAGGTATTTTTTCATTCCCTCTTTGATTTCTTCAGTGATCCATTTGTTGTCTAGTTACATATTGTTTAGCCTCCAAGCATTTGTGTTTTTACAGTTTTTTTTTCCTGGTAATTGATTTCTAAGCCAATAGCATGTGGTCAGAAAAGATGCTTGATATGATTTCAATTTTCTTAAATTTACCAAGGCTTGATTGGTGGCCCAGGATGTGATCTACCCTGGGGAATGTACACTTGAGAAGAAAGTGTATTCTAGGAGAGCTAGATCTTAAACAAGATAAATGAAAATGTATGTCTGTTAGACAGTGGTAAATGATAAGGAAACAAAGCAGGGAAAGCATAAGTGTTTTGTGATTTTAGATAGAACAGCAAGGAAGACTTTACTAAGCAGGAGACATGAGAGTTAAAAGCTAAAAAACAAACGTGGAGAGGAAGCCATGAAAATCTGGGGAAGATCACTCTAAGCAGAGAGAAGAAGAACAAAGGTGCTGAGGTGGAAAAATGTCCAACCAGTTCAAGGGCCAACAGAGAAGTCTGAGTGGCTGGAATGAGGTGAAAGCAGAGCAGGTCTGGGGAGCATAAGAGAAAGCAGGAGAGAGAACAGGCCAGGGTGGGAAGAAGGCTCTGTAGGGCCTTGTAGCTGATAAAAAGGACTTTGGCTTTCTGCGTGAAATGGGAGCATTGGGAGGCTGGCATAGGATGACATGATCTAAATTACCTTTGAGAGGACTTCTCCAGCTGCTGTGTTAGGAAAAGAATGAAGGAGTCAAAAGTCCTACTAATAGAAAAATGCTGGTATTTAGAAAGCAGCTCATAAGAAAACTGCTAACTGTTTTTTTTTTTAATTGTTTTTGTGTAACAGGAGTGTATTGGTCAATGTTCTCCAGAGAAACAGAATCAATAGGAGGTGTATAAGCCTGATTATGCAGCCTGGGAAATCCCAAAATCTACAGTACTTGGCATGCTAGAGACTCAGGAAGAGCTGATGTTTCAGCCCATGTCCAAAGGCAGGAAAAAAGCCGGTGTCCCAGTTCAAAGGCACTCAGGCAGGGAGAATCCTCCCCTACTCCAGAGAGGGTCAGCCTTTTTGTTCAATAGAACTGATTGGTTGAAGCCCAATCACATTATGCAGGGCGATCTTCCTTACACAGTCTGCCAATTTAAATGTTAATCTTATCCAAAACACCCTCACAGAAACACCCAGAATAATGTTTGACCATATATCCTGGCACCCTGGACCCAGTCAAGTTGACACATAAAATTATACATCACAGGCGACCCCTATTTCAGAAGAGCTAGAGCTCTAATGGATATTTAATAACCACTTCTCAGCTGAAGGTAGTTTTCCATCTTTTTCCAAGGCGTTCAAGCTGGGAGTATTTGCCACCCCACTGGATACTGAGGGACAGAGATGATCTGGATAAGGAAGGGTAGTAGTGCCTTGATTCTCCTGCCCTCCAGACAAGGCAGGGAATCCGAATGCTGTTGAATAGTAATAATGGGCCATTCATGGTGGGCATGGCTGGAAGAACTAGGCCTGGAACTAGGGCACCATCCTCCACCATTTGAAGGTAGAGACCACCCAGCAGGTGTTGGCACAGGGGCAAAAGTCTCCAGTTTCAGTCAGGTAGCAACAGAGTCAACAAAGGTGTGTTGGAAGCCCAAGGGCTCCAGCAACTGTCATATCTTTCCTTCCAGGTAGCAGGCACCCCTGGTCACAATCACCTGCAGCAGAACAGGGATGCATGGCTTCACCAAGGGTCTCCTGGTTGCTAGTTGGAGGGCCGTTGATCAATTACTGCAGGCACAGGAGCTTGGGAGATCGATGATGGCCCTCTCCACCAGGCTCATCTCCTTGTCAGGGTGTCACAGTCAGATTAATACACTTTTTCACATGGTCACTCTGCTTCCTCATGTTTTTGTTTTTGTTTTCTTTTCATCTTTATTGGAGTATAATTGATGTACAATGTTGTGTTAGTTTCTGCTGTACAACAAAGTGAATCAGCTATATGCATACATATAACTCCATATACCCTCCCTCTGAAGCCTCCCTCCCATGGTCCCAATCCCACCCCTCTAGGCTGAGCTGATCTCCCTGTGCAATGTAGCAGCTTCCCATTAGCTATCTATTTCACATTTGGTAGTGTATATATGTCAATGTCACTCACGCACTTTGTCCCATCTTCCCCTTCACCCTATGTCCTCAAGCCCATTCTCTACATCTCTGTCTTTATTCCTGCCCTGCCACTGGGTTCATCAGAATCTTTTTTATTTTTTATTTTTTATTCCATATATATGTGTTAGCATACAGTATTTGTTTTTCTCTTTCTGACTTACTTCACTCTGTACAACAGACTCTAGTTCCAACCACCTCATTACAAATAACTCAATTTCGTTTCTCTTTATGGTTGAGTAATATTCCATTGTGTATATGTGCCACATCTTCTTTATCCTTTCATCTGTCAATGGACATTTAGATTGTTTCCATGTCCTGACTATTGTAAATAATGCTGCAATGCACATTGTGGTACATGTATCTTTTTGAATTACAGTTTTCTCAGGGTATATGCCCAATAGTGGGATTGCTGGGTCATATGGTAGTTCTATTTGTAGTTTTATAGGGAACCTCCATACTGTTCTCCATAGTAGCTGTATCAATTTACATTTCCACCAACAGTGCAGGATGGTTCCTTTTCCTCCACACCTTCTCCAACATTTATTGTTTGTAGATTTTTTGATGATGGCCATTCTGACCAGTGTGAGGTGACACTTCACTGTGGTTTTGATTTTCATTTCTCTAATGATTAGTGATGTTGAGCATCTTTTCACATGTTAGTTGGCAATCTGTATATCTTCTTTGGAGAAATGTCTATTTAGGTCTTCTGCCCATTTTTGGATTGGGTTGTTTGTTTTTTGATATTGAGCTGTATGAGCTGTTGTATATTTGGAGATTAATTCTTTATCATTTGCTTTGTTTGCAAATATGTTCTCCCATTCTGAGGGTCGTCTTTTCATCTTGTTTATGGTTTCCTTTGCTGTGCACAAGCTTTTAAGTTTCATTAGGTCCCATTTCTTTATTTTTGTTTTTATTTCCATTTCTCTAGGAGGTGGGTCAAAAAGGATCTTTCTGTGATTTATGTCATACAGTGTTCTGCCTATGTTTTCTTATAAGAGTTTTATGGTGTCTGGCCTTACATTTAGGTCTTTAATCCATTTTGAGTTTATTTTTGTGTATGGTGTTAGAGAGTGTTCTAGTTTCATTCTTTTACATGTAGCCATCCAGTTTTCCAAGCACCAATTACTGAAGAGGCTGTCTTTTCTCCATTGTATATTCTTGCCTCCTTTATCAAAGATAAGGTGACCATAGTTGCATGGGTTTATCTCTGGGCTTTCTATCCTGTTCCATTGATCTATATTTCTGTTTTTATGCCAGTAACATACTGTCTTGATTACTGTAGCTTTGTAGTACAGTCTGAAGTCAGGGAACCTGATTCCTCCAGCTCCATTTTCATTTCTCAAGAGTGCTTTGGCTATTCACGGTCTTCTGTGTTTCCATACAAATTGTAAGTTTTTTTGTTCCAGTTCTGTGAAAAATTCTATTGGTTATTTGATAGGGATTGCATTGAATCTGTAGATTGCTTTGGGTAGTATAGTCATTTTCACAATATTGACTCTTCCAACCCAAGAATATGGTATATCTCTCCATCTGTTGGTATCATCTTTAATTACTTTCATCAGTGTTGTATAGTTTTCTGCATACAGGTCTTTTGTCTCCCTAGGTAGGTTTATTCCTAGGTATTTTATTCTTTTTGCTGCAATGGTAAATTGGAGTGATTCCTTAATTTCTCTTTCTGATTTTTTTATTGTTAGTGTATAGGAATGCAAGAGATATCTGTGCATTAATTTTGTATCCTGCTACTTTACCAAACTCATTGATGAGCTCTAGTAGTTTACTGGTGGTATCTTTAGGATTTTCTATGTATAGTATCTTGTCATCTGCAAATAGTGACAGTTTTACTTCTTCTTTTCCAATTTGGATTCCTTTCATTTATTTTTTCTTCTCTGATTGCCGTGGCTAAAACTTCCAAAACTATGTTGAATAATAATGGTGAGAGTGGGCACACTTGTCTTGTTTCTGATCTTAGAGGAAATGTTTTCAATTTTTCAACTTTGAGAATGATGTTGGCTGTGGGTTAGTCATATATGACTTCTATTATGTTGAGGTAGGTTCCTTCTATGCTCCCCTTTTGAAGAGTTTTTACCATGAATGAGTGTTGAATTTTGTTGAAAGATTTTTCTGCATCTACTGAGATTATCATATGTTTTTTATTGGCCAATTTGTTAATATGGTGTATCACATTGATTGATTTGTGTATATTGAAAAATCCTTGCATTCCTGGGTTAAACCCTACTTGATCATGGTGTATGATCCTTTTAATGTGCTGTTGGATTCTGCTTCCTAGTATTTAATGAGGATTTTTGCATTTGTGTTCATCAGTGATATAGTCCTGTAATTTTGTGTGTGTGTTTGTGACATCTTTGCCTTGTTTTGGTATCAGGGTGATGGTGGCCTCATGGAATGAGTTTGGGAGTGTTCCTCCCCCTGCTATACTGTGAAAGAATTTGAGAAGGATAGGTGTTACCTATTCTCTCAACGTTTCATAGAATTCACCTCTGAAGACATCTGGTCCTGGATTTTTGTTTGTTGGAAGATTTTTAATCACAGTCTCAATTTCAGTGCTTGTGATTGGTCTGTTTATATCTTCTCTTTCTTCCTGGTTCAGTCTCAGAAGGTTGTGCTTTTCTAATAATTTGTCCATTTCTTCCAGGTTGTCCATTTTATTGGCATATAGTTGCTTGTAGTATAATCTCTCATGATCCTTTGTATTTTTGCAGTGTCAGTTGTTACTTCTTTTTCATTTCTAATTCTGTCAATTTGAGTCTTCCCACTTTTATTTCCTGATAAATCTGGCTGATGGCTTATCAATTTTTTTTATCTTCTCAAAGAAATAGCTTTTAACTTTATTGATCTTTGCTGTTGTTTCCTTCATTTCTTTTTCATTTATTTCTGGTCTGATCTTTATGATTTCTTTCCTTCTGTTAGCTTTGGGGTTTTTTAATTTGTTTGTTTGTTTTGGGGTTTTTTTTGTTGTTGTTCTTCTACTTTCTCTAATTGCTTTAGGTGAAAAGTTAGGTTGTTTATTTGAGATTTTTCTTCTTTCTTGAAGTTAGATTGTATTGCTATAAACTTCCCTCTTAGAACTGCTTTTGCTGCATCCCATAGGTTTTGGGTCGTCATGTTTTCATTGTGATTTGTTTCTAGGTATTTTTTTCTTTCCTCTTTGATTTCTTCAGTGATCTCTTGGTTATTTAGTAGTGTATTGTTTAGCCTTGATGTGTTTGTATTTTTTAAAGTTTTTGTTCCTCTAATTGATATCTAGTCTCATAGTGTTGTGGTCGGAAAAAATGCTTGATACAATTTCAATTTTCTTGAATTTACCAAGGCCTGATTTGTGACTCAAGATGTGATCCATCCTGGCTAATGTTCCGTGTGCACTTGAGAAGAAAGTGTATTCTGTTGTTTTTGGATGGAAAGTCCTATAAATATCAACTAAGTACACCTGGTTTAATGTGTCATTTAAAGCTTGTGTTTCCTTATTTATTTTCTGTTTGGATGGTCTGTTCTTTGGTGTAAGTGGGATATTGAAGTCCCCTACTATGATTGTGTTACTGTTGATTACCCCTTTTATGGTTGTTAGCATTTGCCTTATCTATTGAGGTGCTCCTATGTTGGGTGTATAAATATTTACAATTGTTATATCTTCTTCTTGGACTGATCCCTTGATCATTATGTACTGTCCTTCCTTGTCCCTTGTAATAGTCTTTATCTTAAAGTCTATTTTATCTGATATGAATATTGTTACTCCAGCTTTCTTCTAATTTCTATTTGCATGGAATATCATTTTTCCATCCCCTCATTTTTTAAAAAAATTTTTATTTATTTATTTATTTATGGCTGTGTTGGGTCCCCGTTTCTGTGCGAGGGCTTTCTCTAGTTGCGGCGAGTGGGGACCACTCTTCATCACGGTGTGCGGGCCTCTCACCATCACGGCCTCTCTTGTTGTGGAGCACAAGCTCCAGACGTGCAGGCTCAGTATATGTGGCTCACGGGCCCAGTTGCTCTGCAGCATGTGGGATCTTCCCAGACCAGGGCTCGAACCCATGTCCCCTGCATTGGCAGGCAGATTCTCAACCACTGCACCACCAGGGAAGCCCCACCCCCTCATTTTCAGTCTGTATGTTTCCCTAAGTCTGAAGTGGGTCACTTGTAGACAGCGTATATACAGGTCTTATTTTTGTATCCATTCAGCCGGTCTGTGTCTTTTGGTTGGAGCTTTTAATCCATTTACATTTAAGGTACCTATTGAAATGTATTTTCCTATTACCATTTTCTCAATTGTTTTTGGTTAGTTTTTGTAGGTCTTTTCCTTCTCTTGTGTTTCCGGCCTAGAGAAGTTCCTTTAGCACTTATTGTAAAGCTGGTTTGATGGTGCTGAATTCTCTTAGCTTTTGCTTGTCTGTAAAGCTTTTGTTTTCTTCATTGAATCTCAATGAGATCCTTGCCGGCTAGCGTAATCTTAGTTGTAGGTTTTTCCCTTTCATCACTTTAAATATGTCTTGCCACTCCCTTCTATCCTGTATTTTCTGCTGAAAGATAAACTGTTAACCTAATGTGGATTCCCTTTTGTGTTATTTGTTGCTTTTCCCTTGCTGCTTTTAACATTTTTTCTTTGTGTTTAATTTTTGTTAGTTTGGTTAATATGTTTCAGCGTGTTTCTCCTTGGTTTATCCTGTATGGGACTCTCTACACTTCCTGGCCTTGACTATTTCCTTTCCCATGTTGGTGAAGTTTTTGACTATAATCTCTTCAAATATTTTCTCAGATCCTTACTTTTTTTCTTCTTTTTCTGGGACACCTATAATTCGAATGTTGGTGTGTTTAATGTTGTCCCAGAGGTCTCTGAGACTGTCCTCAATTCTTTTCATTCTTTTTTTCTTTATTCTGCTCTGCAGCAATTTTTTCCAATGTTCTCTCTTCCAGCTCACTAATCCGTTCTTCTGCCTCAGTCATTCTGCTATTGATTCCCTCTAGAGTATTCTTAATTTCAGTTATTGTGTTGTTCATTACTGTTTGCCCTTTATTTCTTCTAGGTCCCTGTGAAATGTTTCTTGTATTTTCTCCATTCTATTTCTGAGATTTGGGATCATGTTTACTATCATTACTCTGAATTCTTTTTCAGGTAGCTTGCCTATTTCCTCTTCATGTATTTGGTCTTGTGCATTTTTATCTTGTTCCTTTGTCTGCAAGATATTTCTCTGTCTTCACGTTTCTTCTAATTTACAGTATTTGAGGTCTCCTTTCCCTGGACTGCAGGGTCATAGTTCCTCTTGCTTCTGTTTTATGCCCCTGGTGGTGAGGTTGGTCCAGTGGTTTGCATAGGTTTCCTGATGGGAGGGACTGGTGCCTGCTTTCTGGTGAGTGGATCTGAGTCTTTTCCCTGCGATGAGCAGGCCATGTCAGGTGGTGTGTTTTGTGGTGTCTGAGAGTTCAGTATGACTTTAAGTAGTCTGTGTGTTGATGTGTGGGTTTGTGTTCCTGTCTTGTTTGTTGTTTGGTGTTAGGCATCCAGCACTGGGAGTTGCAGGCTGTTGGGTGGAGCCCGGTCTTGGATTCAGATAGAGGCCTCCATGAGAGCTCTCAGCAATTAATCTTCCCTGGGGCCAGGAATTCTCTAGTGCTCCAGAGTCCTGGACTCAGTGCTCCCACTCCAGAGCCTCAGGCCTCACTTTCAGTCAAGGAACCAAGACCCTGCACCTCACTCATCCTGGCAATAAAGGGGATTAAAAAAAAAAAGACTAACAAAACCCCAGACAAATGGTAAAAAGTAAAATCAAGCAAACAGAAACAGAAACAAGGAAACATGCACTGACACAAAAGAAACAAAAACAGAATCAAATTAAACAAAAAGCAAGAGAACCACCAGACAAACAAAAGAACCAAAGGACAAAATCAAACAATTAAAAAGAAAACTAACAAAAACACAAAACCAAAACCAAAGTAGAGTGCCAAGTGAAGGAAGAAACAAAGAAACAAAACAAACAGACAAAAATGATATCAAAAGAAAGAAAAGAAAAAGAAAATGGTGAAAGAAGGCAGAACATCAGAAAAGCAACATAGAAATATAAAAATTAAATTAAAATATATTAAAGAAGAAGAAAATAAAGACTAACAAAACTCCAGACAAATGGTAAAAACAAAATCAAACTAAAACAGAAATCAGGAAACACACACACATGCAAAAGAAACAAAAACAGAACCAAATAAAAGAAAAAGCAAGAGAACATCCAGACAAACAGAAGAACGCAAAGACACAATCAATTAGAATTAAAATGAACAAAAACACAAAACCTAAATACTAAAGCAGTGTGCCAACTGATGAATAAAGAAAAGAAACAGAACAAACAGATAAAAATGATTTTTTAAAAAAGGGGAAAAACACAGAACAACAGAAAAACAAAGTAGAAATGGAAATATAAAAAAATTAAAAATATATTAAAGAAAAAGAAGAAGGAAAAATAAGGGAAAAGAACACAGAACAACAGAAAAGCCAAGTAAAAATAGAAATATTTTAAAAAATTAAAATAAAAAATAAACAATAGTGCTTCCCTTGTGGCGCAGTGGTTAAGAATCTGCCTGCCAATGCAGGGAACACGAGTTCGAGCCCTGGTCTGGGAAGATCCCACATGCCGCGGAGCAACTGGGCCCGTGAGCCACAACTACTCACCCTGCGCATCTGGAGCTTGTGCCCTGCAACAAGAGAGGCCGCGATAGTGAGAGGCCCATGCACCACGATGAAGAGTGGCCCCCACTTGCCACAACTAGAGAAAGCCCTCACACAGAAACGAAGACCCAACACAGCCAAAAATAAATTAATTAATTAATTAATTAATTATTTTAAAAAAAGAAAGCTCCCTCTACAGGCCTCCCTGACTCCAATTTTTTAAAAAAAAATAAATAAATAAACAATATATTATAAAACACAAAGATCCCAAAAGACTAAATGAAAAAATATACAAAAAAAAAAAGAAAAGCCAGAACAAACAACAGAATGAATCAAAACATAATAAAAATAATAGTAACAATTATGTTTCCCTGTGGTCTTGGCTATAAGTGTCCTTGCACAGACCATGAGCCACAGCCCACCTCCACCTCCCCAAGAAGCCCTCCTCTGCCTTTGGCCTGGTCTTTGTACCTGCTGTGGGCCCTGTGGGGACCACTCAGACTCTGATCTGGCCCAATTCCTACGTGTCCTCCCCCCAAAGTCCACAGCTGCCAGAGATAGACCATTTTCATTTGTGGGAATACTCATTGTCTATTCAAATATTCCATAGACACAGGGTCTACTTATCCGATCGCGGGGACTTAATCTGCAGCTTGTTCAGCCGATGGAAAGATTTTCAATCCTCTTACTTATTTGTCCCATCCCTGGGGTTCAGCTTTGGTTTATCCCCACTTCTGTATGTGGTCCACCCACAGGAGTCTGGTCCTGAGGCTACCTTGGAGCTCTTGGGTCTGCCCCTGTGAGGATAGAGTGCAGAGGTGGTATGACTGTTTGGATCATGGGAGCCCTGGTGGTGCAAAATGTGCAGGGAAGCTGGCGGCCACAGGCACAAGAGATATGGACCTAGTGAGGGCCTTTTCTGGCATCCGGTGTAAGGTGCATGAGGGCCAGCCCTGGCTGGACTTTTCTCTGGCACCTGGCAGGATGCGCTCAAGGGCCAGCCCTGAGAGGGCTTTTTCTATTGCCTGGCAGCAGGTGCATGAGGGTCAGCCCTGAGAGGGCTTCTTTTATTGTTCATCAGCAGGCGTCAGCCTGTGTGGAGAGAGAGGCTACAATAGTGGCTCCTCCCCCTGTGCGTAACTCAGCAGTAGTGCCCTGCTTCCATGGCAGTCCAGTCTTTCTCCATAGGCATTCCCTGCTACTGATTTCCTCCCTCCCGTCCCCTCAGTTCGTCTCCCCACAGCCAACAGCAGTTCTCGCCCCAGGCCTATTCTCCAAGCCCCACGCTCCAGCTCCCAGACCCATTGCACACCTGTGAACACACATCCCAGTCTGGAACAAGTAGGGCTGCAGTACGGACCATATGTGTAGTTCTCACTCTGTCCCATCTGCCACAGACTGGCCGCTTCACCCTCTTCCGACAGCCTCAAATGCTCCCCTTCTGTCCCAATTGATTTCCCTGTCAGAGAGGGAGTTTCCCTGCATTTGAGAATCTCTCCTCTGCTTCAGATCCCCCCCCCCAAGGTGTCCAGTCCCACTTCCTCTCCTCCTTCTCCCTTCTTTTTTTCATCCTACCCAATTATGTAGGGATCTTTATATTCCTTTCCAGTGTCCAAGGTCTCCTGCTAGTGTTCAGCCGGTGTTCTGTGAGAATTGTTGCATCTGCAGTTGTATTCCTGATGCATCCATGTAAAGAGATGAACTCCACCATCTTTACTCCCTTTTTCTTTCCTCATATTTTTATCAGCCAGAGTTGATTGATGGTATTGGCTTCCCTCCCATTAGAAAGGAGCTGATCTTTATTCATGATAAAATAAGAGAATATTCATGACAATTACAGTCATTTTTATACTTGGTCATAGCTGGTATGTATAACTACCTTTTCCCACTATCTATTCTGTATTCCTTTTACCTTCAACAAGCCCCTCAGCTGGTCATGGTTATTTACCTGATGGGGTAACTAAATCCTTCATTCCTGAAGAGTCTGGGCCGTTAGTAGTACTGCCTGGGTTGGACTGTTGTAGTTTTCCATTGACTTTAAATTAACCACAGAGCATGGTAACATTAAGAGATGCCTTAAAGTATCTCTTGTATTCTAGACATGCTCTTCTTCACCTCCTTATGGAGTAATCATCCAATATCCCCTTGGTAGTCAGGATCAGTCACCTGAGCCAGCAGAGTAACTGCCTTCTTTGCCTATAGATTCAGAGACCTGAGGAGCCCCAAGTAGCCAAGTGGCAGTCTTAACTTTATGTCTCCTGGTGGAAACATTCCTCCCTCTGGAACTAAGACTTCTAGACCAGCAAAGTATAAGATCATGGGAACAGGAAGCAATAATATTGCTAGTGGGTCACTAGAGGTAACAGTGAGTGGTGCTACACCCATTTCCACCCCTTTTTTCCTGAATCCACGAATCCTGGTTATAGGAGAAACAGCACCATATATTGGAAACTGGTTCAGAAAGAACACAGCCTTCTGGGAAAAGTTGTCCCAGGTCTGCAAGTTATTGCCATCAAGCTGGCATTGTAACTGAGTCTTCAAAAGGTCTTTCCAGATAAAGAAGATGTGGTACATACATACAATGAAATATTATTCGGCCATAAAAAAGAATTAAATAATGCCACTTGCAGCAATATAGATGGACCTAGAGACTGTCATACTGAGTGAAGTAAGTCAGACAGAGAAAGACAAATATCATATGATATCACTTATATGTGGAATCTAAAAAAAATGGTACAAATGAACTTATTTACAAAACAGAAATATTGTCACAGATGTAGAAAACAAACTTACAGTTACCAGGGGGGAAAGTGGAGGGAGGGATAAATTGGGAGATTAGGATTGACATATACACACTACTATATACAAAATAGATAATTAATAAGGACCTACTGTATAGCTCAGGGATTTCTACTCAATATTCTGTAATAGCCTATATGGTAAAAGAATCTAAAAAAGAGTGGATACATGCATATGTATAACTGATTCACTTTGCTGTACACATGAAGCTAACACAACATTGTAAATCAACTATACTCAAAGAAAAAAAAAGTCATTCAACTATTCTATCAAATCAACTGCTTCGAGGATGGTGGGATATATAGTAAGACCAATGTGTTCCATAAGCATAGGCCCACTACATTTGCTGAGAAGTGAGTTCTTTGGTCAGAAGAAATGCTATGTGGAATATGTGACAATAGATAAAGCATTCTGTAAGTCCACGAAAGGTAGTTTTGGCAGAAACGCTGCATGCAAGGAAGGAAAATATGTATCCAGAGTAAGAGTCTATTCCAGTAAAAAAAAAAAAAAAAAAAAAAAGTGTTGCCCCTTCATGATGCAAGCTGTCCAGTGTAATCAACTTGCTACCATGTAGCTGGCTGATCACCCCAGGGAATGGTGCCATATGGACACTTGGTCTCTGCATCTGGCAGGTTGGGCACTCAGCAGTGCCTGTAGCCAGGTCAGCCTGGGTGAGTGGAAGTCCATGTGGCTGAGCCCATGCATCACCTCTATCCCTGCCACCATGGCCACTTTGTCCATGAGTTCTTTGGGTGATGACAGCGTGGCTGGGGAAAGAGGCTGGCTGGTGTCCATAGAATGGGTCATCTTATCCTCTTGACTATTAAAATCCTCCCCAGCTGAGGTCACACTTTGAAGAACATTCACCTTGGACACAAATATGTTCATGCTTTTTGCCCATTCAGAGAGACCTATCCACATACCTCTTCCCCAGATTTTCTGTAACCAATTTCCCAATCATGTTTCTTCCAAAGCCCTGATCATTCAACCAAACCATTAGCTATAGCCCATGAATTGGTGTATAATCACATGTCTAACTGTTTCTCCTTCCAAGTAAAGTGAACAGTCAGGTGCTCTGCTCAAATTCTTCCCACTGGGAGGATTTCTCCTTCCCACCATCCTTCAGGGATATCCCAGAGAGGGGCAGCAGTGTTGCAGCTGTCCACTTTCAAGTGGTGCCTGTATACCATGCAGACCCACTTGTAAGCAAGGCCCGAGTCTTCTCTTCCTATACTGACTGATTATAGGGAGCTCCCCATGAGGCCGTAGGTGCAGGCTTGGGGAGAGAAGGCAGAGTAGAAGGAGGGGAGATCATGGGCATTTTGGTCACTTCTTCATGTAACTTGATTGTGCTTTCAGGGCCTGCTCAGTCCTAGTCATTATAAACCACATTCATTAGATGATAGAGCTCTGATGTGCTCATCCCACTTTATGGCTTGTTGGGTCAGATAATACCCAGTTCATAAAGGGCAGCTCAAGTCACATGGTAACTTGGTCCATGCTTAGTGTTCAGTCTCCACTAAGGCCCAATAGTAATCCAAGGGTTGTTTCTCAAAAGGAGAGTATCTGTGCGTGATGGCAAGGCTTTGCTCTAAAATACTAAGAGCGCATGCTGCAATTCACCTATAGGGACTCCAAACAGCAGCCCTATCTCCCACTGACACTACTGGATCTACTGGATCATGTGGCCCAAGTGGTGGAGCAGCTTGTATGGTAGCCTGCATCTGTTGCAGAGCCTTCTCTTATTCTAGATCCCACTCAAAACTAGAAGCTTTTTCAAATCCCCTGGTAAGTGGGCTTAAGTAACACCTTAAATGAAGAAAATGTTGCCTCCAAAATCCAAAGAGGCACACTAGGCATTGTACCTTTTGAGATATTAGGAGGGCCAGATGCAACAACTCATCCTTTACCTTAAAAAGGATATCTCAACATGCCCCACACCACTGGACCCCTAGAAACTTCACTGAAGTATAGGATCCCTTAATTTTTGTCAGATTTATTTCTCAACCTCTCACACACAAATGTCTTACCAACAAGTCTAGAGTAGTTGCTACTTCTTGCTCACTAGTTCCAATCAGTTTAATGTCATCAGTGTAATTGACAAGTGTGATTCCTTGTGGGAGGGAAAGGTGATCAAGATCACTGAGAACTAAGTTATGATGTAGAGCTAGAGCATTGATATACCCCTGAGGTAGGACAGTGAATTAGTAGTTTTGGCCTTACCAGTGAAAACTGCTTCCAGTGGTCCTTATGAACAGGTAAAGAGAAAAAAGAATTTACCAGCTCAATATCTGCATATCATGTACCAGGAAATGTGCTAATTTGTTCAAGTAGTTAAACCACATTTGGTACAGCAGCTGCATTTGGAGTCAGCATCTGGTTAAGTTTATGACAATCCACTGTCATTCTCCAAAAATTCATCTGTCTTCTGCACAGGCCAAATAGGCAAATTGAATGGGGATGTGGGGGGAATAACCACCCCCATAGCTTTCAAGTCCTGGATTGTGGTACTAATCTCTGCAATCCCACCATGGGTGCAGTGCTGCTTTTGGTTTACTGTTTTCCAAGATAGAAGCAGTTCTAATAGATTCCACCTGGCCTTTCCTACCATAATAGACTCACTCCACAGGTCATGAAACCAGTTGGAGATTCTGTCAGCTGTTAATTATGTTTATCCCAATTATGCTTTGTAGAACTGGGGAAATAACTACAGGATGGGTTCAGGCACCCACTTGACCCACTTTGAGATGGACATGAACTAAAACTCCATTGATCACCTGGCCTCCAGAAGTCCCTACCAGCAGACCACAGTGATGTTTTGAGTCCCTTGGAATCAATGTCAGTTCAAAGCCAGTGTCTAGTAGTCTCTAAAAGGTCTATTTCCTTTACCCCAAAGTACAGTTACCCTGGTAAAAAGCTACAGATCTATTTAGGGAAGACTAGAGAAAGAGCAACAGTATAAATTTTGGCAGTGTTCCAGAACTATTCCTCAAGGTGTTCTGGCCTCCTCTTCATTCAAGGCATTCCAAGTCTGTAAAGTGGCTCAAGTCTAGGAATTGACTGAGGGGCCACAACTCTGTTTTTATGATTCAGGTTAGACTTGTGTTCACTTGAACTAGAACTTTTCTGCTTATATAGATCAAGGAAGAATTTAGTAGGCTTCTTGTCTATTTCACTTCTAAAAAGGCCATAATCAACTAACCAATGCCATAGGTCTATTCAGACTATTCTGAGTGCTGCTTTAACTCTGTTGTCCATCACAGTAACCGTGCCCACCTTGCCTTTGGTGGTTGAGCCTCCATAACACAGGGCTCCAATTCCATTGCATTTAGGTTTCCCAAATCAGTATCCTCAGTTCCCACTGTAAGGTCTGTCCTGAGGAGAAGAGCAATCCCATAGTTTATACTATGTGCTGGGGCTACCCTCACAAATTTATATCTTACAGTCTTGGTGAAAGTTATGCCTTCTGGATTCTCTCAGGGTGGGCAAGTGTGTCTTAAATGACAAGTCCATTTTAACATTCTGATCTTCCTGAACCTTTGTAAATCTTCCTTTACAAAGGCAGGCCTGGCATTTCTAACTCACTCACTATGGTCCTACTTTTGGTTCATGTTTCAGCCAATCAACAAAACAAATTGTTTGAGCCCTTTCTAACTCCCCAAGATGCAACATTAAATGTAGAAAGTCTGCTTAGTGACACTTTGTCAATAAATTTGGCTTGACCCAACTTTATGTTCCAACAACACTTAATTTGACATTCTAAATATCCATTCCCACATATGTTCCCCAGATTTCTATCTATAAATTAGAAAACTCAAGTAATTCTTTGGAGTAGAGTGCACTTCCTCAGAGGACATATTTTGTACCTCACTTTTAGGGGCCTGCTGGGACTTTAGTTATGGATCGGAGGGGGTGGTCCTCAAAAGAATCAGCATAGTTTTCCAAGGCAACTTTGTCGAGGGAGGTCTTTACATTTTCCTGCTGTACAATATATATTTGTTGCTTATTTATTTTATAAATAGTAGTTTGTATCTCTCAATCCCATATCCCTATCTTGGCCCTTCCCCTATCCCTCTCCCCCTGGTAACCACTATTTTTTTTTCTATATATGTGACTCTCTTTCTTTTTTGTTATATTCATTCATTTGTTTCATTTTTTAGATTCTACATAAAAGTGATAGCATACTGTACTTTTCTTCCTCTGTGTGACTTATTTCACTATGCATAATACTCTCTAGGTCCATTCACATTATTACAAATGGCAGAATTTTATATGTTTCTACGGCTGAGTAATTGTTTCCATATTCTGGTTATTGTAAATGATGTTGCTGTGAAGATTAGGGTACATATATCTTTTAGAATTAGTGTTTTTGTTTCATTCAGATGTATACCCAGGAGTGACATTGCTGGATCATATGGTAACTCTATTTTTTGTTTATTAAGGCACCCCCATACTGTTCTCCATAGTGGCTGCATCATTTACATTCCCATCAACAGTGTACTAGGGTTCTGTTCTCTCCACATTCTCACCAACATTTGTTATTTGTAGACTTTTCAATGATAATCATTCAGACAAGTGTGAGGACATATCTCTTTGCGGTTTTTAATTACATCTCTCTAATAAATAGCAATGTTGAGCATCTTTTCATATGTCTGTTGACCGTCTGTATGTCTTCTTTAGAAAAATGTCTATTCATGTATTTAGTCCATTTTTAATTTTTGTTATATTTAGTTGTATGAGCTGTTTATGTTTTGAATATTAACCCCTTATTGGTCATATCATTTGCAAGTATTTTCTCCAATTCAGTAGGTTGTATTAATATTTTCCTTTTGTTGCTGGTTTCCTTTGCAGTGCAAAAGCTTTTAACTTTAATTAGTTCCCATCTGTTTATTTTTCTTTTATATCTTTTGCTTTAGAAGACAGATCCCTCCAAAATATTACTTTATGTCAAAGAATTCTCTGCTTATGTTATCTTCTAGGAGTTTTATGGTTTCCAGTCTTACATTTAGTTCTATAATCCATTTTAAGATTATTTTTGGTGTGAGGGAATATTCTAATTTCATTGACTTATTTGTAGCTGTCCAGTTTTCCCAGTATGACTTATTGAAGAGAGATTGTAGAATAGACATTCTTGCCTCCTCTGTCATAGATTAATTGACCATAGGTCCACAGGTTTATTTTGGTCTCTCTGTTCTGTTCCACTGATGTGTCCATTTTTGTGTCAGTACCATGATGTTTATTGTAGCTTTGAAGTGTAGTCTGAAGTCTGGAAGGGTTATAATTCCAGCTTTGCTTTTTTATTCTCAGGATTGTTTCAGCAATGCAGGGTATTTTTCGTTCCATACAAGTTTTAGGATTATTTGTTCTAGTCCTATAGGATATGTCATGGGTATTTGGATAAGAATTGCATTAAATCTGTTGATTGCTTTGGGTAGTATGCCCATTTAAACAATATAAATTCTTCCAATCAAAGATCATGGGATATCTTTCCATTTCTTGGGATAATCTCCAATTTTCTTAATCAGTGTTTTATAGTTTTCAGAGTATAGGTCTTTCACCTCTTTGGTTAAGTTTATAACCAGGTATTTCTTTCTTTTGATGCAATTTTAAATAGGATTTTTAAAAAGGTTATCTTTCTGATAGCTTATTATTAAAGGATATAAAAACAGCAAATTTACTTATATTAGTCTTATATCCTGCACCCTTGCTGAATACATTTATTGGTTCTAATAGTTTTTTAGTGGAGATTTTATGGTTTCCTAAATATAATATAATGACATCTGCAAATAGTGACAGTTTTAATTCTTTTCTTCCAAACTGGATGCATTTTATTTCTTTTTCTTGTTTAATTGCTGTGGAGAGAACTTCCAATACTATGTTAAATAGAAGTGGCAAAAGTGGGGATTCTCGTTTTGTTCCCGATTTTAGAGGAAAGTCTTTCAGGTTTTTACCATTGAGTATGATGTTAGCTATGACTTTTCATAAATGACCTTTAAAATGTTAAGATATATTCCCTTTGTATAAACTTTGATGAGTTTTTTTTTAATCATGAATGGATGTTGAATTTTGTCAAAAGGTTTTTCTGTTACTATTGAAATGATCATATGATTTTTATCCTTACCTTTTGTTAATGTGGTGTGTCACATTGATTGATATGTATATGTTGAACCATCCTTGCATCCCTGGAATAAATCCCACTTGATTATGGTATATCATCCTTTAAATTTATTGTTGAATTCAGTTTGCTAAAATTACGTTAAGGAGTTTTGCATCTATATTCATCAGCAATATTGACCTGTTATTTTCTTTTTTCATTGCATAATTGTGTCATTGTAGAGTGAACTTAGGAGTATACACTCCTCTTCAATTTTTTGGAATAGTTTGAGATGGATGGTTATTAGCTTTTCTTTATATGATTGGTAGAATTCCCCTATGAGGCTGTTGAGTCCTGCCAGTTTCCAGTTTGTTTTCCATAAGAGTTCTTCCATATGTAGATGTATGTCTGATGTATCTGTGGAGGGAGGTAAACTCCACATCTTCCTACTCAACAATCCTGATCCCCCTCCCTTCAATAATTATGTTAAATGTCAGTGGACTAAATGCTCCAATCAAAACACATGGAGTGGCAGATTGGATAAAAAACAAAACCCATCTATGTGCTGCCTACAAAAGACTCACTTCAGGAAAGACACACACAGACCGAAATGAGTGAATGGTTAAAGATATTTCATGAGAACAGAAATGACAAGTAAGTGGGGGCAACAATACTCCTATTAGACAAAATAGACTTTAAAGCAAAGGCTATAACAAAAGATAAAGAAGGGCATAAAGGGGAGGGTGGAGTCAAGATTGTGCAGCAGGAGGACACAGAGTTCATGTTTCCTCACAACTAGGGCACCGACCAGGCACTGGTGGGAGACTTTGGACACCTAAGGTGATGGGAGGAACCCCCGAGCGACCAGATAGGACTTGGGGGGCAGTAAGGGGGGAGGAAAAGTGGAGGCAGGACAGGACTGGTGCTCCTGAGGGGCATCTGGGGGAGGGGAGAGATTCCCATGCCTGGAGGGGCACACTCACCACGAAGGGATCAACAGCGAAAGGGAGAGGCCCTCGGGGGATTGGAGGAAGGGAAGAGAACACAGACAGAGTTTCTGCCACAGATTTGATCCCAGGGAGCCTGCTGAGGTCCTGGCAGATCCTCCACCCTCTGAGTCCCCTACCAGCTGCACTGAGCCTAAGTCCAGCTGCCAACTGCCCAAGGGCCTTTTCTGGATGTGTGGGTCCTGAGCATAGGGCCCACCCCCTGCTAAGCCCCACCCCTGCCTAAGATCAGCCCCACCAGAGCCAAGGCCTTTTCTGGCCTTATTTATTTATTTATTTATTGCCATTATGGTTCTGTTTTACCTTGTTGTTCTTTCATTTATATTTTTTCTAATATACTTTCTATTTTTCTAATTTTATTTATTTTTTACTCTTTGTTATTTTACTGCTCTTTTGTTTTGTTTTGTTTTGTTTTGTTTTTTGGCAAGCTGCACAGTTTCTGGGATATTGGTTCACCAGTTGGGAGTAGGGCCTGAGCTCCTGTAGTGGGAGCACCAAGTCCAAACCACTGGACTAACAGAGAACCTCAGACCCCTGGGAGTATTCATCAGAGTGAGGTCTCCCAAAGAAAATCACCTTGGCGCCAAGCCCTGGCTCTACCCAACTGTCTGCAAACTCCAGTGCTGGAAGCCTCAGGCCAAACAACCAGTAAGACAGGAACACAATCCCACCCATTTAAGAAATGAGATGACAAAAAAATGTGTTACAGATGAAGGAGCAAGGCAAAAACCTACAAACAAAATAAATGAAGAGGAAATCGGCAACCTACCTGAAAAAGAATTCAGAGTAATGGTAGTAAAGATGATCAAAAATGTCAGTAATAGAGTGGAGGCACAAATTAGGAAATACAAGAAATATTTAACATAGACCTAGGAGAAGTAAAGAACAAACAACCAGTGGTGAACAACACAATAACTGAAATGAAAAATACACTAGAAAGAATCAGGGGCTTTCCTGGTGGCGCAGTGGTTGAGAATCTGCCTGCTAATGCAGGGGACACGGGTTCGAGCCCTGGTCTGGGAAGATCCCACATGCCACGGAGTGGCTGGGCCCGTGAGCCACAATTGCTGAGCCTGCGCGTCTGGAGCCTGTGCCCCGCGACGGGAGGGGCCGCGATAGAGAAAGGCCCGCGCACCGTGATGAAGAGCGGTCCCCGCACCGCGATGAAGAGTGGCCCCCGCTTGCCGCAACTGGAGAAAGCCCTCGCACGAACCGAAGACCCAACACAGCCAAAAATAAATAAATAAATAAATAAATAAATAAGAAAAATCCTTTAAAAAAAAAAAAAAGAATCAATAGCAGAATACTGAGGCAGAAGAACAAATAAGTGAGCTGGAAGATAGAATGGTGGAAATAATTGCTGAGGAGTGGAATAAAAAGAAAAAAGAATGAAAAGAATTGAGGACAGTCTCAGAGACCACTGGGACAACATTAAATGCACCAACATTCAAATTACAGGGGTCCCAGAGGAAGAAGAGAAAGAGAAGTGGTCTGAGAAAATATTTGAAGAGATTATAGTCAAAAAATTCCCTGACATGAGAAAGGAAATAGCCACCCAAATGCAGGAAGCACAGAGAATCCCATACAGGATAAACCTTAGAAGAAACATGCCATAAAACACAATCAAACTAACAAAAATTAAATTCCAAGAAAAAATATTAAAAGCAGCAAGGGAAAAGCAACAAATAACATACAGGGAAATCCCCAGTTTATCAGTTGATTTTTCAGCAGAAACTCTACAGATCAGAAGGGGGTGGCAGGATATATTTAAAGCGATGAAAGGGAAAAACTTACAACCAAATTACTCTACCCAGCTAGGATCTCATTCAGATTCAACAAAGAAATCAAAATCTTTACAGGAAAGCAAGAGCTAAGAGAATTCAGCACCACCAAACCAGCTTTACAACAAATGCTAAAGGAACTTCTCTAAGCGGGAAACACAAGAGAAGAAAAAGACCTACAATAACAAACCCAAAACAGTTAAGAAACTTATAATAGGAACATACATATTGATAATTACCCTGAATGTAAATGATTAAATGCTACAACCAAAAGACACAGAGTGGCTGAATGGATACAAAAACAAACCCTGTATATATGCAGTCTACAAAAGACTCACTTCAGACCTAAGGACACATACAAAATGAAAGTGAGGGGATGAAAAAAGGTATTCCATGAAAATGGAAATCAAAAGAAAGCTGGAGTAACAATACTCATGTCAGATAAAATACACTTTAAAATAAAGACTGTTATAAGAGATAAGGAAGGACAGTACATAATGATCAAGGGATCAATCCAAGAAGAAGATATAACAATTATAAATATGTATGCACCAAAGATAGGAGCACCTCAATATATAAGCAAATGCTAACAGCTGAAAACGGGAAATCAACAGTAACACAGTAATAGTGGGGGACTTTAACAACCACTTACACCAAATGGACAGATCATCCAGAAAGAAAATAAATAAGGAAACACAAACTTCAAATGACACATTAGACCAGATAGATTTAATTGATATTTATAGGACATTCCACCCAAAAGCATCAGACTACACTTTCTTCTCAAGTGCACATGGAACATTCTCTGGGATCGATCACATTTGGGTCACAAATCAAGCTTTGGCAAATTTAAGAAAACTGAAATCATATCAAGCATCTGTTCTGACCACAACACTATGAGACTAGATATCAATTACGGGGAAAAAAAACAGTAAAAAAAACCAAACAAACCCAAAAACATATGGAGGCTAAACAATGCACTGCTAAATAAACAAGAGATCACTGAAGAAATCAAAGAGGAAATCAAAAAATACATAGAAACGAATGACAATGAAAACACAACAACCCAAAACCTATGGGACGCAGTAGAAGCAGTTCTAAGAGGGAAGTTTATAGCAATTCAATCTCTCCTTAAGAAACAAGAAAAATCTCAAATAAAAATTCTAACCTTACACCCAAAGCAACTAGAGAAAAAAGAAAAATCAAAACCCAAAGTTAGTAGATGGAAAGAAATCATAAAGATCAGAGCAGGAAAAAATGAAATAGAAATGCAGAAAACAATAGCAAAGATCAATAGAACTAGAAGTTGGGGTTCTTTGAGAAGAAAAACAAAATTGATAAACCATTAGCCAGACTCATCAAGAAAAAAAGGGAGAGGACTCAAATCAATAAAATTAGAAACAAAAAAGGGGAAATAACAACAGACACTGCAGAAATACAAAGGATTATAAGAGACTACTACAAGCAACTATATGTCAATAAAACGAACAACCTAGAGGAAATGGAAAAAGTCGTAGAAAGGTACAACTTTCCAAGACTGAACCAGGAAGAATTAGACAATATAAATAGACCAATCACAAGTACTGAAATTGAAACTGTAAATAAAAATCTTCCAACAAACAAAATTCCAGGACCAGATGGCTTCACAGGCATATTCCATCAAACATTTAGAGAAGAGCTAACACTTATCCTTCTTAAACTCTTCCAAAAAATTGCAGAGGGAGGAACACTCCCAAACTCATTCTACGAGGCCACCATCACCCTGATACCAAAACCAGACAAAGATATGACAAAAAAAGAAAATTACAGACCAATATCACTGATGAACATAGATGAAAACTCCTCAGCAAAATATTAGCAAGCAGAATCTAACAATACATTAAAAGGATCATCCACCATGATCAAATGGGATTTATCCCAGGAATGCAAGGCTTCCTCAATGTATGCAAATCAATCAGTGTGATACACCATATTAACAAATTAAAGAATAAAAACCATATGATCATCTCAATAGATGCAGAAAAAAAGCTTTTGACACAATTCCCATTTATGATAAAAAATCTCTCCAAAAAGTGGGCATAGATGGAACCTACTTCAACATAATAAAGGCCATATACAACAAACCCACCATAAACATCATTCTCAATGGTGAAAAACTGAAAGCATTTCCTCTAAGAGCAGGAACAAGACAAAGACATCCACTCTCGCCCCTATTATTCAACATAGTTTTGTAAGTCCTTGCCTGGCAATCAGAGCAGAAAAAGAAAAAAAGGAATCCAAATTGGATAATATGAAGTAAAACTATCACAATTTGCAAATGACATGATACTATACATAGAAAATACTAGAGATGCCACCAGTAAACTAATAGAGCTCATCAATAAACTTGGTAAAGTAGCAGGATACAAAATTAATGCACAAAAATCTTTGGATTCCTATACACTAACAATGAAAAATCAGAACTCGAAATTAAGGAAACACTCCAATTTACCACTGCAACAAAAAGAATAAAATACCTAGGAATAAACCTAATTAAGGAGGCAAAAGACCTGTATGCAGAAAACAATAAAACACTGATGAAAGAAATCAAAGATGACCCAAACAGATGGAGAAATATACTATGTTCTTGCATTGGAAGACTCAATATTGAGAAAATGACTATACTATCCAAAGCAATCTACAGATTCAATGCAACCCCTATCAAATTACCAATGGCAGTTTTCACAGAATTAGAACAACAAATTTTACAATTTGTATGGAAGCACAATAGATCCCGAATAGCCAAAGCAATCTTGAGAAAGAAAAACGGAGCTGGAGAAATCAGAATCCCTGACTTCAGACTATACTACAAAGCTATAGTAATCAACAGTATGGTACTGGCACAAAAACAGAAATGTATATCAAGGACACAGGATAGAAAGCCCAGAGATAAACTCATGCACCTATGGTTACCTAATCTATGAAAAAGCAGGCAAGAATATACAATGGAGAAAAGACAGTTTCTTAAATAAGTGGTGCTGGGAAAACTGGACAGCTACATGTAAAAGAATGAAATTAGAACACTACATAAGACCATACACAAAAATAAACTCAGAATGCATTATAGACCTAAATGTAAGACTGGACACTATAAAACTCTTAGAGGAACACATAGGAAAAACACTCGTTGACATAAACCCCAGTAAGATCTTTTTTGACCCACCTCTTAGAGTATTGAAAATAAAATCAAAATGAACAAATGTGACCTAATTAAACTTAAAAGCTTTTGCACAGCAAAGGAAACAATAAACAAGATGAAAAGAAAACCCTCTGGATGGGAGAAAATATTTTCAAACGAAGCAATGGACAAAGGGTTGATCTCCAAATTATACAAGCAGCTCATGGAGCTCAATATGAAGAAAACAAACAACCCAATCAAAAAATGGTGGAAGACCTAAATAGACATTTCTCCATAGAAGACATACAGATGGCCAACAAACACATGAACAGATGCTCAACATCACTAATTATTAGAGAAATGCAAATCAAAACTACAATGAGGTATCACCTCACACCATTCAGCATGGTCATCATAAAAAAATCTAGAAACAATAAATCCTGGAGAGGGTGTGGAGAAAAAAGAACTGTCTTGCACTGTTGGTGGGAATGTAAATTGATACAGCCATGGTGGAGAACAGTATGGAGTTTCTGAAAAAACTAAAAATAGAACTACCATATGACCCAGCAATCCCACCACTGGGCATATAACCTGAGAAAACCATTATTCGAAAGGGCACATGTACCCCAGTGTTTTTTGCAGCACTATTTACAATAGCCAAGACATGGAAACAACCTAAATGTCCAACAACAGATGAATGGAAAAAGAAGATGTAGTACATATATACAATGGAATATTACACAGCCATAAAAAGAACGAAATTGGGTCATATGTAGAGATATGGATGGACCTAGAGTCTGTCATACAGAGTGAAATAAGTCAGAAAGAGAAAAACAAATATTGTATATTAACGCATATATGTGGAATCTAGAAAAATGGTACAGAAGAACCTATTTCCAGGGCAGGAATAGAGATGCAGAGGTAGAGAATGGACACGTGGACACAGAGGGGGAAGGGGAGCATGGGGTGAATTGGGAGATTAGGATTGATATATATACACTACCATGTGTAAAATACAGAGCTAGTGGGAACCTGCTCTATAGCTCAGGGAGCTCAGCTTGGTGCTCTGTGATGACCTACATGGTGGGATTGGGAGTGGGGGGTTGGAGGAAGGTCCAGGAGGGAGGGGATATATGCATACATATAGCTGACTCACTTCATTTTACAGCAGAAACTAACACAACATTGTAAAGCAATTATACTCCAATAAAAATAAATAAATAAATAAATAAAAATAAGGGGATCAATACAAGAAGAAGCTATTACACTTGTTACCATATGTGTACCCTATACAAGAGCAGCTAAATATATAAAGCAAATATTAACAAATATAAAGGGAGAAATTGATTCTTGATTCAATTTTAGTGGGCTGCATGTTTCTAGAAACTTGTCCATTTCTTCTAGGTTGTCGAATTGGTTGGCATATAATTGTTCATAGCATTCCCTTATGGCTTTTTGTATTTTTGTGGTATCAGTTGTTTTGTCTCCTTTTTCATTTCTTTTTTTGTTTGTGTTCTCTCTCTTTTCTTCTTTGTAAGCCTGGCTACAGGTTTATCAATCTTGCTTATCCTTTCAGAGAATCAGCTCTTGGTTTTACTGAATTTTTCTATTGTTTTTAAAATCTCTATTTTATTTATTTCCTCTCTGATCTTTATTATTTCTTTCCTTCTGCTGACTTTAGGTTTTGTTTGTTCTTCTTTTTCTAATTCTTTTAAGCAGTAGGTTAGGTTGTTTATTTGAGATTTTTCTTGTTTTTGAGGAAGGCCTGTATTGCTATGAACTTCCCTTTAATAGCTGCTTTTGCCTCATCCCATAGATTTTGTATGATTGTGCATTCATTGTCATTTGTCTCAATGTATTTTTTAATTTCCTCTTTGATTTCATCGCTGACCCATTGGTTTTTTAGTAACAAGTTGTTTAGTCTCCATGTAATCAATTTTTTTCTAATTTCTTTTTCTGTGGTTAATTTCTAGTTTTATGCTGTTGTGGTCAGAAAAGCTGCTTGGGATAATTTCTGTACTCTTAAATTTGTTGAGGCTTCCTTTGTGCCCTAGTATGTGGTCAATTCTAGAGAATGGTCCTTGTGCACATTAAAAGAATGTGTAGTCTGGGTTTTTTGGTTGTAATATCCTGAAAATATCAAGTCTAACTTTTCTTTTGTATCACCTAGTATCTCTGTTGCCTTATTGATTCTCTGTCTGGAAGATCTGTCCATTGATGTCAGTGGGGTGTTAAAGTCTCCTACTATTATTTTATCCCTGTCAATTTCTCCTTTTATGTCTGTTATTATTTGTTTTATGTATTTGGGTGCTCCTATATTAGGTACACTTATGTTGACGAGTGTAAAATCCTCTTCCTGTATTGATCCTTTTGTCATTATATAATGTCTTTCTTTATCTTTCTTTATGGCCTTCGTTTTAAAGTCTATTTTGTCTGCTATGAGTATTGCAACCCCCACTTTCATGTCATTTCCATTTGCATTAAATATCTTTTTCCTTCCTTTCACTTTCAATCTATACGTGTCTTTTGCACTAAAAATGGGTCTCTTGTAGGCAGCATATCATAGGCTCTTGTTTTTTTTATCCAGTCTGCCACTTTGTGCGATTGGAGCATTTAATCCATTGACATTTAGGGTAATTATTAATAGATTTGTATTTATTGCCATTTTAAACCTTGTTTTCCTGTTGATTTTATATTTCCTCCTTGTCCTGTTCTTTTTCTTTTTCTTTTTGTGCCTTGATGATTTTCTTTTGTATAATACTTAAGTTCTCTCTTTTTTTTTTTTTTTTGTAAATCTATTTTATTTTTTTTTATTTGTGGCTACCCTGTTTTTCAAGTATGTTAACCCCTTCCTAGATCTACTTGCTTTAGACTGGTAGTCATATAAGCCCATACATATTCTAGGGGAAAAGAAATCTACATTTTCTTACTCTCCTCCCCCACATTTAATAATTTTGATATCCTTTTTTACATCTTCAAGTTCATCCCTTTGTTATTCATTGTGGTTATCATCACTTTCACAGAAAACATTTTGATTTTTTTTTTAGTCTGTGTACTGGCTTATTTACGTGATTTATTTTCCAACTGTGATTTTCTCTTTCCTATAGATTCTTACTTCTTTACTGTTTAGAGAAGACCTTTCAATATTTCCTTTAGGATGGTTTTAATTTTGCGTGTTCTTTTATTTTTTGCTTGTTTGAGAAATTATCTCTCTTTCTATTCTAAATGATAATCTTGCTGGGTAGAGTATCCTAGGTTTCAGATTTTTCCCTATCAGGACTTTGTGAATATCTCTTGCCACTCCCTTCTGGCCTGAAATGTTTCTGTAGAGAAATCAGCTGATAGCCTTATGTGGGTTCCCTTATAATTAACTCTTTATTGTTCTCTTGTTGCCTTTAGAATCCTCTCTTTAACTTTTGCCATTTTTATTATATGTCTTTGGGTTTATCTTTTTTGTGACCCTCTGTGCTTCCCATACCTGGATATCTGTTTTCTTCATTAGGTTTGGGAAGATTTCAGCCATAATTTCTTCAAATACGTTTTTGATCCCCTTTTCTTTTTTTTCCCCCTTCTGGAAACCCTATTATGAATAGGTTGGCATGCTTTATAGTATCCCATGGGTCTCTTATATTGCTTTCATGTTTTTTTCATTTGGCTTTCTGTCTGCTGTCCTGATTGGGTGATTTTCATTATTCTATCTTCCAGGTCACTTATTCATTCTTCTCCATTATTCATTCTGCTATTCATTGCCTTTAGCTCAACTTTCATCTCTGCAAATGAGTTTTCTAACTTTTCTTGGTTCCTCTTTATAGTTTTTAGTTCCTTTTTACAGTACTCTGAATTTCTGTTGATAGACTTCCTTAATTTCTTCAGTAAGTATTTTTATTATCTCCTTTCTGAAATTGGTGTCTATTAGACTGAAGAGGTCTGCTTCATTGTTTCTTCTTTTAGGAGAATGCTCTTGGTCTTTTAACTGGGTGAGCTTCTTCATTTTACTTATATTTCTCTTTCTCTGTGAGTTTAGGAGAAACAATTATCTACTGTAGTCTTGGAGGGCTATTTATACGTGGAGTCATCCCTATGTAGCTTATGTGGGTTTAATATATTTGATGGGAGGGCTGTTTTTAGTATGGATACCTGTTGCCTCTTTCCTCACTGTGTGCTGGTCTTTATCCCCTTGATGAGGGGTGTGCAGATGTGGTGGCTGGTGCCTGGTCTTGGGGTTCTCGGTGGCAGTGGGTGGCTCAGATACACCCCCAGGACATGTGATGTGACCAGTGGTGGCTCTTAACCACTCCTGGGTTCCAGGAGGGAGGCAGCTGGAGCTCTTGATCACTCCTGGGGTTGGGGAGGGAGTCGGCAAGGGCCCACAGCCACTTTTCATTTCCAAGAGGGAGTCATTGGTGGCCCGGGATCACTCCTGTATTCCAGGAGGGAGTTGGCAGAGGAGGGAGTGGGTGGAGGCCTGCAACCGCTCCTGGGGCCTGGGAAGGCATCAGTGGGGGCTCTCGACAACTCCTGGCATCAAGGTGGGTGGCAGTGGAGGCTCGTGACCACTCCTGGAGCCCATGTAGGCAGTGCCTTGCCCTCTGGGAGCACACAGGGGAAAAGCTACCATCCAGATCCTGCCCCTTCCCTTGTGCACTCCACCCAAACAATGGCAACTAGTCTTTAAGGCAGCTCAGTCTTCCTCTGCATTCCAGCCATGGGCATACTGGATTCGTGCCCTCTCCCCAGTCTGTCTCCACATAGCCAACCCCAGTCCTCTGCCTGGTTCTGATCTCTGGAGTCCGAGTTCCAGCATCCAGCCCCTGCCAGCACTGATGGACATGCGTGTCAGGCTGGGGAGTGCAGGGCAACAGCACTGATCCATCTGTGCAGTTCTCCTTCTCTGGCTGCTGCAAACTGGCTGCTGCATTCTCCTCTGAGGCTCTGAAGTTACCCTTCTGTCCTGGCCAATTTCCCCGCCAGTGAGGGGGCTTCCCTGGGTGCAGGAATCTTTCTTCTTTCACTACTCCCTCTTAGGGGCGCAAGTCCCTTCCTGATTCCTTTTTCGCTTTTTTTTTTTTCTTTTTTCCTACCCAGTTACACGGAGATTTTCTTGCCCATTCATCAGCCTGAGGTCTTTTGCCAATGTTCAGTAGATATTCTGTGAGAATCATTCCACACGTAGATGTATTTTTGTTGTAGATGTGGGCGAGGGTGAGGTTCATGTCCTACTACTTTGCCATCTTGATTGCTCTTTACTGTAGTTTTGATTTTCATTTCTCTAATAATTAATGGTGTTGAGCATCTTTCCTTGTGCCTATTGGCCATTTGCATGTCTTTCTTGGAGAAATGTTTATTTAAGTCTTCTGCCCATTTTTTGTTTGGGTTTTTGTTTTTGTTGTTGTTGTTGCTATTGATTTGTATGAGCTGTTTGAGAAAACACATTCTTTTCAAATGCAGTCATTATGTAAAACAGTATGGAGATTCCATAAATAAACTAAAATAGAACTACCATATGATCCAGCAATCCCACTGCTGGGCATATATCCAGAAAAAACAAAAACTTTAATTCAAAAAGATATATTGCCCCAATGTTTTTTAGCAGCACTATTTACAATTGCCAAGACATGGAAACAACCCAAGGGCTCATTAAAAGATGATAAGTTAAGAAGATTTGGTATGTGTGTGTATATATATATATACATACATACATACATACACACACATATATATAATGGAATTTTACTCAACCATAAAGAAGAATGAAATTTTGCCATTTGCTCTCCAACATGGATGTACCTAGACAGTATTATGCTAGTAAAAAAAATGAATCAGACAAAGAAAGGCAAATATTATATGATATTACTTATATGTGGAATTTTAAAAATAATACAAATGAATCTATATATTGTACAAAGCAGAAACAGACTCACAGATATAGAAAACAAACTTTTGGTTACCAAGGGAAAGAGAGGCAGGGAGACATAAATTAGGAATGTGGTGGTCCAGCTGCTGTCAGAGATTTGGACTGTCCCTAATATATCCCCTGTGTAAGTGCCAGTAATGGTTGCCCCTGCCTTTCTCTGATGCCACCTCATGTCTGAGTCGCCTCTGCATTCCATGGCCAAATTCCTTCCTTGGTCATGGCAGCCTTCGCTCCAGCATGGAGCTATAATGTGAAGTAAATGGGGCTGGAACATCCATTCAGCTCAGGCTAGGGCACACATCAGGGTGGTCATGAGAATTTCAGCAGCCACTTGTGCAGTTTTCAATCTGCTCTCTCTGTTCCACCTTGGGTGCTAGTCAGCATGCATGCTCCTCATGAGCAGAGCCCAGGCTTCCCACAGTCCTCCTGTTAGTCCCACCAGCCTTCCAGCCAGCCAAAGGGGCCCCTCTTCCTTGTGTTGGACAATATATGACTGGAACTGCTTACTCCCCAGGGAGGGTCTCTGCCCCTGTGATCTCCCTTTTCCTCTGAGTTCCCTCTCCATGGCACAGGTCCTGACCTGGTCACTTCTCTTCCCTTCCTACCCAGTTTTGTGTGGATCTTTCTTACAGCCTTGGTTGTACAAGAGTCTTTCTGCCAGTCTCCAGTTAGTTTTCAGTGAGAATTTTCCACATGTAGATGTATTGTTGATGTGTTCATGTGGGGGAGGTGAGTTCCGTGTCCCCCTACTCTGCCATCTTGATCACACTCATCTATTGATTTAAATGTTACTATCCAAAAAACTTCCTCACAGACACACCCAGAATAATGTTTGACCAAATATCTGGATACATGGTGGCCCAATCAAGTTGACACATAAACTTAACTATCACAAAGAGTTTTAAGCTATAAACAAAAAATTGTAAAACACTTCTCCCTCATACATTTGTTATATATTTACTCAAAACTGATTCATAATACGCATGTTAGTTACTACATCCAATTTAAAACAAATTCCTGTTCTCATGGACATATAGTATTAATTCCTCTTTCAGAGTATGCTACTGACATGTTATAAAATAATATTGCAAAATGTTTATTCTTTCTTTCCCAGTATGGTATTGTCACTAACTCTGTGTATGATTTTATAAACTTATTACCCAGAATGTATCTTTATATGTTTTTAACATAAGAACTAAAAATTTAAATCTACTTTTAAATTTTCTTCATTTTGGTGACACTACATTAATATCAATATTAGTATTTTTTTTTCTTTCCATAGATATAATCAATTCTTTTATCAGAGATTTCACTATGTAATTCTGAAAATTACATAAAACCTTCTGTGGCTCCCTCCTACTATTTGAAAAAGTCCCATAACAGACAACATACTAGGGACTAGGGGCAAATGTCCCACTGATCTAGATAAGTCTGATTTCCAAATATTCATGAACATGTTTCCTAGTCAAGCTCTTGCTTTGGCTATTCTTATAAAATCATCATACTTACAGAGAGTTGGACTGCCCCTAATGTGTCCCCTATGTAAGTGCCAGAAATGGCTGCCCCTGCTCAAGTTTCACTTGTCCCAGCAGCAAAAGATTCATATTCATAATGAAACTGGAGTCTTCTTCATTCATAATGATTATAAAACCTTTTTGAATTACATCATTTATACTATTATTTTATCATTAACTGAATGCCTCAGTGAGGTATAGTTAAATTATGGATCCATTTTGTGAATTCAGAATATATACAGCTCTATGATCACAACAATAAAATAGGGTGAGTAATAAACAAAACTAATACACAAATGATGTGAACATAAGTTATATAAACAAATAGATTAATGCAGAATTGTAGTAAGTATACAATCCTTGAAACATAATTATTATTCAGAACATGAAGACATTTCTTTATTACATTTATATTGTGCATTATTTTATATTATACATTATTACTGTTACATTTCAAATTTATTAAATGTATGTGAACAAACATTTTATTTTATTGTCTTAAAGCACCCAAACTCTTACAAACTACCCAAAGACCATAAGGAGCCACCAGTGTTTCAGGGACTGTTCTTTGAGAAACATTGCCCTAGGGGTTCATTGCAGATATCTCAGGGAATGCAACAAAAGGCAAGAGGAAGGAGTGGCTGGCAGAACAGAAGACACCTCATTTCAACAAGAGGGTTCAGCTTTTATCTAATTTACATATTGAGTTTCTAAGGAAAATTTTTACTTCAAGAAGTATTTCTACTTCAAGGAATTTTTTATGTTTAAAAATCACAATCACTAAGTTTGTCTAGAATATAAACATGAAAAAATTAAAGATAAATTATTTGAATGGCCTCATACTATTAGTTAGTGGCACAGTTAGAACAAGAATCTAAGGTCTCCCAACTCAGCTGGTCTTTTCACATATCATTTTCTCTCCTTTAGAATAGAGGAAGGAAAAGGGGGTATGATCTTTTTAGAGCAAAAAGCTACTAACACTGTAGAAAGAAGGTCTAAGTGATATGCCAAAAGTAAGTAACATGTAGTATACCCAGTAAAACTTCTGTCATGAGCAAGATAAAGGGAAGAAATATATAAGGAAAAGTTTTATTCTACTTCATGTCTGAGAAAAGAAAGAAAATTAAGAAAGTTACTCATGTAATTTTGTTTCAGGAGTTAAAGTGAAACCTATTTAAGGGATTACCAATTGGATTAGCAGATTTTGTTATACAAAACTAACTATTCAGTAAATTTGATGGATCACCTAAGTTTTTTTGCTCTGATTGAAGTTATTTCTGTGTAAGACATAGAATTCACTTGTAAGTTCCATTCTCTGAAAATACCATTTCCCAGCCAGAACTACACTAAAAAACAAGCATCAACTGCTGACCTTTTAAATTCATCACTCTTTGTAATTCCAATCACAGAAAAATACTTAGGAAAATGTGGCTCTTTCATCTCTGTGTGGTAGTGGACACACAGCTCTTCCTACAGAAGCTGGCAACCTCCAGTTCCTTTCCTCACTTGTGAGAAATGCTTTGAAAAAGCCATTTCCAGCCAAAGTTCTCAGCCTTCTATTTCCTTCTTTACTTAAAATGAGGAAATGATTTGTAGAAAGGGAAAAAAACAATAAAAGGATTCATTTATTGTCTACTTAGCATGTCTGAATTATCTCCTAATTCACATTTTTGCTGACTTTGGGAACTCCTCAAGTCCCTTCTCAGCACTTGACAGGACCAGCTATTTTGTAAATTTTTGTTCTCATAATCAACCTGGGAGTTGATAAAAAAAAAATGCTAAACTTTCTTCAACTTATGTCAGATGTTAGGCTAAGATTACTATATGGAAAGGATCCAAGAAACAAATAAAAATCAAAATTGTATGTGTCTGTGTGTGTGTGGTTTATTTTAAAACATACAATCAACACTGCAAATCTTCACATTACTTATTCTTACAATAAATATCCTGTAACGATAGTTATTTGAGTTAACAATGAAGTAAGTGCCTTTGCATCCCCAAGGAACCACAGATTAGGAAGAGCTAACATTTATTGAGTGCTTGCTACATGACACTTTATGTGCATCATCTCACTTAATCCTCACCTCAGCCTATGATGAGGACACACTTTACAAATGTGAAGAGTGGGACTTAGTAACTAAGTTAAATAAGTTTCCTGAGGTCACATAGCTAGCCATTAAAGTACAGAGCTAGACAGACAATAATTATATTTCACTCTCCATAATAAGTAAGGATGCAGCAAGGATATTACTCATAACATTGCCATTTCTTCTTTATAAAGACTCATGGCAGAAGCCACTGTTGGTCTCAATTCCAAGAATAATTGAGCTTCTCCTGAGTAAATGAATATTCTTATCCTTATATTGCCTACTAATAAATGTACGGCCCTCTTGAAGCAGTGAAAAAAATCTTAAAGCATTTACCCCGTAAGTCTTCCTAACATCCTCATTTTGTTCCCTTCCTCATTTTTCCCTTGAGCCCACTTTCTTCATTTGTGTAATCTGTGTTTCATTTGATCTCGTTTTATCTTCTGTGTCCATAATAGGTATCTGAAAGTTTTTCTGGAACAGAAAGGAGATAAATGTATAAACACATAAACAAAACTGGGATGATAATAGTCTAGAAATGTGAAAGTTATTATTACAGAAAAAATGTCACTCTATGATGAAAAAGTCTTTCAGATCACCGGCATAGTGGATAACTCATAAGTGTCAAAGTAAGAATTTATTTTGAGAGACTAGCTTGTTGTTGGTAGAATTCCTTTCTCAAATGGTAGAATGTCAACTTTTTTCAAAAGAGCTTTGCCATCTCAACAACTTGAAAATTTCAACCTTAGTTTTTCTTCTGAAATTGTCTACAAAACATAAAAATGAAGCTCAGTGGTGAGGATGAGGGAGAGTTGATAACGAGTTGCTGCTGTTTTCTGGGTTTTTCCTTCATTGTGCAAAACGGAATGACTAGGCATGTTTCTTTTTTTTTCTCTAAAACTTCATAATGGAGTATGTTTAATAGTTTAGCATGTAAGTGAATACTTGCATTACTCTTCTCTTTTAAAAAAATGAAATAGCAGAAAACCCCAGAAATGCTGCTCTTTCTCCTTCCTTTATCAATTTCCAGCAAACCAAAACAAGGCACTGTTTCTCCTGGATAAAAAAAGACTCACTTACTGACCAATTCAATGATACCATTTTGTAACCATTTGATATTTTGAAATTACCAATAATATGAAATTATAAGAATTACTGTAATTGTCAATATTGCTATTATTACAACAAATGAGGACCACACAAATAAATAACCAGTGATGAAAGACTTTTTATTTCAATATACTCTATAGTACTACCATTAAAATCATTAAAAGATAGTGTACCTAAGTGGACCAGTACAGAAATTAGCTCCAAAATTTACCAGATTTTTCTCCATCTTCTCTCATATATATCCCTTATGATGTTTTTTAAATGGGTAAAATTACAAAATCTTAATATTCTTCCTTTTTGACAATCACAATATCCTCTCTGTAACTTCAATTTACAAAAGTTGGCATTTTAACATACATAAAACATATTGTGTTGATCAGAATATATCACTTCAAAAGGACTCATTCTGTTTATGTTAGATGAAAAATATGAAAGTGATTTTTATTTTTTTAAAAATTGGAAAATTTTCTGAATTATACCTATAGATAATATTCTTAATTGAATCTATTTAAGAGCAATAAAAGTTCTGAGGTGAGATATTGGCCTTGAATTCAGTACAGTAATTTTTACTTTGGGTGGTTTACATATGGATTCTTCACCTGAGTTCCATATGATTAAATTGTTCAATTGAGAATATTTTCAGTAAGTGTAAAATGAGGAAAATGAGTCTGAGGATACCCTGACCATTTAATCATCCAGGTTCTCCCAGATCCTTGGAATGAACATCAATGAATTGCCTTAGACCTTCCCATCATTCACGTTTTCTACCAAGACTAATACTGATCCCAAGGCTCTTGTAAAATGAGCAAGCACAGACTGCCTAGACTAAATCGGCTCACTGGAATACATACTGAGGAGGCACCTTGAAATTCAGTCTGCTAAAACAAAGACAAAACCCAACAAAACCCTCTATGTCTTACTACATTTCTAAACTCACCTTTCTTTCTTAAAGATAGATTTATTTTCTTTACTGAGGATCTTGGATTAGAAACTTCCCTGGAGAGAATTCAAGCTTGGGTAATGTGACTGGCATGAGCATGTAGAGAGATCACTTCACTGACCACAGAAACAACACCACCTGTGGACTACCACATGGAAGCTGTTTAATTAAACACAGCATCACATGCAGAGTAATTTCTGATGGGAAATGAAGATCCCACTTGAAACTGCTAGGGGCATTAGACAAGCAAAATGTAATTATCTGAACTGAAATCCAGTTGACATCTCTGACAGCAAGTACCAGGGGATCTTTAAGGATCAGATGTTCCATTTTAAGTCAGAGTTCCTGGTTTCAGTGTCCTCTACTCTCCATCTCCTTCTCCCCAAGGTAGAGAGGACACCTTACGCTTAGTCACCAGCACCATTTAATTTGGCTACCAATTCTTCTTGCTATGCAGAGGAGACCAGGTTTATACTAACAGAGTAACTGAGACAAGCATCCAAATATTTTAGGCCAAATGAATTTTGATTCGTTTCAAATTAAAAGGATTGTGTAATACTTATAGAGGCTAGAATTCTGCCTTGTTCTCCTTCCCATTCCAAACAAAACCAGTTTTTCTTGTTTTTTTAAAATTTGCACTTCAACCTCAGATATCTCAGATGGTCTTTCTGTGGTGCTCAATGAAGGCATTCATTTAAATTATGTCTTTTGTAAGTTAATCTCTTAAGAATGAACTCTTCAGCCTTTTAGCCATAGGTACTATGTTTTACGCAGAAACAAAGTGAACAGATTATAACTAGGATATGATCTGAGCTGTGCCAATGATTGGTCTCAATATTTTCAGTATCTCAAGTGAGATTAGTGAACACAATCTCTAAGATGTGCTCTTTGCCTTAAAAAAAAATAAAGAAACTTCAGAAAATTCAAGGATATTAAGAATTAGAGGTAGAAAAGTTTTCTCAGTTTAATTATCTTTTCATGGTGAAGGAAGGAATATTTCTTACAGTATATATATATATATATATATATATATATATATATATATATATATATATAATACATATATACATAGTCTCCATTTTAATTTTTGATATCTCAGCTCACATTGGCTAAAATATCTTCCCCTGGGAATATCTTTTATAATCAGTCTTGGTTGTTAGAAACTTTTCCTTGGTATTTACTCAGATCAATTTTTCCTTTGTTTTAGGTTCATGCTTAACTACATCCCATTGGCCTTCTCTAAACAATTCTTTTCTTTACCCCCTGATTCATCACAGGAAAAACACTGCTCGCTTGCCTGACAAATTTATCATAGTCCTTCTCCTCACTTTTTTTTTTTACTTTGACTCCTCTCCCCCCAACCCTTTAAAGACAGTGATCATTGGTCCTGTTGTATGGTCATTATCCCAGCATAATTATTAACACCAGGGAACTGGTTTGAATAATAAATAATACAGTTACCTTAACCTTAAGACACTGATTGGGTGATATCTTCCTTCCAGACAAAACTTAGAGTAACAGACAATGTACTCAGGAGATCACTCTCATAATTATGTAGAAAAAGTTATGAAACTGAACATAATGGCTACTCTCTTCATGCTCTACTTCTTCATTGCATTAGAATGCTAACATGTTTAGTGTTTATTATGTAACTATTTGTTTAATACCTTCTTTCTGCTTTAGACTAAAGCTTCATGATAGCAGGACCATATTTCTCTGCTTCTTCCCCCTATCCTCAGAACCAGCACAGTGACCATCACATAATTGGTGATTAACAAATATTTGTTGAGTAAAGAAATAAATGAAGTTGGATCTCAGAAAGTCTTAGAGCCTTGTGTAGCCTGAAATCTGCTTTATCTTCTCTATATCACTCCAGTCCTCTCATCAATCTCATCTTTTGGTTTGATTTTATTAAATTATTTGTACTCTGATTTGAATTTGTGGGAATATAGCTAATTGTCAACAAACTACATTCCTACCCTCCCGAGCTCCTGAAATTAAACTCAAAGGAATTTGTGCTCCAAGATTAGTATTTGTCAACTATTGACAAGGATGAATACATCTAGAAAACCCAGATCCTATTAACAAAATTAATCTTATTTAAAATCCTATAACCTACCCATTCATTCACAGCACGGAATCCTGGATTTTACTCTTCTCCAATTTCCAAAAGACATTGCTCTGAATTTATCCATCTCCAATAGCTCTGTTCTGTAGTTCCTTTTTGTAATCCTCTAAATACAGTGCTCTTTCTCTCTTCCTTTCATTGCCAGACTTTTTGAATAAATGGCCTAGCTTTTTTTTTTTTTTTTTTGAAGTATAGTTGAATTACAGTGTTGTGTTACTTACTGCTGTACAGCAAAGTGACTCAGTTGCACAAGTGTGTCAACTATTCAGGAAGAAATCATTGCCTGCTTAGGGACTCTTGACACAGTCGGGTAAGTACTGTACTAATCACCACTTTATTTTCATTAAACACCTATTGATTAGCTAACTCCTACTGCGATGTTAATGAGCTACTGTAGAACAGTTCTGTCTAATTGAAATACAATGTGAGCCACAAACATGAATCAAACATGCAATTTAAAATTTTCTACTACCCACATTAAAAAAAGTAAAAACGAAAGGTGAAATTAATTTTCATAACATATTTTATTTAGCTAAATATATACAAAATATTACTGTTTCAACATATAATCAATATAAAATATTTTTTCTTATGGGAATTTATTTTTTATTAAATTATAGTTGAATTACAATGTTGTGTTAATTACTGTTGTACAGCAAAGTGACTCAGTTATACAAATATATATATGTATATAAATATATATATATATACACACACATCCTTTTTCATATTCTTTTCCATTATGGTTTATCACAGGATACTGAATATAGTTCCCTGTGCTATACAGTAGGACCTTGTTGTTTATCCATTCTATACATACCAGTTTGCATCTGCTAATCCCAAACTCCCAATCCAACCCTCTCTGACTCCCCACCCCCTTGGCAACCACCAGTCTATTCTCTATGTCCCTGATATTGTCTCATAGATAGGTCCATTTGTGTCATCTTTCAGATTCCACATATAAGTGATATCATATGGTATTTGTCTTTCTCTTTCTGACTTCACTTAGTATGATAATCTCTAGTTGCATCCATGTTGCTGCAAATGACATTATTTCATTTTTTTATGGTTGAGTAGTATTCCGTTGTATATATGTACCACGTCTTCTTTATCCATTCATCTGTCAATGGGCATTTAGGTTGTTTGCATGTCTTGGTTATTGTGAACAGTGCTGTTATGAACATAGTGGTAAATGTATCTTTTTGAATTATAGCTTTGTCCTGATATATGCCCAGGAGTGGGATCATATGGTAATTCTATTTTTAGTTTTCTGAGGAACATCCATACTGTTTTCCACACTGGCTGCACCAATTTACATTCCCACCAACAGTGTAGGAGGGTTCTCTTTCTCCACACCCTCTCCAGCATTTCTTATTTGTAGACTTTTTAATGATTGCCATTCTGACTGGTGTCAGGTAGTACCTCACTGTAGTTTTGACCTGCATTTCTCTAATAGTTAGCAATGTTGAGCATCTTTTCATGTGCCCACTGACCATCTGTATTTCTTATTTGGAGAAATATCTCTTTAGGTCTTCTGCCCATTTTTCGACTGGGTTGTTAGCTTTTTTGTTGTTGAGTTGTATGAGCTGTTTCTGTATTTTGGAAATTAAGCCCTTGTCATTTGCAAATATTTTCTCCCATTCTGTAGGTTATCTTTTCATTTTGTTTATGGTTTCCTTTGCTGTGCAAAAGCTTGTAAGTTTGATTAGCTCCCATTTGTTTATTTTCATTTTTATTTCCACTACCTTGGGAGACTGACCTAAGAAAACGTTGGTATGATTTATGTCAGAGAATGTTTAGCTTATGTTCTCTTCTAGGAGTTTTATGGTGTCATGTCTTATGTTTAAGTATTTAAGCCATTTTGAGTTTACTTTTGTGTATAGCAAGAGGGTGTGTTCCATATTCATTGATTAACATGCAGCTGTCCAACTTTCCCAATACCATTTGCTGAAGAGACATTTTCCCATTGTATATTCTTGCCTCCTTTGTTGAAGATTAATTGACTATAGGTGTGTGGGTTTCTTTCTGGGCTCTCTATTCTGTTCCATGGATGCATATGTCTGTTTTTGTGCCAATACCATGAGGTTTTGATTACTGTAGCTTTGTAGTATTGTCTGAAGTCTGGGATGCTTATGCCTCCTGCTTTGTTCCTTTTCTTGAGAATTGCTTTGGCAGTCCTGGGTGTTTTATGGTTCCATGTGAATTTTAGGATTATTTTAGTTCTGTGAAAAAGGTTGTGGGTTTGTCATAAATACTTTTACTATTTTGAGATACATTCCCTCTATACCCACTTTGGTGAGAGTTTTTATCATGAATGGATGTTGAATTTTGTCAAATGCTTTTTCTGTATCTATTGAGATGATCATGTGGTTTTTGTCTTTTCTTTTGTTTTTGTGGTGTATCACATTGATTGATTTGCATATGATGAAACTTTCTTGTGAACTTGGGATGAATCCCACTTGGTCATGGTGTATGATAATGGTGCATGATCCTTTTTATGTGTTGTTGGATTCAGTTTGTTGAGAATATTTACATCTATGTTCATCAAAGATATTGGCCTGTAATTTTCTTTTTTGGTGGTGTCTTTGGCATCTGGTTTTGGTATCAGGGTGATGGTGGTTTCATAGAATTTCCTTGGAAGTGTTCCCTCCGCTTCAATTTTTTGGAAGAGTTTGAAAGGATCATTATAAGTTCTTCTTTGTATGTTTCGTAGAATTCACCTGTGAAGCTGTCTGGTCATAGGGAGTTTTTTAAATTACAGATTCTATTTCAGTTCTAGCGATTGGTCGGTTCCAACTATCTATTTCTTTTTGATTCCGTTTTGGTGGGATGTATACTTCTAGAAACTTGTCCATTTCTTCTAGGTTGTGGAATTTGTTGGCATATAATTGTTCATAGTATTCCCTTATGGTTTTTCATATTTCTGTGGTATCAGCTGTTATGTCTCCTTTTTCATTTCTTATTTTGTTTATTTATGTTCTCTGTTTTCTTCTTGGTGAGCCTGGCTAGAGGTTTGCCTATCTTGTTTATCCTTTTAGAGAAACAGCTCTTGGTTTTACTGAATTTTTCTATAGCTTTTTTAATCTCTATTTTATTTATTTCCTCTCTGATCTTTATTATTTCCTTCCCTCTGCTGACTTTAAGTTTTGTTTTTTCTTCTTTTTCTAATTCTTTTAAGTAGTAAGTTAGGTGGTTTATTTGAGATTTTTCTTGTTTTTGAGGAAGGCCTGTATTGCTATGAACTTCCCTCTAATAACTGCTTTTGTGTATTCTGGTTTTTTTAATGTGTCCTGAAAATATCAAGTTTAATTCTCCTATTGTATCACTTAATATCTTTGTTGCCTTATTGATTCTCTGTCTGGAAGATCTGCCCATTGATGTGAGTGGGGAGTTAAAGTCCATACTATTATCGTATTCCTGTCAATTTCTCCCTTTATGTCTGTTAGTATTTGTTTTATGTATTTGGATGCTCCTATATTAGGTACATATATATTGACAAGTGTAAAATTCCCTTCTTGTATTGATCCTTTTACCATCATATAGTGCCCTTCTTTATCTTGCTTTATGGTCTTTGTTTTAAAGTCTATTTTGTCTGATATGAGTACTGCAACCCCCACTTTCTTGTCATTTCTGTTTGCATTAAATATTTTTTTCCATCCCCTCACTTTCAATCTATGTATGTTCTTTTACCTAAAGTGGGTCTCTTGTAGGCAGCATATCTTAGGCTTTTTTTTTTTTATCCAGTCTGCCACTTTGTGTCTTTTGATGGGAGCATTTAGTCCATTGACATTTAAAGTAATTATTGGTAGATATCTATTTATTGCCATTTTAAACCTTGTTTTTCTGTTGGTTTTATATTTCTTCTTTGTCTCTTTCTTTTTCTTTTTTGTTTTTCCTTTTGTGGCCTGATGATTTTCTTTTGTATTATACTTATGTTCTCTCCTTTTTGGTCTTTTTAAATCTATTGTATGTTTTAAATTTGTGGTTACCCTGTTTTTCAATTATGCTAACCCCTTCCTTTATCTACTTGCCTTAGATTAGTAGTTGTATAAGCTCAAACACATTCTAGGGGGAAAAACTCTACATTTTCTTACTCTCCTCCCCCACATTTTATAATTTTGATGTCCTCTTTTAATCTTGATGTTTATCCTTTTGCTGTTCATTGTGGTTATCACCACTTTCATGGAAAATTTAAGTGATTTATTTTCCAATTGTGACTTTCTCTTTCCTATAGATTTTTACTTCTTTTCTATTTAGAGAAAACTTTTCAATATTTCCTTCAGGATAAGTTTAGTATTGCTTTATTCTTTTAGTTTTTGCTTGCCTAAGAAATTATTTATCTCTCTTTCTGTTCTAAATGATAATCTTGCTGGGTAGAGTATCCTAGGTTGCAGATTTTCCCCTTTCAGTACTTTGAATATATCTTGCCACTCCTTTCTGGCCTGCAACATTTCTGTAGAGAAATCAGCTGATAGCCTTACTTGGGTTCCCTTGTAACTGACTCTTTGTTTTTCTCTTGCTGCCTTTAGAATCTTCTCTTTATCAACTTTTGCCATTTTTATTATAATATGTCTTGGTACATGTCTGTTTGGGTTTATCTTGTTTGGGACTCTCTGTGCTTCCGGTACCTGGATATATGTTTTCTGCTTTAGGTTTAGGAAGTTTTCAGCCATAATTTCTTCAAATATATTTTTGATCCCCTTTTCCCTTTCTTCCACTTCTAGAATCCCTATTATGTGTAGTTTGGCATGCTTTATAGGTTTCTTTTATTGCTTTCTTTTTTTTTTTTTTTTTTAATTTGGCTTTCTGTCTTCTGTCCTGATTGGGTGATTTCCATTATTTTATCTTCCTGGTCACTTATTTGTTCTTCTGCATTATTCATTTTGCTATTCATTGCCTTTAGCTCAGCTTTCATCTCTGCAAATGAGTTTTCTAATTTTTCTTGGTTCCTCTTTATAGTTTCTAGTCCCCTTTTACAGAACTCTGCATTTCTGTCAATAGCCTTTCTTACTTCTTTCAGTATTTTTATTATCTCCTTTTTGAAATTGGTGTCTGAAATTAGACCGAAGAGTTCTGCTTCATTGTTTGTTCTTTCAGTGGAATGTTCTTGGTCTTTTAACTTGGAGTGGTTCCTCTACTTCTTCATTTTACTTATATTTCTCTTACTCTGTGAGTTTAGGAGAAACAATTATCTACTGTGGTCTTGGAGGGCTATTTATATGTAGGGTCTTCCCTGTGTAGCCTTGGTGCAAGGGCTGTTTTTAGCCCTTGGAGGGCTGTTTCTCACTTATTTGAATGTTACCTTAATTATGTACAATACCATTCCACACTTCGATTTCTGTTCCTACCCTTATTTTTCCTTTTCTTTCTCTGCTGCCTTAGTCTGCCTCTTTGAGTTCATTTCCTCCACAGTCCCAGCATTCTACTCCACTCAGCCACACTGGCGTAATCTTAGCTCAGGACTTGTGTGCTTACTCTTCCCTCTGCCTGAAATGCATTCTCCCTTAATCTTCTATAGCTCTCTCCTACAACTTTCAGATTTCTGCTCACCTTTCCAAAGAGTCTTGTCCTCCATCACTCTCTATCCCTGACATTGCACTTACTGCCTGACTATGATGTATTTATCATTTCCATATCTGCTCACTAGAATGTAAATATTGAATATGAAGAAGGAATTTTCTTTCTTTTTTAATCTTTCTTTTCTGAATTATCTCCAGAAACTACAACAGAATTGGAGCTCAATAAATACTTGTTGAATAAATTATGTCTGATTTTTGTTATTTTTTTCCTTATGTATAATAATAAATTTTAATATTCTCATGTTCTCCATCTTGCTGGGATCATCTTTTCTTCCCTCATTGTATCATAAATGAGATTAACTGCTGAAATTTTTTCTACAAATTCCACAGAAATCGATGCCTGGGAAGAAGGAACAATTCCTGAGCTTCTTTTCTGCTGTTTCCCTCTTGCACCAAATTGCTGGGTTAGGTCTCCCTCCACTACCTCTAGCTGTCAGATAAGCCATGACCCTCACCCATTCTCAGTATCTCAAATCTGCTTAGAAAAGGTGGATTAGCCTCTCAGATTTCCTTTGCATAAACAAAGGGAACTTTAAAAGAGCACCCCAGTCAAATAAGCCAGTGAATCTTGCTACCATCCCTGTATATTGTCTTCTTTTTTTATTGTAGGATTCCATTTATATGAAAAGTCTATAATAGGCAAATCCATAGGGACAGAGGTTGGTTAATGTATGCCTAGGGCTGGGAAGTGCACCCCATATATTGTTAATGTCTGACATTTTCTCTTCCTGCTACAATAAGTGATTAAAAACTAGTAACTCATACTAGTGATTAACATGAATTATTTCTTAATTTCCCAACACACATTCAGTCCTCACAACAACTCAATGAAGTAGGTACTGTAACTCATACTAGTGATTAACATGAATTATTTATTAATTTCCCAACACACATTTGGTCCTCACAACAACTCAATGAAGTGGGTACTGTTATTAAATTCCCATTAACGGATAAAGAAAATTAAGCTTAGAAATTTAACTAATTTGCCACTTAAATAATTTGTGAAAGAATCAGATCTGACTCAAAACCAACCACCTTATCCCACTTTCATGATAATACTAAATCTCTTTTGGATCAAGTGGAAGTGTGAATTAATGAATAAATGAATGATTAATTGCATCTATTTCCCATATTATAAATGGTTTTAATAATGTACTTTCAAGTTAAATATATGGAAGAGCTAGTTTTTCCCCAGGGAGAGCATCCTATGACTAGTGCCCATTGAGCATAAAGAGCCTGAGTGACCTTTGTCAAAGATTTAGCAGAGGATGCTTCTGCACTGCATAAGAGGCATAAATCTATAATCTCCAAGGTCCCTTCAAGATCAAGTGATGCATTCTATGATTCCAAGACACTCCCATAAAGTGGAAATTTCAGAATCACGAATGACTAGCTGTAGTCTATATAAAAATAAGTAAAAATAATCTAATTTGGTCTTTCTTTATGATCTTCTGAAAAAGAATCATTTTAGGATGAACCCAGTAGATAACAATAAAAAATATCAACATTTTGAACTCTATCAACTTTAATTCATATTTTCCTTTAAGTTTACACTTTTGAAGCACTGATTTTTCTCAAGAGTCGGAGAAAATTAAAATGGTAAATTACAAGCACTTTGTGTTCCTGGAACAAACTACCCAAATGCTAGAAATGCCAGTTTCAGCATGTGCTGAGAAAGCAGTCAGATGTTAGCCAGCTGAAACAATATCTCCCAGTGCATCTAAATAAAAAATTCATCTTCATTTAAAAATTGGAAATCAAAATGGAGTTCAAAATTCCCAATAAGAGTCAAGAAACTGTAAGTACTAGTGAATCTATAAACCTGCTCTTTGCCAGAGGTATCCATAGAGTTCATAGAACACTGAGAATGAAACAGTAAATAAAATTCTAGATACAATCACTTACCTTCTGATTTCTGTACATTGAGCTAATAATAGTAAAGATGCTCATTATTTATTTGGTTAATTATTTGTGATTTTCACATGCCAAATTCTGATCTGGAAGAATGAGATCATATGCCCCAGCACTGGGAGGTGCAGGAAAGAGGAGGAGAGGTGATCCATGCAGATCATGGGGAGAGCTAGGGAGGGGGAGGGTCAGCCCTTACTCCCACCAAATCTCTAACAGGGAAAATGAATAAAACTGTCAAGCAAACAGAACAAAGTGCTGAAGAGCCTTGAAAACTTTAGAAGTAAGCATTCATTCTCAGAGTCACAGAAAAAAATTAGGTTTAATTCCATAGATATTAGTTTGAAGAAAAATGAAATTTGAATTATAATTGAGACATAAAGCCTGGATACTTTGGTTTTTCACTAGAGCTCACCACCATCTGATGAGCCAAGATGAACAAGAGCATGTTTCCCAAAGTGTGGCACACAAACCTCAAGCATTAGGATTATAAGGGAGTTGATAAAAGAATACTGAACTGAGTCTCAGGGAAGATGGCGGAAGAGTAAGAGGTGGAGATCACCTTCCTCCCCACAGATACATCAGAAATACATCTACACGTGGAACTGCTCTTATAGAACACCCACTGAATGCTGGCAGAAGACATCAGACCTCCCAAAAGGCAAGAAACTCCCCCGCGTACCTGGGTGGGGCAAAAGAAAAAACAGAGACAAAAGAATAGGGACGGGACCTGCACCAATGGGAGGGAGCTGTGAAGGAGGAAAGGTTTCCACACACTAGGAAGCCGATTCGTGAGCAGAGACTGCGGGTGGCGGAGAGGGGAAGCTTCAGAGCCACGGAGGAGAGCGCAGCCACAGGGGTGTGGAGGGCAAAGCGGAGAGATTCCCGCACAGAGGATCGGTGCCCACCAGCACTCACCAGCCAGAGAGGCTTGTCTACTCACCCGCCGGGGCGGGTGGGGGCTGGGAGCTGAGGCTCGGGCTTCGGTCGGATCGCAGGGAGAGGACTGGGGTTGGCTGCGTGAACACAGCCTGAAGGGGCTAGTGCACCACAGCTAGCCGGGAGGGAGTCTGGGAAAAGGTCTGGAGCTGCCAAAGAGGCAAAAGACTTTTTCTTGCCTCTTTGCTTCCCGGTGCGCGAGGAGAGGGGATTAAGAGCGCTGCTTAAAGGAGCTCCAGAGACGGGGGTGAGCCGCAGCTATCAGCGTGGACCCCAGAGATGGGCATGAGATGCTAAGGCTGCTGCTGCCACCACCAAAAAGCCTGTGTGCGAGCACTGGTCACTATCCACACGGCCCCTCCTGGGAGCCTGTGCAGCCCGCCACAGGCAGGGTCCCATGATCCAGGAAAAACTTCCCCAGGAGAATGCACGGCGCACCTCAGGCTGGTGCAACGTCATGCCAGTCTCTGCCGCTGCAGGCTCGCCCCGCATCCGTACCCCTCCCCCACCCCCACCGCCTGAGTGAGCCAGAGCCCCTGAATCAGCTGCTCCTTTAACCCCGTCCTGTCTGAGTGAAGAACAGACTCCCTCAGGCGACCTACACGCAGAGGCAGGGCCAAATCCAAAGCTGAACCTCAGGAGCTGTGCGAGCAAAGAAGAGAAAGGGAAATTTCTCCCAGCAGCCTCGGAAGCAGTGGATTAAAGCTCCACAATCAACTTGATGTACCCTGCATCTGTGGAATACCTGAATAGACAACAAATCATCCCAAATTGAGGAGGTGGACTTTGGGAGCAAGATATATTATTTTTTCCCCTCTTCCTCTTTTTGTGAGTGTGTATGTGTATGCTTCTGTGTGAGATTTTGTCTGTATAGCTTTGCTTTCACCATTTGTCCTAGGGTTCTGTCCATCCATTTTTGTTTGTTTGTTAGTTTTTTACTTAAAAAAATTTTTTTCTTAAGAATTATTTTTTATTTTAATAACTATTTTATTTTATCTTACTTTATTTTATTCTATTTTATTTTACCCTCTTTCTTTCTTTCTTTCTATTTTTTCTCAATTTATTCTGAGCCGTGTGAATGAAAGACTCTTGGTACTCCAGCCAGGCATCAGGGCTGTGCCTCTGAGGTGGGAGAGCCAACTTCAGAACACTGGTCCACAAGAGACCTCCCAGCTCCATGTAATACCAAATGACGAAAATCTCCCAGAGATCTCCATCTCAACACCAAGACCCAGCTTCACTCAACGACCAGCAGGCTACAGTGCTGGACACCCTATGCCAAACAACTAGCAAGACAGGAACACAACCCCATCCATTAGCAGACAGGCTGCTTAAAATCATAATAAGGCCACAGACACCCCAAAACACACCACCAGAGGTGGATGTGCCCACCAGAAAGACAAGATCCAGCCTCATCCACCAGAACACAGGCACTACTTCCCTCCACCAGGAAGCCTACAAAACCCACTGAACCAACCTTAGCCAATGGGGACAGACACCAAAAACAATGGGAACTACGAACCTGAAGCCTGCAAAAAGAAGACCCCAAACACAGTAAGATAAGCAAAATGAGATGACAGAAAAACACACAGCAGATGAAGGAGCAAGATAAAAACACACCAGACCTAACAAATGAAGAGGAAATAGGCAGTCTACCTGAAAAAGAATTCAGAATAATGATAGTAAAGATGATCCAAAATCTTGGAAACAGGATAGACAAAATGCAAGAAACATTTAACAAGGACCTAGAAAAACTAAAGAGTAAAGAAGCAATGATGAACAACACAATAAATGAAATTTAAAATACTCTAGAAGGGATCAATAGCAGAATAACAGAGGCAGAAGAACGGATAAGTGACCTGGAAGATAAAATAGTGGAAATAACTACTGCAGAGCAGAATAAAGAAAAAGAATGAAAAGAACTGAGGACAGTCTCAGAGACCTCTGGGACAACATTCGAATTATAGGGGTCCCAGAAGAAGAAGAGAAAAAGAAAGGGACTGAGAAAATATTTGAAGAGATTATAGTTGAAAACTTCCCCAATATGGGAAAGGAAACAGTTAATCAAGTCCTGGAAGCACAGAGAGTCCCATACAGGATAAATCCAAAGAGAAACACGCCAAGACACATATTAATCAAACTATCAAAAATTAAATATAAAGAAAACAAATTAAAAGCAGCAAGGGAAAAACAACAAATAACACACAAGGGAATCCCCATAAGGTTAACAGCTGATCTTTCAGAAGAAACTCTGCAAGCTAGAAGGGAGTGGCAGGACATATTTAAAGTGATAAAGGAAAAAAACCTACAACCAAGATTACTCTACCCAGCAAGGATCTCATTCAGATTTGATGGAGAAATTAAAACCTTTACAGACAAGCAAAAGCTGAGAGTTCAGCACCACAAAACCAGCTTTACAACAAATGCTAAAGGAACTTCTCTATGCAAGAAACACAAGAGAAGGAAAACACCCATAATAACAAACCCAAAACATTTAAGAAAATGAGAATAGGAACAAACATATTGATAATTACCTTAAATGTAAATGGATTAAATGCTCCCACCAAAAGACACAGACTGGCTGAATGGATACAAAAACAAGACCCGTATATATGCTGTCTACAAGAGACCCACTTCAGACCTAGGGACACATACAGACTGAAAGTGAGGGGATGGAAAAAGATATTCTGTGCAAATGGAAATCAAAAGAAAGCTGGAGTAGCAATTCTCATATCAGACACAATAGACTTTAAAATAAAGACTATTACAAGAGACAAAGAAGGACACTACATAATGATCAAGGGATCGATCCAAGAAGAAGATATAACAATTGTAAATATTTATGCACCCAACATAGGAGCACCTCAATACATAAGGCAAATACTAACAGCCATAAAAGAGGAAATCGACAGTAACTCAATCATAGTAGGGGACTTCTTTAACACCCCACTTTCACCAACGGACAGATCATCCAAAATGAAAATAAATAAGGAAACACAAGCTTTAAATGATACATTAAACAAGATGGACTTAATTGATATTTATAGGACATTCCACCCCAAAACAACAGAATACACATTTTTCTCAAGTGTTCATGGAACATTCTCCAGGATAGATCATATCTTGGGTCACAAATCAAGCCTTGGTAAATTTAAGAAAATTGAAATCGTATCAAGTATCTTTTCCGACCACAGCGCTATGAGACTACATATCAATTACAGGAAAAGATCTGTAAAAAATACAAACACATGGAGGCTAAACAATACACTACTTAATAATTAAGTGATCACTGAAGAAATCAAAGGGGAAATCAAAAAATACCTAGAAACAAATGACAATGGAGACACGACAACCCAAACCCTATGGTATGCAGCAAAAGCCGTTCTAAGAGAGAAGTTTTTAGCAATACAATCCTACCTTACGAAACAGGAAACATCTCAAATAAAAAACCTAACCTTGCCCCTAAAGCAATTAGAGAAAGAAGAACAAAAAAACCCAAAAGTTAGCAAAAGGAAAGAAATCATAAAGATCAGACATAAATGAAAAAGAAATGAAGGAAACGCTAGCAAAGATCAATAAAACTAAAAGCTGGTTCTTTGAGAAGATAAACAAAATTGATAAACCATTAGCCAGACTCATCAAGAAAAAAAGGGAGAAGACTCAAATCAATAGAATTAGAAATGATAAAGGAGAAGTAACAACTGACATTGCAGAAATACAAATGATCATGAGAGATTACTACAAGAAACTATATGCCAATAAAATGGACAACCTGGAAGAAATGGACAAATTCTTATAAATGCACAACCTGCCGAGACTGAACCAGGAAGAAATAGAAAATATGAACAGACCAATCACAAGCACTGAAATTGAAACTGTGATTAAAAATCTTCCAACAAACAAAAGCCCAGGACCAGATGGCTTTACAGGTGAATTCTATCAAACATTTAGAGAAGAGCTAACCTATCCTTCTCAAACTCTTCCAAAATATTGCAGAGGGAGGAACACTCCCCAACTCATTCTACGAGGCCACCATCACCCTGATACCAAAACCAGACAAAGATGTCACAAAGAAAGAAAACTACAGGCCAATATCACTGATGAACATAGATGCAAAAATCCTGAACAAAATACTAGCAAACAGAATCCAACAGCACATTAAAAGGATCATACACCATGATCAAGTGGGGTTTATTCCAGGAATGCAAGGATTCTTCAATATACACAAATCAATCAGCGTGATACACCATATTAATAAATTGAAGGAGAAAAACCATATGATCATCTCAATAGATGCAGAGAAAGCTTTTGACAAAATTCAACACCCATTTATGATAAAAGCCCTGCAGAAAGTAGGTATAGAGGGAACTTTCCTCAACATAATAAAGGCCATATATGACAAGCCCACAGCCAACATTGTCCTCAATGGTGAAAAACTGAAATCGTTTCCACTAAGATCAGGAAAAAGACAAAGTTGCCCACTCTCACCACTATTATTCAACATAGTTTTGGAAGTGTTAGCCACAGCAATCAGAGAAGAAAAAGAAATAAAAGGAATCAAAATCAGAAAAGAAGAAGTAAAGCTGTCACTCTTTGCAGATGACATGATACTCTACATAGAGAATCCTAAAGATGCTACCAGAAAACTACTAGAGCTAATCAATGAATTTGGTAAAGTAGCAGGATACAAAATTAATGCACAGAAATCTCTTGCATTCCTATACAGTAATGATGAAAAATCTGAAAGTGAAATTAAGAAAACACTCCCATTTACCATTGCAACAAAAAGAATAAAAAATCTAGGAATAAACCTACCTAAGGAGACAAAAGACCTGTATGCCGAAAATTGTAAGACACTGATGAAAGAAATTAAAGATGATACAAAGAGATGGAGAGATATACCATGTTCTTGGATTGGAAGAATCAACATTGTGAAAATGACTCTACTACCCAAAGCAATCTACAGATTCAATGCAATCCCTATCAAACAACACTAGCATTTTTCACAGAACTAGAACAAAAAATATCACAATTTGTATGGAAACACAAAAGACCCTGAATATCCAAAGCAATCTTGAGAATGAAAAATGGAGCTGGAGGAATCAGGCTCCCTGACTTCTGACTATACTACAAAGCTACAGTAATCAAGACAATATGGTACTGGCACAAAAACAGAAACATAGATCAATGGAACAAGATAGAAAGCCCAGAGATTAACCCACGCACCTATGGTCAACTAATCTATGACAAAGGAGGCAAAGATATACAATGGAGAAAAGACAGTCTCTTCAATAAGTGGTGCTGGGAAAACTGGACAGCTACATGTAAAAGAATGAAATTAGAATACTCCCTAACACCATACACAAAAATAAACTCAAAATGGATTAGAGACCTAAATGTAAGACTGGACACTATAAAACTCTTAGAGGAAAACATAGGAAGAACACTCTTTGACATAAATCACAGCAAGATCTTTTTTGATCCACCTCCTAGAGTAATGGAAATAAAAACAAAAATAAATAAGTGGGACCTAATGAAACTTCAAAGCTTTTGCACAGCAAAGGAAACCATAAACAAGACCAAAAGACAACCCTCAGAATGGGAGAAAATATTTGCAAATGAATCAACGGACAAAGGATTAATCTCCAAAATATATAAACAGCTCATTCAGCTCAATATCAAAGAAACAAACACCCCAATCCAAAAATGGGCAGAAGACCTAAATAGACATTTCTCCAAAGAAGACATACAGACGGCCACGAAGCACATGAAAAGATGCTCAACATCACTAATTATTAGTGAAATGCAAATCAAAACTACAATGAGGTATCACCTCACTCCTGTTAGAATGGGCATCATCAGAAAATCTACAAACAACAAATGCTGGAGAGGGTGTGGAGAAAAGGGAACCCTCTTGCACTGTTGGTGGGAATGTAAATTAATACAGCCACTATGGAGAACAATATGGAGGTTCCTTAAAAAACTAAAAATAGAATTACCATATGACCCAGCAATCCCACTACTGGGCATATACCCAGAGAAAACCGTAATTCAAAAAGACACATGCACCCGAATGTTCGTTGCAGCACTATTTACAATAGCCAGGTCATGGAAGCAACCTAAATGCCCATCAACAGACGAATGGATAAAGAAGTGTGGTACATATATACAATGGAATATTACTCAGCCATAAAAAGGAACGAAATTGAGTCATTTGTTGAGACGTGGATGGATCTAGAGACTGTCATACAGAGTGAAGTAAGTCAGAAAGAGAAAAACAAATATCGTATATTAATGAATGTATGTGGAACCTAGAAAAATGGTACAGATGAGCCAGTTTGCAGGGCAGAAGTTGAGACGCAGATGTAGAGAATGGACATATGGACACCAAGGGGGGAAAACGGCGGTGAGGTGGGGATGGTGGTGTGCTGAATTGGGCGATTGGGATTAACATGTATACACTGATGTGTATAAAACTGATGCCTAATAAGAACCTGCAGTATAAAAAAACAAACAAAACAACTAATACTAAACTTTCATTGGGTTATTTGTATGGAAATATGTTAATATAAATGTTTCAGACATTACATGAAGTTTATAAAAATCTTATATTTGTATTTGTATGGAAATATGTATGGAAATATGTTAATATAAATGTTTCAGACATTACATGAAATTTCTAAAAATCTTATATTTGTATTTGTATGGAAATATGTATGGAAATATGTTAATATAAATGTTTCAGACATTACATGAAATTTCTAAAAATCTTATATTTGTATTTGTATGGAAATATGTATGGAAATATGTTAATATAAATGTTTCAGACATTACAGGAAACTTCTAAAAATCTTATATGTTCTGGTATAATGTTATAAGTAATAATCCTAGTTATTACTTTAAAATGTATATCTCAGAAATAACTAATTTTCTTGTCAACTGCATTATTATGAACTTTCATCAAATCTTTAACCATGGTCATTTTTAAGTCTTTTGTCATTTACAGACAGTTCTGGGTGTACTCTGATGATTTTGCAAATATGTTCCTATAAAAGGGTTTCATCTTCAAGAAATTCATGGAAAAGACTCTGACAAGTACAGGTTTCTGGTAACTGACTGTACTGCTGAACTGAATGAATAAGCATTTTCAGAACTCTAATGAAAAACTGATGAACTCATAAAAGTGCTAACAAAAGATCAAGATGAAAAAAAAAATTAATTACATGGGACTGAGTGAACTGATGAGGATGAGTATAATTTTTGTGACTTTCTGTCTGAATTAAAAAAAAAAAATCCCACAAGGACTCAGAGGCAAAGAATATACAAATCAATTTTCACTGCAAAGTAAAGGAGCTGTTACAGTGGAGGATTACTGGACTGAATGTCAATATTATGACATAGTATGAGTGTGTTTCATGTTTGGTAATTGCAATCACTGTTGCTTTTGTTGTGGTCATCCATGTACAATGCTTGGTGTCAGTCTATTTATCTCTTGTAAAAATAAAATACAGTGTGTGTGTGTGGAAAAAAAAAAAAAGAGAGTTTGGTACTGGCACAAAAACAGAAATATAGATCAATGGAACAGGATAGAAAGCCCAGAGATAAACCCACGCACATATGGTCACCTTATCTTTGATAAAGGAGGCAAGCATATACAGTGGAGAAAAGACAGCCTCTTCAATAAGTGGTGCTGGGAAAACTGGACAGGTACATGTAAAAGTATACAATTAGAACACTCCCTAACACCATACACAAAAATAAACTCAAAAGGGATTAAAGACCTAAATGTAAAGCCAGACACTATCAAACTCTTAGAGGAAAACATAGGCAGAACACTCTTTGACATAAATCACAGCAAGATCCTTTTTGACCCAGCTCCTAGAGAAATGGAAATCAAAACACAAAGAAACAAATGGGACCTAATGAAACTTAAAAGCTTTTGCACAGTAAAGGAAACCATAAACAAGACCAAAAGACAACCCTCAGAATGGGAGAAAATATTTGCAAATGAAGCAACTGACAAAGGATTAATCTCCAAATTTACAAGCAGCTCATGCAGCTCAATAACAAAAAACAAACAACCCAATCCAAAAATGGGCAGAAGACCTAAACAGACATTTCTCCAAAGAAGATATACAGATGGCCAACAAACACATGAAAGAATGCTCAACATCATTAATCATTAGAGAAATGCAAGTCAAATCTACAATGAGATATCATCTCACACCGCTCAAAATGGCCATCATCAAAATATCTAGAAACAATAAATGCTGGAGAGGGTGTGGAGAAAAGGGAACCCTCTTGCACTGTTGGTGGGAATGTAAATTGATACACCTACTATGGAGAACAGTATGGAGGTTCCTTAAAAAACTAAAAATAGAACTACCATACGACCCAACAATCCCACTACTGGGCATATACCCTGAGAAAACCATAATTCAAAAAGAGTCATGTACCAAAATGTTCATTGCAGCTCTATTTACAATAGCCAGGACATGGAAGCAACCTACGTGTCCATAATTGGATGAGTGGATAAAGAAGATGTGGCACATATATACAATGGAATATTACTCAGCCATAAAAAGAAATGAAATGGAGTTACTTGTAGTGAGGTGGATGGAGTTAGAGTCTATCATACAGAGTGAAGTAAGTCAGAGAGAGAAAAACAAATACAGTATGCTAACAAATATATATGGAATCTAAGGGGGAAAAAATTGGTCATGAAGAACCTAGTGGTAAGACGGGAATAAAGACACAGACCTACTAGAGAATGGACTTGAGGATATGGGGAGGGGGAAAGGTAAGCTGTGACAAAGTGAGAGAGTGGCATGGACATATGTATACTACCAAACGTAAAATAGATAGCTACTGTGAAGCAGCCACATAGCACAGGGAGATCAGCTCGGTGCTTTGTGATCACCTAGAAGGGTGGGATACGGAAGGTGGGAGGGAGGGAGATGCAAGAGGGAAGAGATATGGGAACATATGTATATGTATAACTGATTCACTTTGTTGTAGAGCAGAAGCTGACACACCACTGTAAAGCAATTATACTCCAATAAAGATGTTAAAAAAAAAAAAAAGAATACTGATACTACAGTTTGAAAATTAGGGGGACTTGAATAACATATTTAGGTAACTAATATTTTTTAGAGCAATGTGAAGTGCAGGATTATGATTAGTTTTGAGTACAAGAATGAAGAAAGAGCAAGCTTAGCTTTCAGAAAACAGAAAGCAAATTTAGAAAAAAAATATTGTAATATAAAGAAGAGAGCTAAAACCAATTTTCTCTTTTCTAATTCCCCTTTGTTCTTAGAACAAAAAGGAGAGGCATTACACTAATAGAGTTCCACTAGTTTGTTTGTAGACATTTAATGTGTCTTTAAAAGGCCTTTTTTTCATTTTACCATGCTTCTTCTACACCCAATCTTACTTTCCTTATCTATCCTTTCTGTTTTTGCATGTTGGAACGTGTAAAATTGACACTAATCCAGGGCTAATCTTAGGCAATACTGTGAAATAATAAAAGCTTTTCTAAATGGGTAATTGAGAGGTTTCCTCTCAATTAGGATAATGTTAACTAGCAGGAAAATGCTAGTTTCCTGTGGCTACTATAAAAAAAATTGTCACAAACTAGGTGGCTTAAGACTAGAGAGATTTATTCTCTCACTATTCTGGAGGCCAGGAGTTAAAAGTCAAGGTGCTGACAGGGCAGTGCCCTCTCCAAAGGCTCTGGAGAAGAATCCATCCCATGTCCGCCTCCCAGCTTCTGGTAGGTAACAGCAGTCCTTGGTTGTCCTTGGCTTAGAGATGCATCACTCCAGTCTCTGCCTCCATCTTCACATGGTGTAACCCCCTGGGTATCTCTGTCTTCACATGGAATTCCCCACTGAGTCTGTGTCCAAATTTCTCTCCTTTTATAAGGGTCTACCCCAATTCAGTATGACCTCTTCTTAATGTGATTACATCTGCAAAGATCCTATTTCCAAATTAGGTCACATTCACAGGTTCTGGGGATTATGACATGGACACCTCTTTTCAAGGGCTACCATTTAACACACTGCAGAGGAAATAGAATTTAAAAGCAGGGTAGATTTTCACCTGTCTGAAATGATTTGGATGTAGTCTTGCCTGATGTGGAATAGATTAAGTTACTCTTCGAGGCCATTCCCAATCATTTCTATTCTATAATTTTATAATCAGGTCAGAATTTGTGTTTCTAAAACCATGGCTAAAAAGAAGGAAAAAAATTCTAAGCAAATTTATCCTGAGTAAATTAAATACAATGTATTCTATTTTCAAAAATTTAAATTTACAAAAATATTTTATTCTGAAAGACAACAATACATTTTCATACCCAATTTTGAACAATGAAATGTTTTTTAACGTTTAGTGATTTATTAAATGGTGTGAATCTCAAAGGTGAGCTAATTTATACCCTGAATTGACATTAATTTAACATCAATCTTCTCAAATCTTTCTATTGCGTTATACAGGTCAGATTTAGACAGAAAATTTAAAAGACATAATATGTGCTAAAACAAAGTCTTAGCATGGATATTTTGTCCTTTCTGTGTCTGTGCCAACTCCTTCTCTTATTCTCCAACTCAAAGTTTGAAAAATTCCTATGTTTTCTGAAGGACTTCATTCTAGTGGAGATTTAAGGAAAAGGAGAAGAGTATTGTGGTGAAATGTATCAACTCCCACTATCATTGTCTTTGCATCTTGAAGTAACTTAGGTGTTCTAGAGTTCATAGTTTAAGCCCATATAACCTGGGAGGTAAGCTCTATTTCCTAAATGCTCTCATTGATAGAAAACTGATTGAAAGACACAACAGTGAGGAGATTCAAATGAGGAACACAATTGAGGAAGAGAAGAGAGATGCCAAAATGCAGGAAAACGAGATTAGCTTCTACTTCACGGCATTTCCAGGTTCATCTTTGGAACTTGCTCTCTACCCTTTGGAGCATTCAGAAATACTTCTGATAGTGAGGTACTCAAAGGATCACCTCACAAAATTCTTGACTTTTAAGGTTAAAATCAGGAAAAACCAAGGGGGAAAATAGCACAGGCACATATATGCACACACAGTGTTATACCCTGCATGACTGGTACTGACAAGTGTTTGAAGGCCAACTCCATGAAGTAACCACAACTGTCCAAAAACCCAAGTGATCCTCTGAAAATCTATAATTCATCAAACAAAAGAAAATGTACTATGTGGTCAATTTAACAGGATTTCAAGTGGAATAAAGTATATAGCATCTATTTCTTTTCTTATTCCCTAGTTGTCGTTCAAATCAGTGGTCTCTAAAGCAGGGTATGCAAGAGCATCTATTAGGATGAAAAAAGAACATCTATTTACACTTATTTTAATCTTAAAACATAAGAAAGAAATCAAGTTTTACTTATATTTAAAATATAGAGTAGTGTCTATAATTTATACATTAAAAAGCATATATTGAGATACAGACTCATAAAATATTTTTATTTATATAAATACATGATCAGAAAAATTTAGAAACCTTGATTTAATAAAATAATCTAGTTACTTTTTTCTTTCTTGTGAAAGCACAGATCTTTAAGTTTATAGTTTCCAGATATCTGGATTTTATATGGATATAAATTATATGGTACATATCATATTCATTTAAATATGGGTATACACTATATAAAAGGTCTTGGAATACTTCTTTTGGGTCATTTCAGGTTAATTCTGGTTCACAGGCTCAAGAAGCAAATAATTCAATGCTATGATATTTACATAAGAATTTCCACTATGTCACATCTCTAATAAAGTATCTTCCAACAAAATTATACTCTAACCATTTAGTAGTTTGGAAAGTATAGAGAAAGGAAAAGATCAAATTTAGCGATTTCTTCAACCTTCATAAAAAGTCTGTATTTACTAATGTTACATACAGGACACCCTGAAATATAAATATTGCAGTCCAAAACACAGGAGTTTTTAGATTCCATGTATGAGCTGAATTCTCTTTCCCTCCTTGACATTTCTAATTCACTAGAGAAGAATGTGAATAACCTAGAGACTTGTTTTAAGAATTGACCAATGACTTTTTTGTGCAGGAGCTGTCTTTCACTTGCTTTAAAGCTCACTCAAATAGCTAGCCTCAGTGGTAGTATCAAGACAAATTGATATGTCATAGTCACATCACTAGGAGTGACACAAACATTTATTTTGAACAATAGTTCAAGTACAAAAGTTGGAGATATAATCTGTGCTTTCTGCATGCCACCATAACTCCCCATTTGGGGCTGGATTTCCATCAGTTGCAATTGAAAAAGTCTTATTAACACAAGGGATCATATACTAGAACATATTCAGATGATTACCGTAATAATGTCACTCTTCCACTTTCTAGATATATGTATATAGGAAACCTCCAAATAGCCTGAAGTCAATCACACAACTGTGGCTACACTCACTGAGTGTGTCAAACTTGTGACCATCATATATTACATGTCTTAATTCACACATACACATACACCTACACACACACGCACATGTGCGTGCACACACACACACACACTCACACACACAGGTCTCATAGTATTGTCCTAATGTAGCTTAACAGAGAGTACTACATAGAGTTCTTTATCCAACAAGCATAACTGACTGACCGACGGCAACATAATGCTTGAATTTCCTCCAGTCATACCTACCCACTGTATAATCTGTTTATTTCTCCTTTGATATTATTTTATTTTCTTCCCTTCTAATTTTTTATTGTCCACTATAGCTTCTTCTAGGCCATACAATATTAAAAACCAGTTAATCCAAATTTTCACAGTATTTTGTGACTTGACAGCTTTTACATGCTGAAGTTCACAGAATAGAAAGCATCATTGATCCCCCAAAAAATCAAATATTTGTTCAAGCCTTTAGTCAATTTGAAATAATTTGCTAAATCAACTAAATAAGCTTTAATAAATCACTTTTCTTTGAAGAAAGTCAGCAAATGACTTCACCTTTTCTTATATTATCTATTACTGACATTTTTTAAAGAATAGGGTCTAGAGGGAGCATTCCTTTAAAAGTGAAATAGATGAAGTAAAATCTCTTTCAGATCTTTCTCAGTAGTAAAAGCTGATTCTTCTATTAACCTCTTTCTCTCTGCTATGAGGTATTATTAAAAATGGAAAAACATTGTTGATGGCATGTATTGTATCAATAGCATTGTAGGGTACCATTTATTTTACTTTAGGAGCGTTTATTTCATCTTGGGCCAACTTAGAAAAACTCAGAGGCCATCAGCATTCTTCATATTAGATAAAAGCAAGGACACTGCATATACACATTGATCTGGAGTTATTCAAAGACTGGATTGAGGAAGAGAGAATTTCCTTCCTTGTTACAGAGTAAATTTCATATCATATTAATACAAAGCCCTTTATAAATTGAGAATGTCAGTGGAAAAATTTCACCTTTTTGGAGATATAAACTGGAAATGTAGAGACAAAGTTTTATCAGAACAAAAAAGTAATAAAATAAAAACAAAGTTTAATGTCAACTTTAAATGCCAGTGTATTATAAAGTGCAAATAGTGAAAACTGGATTTAAACCATAACAGTTGCTTGAGTATCTTTAATTACTTATTTGTAATTTATAAGTAGTAGGTTAATATATACTGTTTACTTATAGAGTGCTAAGCGTATGACCCCCAAGGAATACTTTTCTGGCAAATTTTTTTAAATTTAAATAGCCAGGTAATAAATATTTGGGGCTCTGTAGGATATCCAGTCTCTTCTGAACTCTGCCATGTAGTGTGATATCATCCATAGATGACACACAAACAAATGTGTTTGTTCCAATAAAATTTTATTTATAAAATCAGGTGATGGGTCAGATTTGGCCCACAGGTGTCATTTGCCAACTCCTGCTCTATGCCAAATTCTAAATTGTCATGTAATCTTCTAAGAGTGGGATGGTGTATATATTTAATAAATAGAAATTTTCCTTAAAATCAGATGAGTTTTCTTTCTAAATTTACCAATAACATCTTAATTCATTCTTTCCAAAATGTGTTCCCCTAAGACCTATGTTACTTACATGGAGAAGGAGACAGAATATTTTTGGAGAAGAAAATAAGCATAATTTGTCATACTCTGACTTAAAACAGCCAATTCTGCTTTATTCTACTTTATATATCTGAGCTATGCAAAATTTCATTTAAAAAAGATTCTACTTTGAAATATTAGAAAACCACTACTCTAAATTACTTGCATAAGTAACATCTATCCCTATTTGCCACTTAAAATCATACATATGTCTTAAGATCACAGAGGAAGGTGCCTCAAGTGTAGAGTGAAGAAGACCTATATGTTTGTCCAGTGTCTTAGTAGAGAATCCTAGAGAGTCAAGAAATGACTACAAGAGACAGGTGCTAGCAGTGTCAAGACAAGGACGGGCTTGTGGGGAGGAGTCCATCTTGAAGTTTCAGAAGCTTCTTCCCCTGCCCCTATCAGATTTTAACAGGCATCATGGAGCAAAGGCTGCAGCTTTTCAGCAGTGCTCAGATCACATGTGAGAGCCAAAACTGAGTAGACAAAGGGGGTGCTGAGAATAGTGTAATGGGCCATGTAGACAGGGAGAGCTGAACAAGTATTTAGAGATGATTCTCACTGAGGGTTATGTGAAACTGGTAGGTATAAATCAAGTTTCAAACATCCTTCTGATCCAGAGACTGAAGTTACTATTATAATTTTGACAGGTCTGCCATAACAAAGGCCATCAAGAGCTAGAATTTAGTGTACAAATTTTCCTTTTTAGAGAGAAGTTATATATCAAAGGAATTGATATAGTTTGGGCAAACAAGATACTTTAATTAGATTACAGCATGTGAAATTGTCCACTCACTCACCAACCATAGGACTCAGGAATTTTGGAAACTAATTACCAAACTGATACCCTGAATAAACACAATCTTATGACACAAATTTATCGCTTTCAGGCTCTCTGTTCATCTTTGGTTCTAGTATCTCACTCACTAACCTAACACTTATCTACATCCTAAGGGGAGTCAAAACATGAGACCTTGAGGTAGAGCAGTCTCTAAATGTGACTCCCTTAAAATGAAAAGCATTCTACTCAACTGGACAAGCTTAAGCTTCTTTTAATCTCAAGAACTGAATGAGAAAATCAAAGGAATGCAGACATGGTCTCACTTCAGAACCATGTTAGTCAGGAAGGCTCTATATCTTCCGTCCAAAGAACTAGATGTGTACTTTGGTTAAGTGCACTAAGTGAATGGTAACACTTAGTCTAAATTCTTATAATCTAAGTAGAATGACTTCCTATAAGCATGATTTATGGATTCAAGGAGAATATAATCTAATATCCCAAATTATTAGTAATGTCCTATAAAGTATGTATGAGAATAAATATATAAATATTAACTACTATTAACCTAATATATTTGTATTATATATGTGTGTATATATGTATATTCATACAAACTTATCTACATACACAGAGAATGAGAGCAAAGTTCCCAAACTTTCTCTGTTCATGGCATCCTTGGTGTTTCAGTAACTTTTTCGTGACACCCCCTTAGGCCAAAAGAAATGTCTAATAATTCCATTTTTAACAAGTCAGAAATCACTAAAAATGCAGTTTTATAAAGATATGACACCAGCAAAAGGAAGAGAGCATGAGCCAATGTTGAAACTGTGAACTACCTCAAGTGTCATGAGGTGATCAAGTGGTATGGAGTATTGTTGTGTTTCCCTTGAAAATTTAAAATATCCCATGGAATTCCTGAGTTTGATGCAGTATCTGGAATGCCTCAGCACATAGTTCAGAAACCATGGGTTTGGAGCAAATCTGGGAACTATCTTATATCTAATCTCCCATCCTAATTTAGTCACACAACACTAGAAGTTTGCATTTTAAATGTCTCAATCTCTGTTCAATCTTGAATTGACCATTCTCTCAAGTTTAAGAAGAAATAAACTTGAAATTGACTTTAATTTGAGGCTTTGAAGAGAACCCACGGTTCTCTGAGACACTATCTGTTTAATCCTCTTTCTTCCTCAGTGGGAGAGTCTCAATTGACTATACACAACTTATATGGAGATAAAAGCTATATTCATCCTTTTAAGGTCACAATCAATATTTCTCATTTTTCCCCAGAGGCAAAGCTGAAGAAACAGGTGCAGAATATTTTCTCCATTCTGAATACATTCCTTCGCTGAAAAATCTCAATGACTATCCGTAATCGATCGAGAAATTCTAAATTAATAATCCTTCACTACACAAGCAGCTTGCCGTTCACATGTGGTTTCTTCATATGTTTTAACACATGTGAGATTTTAACACCCCTGACTGACATAGAGAGATGACGGCTTCCTTTAGCCTCATGTTCCTCATCATCTTGGACTCTTGCAAAAAAAATAAATAAATACAATATTTTTAAAGGGTAAAATAGTTTTTCTCTGCAAAATATAAGAAGCATCAAATAACAGCACTTAATAAGAGAGGAGTCCTGTATGCTTATGAAGAAAAGCTAAGTGTGTGTGTGTGTGTGTGCGCTTGCATGTGTGCACTGCATGCGTACATGCACAGAAGACAGAATTGAGGGAGAGAAGGGAAAGATAGAGATTCATAGGTCTTGCAGGTATGTGAATGTGAACCTATTATGACAATGTGAAGATGGCAAAGTGATTGTAGGCAGACAGGAAGGAAGGAGGAGTCTACACTCAAAGTGTGAGCCAAAAAATTGCAGTAGGTCAGAAATTTTTCTCATATCATTGACAGTTTTCAGATGGACCTAAAATGATTAAATCTGTTGACCTGAAAAAATACACAGAAACAAATACACTCTAGCAAAGATGGGTTTATTTGGAATCAGCAAAGTATTGCAATTCGGGGTCTGCAACCATGGTGAGCAATGTGCAAGTTCCCACATGGCAAGAGAAAGAGAACACTTTTGTAGGGAGGAAAAGGAATTCAGGAGGGCTGCAGTGAACAAAGAGTCCATGGCTTTTCACTGACTGGCTCATTGCCAGGAAAGAAGAGGAGTCTTTCTTCTTTCTGCTGGGAAGAAGAAAGACCTATCATCACAGAGTGATGAGAGACCTATCATCACAGAGTGTGAGAGAACCCCCTTCTGGTCTCCCAACTCCATTTAATTGAGATCTCTGTTTATAAATTTTTTCACAAATCAAAACATGTTAATACCAATGACAGCCAAGGGAAAATTACAACTTTCCAAAGCAATCTGAATTAAACTATATCCTCCTTCCTCCACACATTCCTGGGAAACTTATCACAACAGCAACCATGTGCATTATAGACAGCGTCACCCTTCAACTGGGCAATTGGTTTCTTTCTATGCAGTAGTGTGACTTGAGACTACCCTCTGCTCCAGCAATTGGTAAGATGCTCTGCATTAACCTTTGCATGGTTATCCTCTGAAGGCAAAGACAGGATCCTACTGCATTTACAATTAGCAAAAGTGCTAAAGGCAGCAACTTTGACAAGGAGCATAGCACAGCCTAGGTTGGTATTGATAGTTTCTCTTCAATACAATTATGAGTGCACTGCAATCATCTATGAAAAATATCAGTGCACAAAGATCAACAAATCATGTAACAAATCATAAGAGTATATGGGAAATTAATCACTGAGTTATGTTTATTTTAACACAAACTTTAAACTCTGAAAGAAACTTGGTAAAACCATTAAATATGGTATTCATTAAACTCAGAAAGATGTTTGAAACTGATGTAAAAACATAGCTACATTGAAATTTAAACTTAAATCTCAATAAATACCTACATTTAAAAGCTCATAATAGTTACTGGATGTGTAGCAAAAATAAAGCCAGATGTCAGTGAAATGATCCCAGTGTGAGCTGTCTCTTCCCTTGCTATTTCCCTACGACTATATTATGGAGTTCCACATGGCAGAGAACCATCATACTTTGGCGGTAGGAATCACCCAAAAGAAACAGATTTCTAAATTTGTATTCTAATCCATTTGTAACTTCCTAGAAACAGTAGCAGTAGTATTGCAATAAATCCTAGAAGTTTTAACATGTACTTACATGTAAGTCTCCCTTTTCCTCTGGTGAATCTAAAAGGTGTCATGAAGACTGATGACACTTTAAAAAATTTTTTCAAAGAACTTTCTAACCAGATAATTGCAGACTTTAAAACAGCCATTATTGTTAAATATTTCATTATTGACATCTCTGTTTCAATGTCTTTCTCTGTGAAATGGAGATTGTAACAGTGCCAACTTTATAAGGTGGTTGTGAAGACTAAATTGTTAGCACATGACTGCTAATTCTCATAGACAGATGTCTATGAGACAGGTCTCAGAATTTAGACCTGTGATTTTTCATTTAGAGACAGGTCTCAGAATTTAGACCTATGATTTTTCATTTAGAGAGACAACATAGTACATATGGCATGTGTCATATAACACTGCAATCAAACACAATATTTCTGCAGAGCCTATAGTATTTACCTTAAGTGGGATAAGTAAAAATGATAAAGATATAAAGATTATAAATTAACTGTCCGTTCAGGATGGTTTTTGCCACAAAGTGAGTTCAGATCACACCTGGCCTTGCTGTTAATTGAGCCTAAAACAAACTTTTTGAATTTTAGAATCATAGACCAGAAATTGCAGTCCTGTATATATAGAACACTTGGACACTTAGCACCGTAGCTGGCATATGGGCAACATCCAGCATGTGTTTTTCAATTGTTATTATTATTACTATCATCTAATTTGGAGCTCAAGAAGGTAATATCTTCCTCTTTTCTTTCCTTCCTTCCATCCTTCCTTACTTCCTTTCCTTCCATCCTTCCTTTCTTCCTTCTCTCTCTTTAAACAAACAAAGATTCAGGGCATTTTACTTATAAAGCGCAATACTACATGATGAGATAATTTGCCAAGGATCGTGCTTACATAAAATGCAATTCCTTTTCCAGTACCAAGAACCAGTAATATTTCTAAAAATATTATTATATTGCTGCATATATTGTTTATCATCAAAAACAAAAATGATAGTCTTTCTATAGTCATACTAAGCAGCTATCATCCATACATTTAAAAAGTTAATAATTGAATTAAATTAGTAAGTAAATGGCAGCCATTCTAATTGTGTTGCTGTAATTCTTGCCATAATTTTGATTAGCAAGGTTTTCTCTCGTCACCACATATAACAGGAAAAATGTAAAACCCCAGAAGATTCTTCATAGTTAAACAATTTTAAAAATGAATAACTAAACAATATATATTTAAGCTCATTTTGACATCTTCCAAAGAATCACCCCTCCCTCCCGAAAAATGGATTTTTAAACCTAATTTCTAAGTCAATAACAGGGCTGATTGAAAAAAGAAAAAAAGAACTAGGGTAATACTCTATACTTAACCAGAGTATTGATCAAAACCAAATCTTTATTAAATAACACTTTCAAAGTTAAAAAGTACAAAATCCCAGCTATAAAATAAATAACCCATGGGGATATACAGCATGGGAATTATAATTAATAACACTGTATTGCATATTTGAAGGTTGCTAAGAGAGTAGATCTTAAAAGTTTTCAAAACAGGGAAAAAATTGTAACTATGTGTGGTGACAGATTTTACCAGACTTGTTATGATCACTTCACAATATATACAAATATCAAATCATTATGTTGTACACCTGAAAATAATATAATGTTATATGTCAATTATATCTAAATTTAAAATTTTTTTATTAAATGACATTTTACACTCAAGAGATGAAAATCTTCAAAGCATTCCCAATGAATTCCATAAGAAAGTTAATTATGATTGGTACAAATCTGTACAGAAAAAAAAAACTCTTGGGGCAAAATGCTAAGTATCCTTTATAACAGAATGAAAATCAATTATACCCCAGGCTCTCTCCAAATCAAGTTTTAACTTATAAACAGGACTGACCCTTCTACTGAAAATGTTTTCATCATTTTTCCCAGTTGTTCAACTGCTGACCTAAAATTGCTGAGATCTAATTGAAAGACTAACCTGGGGCTTTTTTGTGCTTATAACTAATTTTGCCCATGTTGAATACAGTGCTGTATAAAATGGGGGATAATAACTCTTACCACCTAGAGTTACTGTGTGGGTCCAATTAAATTTCAACAGACATTCAATTTCAAATAACTACTGCTTGCCCAATAGAGACATGTAAAGCATTATGTGACCTGTAAGCAACATAAAATTGTAACATTATTTATTCTTAATTTATTGCAAATAAAGTGAGGAAAAATAGATGTAGAGAATCATATTTATATATTTCTATTGGGTAGTGAACTGTGTCAGATTCATCTTAAAATTATTTAATTAAAAATCCATAAGAGGAGGGTGGAGACAAGATGGCAGTGTGGGAAGATGCAGAGTTTGCATCTCCCCACAACTAGGGCACCTGCCAGATGCTGGTGGGGGGCCCTGATGCCCAAGGAGAAGGGAAGAACCCCCAAGCGAACTGGTAGGACGTGTGGGGACTGAGAGTGGAGGAGAAGTGGAGACAGGAAAGGACTGGTGCCCCTGAGGGGTGGCTGAGAGGGTGGAGGGGTTCCCACACCTGGAGGGACCCTCAGGGGCTCAGATAAAGGGGGAGCAAGCCCAGTGTTTCCCGTGCCCAATCAGCAGCAGAAGTCTGCCCACATCTCGGGCCAGGTCCTATGACCTCAGAGGTCCCCTCTAGGCAGGGTTGGTCCTGGGGATGTAGGAGAGAGGCCGGGGAGATCAGGAGAGCCAGGTGGGAGGGGACTTCCAGGACCAGAGGAGCAGGAGAGGAACGGAGGGTGTTTGCCCCACCCACTCGAGCCCAGGAAGCCTGCTGGGCTCACAGGTGATGTCCCCCATCCTGTGAGATCAGAGGTGGGAGACATGCCTGGGCCCCTTCTGTTCTGTTGAGCCTAAGCCCCACTGCTCACACGCCCCAGGGCCTTTTCCCTCCATGTAGGTCCTAAGCATAAGCCCAACCCACCTCCCAAACTTCACCCCTACTTAGGGCCCGCCCTCCACAGAAAAGCTTTTTCCACCTTTTTTTTTTTTTTTTTTTTTTCCTCCTCCTCTTTTTCACTATTATGTTTCTGTTTTACCTTCTGGTTGTTGTTTCATCTGTACTTTTATGTTTATATTTTTTCTAACATGTCTGTTAATTTCCTAGTCTAATTTTATTTTTTACTTTGTTACTGTTCTCCTTTTTTTTTTTTTTTTGGCCACCCCACATGCCTTGCAGGATCTTATTCACAAGCTGGGGGTGGGGCCAAAGCTCTTGTGGTGGGAGCTCTGAGTTCAAACCACTGGACTAACAGAGAACTTCAGACCCCAGGAAATATTCATCAGAGTGAGGTCACCTGGAGATCCTCATCTCAGCACCAAGACACAGCTCTACCCAACAGCCTACAAACTCCAGTGTTGGAAGCCTCAGGCCAAACAACCAGTAAGACAGGAACACAATCCCACTCATAAGAAAAAGGAAAAAGAAAATGAGAAGGCAAAAATGTATGCAACAGATGAAGGAGCAAGGCAAAAACTTAAAAGACCAAATAAATGAAGAGGAGATAGGCGACCTATGTGAAAAAGAATTCAGAGTAATGATAGTAAAGATGATCCAGAATCTTGGAAATAGAATGGAGGCACAGATTGAGAAAATACAAGAAATGTTTAACAAAGATCTAGAAGAACTAAAGAACAAACAAACAGAGATGAACAACACAATAACTGAAATGAAAAATACACTAGAAGGAATCAATAATAGAATAACTGAGGCAGAGGAATGAATAAGTGAGCTGGAAGACAAAGTGGTGGAAATAACTGCCAAGGAGCAGAATAAAGAAAAAGAATGAAAAGAATTGAAGACAATCTCAGAGACCTCTGGGACAACACGAAATGCACCAACATTCGAATTATAGGGGTCCCAGAAGAAAAAGAGAAAAAGAAAGGGTCTGAAAAATATATGAAGAGATTATAGTGGAAAACTTCCTTAACACGGGAAAGGAAATAGTAAACCAACTCCAGGAAGCACAGAGTCCCATACAGGATAAACCCTAGGAGAAACACACCAAGACACATATTAATCAAACTAACAAAAATTAAATTCAACTAACAAAAATTAAATTCAAAGAAAAAATATTAAAAGCAGCAAGGGAAAAACAAACAATAGCATACAAAGGAATCCCCGGGGGCTTCCCTGGTGGTGCAGTGGTTGAGAATCTGCCTGCCAATGCAGGGGACATGGGTTCGAGCCCTGGTCTGGGAGGATCCCACATGCCATGGAGCAACTAGGCCCGTGAGCCACAATTGCTGAGCCTGCGCGTCTGGAGCCTGTGCTCCGCAACAAGAGAGGCCACGATAGTGAGAGGCCTGTGCACCGCGATGAAGAGTGGCCCCCACTTGCCGCAATTAGAGAAAGTCCTCGCACAGAAACGAAGACCGAACACAGCCATAAATAAAATAAATAAATAAATAAATAAATTCTTAAAAAAAAAAAAAAAAAGGAATCCCCGTATGGTTATCAGCTGATTATTCAGCAGAATATCTGCAGGACAGAAGGGAGTGGCAGGATATACTTAAAGTGATGAAGGAGAAAAACCCTACAACCAAGGTTACTCTACCCAACAAGGATCTCATGCATATTCAATGGAGAAATCAAAAGATTTTCAGATAAGCAAAAGCTAAGAGAATGCAGCACCACCAAACCAGCTTTACAAAAAATGTTAAAGGAGATTCTCTAGGCAGGAAACACAAGAGAAGAAAAAGACCCACAAAAACAAACACAAAACAATTAATAAAATGGTAATAGGGACATACATATCAATAATAAACTTGAATGTAAATGGATTAAATGCCCCAACCAAAAGACACAGACTGGCTGAATGGATACAAAAACAAGACCCATAAATATGCTATATAAAAGAGAACAACTTCAGACCTAGGGACACATACAGACTGAAAGTGAAGGGATGGAAAAATATATTCCATGCAAATGGAAATCAAAAGAAAGCTGGAATAGCAATACTCATATCAGAAAAACAGACTTTAAAATAAAGACTGTTACAAGAGACAAGGAAGGACACTACATAATGATTAAGGGATCAATCCAAGAAGAAAATATAACAATTATAAATGTGTATACATTCAACATAGGAGCACCCCTGATACATAAGGCAAATGCTAACAACCATGAAAGGGGAAATCAACAGTAACACAATCATAGTAGGGGACTTAACACCCCACTTACACCAATGGACAGATCATCCAAAGGGAAAATAAATAAGGAAACACAAGCTTTAAATGACACAATAGACCAAATAGATGTAATTGATATTTATAGAGCATTCCACCCAAAAGTGGCCGAATACACTTTCTTCTCAGGTGCACACGGAGCATTCGCCAGTATAGATCACCTCTTGGGTCACAAATCAAGCCTCAGAAAATTTAAGAAAATTGAAATTGTACCAAGTATCTTTTCTGACCACAATGCTATGAGATTGGAAATCAATTACAGGAAAAAACTGTAAAAATTACAAATAATGGAGGCTAAACAGTGTGCAACTAAATAAACAAGAGATCACTGAAGAAATCAAAGAAGAAATAGAAAAATACATACTTTTTTTTTTCGTACAAAAAAATTTAATAAATATGACTTTTCAAAATTTATTGCCAGGAACAACACATCAAAGATGTATGTTTATGTTCATATAACACTAACAGGACAATACAAAGGATCTTCACGGTCTTAACGGTGAACCAACGAAATCAGTTTTTAGTAAGTCTTTTTTATTCTTAAATTTCGTCATAGCATTTTGATTTCCTCACTTAAGGCAGGCAGTGGACTCTGGCAAATCTAAACAGTGACCTTTCTGGATATTTTACGGTTCAAGTATTCAACTAGCTTATGAGAATACTCCCTAAATGCAGTAGATAACAACAAAAGATCAAATCTACAAGTGGTTCAGTCTTACATTACGAATGGTGAAAAGAAATCAGAATTTACAAGATAAGATTGGTGTGCTTCCAACTTCACACAATTAATTTGATATCTTTAATGATGACGCAATGATGCAAAACCTATGGGATGCACCAAAAGCAGTTCTTAGAGGGAAGTTTATAGCAATTAATCTCACCTCAAAAAACAAGAAAAATCTCAAAGAAACAATCTAACCCTACACCTAAAGCAACTAGAGAAAGAACAAAGAAAACCCAAAGTCAGTAGAAAGAAAAAATTATAAAGATCAGATCAGAAATAAATGAAATAGAAACAAAGAAAACAATAGCACAGATCAACAAAACTAAAAGCTGGTTCTTTGAGAAGATAAACAAAATTGATAAACCCTCAGCCAGACTCATGAAGAAAAAAAGGAGAGGATGCAAATCAATAAAATTAGAAACAAAAAAGGACAAATCACAACTGACACCACAGAAATACAAAGGATTATAAGAGACTATTACAAAAAACTATATGCCAATAAAATGGACAACCACAAAGAAAGGGCCAAATTCTTGGAAAGGTACAATTTTCCAAGACTAAACCAGGAAGATTAGAAAATATAAACAGACCTATCACAAGTAATGAAATTGAAACTGTAATTAAAAATCTTCCAACAAACAAAAGTCCAGGACAAGATGGCTTCACAGGTGAATTCTATCAAATATTTAGAGAAGAGCTAACACCCACCCTTCTCATATTCTTCCAAAAAATTACAGAGGGAGGAACACTCCAAAATTCATTCTACAAAGCCACCATCACCCTGATACCAAAACCAGAAAAAGATATCACAAAAAAGAAAATTGTGGACCAATATCACTGATGAACACAGATGCAAAAATCCTGAACAAAATACTAGCAAACAGAATCCAACAACATATTAAAAGGATCATACACCATTATCAAGTGGGCTTTATCCCAGGGATGCAAGGATTCTTCAATATACGCAATTCAGTGTGATACACCATATAAACAAATTAAGGAATAAAAACCATATGATCATCTCAATAAATGCAGAAAAATCTTTTGACAAAATTCAACAACCATTTATGACAAAAACTCTCCAGAAAATGGGCAAAGAGGGAACCTACCTCAACATAATAAAGGCCATACATGACAAACCCACAGCAAACATACTCAACAGTGAAAAACTGAAAGCATTTCCACTAAGATCAGGAACAAGACAAGGATGTCTACTCTCACCACTCTTATTCAACATAGTTTTGGAAGTCCTAGCCATGGCAATCAGAGAAGAAAAAGAAATATAAGTTGGAAAGAAGTAAAACTGTCACTGTTTGCAGATGACATGGTACTATACCTAGAAAATCCTAAAGATGTCACTAGAAAACTGCTAGAACTAATCAATGAATTTGGTAAGGTTGCAGGATACAAAATTAATGCACAGATATCTCTGGATTCCTATACACTAACAATGAAAGATCAGAAACAGGAATTAAGGAAACAATCACATTTACCATCACACACAAAAAAAATACCTAGGAATAAACCTACCTAAGGAAGCAAAAGACTTGTACTCAGAAAAGTATAAAACACTGATGAAAGAAATCAAAAATGACATAAACAGAGGGAGAAATATACCATGTTCTTGGATTGGAAGAATCAACATTGTGAAAATGACTCTACTACCCAAAGCAATCTACAGATTCAATACAATCCCTATCAAATTACCAATGGCATTCTTCACAGAATTAAAACAAAAAATTTTACAATTTGGATAGAAACACAAAAAACCCTGAATAGCCAAAGCAATCTTGAGAAAGAAAAACGGAGCTGGAGAAATCAGGCTCCCTGAATATACTACAAAGCTACAGTCATCAAGACAATATCGTACTGGCACAAAAACAGAAATATAGATCCATGATACAGGATAGAAAGCCCAGAGATAAACCCATGCTCATATGGTCACCTAATTTATGACAAAGGAGGCAAGAACATAAAATGGAGAAAAGACATCCTCTTCAATAGGTGGTGCTGGGAAAACTGGACACCTACATGTAAAAGAATGAAATTAGAACACTCCCTAAGACCATACACAAAAATAAACTCCAAATGGATTAAAGACCTAAATGTAAAGCCAGACACTATAAAACTCTTAGAGGGAAACTTAGGAAAAACACTCTGACATAAACCACAGAAAGATCTTTTTTGACCCACCACCTAGAGGGGTGGGATAGGGAGGGTCAGAGGGAGATGCAAGAGGGAGGGGATTTGGGGATATATGTATACATATAGCTGATTCACTTTGTTGTACGGCAGAAACTACCACAGCATTGTAAAGCAATTATACTCTAATAAAGATGTTAAAAATAAATAAATAAATAAATGGGACCTAATTAAACTTAAAAGCTTTTTGCACAGCAAAGGAAACCATAAACAAGATGAAAAGACAACTCTCAAAATGGGAGAAAATATTTGTAAATGAAACAACAGACAAAGGATTAATCTCCAAAATATACAAACAGCTCATGGAGCTCATTATCAAAAAAACAAACAATTCAATTAAAAAATGGGTGGAAGACCTAAATAAACACTTCAACAAAGAAGACATACAGATGGTCGAGAGGCACATGAAAAGATGCTCAACATCACTAATTATTAGAGAAATGCAAATCAAAACTACAATGAGGTATCACCTCACACTGGTCAGAATGGCCATTCTCAAAAAATCCAGAAACAATAAATGCTGGAAAGGGTGTGGTGAAAAGGGAACCCTCCTGCACTGTTGGCAGGAATGTAAATTGATACAACTACTAGGGAGAACAGTATGGAGGTTTATTAAAAAACTAAAAATAGAAATACCATATGACCCAGCAGTCCCACTACTGGGCATATACCCTAAAAAACCATAATTCAAAAAGAGTCATGTACCACAATGTTCATTGCAGCTCTATTTACAATAGCCAGGACATGGAAGCAACCTAAATGTCCATCGACAGATGAATGGATAAAGAAGATGTGGCACATATATACAATGGAATATTACTCAGCCATAAAAAGAAATGAAATTGAGTTATTTGTAGTGAGGTGGATGGACCTAGAGTCTGTCATACAGGGTGAAGTAAGTCAGAAAGGGAAAAACAAATACCATATGCTACTGCATATATATTGAATCTAAAAAGAATGATAATTTAAAAAATAAAAATAAAAACCCATGAGAGCCATTTATTAATCATTTTCTAGACTCTAGACACAGGCTACTTTGCATGCATTTTTAGTACCTTAGCAACTCTTAAGGAGAAATTTTCTAAAGAATTATAAATATCATCCAGAGTTATTGATAAACCAAATCATTAGAGAGGTCCTAGGCCCAGATATCAGGATACTGTGTAAATTTCCTAGGTTGTTCCTAGTTGAAGCAATATTCCTCCCTAGAGAAGAAGAGACCCAAACTCACCTAAGTCACAAGGTGTCTCTAGAGCAAGCAACTGGGCTGAGTCCACCCCTGGAGTTGAATAAGATTTTATCCTCAGGTAAGATTAGAATCTCCCACTCCACTTAGTATCGCTATTGCACTATTACTGTGGCACACTCCCACAATGGCATGGTATGAATAGAGATGCAGTAGAAATGAACAGAACAGAGAAATGGGATAAATCCAACAAAAAATGTTGAACAAAATGGCAAGTGGCAGAATATATGTTGTATATTATGTACATGTTATTTAAAATATGCAGAACATTATTTTGTATTTCATATGAACATATAGTAAAAGTATAAACATATAAAGAAGAATGATCAAGAGCAAATTTAGCATGTTTGTATCTCTGGAAAGGGAGAGAGACGAATGACATCAGGGAAGGGAAACAAAGGGCTTAAACCAAATCTAAGATATTTTTTTTTTTTTTTTTTTAAGGATTTTCTTATTTATTTATTTATTTATTTATTTTTGGCTGTGTTGGGTCTTCGGTTCGTGCGAGGGCTTTCTCCAGTTGCGGCAAGCGGGGGCCACTCTTCATCGCGGTGCGGGGACCGCCCTTCATCGCGGTGCGCGGGCCTTTCTCTATCGCGGCCCCTCCCGTCGCGGGGCACAGGCTCCAGACGCGCAGGCTCAGCAATTGTGGCTCACGGGCCCAGCTGCTCCGTGGCATGTGGGATCTTCCCAGACCAGGGCTCGAACCCGTGTCCCCTGCATTAGCAGGCAGATTCTCAACCACTGCGCCACCAGGGAAGCCCTAAGATATTTTATTTCTTTATAATGAAGGTCTAACCATGGCAAAATGCTAAGATTTGTTCAAACTAAGTATGGATAATCATATGCACTTTTTAAAATTAATTGTCATACATTTGAAATATTTTATAATTTTAATTTTTTAAAATGAATGGATGTGCATGATAGGGGAAAAGACAAAGGGAGAAAACATGCTACCAAGGCATTTTGTCTTGGAAACTGGCAATTTATTACACACACTCTGATTTTCTAGTAATCTCTTTATCAACAAAGCAATGCCAGATTTTTCTGCAGACTAAAAAAAAAAAAGTATAATATCACTTAGTATGATTCCAGTTCTATACTGTATGCTCTCATTTAATCATTCCCAAAATGTTATGATATAGTTATTATTATTCCCATTTTGCAGGGAAGGAAATTCAGATGCAAAGTAATTTGCTCAAGGGCATACAGCTGTGGCAGAGCTGAGCTTCAAACCCATAGAGGTATGAACCCAACGCTCATTCCCTGTTGGCTGCACTGTATTAGGAAACTATAGAAATCAGACAGAGGAGGAAGGAAGCAACTCAAGCAGGTAGATTAGAATGGAAAGAACCAGAGGTATCACCAGAGTAGAGTCAGTTAGAAACCAGCCTAGGTGAAGAAATGCTTTTAAAAGAAGATGTCTGAACCATGCTTTAAATACTATCTCATTATTGACTTAGAAGAATAAAATGGAACACAGGTGGTGGAAGTTAGAAAGGGAGTATGAACTCATGGGAAAGAAGGTTCATTTCCTCGGAACAAGAATGGAGAGTGAGATTTATACACAAAGAAAAAGACATAAGAGAGAATAAACCTAATGGAAACTTAAAGAGTCCAAATCAGAAATGAAATTAAATGATAGAAAACATATGAAGACTATTAAGATATAAAAATAAGGAAAATTGAGGAATCAAGCATCAGCTTCTGAAATTTGAATCAAGCCAAATTTTTAAGGCAGAAAGGAGAGCTGAATCATCTGATTTTAAAGGTAGGAAAATTGGAACAAATGATTAAATTTAGAAAAAAAGTGGGGAGCAGAATTGTGGTTTATTTTTAGAGGTTAAATGGAAGACTCTTTTGAAACATGTATTAAAACCATCTGATTCCACGTAAGGAAATTTGAAAAGTGGAACAGGCAAAAGAATGCTACTTCTGTTTCCCTGAGCCTTTTGTAAGTACTTAGGTGGGTGTGTTCGGGAAACATAAGCTTTTTTTGGAACACCCTCTTACCCTCCCCACCCCAACCTGAAATTCTAAAGCTGTGTTTATGACAACACAGTCATTTCTACAGTAACTAAAGAGCTGTCAGCAAAAGAGGATTATTATTTGAGAAATAAGCAACTAAAAAACTCTTAAACTGCAAAGAACAGGTTCCCAGGCCAATATCCAAAATGACAAGGTCAAAGCAATGCAAATAAGGAAAATGTTATGTTCTGGGAAGCCCCAACTGACCTTATAGTGATTTGGTCTCCAAACTTCATAGAAACATTTCTACAATTTAACCCAATACAGTCAGACTTGGATGATGACTTACTGACTCCTCAGATACAAATTTATCAATGGGTATCCAAACTCAAATAGAAAGCATCTGGTTTGTACCCTGCTTACTAACCACACATGATATGTAGAATTCAAACTGAGTCATTTGAGGACTCTGTGATAAAAATTATGAATTCCTTGTGAAGGTTAGAGATGGTCCAAACTCCATTGAAGAAAATTAAATTAAACTATTGTTCAGTGATTGTTTTCTAGGAGTTCAAGGGAAAAACTGTGATGTACTACTATTTTAGGAAAGCTATCAGACCACCTACCAAGTGGTAGCAGAAAAGCTACCACATAGTTTTCTTCAGTGAGCTCACTTTCCTTCTCTTTACTAATTCAATTTCAGAGTGCTTCACTCTTCTCTTTTCCATTTGTTGTTACCAATAGGGAAGAGTTTTAATATTGTTTACAACAAATTTTCTTAAGCTGTAGCTTAAGAAAAAGTAATCTTAGCAGATATGCTAGCTCATGTCAAAGAAAAAAGTAATTGGAAAGGAAGTGATTATCTACCTTAACTAAATATGTATTCTAAATAAAAGGAAGCTACAAATCGCCTACTTTATATTTTTTTAGTCATGAAAACATATCTTAGACCCTGTGTTTCAATCTGCCAGACAGCAAGCGATAAACTGATACAGGACATATTGACATCATGAAAGCAGTTTACTTTTGGTAAAAAGTACTGGAGAATCAAAGTCTTCAAGGAATTTTTGGTAAAAAGTACTGGAGAATCAAAGTCTTCAAGGAATTTTTTCAAGGGTTCTTATGCCATCGTTTATATAAGTTTAAAATAAATGTACAATTTAGGATTTTTCTAATACTGAATAGATGCAACTATAATAATGTGAACCACAAAATGTTGGAATTTCCCATTCCTCAAATTTTGGCAATTTAAGGAGCTGGATTAACTCAGTTGGGCCAGTAGGGTTCATTTCACAACAGAGAAGCTCTTTAGTCATCTTAAAGAGTTAAGAGGGTTTGATTGGATGGTTTCTTCAAAAGTAGCTGCAGAAAAAGCTAATGTAGTAGTTTTAAGAATGTGGAATTGAAGTCCGAAGATCTAGAATCTGTTCTAACTCTAGCTGTTTTTACCAGGCAGGTGGCCTTGGTTAAATCAATCAGCACTCAGTTTCTTCATCAGCAAGTCAGGGACAATACCAACTACAATTCTCTCACAGAATTGTAAGAATCAAATTGAAAAGTCTATTCAGTCATATCTATGTGCATATGCATTTACTCCCTGCCTCGAAAGAATTTGTGTATATATATGTGAGGGGAAAAAATGTAGAAATTGGGACAAAATGAAAGTACCAAAGTCAGAAAAAGCCAGATGATCAACATGTGAAAATGCATGCCAAAAAAATATGCAAAACAGTGGCTAGAAGGGGGCTGCACATTTGGTGGAAAGATAGTAAGATTCTAAGACAACAAAGCCAAAAGAGAGAGAAACAGGATAAACTGCAGGACTCATGGTGTCTGTAAAGACAAATCAGTTACTGAGGTGAGACCAAATTTTTTATGATACTGAACTATCAGAGAAATTTCTCTAGTGGACCTCACAAAAGTGTGCACTTGAACAAATAAAAACCATCAACATCTTTCCAACTACTTCCTTGGATCCATAAAATGATGCATTTCATGGGACTCTTTATTGTCATGAATCTCAGCACAGGTCAAAACAGGATTATAATGCTGAATCACAGTTTAATAGAACCAACTTTCTGGTATGTCAAAAAAGTGTGGTGCAGGTACACAGCTCTTTACTGGCTGGTGTGAACACATTGTAAATGTATTTAACTAGAGCAGGATTTCTCAAACATTTTGGTCTCAGGATGAACTTGATATACAGAGCTACTAGATATATGCCAAATAAATGTTGGCAGACATCCCTCAAAACTTATAATTTTGATTTTGGAGTAGTTGAATTTAACCCATTTTTAACAGATATTAAATTGTCTTTGAGCCTCTGTTAAGTGCACAGTGATACAATGATATCCTCAATGAACTGAAGGATACCTCTTAATTTTATATAGTGGGGTGAATGTCAAGCTGGAGGTATATATCTAACTTATTCAGAAATGATACTGTGTCTTTATTATAAGTCTAAAACAGTTATGAGTCAGAACATCTTCAAATAACACTATAGCTTGTTTTTAAGTTAACTTTAGTAGATAAAGGATTCTAGGGTTCAGGGGGAAAAAAAGCACCAAGGGATTTCACAGCTGAACAGTAAAATGCTTGCATATCTCAACTGGAATCAGGGTTCCCTGCTCTCATCATCCAAATTCATGCTATAGCACATCCTCATGATCAGTAATGTTCAATTTGGGTCTTCCTACTCACATTTATTATACCTGTTTTTTTGAATAATGAGAAATTTATATTAAGATTGAATTTTAAGTAATATCTTCCAAATTTCAGTTACCTACGGTTCTCGAAACCAGCAGTCCTCATGATATCAGTCATGAGGAAAAAGAGCTCTACCTTTGCCCAATACAAAAGATTAGATAGTGTTCGTTTAAATCTAAGAGCAAATCATTGGTAAAAAGTGAAAAGTAGACTACTTGTTCTAAGCATCAGAGACAAAGTTTTGAGCAATCCTCACATTGCTCAACATGGGGGTCCAGTTTACTTTTCTAAGACTCTCTTATTCTTTTTTTCCCAGCTTTATTGAAATAAAATTGACATATAATATTGCATAAGTTTAAGGTATACAACATGATGATTTGATATACGTATATATTGTGAAGTGATGACACAATAAGGTTAGTTAACACATCCATAACCTCACATAGTTACCTTGTATGTGTGTGTGTGTGTCTGTGTGTGTGTGTGTGGAGAAATTTTAAGGTCTACTCTCTCAGCAATTTTCAAATTATATAATACAGTATTATTCATTGCGATAGCCATTCTGTACAGTACATCCCCAGGATTTATTAATCTTATAATGGGAAGTTTGTATGTTGTGACTGCCTTGAAGCATTTCCCCTAACCTCTGCCTCTGGTGAACACCAATCTATTTTCTGTTTTTATGAGTTTGGTTTTTTTGCATTCCACATACAAGTGGTATCTCATTGTGGTTTTGATTTGAATTTCTCTGATAATTCGTGATGTTAGGCACATTTTCATGTAACTTTGGCCCTTTCTATGTCTTCTTTGGAAAAATGTCCATTCAGGTCCTCTGTCCATTTTTAATTATTAATTTTTGTGCTATTGAGTTGTGTGAGTTCCTTATATATTTTGGGTATTAATCCCTTATAAGATATATGGTTTGCCAATTATTTCTTCCATTCCATGTTGCCTTTTCATTTTGTTGATTGTTTATTTTGCTGCACAGAAACTTTTTAGTTTGATATAATCTGACTTTACTTTTGCTTTTGTTGCTTGTGCTTTAGGTGTCATATCCAAAAGATAATTGCCAAGACCAATGTCAAGGAGCTTTCTTCTAGGAGTTTCACAGTTTCAGGTCTTATATTTGTCTTTAACCCATTTGAGTTAATTTTTGTGAGTGGTATAAGATAGAGATCCAGTTTTATTCTTTTGCATGTGCATTTTCAGTTTCCCCAGCACCATTTCTTAAGCAAACTACTCTTTCCCCATTGAAAATTGAGAATGATTGTCAAACATTTCTTGACCATATATGCATGGATTTATTTCTGAGCTCTCTATTCTATTTCATTGGTCTATGTGCCTATGGTATTTTTTGTTTTATTTATTTATTTATTTATTTATTTTATTTATTTACTTGCAATACCATACTGTTTGATTACTATGTAGTTTGAAATCAGGAAGTGTCATGCCTCAAGCTTTGTTTTTCTTTCTCAAGATTCCTTTGACTATTTGGGGTCTTTTTGGTTTCATACAAATTTTAGGATTTGTTTTCTATTTCTGTAAAAATTGCCATTGGAATTTTGATAGGGATTACACTGAATCTAGATTGCTTTGAGTAGTATGGATATTTTAACAATATTAATTATTCCAATCTATGAACACTTTCCATTTATTTGTGTCTTCTTCAATTTCTGCCTGCAATCATATCTCATCAAAGGGGTTTTGCAGGCTGTGTTCCCTGGCAAGGCGGTACCTCCAGTAGCTGGACTTTGCAATTGCTCCCAGTTGGGTGGGGCCTCAGGCTGTGTTCCCCAACTAGATGGTACCTTTGGCTGCACTCCACGTTTAGATGGATGGGGCCTCAGGTTGTACTCTGGTATCAGGCAGAACACAGGTTATGCTCCAAAGTTGAGTAGGGCTGCAGACTGGTCTTCAAGATCAAGTAGGCTGTAAGATGTGCTCCATGGGTGCTGGGCATCTGTGGCCACACTTTCCAAAAGGCAGGACTGGACATTTTGTTTGGCAGTTGAGCGTGACTTTGAATTTGCTTCTCTGCCCAGGCAGGGATCTAGAATGGGCTCCAAGGCCTGTATGGCCATTGGTTGGGAATGAAATCAAGCAGTGTTGCCAGCTGAGCTCTCTGGCCAGACAGGGTCACCAGTTTGGCTCTGCAGATGGCCTGAGCTGCTGTCTGGGATCTCTACTCAGACACCACTGTAAGCAGGAACTCATTCTGTCAAGATCTGAGTGCTGGTTGATGTGAGCCCTGGCCCCCTTCTCCATTTCTCTTTGATCCCCAATGTTCAAGCCCTACAGATTCCCCCAGTGATCCCCATGAGTAATGCCCATCTCAAGTGGGCATCACAGGAAGCATCTCCCAGTGTTGAGGTAGTAAATGTCCACCTTGTGCTCTCTTCCTACTAGAGAAACTATGGACCTAGGGCCATCCCGTCAGTGAAATGCTGTGCCAGCCTGGGGGAGGGACAATATGGTCACAGTGAAATTACTCCACTTACACTTTTAATGAGGTCCTTATTAGTCTCTGTGCTCCAGGAGGGAGCTTCAGCCTTACTCCCAGGTTCTGGGATTTTCACAATGGTGCCTTATCTATGAATAGTTTCCTGTTGGTATTCTTGTGAGGGGGACTGAAATTGGAAATAACCTATGCTGTCATCTTAATGACATTACCCATTTCTTTTATTTTTAATTTTTTAATTGAAGTATGGTTGATTTACAATGTTGTGTTAGTTTCAGGTGTTGTGTTAGTTTCAGGTGTACAAAGTGATTCAGTTATATATATATGTATATATATATATTTTTTTCAGATATATATATCTGAAAAATATGTATGTATGTATATATATTTTTTCAGATATATATATTTGAAAAAATATATGCTTTTTCAGATTCTTTTACCTTATAGGTTATTACAAAATATTAAGTATTACTCCCTATGCTATACAGTAGGTCCTTGTTGGTTATCTTTTTTTTTTTTAATTTTATTGAAGTATAGTTGATTTATAATGTTGTGCAAAGTGACTCAGTTTTTACACATGTATAAATTCCTTTTCATATTCTTTTCATTCTGGCTTATCACAGGATACTGAGTATATTTCCCTGTGCTATACAGTAGGACCTTGTTGTTTATCAATCCTATATATACTAGTTTGCATCTGCTAATCCCAAGCTCTCAATCCTTCCCTCCCCAACCCCCCTCCCCCTTGGCAACCACAAGTCTATTCTCTTTGTATGTGAGTCTGCTTCTGTTTCATTTGTGTCATATTTTAGATTCCACATATAAGTGATACAACGGAATATTACTCAGCCATAAAAAGGAATGAAATAATGTCATTTGCAGCAACATGGATGGACTTAGAGATTATCATACTAAGTGAAGTAAGTCAGAAAGAGAAAGACAAATACCATATGATATCACTTATATGTGGAATCTAAAATACTTGTTTCTTTATTTCTGCAGTGACCTTTTATACTGTCCACTCTTCTGGTGCTCCTCGCATGGAGTGCGAATGGCCTCACACAACTTATTGCCTAAATCGAATGAAGTCCCTCTCAGGTACCCACTCTCCTGACTTGGTGGGAGATGTCTCAAAACTCCCTTACTCTTTTCAACCATTAAATTAACTGAGTACAAGAGTTAAAGTTAGTTATAAATAACACTCTTTTATAAAATAAATATTCATTGATTGTAGAAAATGAAAAATTTAGAAAAGTGTAAAAAATATAATAAAAACTGTATTGAGTTAATCTTTAACATTTTGGTACATATCATTCTAGACTAGACAGATGTACTTATAGAAATAAATATAAACATAGAAACTAGGATGAGATGGTAATATGTATTTATGTATATAATTAGCATCATGCTATATTTAGAATTGTATACTCATTTTAACTAAAATTCTGTAAGACGTATTTTTTCTGTCAATAAACATTCTTTAGAAATGATTTGTAACTGTATACACCATAATTTAATTTTTTCTCTTACTGTTAGCCATTTAGGTTATTTGCGAATACTTTGAAAACTGTAGATCAAGTATATAAATATAAATTATCCTGATTACCATTGTAATAGTCCCAGGAAGATTATAGTACAACTTGAGTATTATCCTTTGTTGTGAAAGGATGACCGTAGTTTACATTAATATATGAGTAAATTAACTAAGCAGAAAGAATAGTTTATTTCAGAATAAATACTTTGACATCTAAACAAGTCAGTTAACTTTTCTTAAAACCCTGCTACAGAATAACAGAATGACTATAAAATAACTACCCACTTTTTTCTAATGAATTTTTCTAAGCGGTTTGTCCTGTCTAGTTTTATCAGTCTAATAAGAATCTATGCTTCAACTTCCTCACTGCTTTAGGCAGAAGTTCCTATGAACATGTCAAATGCATGAGTGAATGGATAAATTGGCATAGTGGCACACACACAAAAGTGAGATGATGGCTGACCGATTTCCCTAATTACTGAAGTTTTAATGAGACGATAAAGCCCTTACTAAGGATTTCCTAAGTTTTATTAGAAGCCAATACTGTCTTTCTATTGGCAAAATAAGGGCAGCCTAAACCAATTCACAAAAGGGCAGTGTCATACTCAGTTTACAGTTGATGGTCGCTGTTAGTGCCAAATGAAGCAATAATGCACAGCACTGCTGAACATGCAACAAAACAAAGCAAAACCAAACCAAAAAAAAAAACATTTTTAAAAGGGGAAGTGATTTCACATGGTAAGCATGACAAAACTCTGAGGCCAAAATAACCGAATCTCATTACTCCTCTAAAATTGTAGCCTTGAGTCTTCACTCATCTGGGCATCTAACCCACAAAAATAACTGAATCATGTTAATTCTCTTCTAATTCTGCCACAGCATATCTTTCCAACCAGCAGAGATCTGAAGAATAGGGTCTTTTCTCATGTAAAGTACTTGCATTTCACTGAAATTAATCCAGTTGACATCCTTTGTTCATTATGCTCACCTTACTATTAGTTACTTATTATTATGTTACTTAGTATCTACATATTAATATTAAATATCTACATATTATCTCTAAACCCTAATTCCTATGATTTCCTCTTGCAGGATGCTTTTACATAGCTACACAACCATGAACAGTTTTCAGCTTTTTCTGAAATCCTGTTTATTTCCAAGTCAATGAAATAAGAACAAAGAGGAAAATCAGGAAGTCAGCGACATGTCTCGTCTATTTCCCATGTTTCAGAATAACTCTTTCTTTGGTAACACAAGGTACTTAATGGCTCTTACTCTTGGTACACTAGAGAATTGCAGTTCAGTCCTCTGCCCTGCAGACAAAGTGTAGACAATTATAACTGCTCAAGAAAATTGCGTAGTCCCCGACTAGTTTGATTTAGCACTATAATCCTTAGTTTTCTGTTGCTCTTACTACATTTGAAGACTAGACCCTAAAAAGCCGGGTCATTTGACATGAAGGTATATTAAGTGATTTTACATAGTCATTATCCTCAAGATAAGTAGGCATTTTCTATCTTAATCAACACAAATGTTCATTGTTGTTTTATCAATTGCATAAATATTTTTAATCCTTTAAAAGAACTTGGGGGAAAAAGAAAGGCCTTCAATATATGTTGTAAAGGATTTATTTCAAAACTTACTGATAATATGGTATTAGTGAATGTTGTTTTTTAAAAGCTGTGAAATGCATATTTAACTTCTTATAATTACAAAAGTGTATTTGTTATCCTTGAAATGCTGGCTTTTGCAGTAGGCTCATTCAGTGAGTGTTCCTCCTCTTAGAAATATATTTTGGGAGTGGCCTTGGTGATCATGTTTTTTCAGGCAACATTAATTGGTACCCAGTAGCCCTAGAAGGTTAAGCCAGGGATGGACACATAACTTAGATTCTCTTTCACAGGAATTGGGAATTGAGGCTAAGAGAAAATAGTTTCCTTAGTTTGCAGGTGGAACTAATTATAATATTTAAACTTAGGTGGTATGGGACAGCCATGTTTGCAGGGAAAACTGTGCTACACAGAGAGTGAGTTTTGAAGACATACAGAAGGAAGTTGAGACACAAGGACATTTGGTCACAGACAGACTGAGAGAATAGCTGCCTTAGCTTCTGAAAATAAAAAATTTTCAGTTTTTATTCCAACTCCTTCATGGTATGATTAACTCTTCCATCCTTATATTTCCTTTTCATGTTTAAGTTCACTTAGAAGGGATAGTGTGGTTTATTTAGGGCCAGAAGGACACTAAATTTTACAGCTGTAGAAATAATGGTATTTTTCATTTTATATGTATTTTTCAGCTCAAAAATTTCCATTTGGTTCTTTTCTATGGTTTCCATTTTTTTAAGATTCCTTTTTGTTTCCTGATTATATTCATCTTTGCCTTAAACTCCTTGATTAGGCTTATAATAACTATTTTAAAGTCCTTGTCTGCTAACTACATTATTTCTGTAATGATGAATCTATTTTGATTTTTTGTTACTTTTTTTCCTACCTATGGGTCACATTTTTTTGCTTCTTCACATACCTAGTCATTTTTATTGTATGCTGGACATTATGGGTATACAGTGTTGCATGTCTCAATTTTTTGTCTTCCTTGAGTTTTAAGGTTTGTTCTGCCAGGTAGTTAATTTCTTTGTAAGTCTTATCAACTCTTTCAAGGCTTATTTTCAAGCTTTGTCAGGGTGGTCTAGAGTTTTCTTTACTCTAGGATAGATTGGCTCTATTCCTAAGGGGTGGCCTGCCTGGGAATTGTACTGAAATCCTGAGTGTTCACTGAGATCTCTCCACTCTGGTTAGTTGGTTAGTCAGAAACTATCTCCCAACCCTTTGCGAGCTATAGAAATTGTTGTCTTCTTATCTCCCCAACAGTTTCTTCCTCAATAACAGTTTTTCTTTCTTTTTTTTTCTGCTTATTCTTGTGGAGTCTTGCTCTGGGCATGCACAATTTAGATTTCATAAACTCCTCTTTGCAGTGTCCCCTCCATGGTAACTTTCTCAGACAATCCAACTCCTTCACTTTCCCAAACTCTGATCTCTGCTACATCGCCTCAGCAAGACCACTTTGCTCAAGTAGGCTTTCCTCTCCTTGCATAGTGGATTAAAAAGTTCCTCCAGACAGAAAGCCAGAGCCATCATAGAGCTCACTTCATGTGTTACCCACAACTGAGGAATTACACTCTTGTACCTTTTATCCAGAGTCTGAAGGGAATAATTTCATATAACTTGTCCTGTTTAATAATCATTTATGTTGATTTATATTGGGTAACTAGTCTGGGACTGATTAGCCTATTATGGAAAACATCTAAACAGACTTATGTAAATCATCCCTTAAACTTAATTTTATCTAAAATGAACCTATGTATTGACTATATTTTTCATTTATCATCTTGCTTAGTATTAGGATTCTTCATACATTTTTAGAATTCTTTTTTTTTTTTTTGGCTTATTGTGAGTCAAAGGTATTTTTATTACTTTGATCTCACTTTTGTTTCCTCTATGCTTCTTCCACCCAGCCCAAGGGCTGTCTTTCCAGTACCAGCTATTGTAATGATATTTTGGGTTATCTGTCCTGCAGTGATATCTCAGATCTAGATACAGAGCATGTGGGTACCTTGCTTCATTCATGATCACAAGGGTCTTTGTAGGTTCCTCATAACCGTCCCATTTTCAGAATCATAAGTGTAAAATACTCATCACTCATGAGTGTAAAATACTCATCAGTCTCTTTTACAATGAATAGAACTCAAAGCTACTACTACATGCATATAGATCTGAAGCCCAATAGGTCAACCCCTTCCATTGTTATTCAATAGTAAGGTTTCTCTAGTTTTGGGTTAACTCTTTTATACTTTATCTATTATTGTTATGTATTTGGAGCAAAGCATGAAATCACTGAGACATCTTGACCAGAATACATCCCTAACTACCAATCAGAATTTTTTCTCTGAAATTCCCATAATTGAAACATGGAGTAGACTAAAAAGTTCTGATTTTATATAGTAAAACCAGAAAAAAAAATAATTAGATAGCATACTCTCATCAGAAAGTAATATCCTGTACTTTTAAAAGGAACAGAATCAACCCTTATGAAAGTGGGTATAGAGGGAACATATCTCAACATAATAAAAGTTATTTATGACAAACCCATATAATACCCAATGGTGAAAAGATGAAAGCCTTCCTGCTAAAATTTGGGACAAGACAAGGATGTCCACTCGCACCACTTCTCTTTAACATAGTATTGGAAGTCCTAGCCACAGCAATCAGATAAGAAAAAGAAATAAAATGTATTCAAATTGGTAGGGAAGAGAAAAAATTGTCATTATACACAGATGACATGACACTATATATAGAAAATCCTAAAGACCAGACAAAAACTACTAGAACTGATAAATGAATTCAGCAAGGTAACAGGATACAAGAATAACATACAGAAATCAGTTACATTTCTTTACACTAACAATGAAATATCAGAAAGGAAATGTTAACAAAATATCCCTTTTAAAATCACATTAAAAAAACCCCCAAAACTTGGGAATAAACCTCACCAAGGAGGTGAAAGACTTATATGCTAAGAACTGCAAAACATTAATAAAGGAAATTAAAAAGGTTTCAAAGAAATGGAAAAATATATCATGCTCTTGGATTGGAAGAATTAATACTGTTAAAATGGCAATACTCCCCAAGGCAATCTACAGATTTAATGCACTCCCTATCAAATTATCCATGATATTTTTCACAGAACTAGAACAAGTAATCCTAAAATTCATATGGAACCATAAAAGACCAGAATTGCCAAAGCAATCCTGAGGAAAAATAACAAAGCAGGAGGCATAAACATCCCAGACTTTAGACACAGTAATCAAAAGCTAAAGTAATCACAACAGTATGGTATTGGCACAAAAACAGACATACAGATCAATGGAACAGAATAGAGAGTCCAGAAATAAACCAACATAAAAAGTAAAGTAAAAACCAACATAAAAAGTAAAGTAAAAGTAAAAAGTAAAGTAAAAAGTAAAAAGTAAAAGTAAAGTAAACCAACATAAAAAGTAAAAACTTAGTAAAGTTTTTAGCACTTGTTATCATTGGTGGATTTGTTTTTTGGTTTGGTTGCTCTCTTCTTTCTTTCTTTTTTGTCAATTAATCTTTGACAAAGGAGGCAAAAATATAAAATGGGAAAAAGTTTCTTCAGCAAGTGGTGCTGGGAAAGTTGGACATCTGCATGTAAATCAATACAGTTAGAACACACCCTCACACCATGCAAAATATAAACTCAAAATGACTTAAAGAGTGTCATAAGATATGGCACCATAAAACTTCTAGAAGAGATCATAGGCAAAACATTTTCTGACATAAATCATACCAATGTTTTCTTAGGTCAGTCTCACAGGGCAATAGAAATAAAAATAAACAAATGGGACCTAATCAAATTTACAAGCTTTTGCACAGCAAAGGAAACCATAAACAACATGAAAAGACAACTTCCAGAATAGGAGAAAATATTTGCAAACAAAGTGACTTACAAGGGCTTAATTTCCAAAATATATAAACAGCTCATATAACTCAACAACAACAACAAAAAACCCCACCACAACTCAATCAACAAATGGGCAGAAGACTTAAGTAGATATTTCTCCAAAAAAGACATAAAGATGGCCAATAGGCACATGAAAAGATGCTCAATATCACTAATTATTAGAGAAATGCAAATCAAAACTACAGTGAGGTACCACCTCACATCAGTAAGAATGGCCATCATTAAAAAATCTACAAATAACAAATGCTGGAGAGGGTGTGCAGAAAAGGAAACCCTCAGATACTGTTGCTGGGATTGTACATTGGTGCAGCCACTATGGAAAACAGTATTGAGGTTCCTCAAAAAAGTAAAAATAGAGTTGCCATATGATCCAGCAATCCCACTCCTGGGCATATGCCCAGACAAAACTGTAATTCAAATGGATACATGCACCCCTTTTTTCATAACAGCACTATTGACAATAGCCAAGACATGGAAACAACCTAATGTCCATCAACGTAATGAATAAAGAAGATGTGGGGGAGACCTTCAAGATGGCAGAGGAGTAAGATGTGGAGATAAACTTCCTCCCCACAAATAAATCAGAAATACATCTACATGTGGAACAACTCCTACAGAACACCTACTGAACAGGGGCAGAAGACCTCAGACTTCCCAAAAGGCAAGAAACTCCCCATGTACCTGGGTAAGGCAAAAGAAAAAAAAAAAAAAAAGAGAGAGACAAAAGAATAGGGATGGGACCTGCCCCTCTGGGAGGGAGCTGTGAAAGAGAAAAAGCTTCCACACACCAGGAAGCCCCTTCACTGGTGGAGACGAGGGGTGCCAGGGGGGAATTTCAGAGCCACGGAGGAGAGCACAGCAACAGGGGTGCAGAGGGCAAAGCGGAGAGATTCCCTCACAGAGCATCAGTGCTGACAGGAACTCACCAGCTTGAGAGGCTTGTCTGCTCACCCACCGGGGCAGGGGGGACTGGGAGCTGAGGCTCCAGATTCGGAGGTCAGACCCCAGGGAGAGGACTGGGGTTGGCTGTGTGAACACAGTCTGAAGGGGGCTAGTGCACCACAGCTAGCCATGAGGGAATCCGGGAAAAAGTCTGGAACTGCCTAAGAGGCAAGAGACCATTGTTTCAGGGTGCGCAAGCAGAGAGGATTCAAAGCACTGTCTAAACGAGCTACAGAGACGGGCAAGAGCCACGGCTATCAGCGCAGACACCAGAGACGGCCATGAGACACTAAAGCTGCTGCTTCATCCACCAAGAATCCTGTGTGCAAGCACAGGTCACTATCCACACCTCCCCTCTGGGGAGGCTGTGCAGCCAGCCACTGCCAGGGTCCCGTGATCCAGGGACAACTTCCCTGGGAGAACACATGGCGCACCTCAGGCTGTTGCAATGACACGCTAGCCTCCGCTGCTGCAGGCTCACCCCACATTCCATACCCCTCCCTTCCCTGGCCTGAGTGAGCCAGAGCCCCCTAATCAGCTGCTACTTTAACCCCGTCCTGTCTGAGCAAAGAACAGATGCCCTCAGGCGACCTACACGCAGAGGTGGGGCCAATCCAAAGCTGAAACCCAGGAGCTGTGCGAACAAAGAAGAGAAAGGGAAATTTCTCCATGCAGCATCAGGAACAACAGATTAAATCTCCACAGTAAACTTGATGTACCCTGCATCTGTGGAATACGTGAATAGACGACGAATAATCCCGAAACTGAGGCAGTGGACATTGGGAACAACTGTAGACTTGGGGTTTGCTTTCTGCATCTTATTTGCTTCTGATGTTATGTTTATCTTAGTTTAGTATTTAGAGTTTATTATCACTGGTAGATTTGTTTCTTGATTTGGTTGCTCTCTTCCTTTTTTTTTAATATATAGATATATATATATATTTCCTTTTTCTCTTTTTCTGAGTGTGTATGTGTATGCTTCTCTGTGTAAGTTTGAGGGTTCTGTCTGACCGTTTTTCTTTGTTTGTTTGTCTTTAGTAAAGTTTTTAGCACTTGTTATCATTGGTGGATTTATTTTTTGGTTTGGTTGCTCTCTTCTTTCTTTCTTTTTTTAATTACTTTTTAATTTTTTTACTTTTAATAATTTTTTTTATTTCAAAAACTTTATTCTATTTTATGCTTTTTCTTTCTTTCTTTCTTTTTTATCCCTTTTCTTTTGAGCCATGTGGTTGACAGTGTCTTGGTGCTCCGGCTGTGTGTCAGGGCTGTGCCTCTGAGGTGTGAGAGCCAAGTTCAGGACATTGGTCCACCAGAAACCTCCCAGCTCAACGTAATATCAAATGGTGAAAGCTCTCCCAGAGATCTCTATCTCAACACTAAGCCCCGGCTCCATTCAACTACCGCCAAGCTACAGAGCTGGACACCCTGTGCCAAACAACTAGCAAGACAGGAACACAACTCCACAAATCAGCAGAGAGGCTGCCTAAAAGCACAATAACATCACAGACACCCCAAAACACACCACTGGACGTGGTCCTGCCCACCAGAAAGACAGGATCCAACCTCATTCACCAGAACACAGGCACCAGCCCCTCCACCAGGAAGCCTACACAACCCACTGAACCAACCTTAGCCACTGGGGCAGACACAAAAACAATGGGAACTACGAACCTGCAGACTGTGAAAAAGAGACCACAAACACAGTAAGTTAAGCAAAATGAGAAGACAGAGAAACACACAGCAGATGAAGGAGCAAGGTAAAAACCCACCAGACCAAGCAAATGAAGAGGAAATAGGCAGTCTACCTGAAAAAGAATTCAGAGTAATAATAGTAAAGATGATCCAAAATCTTGGAAATAGAATGGAGAAAATACAAGAAACGTTTAACAAGGACCTAGAAGAACTAAAGAGCAAACAAAAAATGATGAACGACACAATAAATAAAATTAAAAATTTTCTAGAAAAAATTACTAGCAGAATAACTGAGGCAGAAGAATGGATAAGTGACCTGGAAGATAAAATAGAGGAAATAACTACCACAGAGGAGAATAAAGAAAAAAGAATGAAAAGAATTGAGGAGAGCCTCAGAGACCTCAGGGACAACATTGAACACACCAACATTCAAATTAAAGGGGTCCCAGAAAAAGAAGAGAAAAAGAAAGTGACTGAGAAAATATTTGAAGAGATTATAGTTGAAAACTTCCATAATATGGGAAAGGAAATAGTTAATCTAGTCCAGGAAGCACAGAGAGTCCCATACAGGATAAATCCAAGGAGAAACATGCCAAGACACATTAATCAAACTATCAAAAATTAAATACAAAGAAAAAATATTAAAAGTAGCAAGGGAAAAACAACAAATAACATACAAGGGAATCCCCTTAAGGTTAACAGCTGATCTTTCAGCAGAAACTCTGCAAGGCACAAGGGAGTGGCAGGACATATTTAAAGTAATGAAACGGAAAAACCTACAACCAAGATTACTCTACCCAGCAAGGATCTCATTCAGATTCAATGGAGAAATTAAAACCTTTACAGACAAGGAAAAGTTAAGAGAATTCAGCACCACCAAACCAGCTTTACAGCAAATGCTAAAGGAACTTCTCTAGGCAGGAAACACAAGAGAAGGAAAAGACCTACAATAACAAACACAAAACAATTCAGAAAATGGTAAGAGGAACATAAATATTGATAACTACCTTAAATGTAAATGGATTACATGCTCCAACCAAAAGACATAGACTGGCTGAATGGATACAAAAACAAGACCCATATATATACTGTCTACAAGAGACACACTTCAGACCTAGGGACACATGCAGACTGAAAGAGGATGGAAAAAGATATTCCATGAAAATGGAAATCAAAAGAAATCTGGAGTAGCAATTCTCATATGAGAAATAACAGACTTTAAAATAAAGATTATTACAAGAGACAAAGAAGGACACTACATAATGATCAAGGGGTCAATCCAAGAAGATATAACAATTGTAAATATTTATGCACCCAAGATAGGAAAACCTCAATACATAAGGCAAATGCTAACAACCATAAAAGGGGAAATCGACAGTGACACAATCATAGTAGGGAACTTTAACAGCTCACTATCACCAATGGACAGATCATCCAAAATGAAAATAAATAAACAAGGTTTAAATGAAACATTAAACAAGATGGACTTAATTGATATTTATTGGACATTTCATTCTAAAACAACTGGATACACTTTCTTCTCAAGTGCTCATAGAACATTCTCCAGGATAGATCATATCTTGGGTCACAAATCAAGCCTTGGTAAATTTAAGAAAATTGAAATCATATCAAGTATCTTTTCTGACCACAATGCTATGTCTACATCAATTACAGGGAAAAAAAATCTGTGAAAAATACAAACACATGAAGGCTAAACAATACACTACTAAATAACCAAGAGATCACTGAAGAAATCGAAGAGGAAATTAAAAAATACCTAGGAACAAATGACAATGAAAACACGATGACCCAAAACCTATGGGATGCAGCAAAAGCAGTTTTAAGAGGGAAGTTTGTAGAAATACAATCCTACCTCAAGAAACAAGAAACATCTCTAAAAAACAACCTAACCTCACACCTAAAGCAATTAGAGAAAGAAGAACAAAAAAACCCCAAAGTTAGCAGAAGGAAATAAATCATAATGATCAGATCAGAAATAAATGAAAAAGAAATGAAGGAAACAATAGAAAAGATCAATAAAACTAAAACCTGGTTCTTTGAGAAGATAAACAAAATTGATAAACCATTAGCCAGAGTCATCAAGAAAAAAAGGGAGAAGACTCAAATCAACAGAATTAGAAATGAAAAAGGAGAAGTAACAACTGACACAGCAGAAATACAAAGGATCATGAAAGATTACTACAAGAAACTATATGCCAATAAAATAGACAACCTGGAAGAAATGGACAAATAATTAGAAAAGCACAACCTTCCAAGACTGAACCAGGAAGAAAGAAAAAACATAAACAGACCAATCACAAGCACAGATATTGAGACTGTGATTAAAAATCTTCCAACAAACAGAAGCCCAGGACCAGATGGCTTCACAGGCGAATTCTATCAAACATTTACGGAAGAGTTAACACCTATCCTTCTCAAACTCTTCCAAAATATAGCAGAGGGAGGAACACTCCAAAACTCATTCTATGAGGCCACCATCACCCTGATACCAAAACCAGACAAAGATGTCACAAAGAAAGAAAACTACAGGTCAATATCACTGATGAACCTAGATGCAAAAATCCTCAACAAAATACTAGCAAATAGAATCCAACAGTGCATTAAAGGATCATACACCATGATCAACTGGGATTTATCCCAGGAATGCAAAGATTCTTCAATATCCGCAAATCAATCAGTGTGTTACACCATATTAACAAATTGAAGGAGAAATACATATGATCATCTGAAGAGATGCAGAAAAAGCTTTTGACAAAGTTCAACACCCTTTTTTGATAAAAACCCTACAAAAAGTAGGCATAGAGGAAACTTACCCCAACATAATAAAGGCCATATATGACAAACTCACAGCTAACATCATTCCCAATGATGAAAAACTGAAACCATTTCCTCTAAGATCAGGAACAAGACAAGGTTGTCCACTGTCACCACTTTTATTCAACACAGTTTGGAAGTCCTAGCCACATCAATCAGAGAAGAAAAAGAAATAAAAGGATCCAAATTAGAAAAGAAGATGTAAAACTGTCACTGCAGATGATATGACACTATACATAGAGAATCCTAAAGATACTACCAGAAAACTCCTAGAGCTAATCAATGAATTTGGTAAAGTTGCAGGATACAAAATTAATGCACAGAAATCTCTTACATTCCTATAAACTAATGGTGAAATATCTGAAAGAGAAATTAAGGAAACACTCCCATTTACCACTGCAACAAAAAGAATAAAATACCTAGGAATAAACCTACCTAAGGATACAAAAGACCTGTATGCAGAAAACTGTTAGACTCTGATGAAAGAAATTAAAATGATACAAACAGATGGAGAGATATACCATGTTCTTGGATTGGAAGAATCAACATTGTGAAAATGACTATACTACCCAAAGCAATCTACAGATTCAATGCAATCCCTATCAAACTACCAATCGCATTTTTCACAGAATTAGAACAAAAATTTTCACAATTTGTATGCAAACACAAAAGACCCCGAATAGCCAAAGCAATCTTCAGAAAGAAAAACGGAGCTGGAGGAATCAGGCTGCCTGACTTCAGACTATATTACAAAGCTACAGTGTACAAGACAGTATGGTACTGGCACAAAAACAGAAACATAGATCAATGAAACAGGATAGAAAGCCCAGAAATAAACCCATGCACATATGGTCAACTTATTTTTGATAAAGGAGGAAGAATATACAATGGAGAAAAGACAGCCTCTTCAATAAGTGGTGCTGGGAAAACTGGATAGCTACATGTAAAAGCATGAAATTAGAAGACTCCCTAACAAAATACACAAAAACAAACTCAAAATGGATTAAAGACCTAAATGTAAGACCAGACACTATAAACACTACCAGACACTAGCAGACACTTCCTTTTCTTAGAGGAAAACATATGCAGAACAGTCTATGACATAAATCACAGCAAGACCCTTTTTGACCCACCTCCTAGAGAAATGGAAATAAAAACAAAAATAAACAAATGGGACCTAATGAAACTTAAAAGCTTTTGCACAGCAAAGAACCATAAAGAAGACGAAAAGACAACCCTCAGAATGGGAGAAAATATTTGCAAATGAAGAAACTAACAAAGGACTAATCTCCAAAATTTACAAACAGCTCATGCAGCTCAATATAAAAAAAAAAGTAGCCCAATTCAAAAATGGGCAGAAGACCTAAATAGACATTTCTCCAAAGAAGTTATACAGATGGCCAACAAACACAGGAAGGATGCTCAACATCACTAATCATTAGAGAAATGCAAATCAATACTACAATGAGGTATCACATCACATCAGTCAGAATGGCCATCATCAAAAAGTCTACAAACAATAAATGCTGGAGAGGGTGTGGAGAAACGGGAACCCTCTTGCACTGTTGGTGGGAATGTAAATTGATACAGCCACAATGGAGAACAGTATGGAGGTTCCTTTAAAAACTAAAAATAGGGGGCTTCCCAGGTGGCGCAGTGGTTGAGAATCTGCCTGCTAATGCAGGGGACACGGGTTCGAGCCCTGGCCTGGGAAGATCCCACATGCCGCAGAGCGGCTGGGCCCGTGAGCCACAACTGCTGAGCCTGCGCGTCTGGAGCCTGTGCTCCGCAACGAGAGAGGCCGCGACGGTGAGAGGCCCGCGCATCGCGATGAAGAGTGGCCCCCGCTTGCCACAACTGGAGAAAGCCCTCGCACAGAAACGAAGACCTAACACAGCCAAAATCAATCAATCAATCAAACATACGCATCTGATTCAAGATCCTCATTAAAAAAAAAAAAAAAAAACTAAAAATAGGACTACCATACAAGCCAGCAATCCCACTACTGGGTATATACCCTGAAAAAAACATAATTCAAAAACAGTCATGTACCACAATGTTTATTGCAGCTGTATTTACAATATCCAGGACATGGAAGCAACCTAAGTGTCCATCAACAGATGAATGGATAAAGAAGATGTGATACATATATACAATGGAATATTAATCAGCCATAAAAGGAAACGAACATGAGTTATTTGTAGTGAGTGTATGGACCTGTCTGTCATACAGTCTGTCATACAGAGTGAAGTAAGCCAGAAAGAGAAAAACAAATACCATATCCTAACACATATGTATGGAATCTAAAAAAAAAAAATTGTTTTGAAGAACCTAGAGGCAGGACATGAATAATGACGCAGACGTACAGAATGGACTTGAGGACATGGGGAGGGGCAAGTGTAAGGAGGGATGAAGTGAGAGAGTAGCATGGATATATATACACTGCCAAATGTAAAATAGCTAGTGGGAAGCAGCCACATAGTACAGGGAGATCAGCTCGGTGTTTTGTGACCACCTAGAGCAGTGGGGTAGGGAGCGTGGGAGGGAGTCGCAAGAGGGAGGAGATATGGCAATATATGTATATGTATAGCTGATTCACTTTGTTATACAGCAGAAACTAACACACCATTGTAAAACAATTATACTCCAATAAAGATGTTAAAAAAAAAAAGGAGACGTGGTATATATATATATATATTCTTTTTGATGGCTGAGTAATATTCCATATATATATATATGTGGAATATTACTCAGCCATCAAAAAGAATGAAATAATGCCATTTACAGCAACATGGATGGACCTAGAGATTATCATGCTAAATGAAGTAATTTAGACAGGTAAAGACAAATACTGTATGATATCACTTATTTGTGGAATCTAAAATAGAATACAAATGAGCATATCTATGAAACAAAAACAGCCTCACTTGATAAAGAGAACAGACTTGTGGTTGCCAAGAGGCATGAGGGGTTAGGGAGGGAAGGAATGGGAGTTTGGGATTAGCAAAGGCAAACAATTATATATAGGGTGGATAAACAACAAAGTCCTACTATATAGCACAGGGAATTGTGACAAACCATAATGGAAAAGAATATACATATATGTATAACAGAGTCATTTTGCTGTACAGAACACAACATTGTAAATCATCTATACTTCAATAAAAAAATGTTCAAAAACAGTACAGAATTATTTCATGAAATGTATGTAAAAAGTTTTTGAACCCCAGAGCACTATCACTTTTGCTTTATTAAATTTGTCTCCGTCCTTTCTGTACTCACAATGAACTAATATCAGTGGAAAAAATGAAGTTTTAGTTAAAATTGCTATCATATTACTTATACTTTAAAATTGGTGGGCATAAATTTTTAAATCCTTCCACTGCTACATATGAAATAACAGAGTTGAGGTATGAATTATTGGCATAATCTCTACTGTCTCTTCCACCTCTCCCATTCTCTGTATAAATTTATTGTCTCAATAGAAAATTTCCATGCTATAGTAGCATTTGAGTTTACTACCACTGCTGCTACTGCTGCTACTACTACTAGTAGGCAAACTGTTCAGAAAGATTCACTGACCAAATTAAGATGCTCAAATCACAGCTCAATGAGTCAATTTAAAACCTACAGTGAGAAGCAAGGAGAAAGAGATGGGGTAGGTTAAAACACTTAGGACCAGATGTTAACTAGACTTATTGTGGTGGTCACTTCACAATGTATACAAACATCAAATCATTATGTTGTACACCCAAAACTAATATGTTATATGTCAGTTATACCTTAAGAAACACACACACACACAGGCAGAGTGCACATGGGGTAAAAGGACCATACTACCTGAGTCATTTGTTAGGTGATGTATAGTCTTCTCTCTCTCTCCCTCTTCCTCTTCTCCCTTCAATCCCCTTGCATCAGCCAGTGTGATTATATATATTCGAGTTGCTATTGAACAAGAGAATTTAGCAGATAAAAGATGTCTGGAATAAACTCACTCTTCTTCTATCAGAAACACACTTGCCACAGCTATAACTCACCAATGACTAGTGAAACAGCCATAGCTTTGATCTGTTTGTTTCAGGAAAAGATACAAGGGACCAGAACGGGTGTCACCAATGGGTGTCCAAGGTGTTATAACCTATAAGTCATAAATATTTGGAGACTTTATTGGGTTCTTTCATTTTTTAAATTTATGTCCAGTACATGAGCGCTATCTTTACTAATTCCTTTGGTTAAGCTAGGTCTAGAATGCCTCAAAAACTACTTCCTTACTAATTATTAATACTGAGTTTCATTTATCTTCCTTAATTATTATTTTCTCTTATTCCCTACAGCAGATTTTAATATTCTTAAATAATACACCAAAACATTCATTAAACATATGTTTTCTAAATGACAACTCTTTGTTGCCTATCTGGTAGCCTCTTTCTTCCACAGAAACAGGACCTGTTTTAATATTGGCCCACCATATGCATATGGTGCTGGGCTCTTCTCCAGGCCTGGGGGGCAATATCATGACTGGTCACAGGTCATTGAGGCAACTCCATCATACCTTGCCAGGAATCAGCATTTGACACAGTCCCAGCCAATAAGATCAGAGGGGATCTGTTGTGGGAATTCTGTGAAAGATTGTCCTCATTGACAATACCTGAGTAGGAACCACTCCATTTTGTGGACATTTTTCATCTCCATACAACTCTTAGGTCTGCAGTAGCCTCTTGGGATTATGGTGAGTGTTTATGAAAGTAAGCCAAAAGGATGAGAATGGCAAAGCAGAAAGATGGAAAGAACCAGAGAGTTTGATGACTCTGGTAAACTACTGAATTAATCAACCTTGAATTGACCCTGTCTCCAATATCCTTGTTATATAAAAATTTCCTTAATGTTTAAGGTACTTATGGTGGAATTTTCTGTGTACAGATTTTTAAAACATTGATTGATACCCCAAAAATGACTCCATTTAACTTCCCAACACCCTTAACATAACAAAACTCATAAGTTGTAGAGATCTGATTCAAATGCTAAATTGACTTGCTAATAATAGATTTGATACAAACAGTTCAAAAGTTTTTAATTTCCCCAGTTCCAATAAGTGGATCTCTTGACTGGCCTACATAATCCATGTTTTCACTTTCCTTTGTGTCTTACTGTTTTCCTACCATCCCCAACCTGACTAGTAATCTTGTCACACTTTTTTCGTATATGTACCTTTCATCCTTCAAATTTTTTATTTTAATGACACTAGGTACAATCAGTTAAACCAATGGGATACATAATATCCATAACCAGTTGTCATTTCTCCTTTATTAACATATTCATTAATATTTTTCTTTTCATTTTGTGTTAGAAAAAAACATATCATTGATTCTTTATGACCTCATTAACTAGCAGTTACTAGAACAACAGGCATCTTACTCAACTGGACCTTTTTTCATACGCTAAACATAGCCCAGGGAGAAATGACTCCATAGGAAGGCACTCCCTTAGGAGAAACCATCTGTGATATTCTTTGTGTTGACCCTGGAATCTTTTCTAAGTGACCTTGAGTTTCTTCACTCTTTTTTTCCATTAAAACCAGCTGGTGGTTTACTATCAGCTTCTCTTAGGCCTTACACAAGATTTCTTCAACTTTAAGTGTAGGACATATGATTTTCATCTAGAAGATAGAAAACAGTCCTTGTAAACACTTAGCTGAGTGATTTTGATACATCATGTGACCTTCCAGGAGTCCCAGCATGTTTCATGGGGCACAGAACCTTGCCCCCTGAGAAATGTTCATCCCCAAAATTTGAGTAAGACTGTCAGGATGAATTAGCATTAAATGAAACATTATTATCACTTTGACTTTCAAGAGGTAAAAAGGAAGATTCAGCTTCTCTGTCAAAGAAGATTTATCTTTTTGTGCAGTGAAATAAGCAGAGAAGTCACTTTATAAGCCAGAGAGAACACATTTGAAAAATATTATTGTAAAATTATATTTATCTGGAAATCCCAGTCATCTAAAGTGTAGCGGAGAATAAGTAAATAAGAAAATAAAGTCCCTGAACAAAAGCACTAAGTATGCACTAAGGATTGCACTAAGTATGGCAACATCCATTTGCTAAAAGTTATATACATTACTTTAATTACAGGCCTTCAAGTTCTTATTCAGAATTGATACACTCACATTTTAGGTATTATTATAATAAATTTGGCTAACTTGTTCTTGGTTTATAACATGTGAAACTCACAACATTGTTTAGGGAAGGAGGAAGGGGATGATTCTAACAGCATGCAAATTGAGAGCAAGGGAAAAAACAGACAAAAAGCAAGCAAAGCACCTCTTCACAAAGCATTCCAGGCTATGGCCACTTAGTAAGTGCTAACAAATCAACAAGCCTTGAAATTTCCATGATTTTATGGCTCAAAATTATAATTAATACTAATAATTATAACTTTATAAGAAAAATTAACATTTAGTACACATGCAGATTTTGAAGCTTTAGTAATGATGTTTGAATGAGTAGCAGTGGCAAAACTTTTCTTCAACTAAATCCATGTGAAATAATTTAAATAAGAAAATATTTATCATTCAGAAAAATTAACAAATGATATTCAAATATATATCACTGAACAAAACAAATCATGGATCTATGAAAATATTTTTCAACAATAAAAAACAATATAAAAATAATAAGAATTTCTAGATGAAAAAAGTCATGATATATAAAGTATACGATGAAGGAGGAGGTAGCTCAACATCACCAAAATGGCAATGTAGGATCCCCCAGCCTGCATCCCCCTCAAAAGACCAACAATTAGAGAGTTTTCCACCACAAAAACAGCACTGGGGGAGCTCTGGAGACCACTTAAGAAATTTCAGGCTCAAAAACCTGAGAATAATTGAACAAGAAGGAAAGGCAGACAGCTTCATCCCATCCCCCAAGCCAGCACTGCTCAGAGCCAAGAGGGAACTTCCCAGCTAGAGAGAATTTTCCTCGTTGGGAAAAGAAGAGTCGGGTGAGCAACCACCTTCCCCAGCCATTCAGAGCACCACACAAAGGTCCCACTTTGCTTTCACCCAACCCAGACTGGCAAAGTTGAGATGTATAGACACAGCTGGAAACAAGGAAGAAAAACAGGGGCTACAAGTAGCAACCACTCAGCAAGAGTGATCACAGTTCTCAGTGACCTGCTTTGCAGACAAACCCAGCAGCTTTCACCACTGAAGAAACCAATGGCCAGTGTAGCTACCATGGACCCCTGCAGATTTCACCAGCTTTTGCCCCACAGGTATTAACATTCACCATCTGAGTACCTCCCCACTCCCTGCTCCCCAGCCCCAATGGAGCCCAACAGCCAGTCCAGGCCTCTGGAGCCTCACAAGTGCAAGACACCACCCTAGACCACTGTGGCTCACCCTCACCACCATGCACATACTCAGGGCTAGCCTCTCCAGCTGTGCACTTGCATGTCACCGACCTGACACTTGACCCCACTCTCCACTGAAGTGCATACCTCTCAGGGGAGACTGTGCAGCCACAGGAGAGCACACTAATAGCTTTTGTGGACCTGGATAAGGCCCCATCTTCTGTCACTGGGCTGCACCACTGTAGCTAACACCTTCAGCTGTGCAACTGCCACCCCCAGCCTTATCTCTGTCAACAGCCTCCACTGCCTTGCTCCCATGGCAAGACTCAGTGACCAGGGTAATGCATACTGACAACCATGGCTCCTACAGCTGCTAGTGTATCCACAGAGGGCTCTGGTCTTTGCTACCTGCCCTGGCCCCCATCATTACATGTGTGTCTGCAACTGGCCACTGCCACTACACAGGTAAATGCAGCTCATCCCCCCAGCTGAATGTTTGCATACCACTGGCTCTGGCCACTACTGCTGCCTGCCCTGGTCCCTACCCACTGTACCTTAAGGCCCTTCTGAGGACACCCTTGCAGTCACTGCAGACCCAACCACAGTGCTCTCTAAGTACCAGACAGTTGTTGATACTGTGGACCCAGTGGCCTGAGCCAAAGAGACATCACAACCCCTTGGACCTAGTGCCACCACACACTCTTGCACCTGACACCTGCACCACTAGACCCAGAGTTACAGCTTGTTCTAGCATGCCTCCACTCACAGGCAAAAGTCTTCCCTTGTCAAAGGTAGTCCATAAAGTCTGGAAGAGGTGACTGCTTCTTCAAATGTGCAGACACCTATGCAAAAGCTACAAGGATCACAATCAGGGAAACATGACTCCACCAAATAAATACAGTTAACCCCAGTTCCTGGCCCCAAAGAAGTGGAGATTTAGAAATTGCCTGAAAAAGAATTCAAAATATTTGTTCTAAAATGTTCAGAGACCTTCAAGAGAACACAGATAAAAACTGTAAAAATATAAGGAGAAAAATTTGAGAACAAAATGAGTTTAACAAAGAGATAAAAGCATAAAGAAGAAGCAAACAGAAATTTTGGAGACAAAGAATGCAAAGACTGAACTAAAAAATTCAATAGAGTGCTTCAATAGCAGACTTGACCAAACAGAAGAAAGAATCAGTGGGCTCAAAAACAGATCAATTAAAATCATCCTATCAGAGGAGCAAAAAGAAAAAAAAAGAATGAAAGCATGAAAAGGAATGAAGAAAGCCTACATAACTTACAGGACTCCATTCAGAGAAACAATTTTTACATCATTGGAGGCTCAGAAGAAAAAGAGAGGGAGGAAGGGCAGGAAGCTTATTTAAAGAAATAATGACTGAGAACTTCCCAAACCTGGGGATAGACTTGGATATCCAGGGTCATGGAGTTAATAGGTCACCCCCAAATTTCAATCCAAAATGATCTTCTCTAAGACATATTATAATAAATTATAATAAAACTATCTAAAATCAAAGACAAAGAGAAAGTTTTAAAAGCACCAAGAGAAGAAAAACTTCTCTCATGCAAGGAAACCCCCATAAGGCTTTCAGCTGAATTCTCAAAAGGGGTCAGGAGAGAGTGGGATGATATTTTCAAAATGTGGAAAGAGAGAAATGCCAATCAAGAATACTTTACCCAAAAAACTTGTCCTTCAGAAATGAAGGTGTGATAAAGACTCTCCCTAACAAACAAAACTAAGAGAGTTCATCACCACTAGACCTATCTTACAGAAAATTCTAAAAGGAGTTCTTCAAATTGAAATGAAAGTACACTACCTACTGATATAAAAACATGTGAAAACATACAACACAATCATAGACTCAGATTCATAATTCTCTAATATGGTGGTGTGTTAAACCACTTAATCCTAGTACAAAGGTTAAAGGACAAAAATATTAAAAATAGTTTATAACAACAACAATTTTTAATGGAAACACAATATAAAAAGATCTAAATTGTGACATAAAAAAACATAAAAGGAGGGTAAGAGAAAGGTAGAGTTATGTAAGCGTCGTGGTAACCACAAAGCAATAACTTACAGTAAATTCACAAAAATAAAGAAAAGGGAATCAAAGCATACCACTACAGAAAATAATCAATTCACAAAGGAAGGCAGCAAGAGAGGAAGAAAGGAACAAGAGAACTATAAAACAGCCAAAAAAAATTAATAAGATACATTACTAAGTCCTCACTAATAAATTATTACTCTAAATGTAAATGGATCAAATTCTCCAATCAAAAGACACAGAGTGACTGGATTGATTAAAGAAGAAAAAAAGACCCAACTGTACCATATTCACATTGTCGATAATAGAAATTCCCAAGGAAATAAAAATGAATGGGACAAAATGAGATAAAATCAACACCTGAAAGAATAATAAGATCATTCAGTAATAAGAGTGCTGAAATCAAGCACGTTATAAGAAATATGGAATTTAAATGTAAAATTTTATGTTTCAAACAGTAAAATCATATCACACTTTTGAAGTAGAAGTGAAAGAATCTTCAGAAATAAATAACAGAAAACAATGAGAGACAGTTCCAGAAACTTCTGGAATACAATATTATCCATATTGACTGAATATAGACAAGCTAACATTCATCTGTTTGCACAACAGAAAGATATTTTCAGGTTTAACAAAGCCTTGGAGAATTTACTAATCAAGTAGCTTTTCTACAAAAATCTTGACTGTGCATTCAAGAGAACCGATGATTGAATTTAAGAAAGAACACACGTGAGGACACCAGTATTGTAGAGATGTATAATAATCATTGAATTGATATTGAACCTCTCCAGAAATGAGAAGATAGACATCAAGAGGAGAAGTAACATTGTTAATAAGTATAATTATCAAACATGTTGTGTTAAAACAAAGTCATAAAAGAGCATAGCTGCAGAATGTTAAGCTAGATTCATATATGTGAAAAGGGTTAGGACAAATAATAACAACAAAAAAAAGAAAGGCAAAATAAAGTACATGATTTCTTACTTTCTCTATTTCTATTTATGGAACCCCTGTTAGTGGCAAGACTTTCCTCAATTTGAAAATTAAATTGAGATATATGCATAGAATTCAAAAAGTGTGAAGAATATTTTTTTAAGTATCACAAGTTAGTATTGTGTTAAATTTGCAGATCATTACCTATTTCTTGAAACAAGCATATATTGAATGCTGAGAGGTTGATCCAAGCTTCCTTTTGTGGGGAAAAAAAGGAAATTATAACATAAAAATTTTAAATTAATACCAAAACATCAAAAATACAAATAAAACCATAAAATTCTATTAACTACCTAACACACCTCTACAATACTTTTTCCTATTTTTATCTGATATTCTTGATCACTGCTTCATAGAACAATAATTTTTTGTTTTGCCTTATTCACTTTTTAATTTACATACAGTTAAATGTTCTCTTTTTGCTGTATGTTCTATGAATTTGACATACAACAATCAAGATATGGAATAGGGCTTCCCTGGTGGCGCAGTGGTTGAGAATCTGCCTGCCAATGCAGGGGACACGGGTTCGAGCCCTGGTCTGGGAAGATCCCACATGCCGCGGAGCAACTAGGCCCGTGAGCCACAATTACTGAGCCTGCGCGTCTGGAGCTTGTGCTCCACAGCAAGAGAGGCCGCGATAGTGAGAGGCCCGCGCACCGCGATGAAGAGTGGCCCCGCTTGCCGCAACTGGAGAAAGCCCTCGCACAGAAACAAAGACCCAACACAGCCATAAATAAATAAATAAATAAATAAATTTAAAAAATAAATGTGATTTGAATAAAATATAAAATCTGGTTTAAAAAAAAAAAAAAAAAAGATATGGAATAGTTCCATCACCCCCCATAAACACCCTCCATGACCAGCTCCCCAAAATCACTGACCCATTTTCTATTCCTATAATTTTACCTTTCCCAAAAAGTGGAGTCACCTGGCTACTTTCATTCACCATAATGCACTTAAAGTTCATCTATGTCACTGCATTTAGCAGCAATTTCTTCCTTCTTATTTCTCAGTAGCATACCATTGTGTGGAACTACCTTAAATGTTTATGAATTTCCCCCTTGGAGAGTCCTTGTGTTATTTCCAGTTGGGAAAATTGGGAATAAACACTTATAAAATTTTTTGTGAAAACATGTTATAATTTCTTTTGAGTATAATACTGTGGAATGAAGTTTTAGACAATAGAGTAGGTGTATATTGACCTTTATAAGGAACTTCTGAACTATTTTCTAAAGTGTCTGTCTCTTATTTTGTATTCCCACTAGCAATATATGGGAGTTACACTTCTGTATATTTTCTCCAGAACTTATTATTTATTGTTGGGTGTTTGTTGTTGTTGTTCATCTGTTTTTTGCTATCCTAATATGTATGTAGTGATATCTTGTAATCTTAATCTGCATTTTTTTAATGACTCATCTTTTCATGTGCCTATTTGTCATCTGTGTGTGTTCTTTGATAAAGTGTCTGATCTAATATTTTTCCCATCTGTAATTCCATGTTTGTTTTCTTTTTATTACTTAAGAGTTTTCATATATACATAATATATCTTTATCAATGTGTGATTTGAAATATTTTTGCTCTGTCTGTGGTTTGTCTTTTCATTTTCTTAAAAGTGACCTTTGCAAGAAGTTTTTAATTTTGATGAAGTCCAATTTATCAAATTTTTATTGTGCTTTTCCATCACAAAGTCACCAAAGAGTTAATTCTAAAAACTCTTTACATAATCCAAGGTCACAAATATTTTCTCCCATGTTTTCTCCTAGAAATTTCATAGTTTTAGGTTTCACACTTAAGTCTATGATCCATTTGGGGTTATTTTTTTGTATAAACTATAAGGTATGAGTCAAGGTACTTTTATGTTTGGGTTTTTTTTGTTTGTTTTTTTGCCCTATGGATTTTTAATTATTTCAACACCATTTTTTGAAAGAACTATCTTTTCTCCATTGAATTGCCTTTGCAACCTTTTAAAAAAACATTTGACCATTTCATTGTGTGTCTATTTCTGGACTCTCTGTTCTGGTCTATGTGCTCTATGTGTCTATCCTTTCACAAGTATCACACAGATTTTGGTAACTTTATAGTAAGTTTTGAAATTGTGTGAGTTCTCCCAGCATTTTCTTCACATTTAAAGCTGTTTTGGCTATTCCAGTCCCTTTCCATATAAATTACAGAATCACTTTGTCACTATCTCCAAATAAAAGTTGTTTTACATTTTGATTGGGAGTGCACTAAATCTATAGATCACAAAGAAAATTGACGTGTTAACAATAATTAGTCTTCAATCCATGAACATGGGGTATCTTTCTACTTATTTAGGTCTTCTTTGATTTTTTTCATCAGTCTATGTAGTTTTCAACATATAGAGTCTGTATGTATTTTTACAGATTTATACCTAAGTATTTTATTTTTTGATGTTGTAAATTGTACTATATTTATTTCTATTTCAATCATTGCTAATATATAGAAATATAATTTTTTGTTTACTGACCATGTATCCTGTGACCTTCTTAGACTCACATACTAGAAGAGCTTTTTTTATAGATTCCTTAGAATTATGTACATAATTATGTGGTGTGTAAATAGAGATAGTGTCACTTCTCCCTTTCCAATCAATGTACTACTTATATATTTTTCTTATATTATTGCACTGCCTTGTACTTTCACTATGAATTTGAATAGTAGTGGTGACAGAGGACATCCTAGCTTTGTTCCCAATCTTAGTAGATAAGAATTCAGTCTTTCACCATTAAGTATGATATTAGTTATTTGTTTATTTGTGGATATCTGTATTAGTTTGCAAGGGCTCCCATAACAAAGTACCATGGACTAGATGGCTTAAACAACAGAAATTTATTTCTCACAGGTTTGAAGGGTAGAAGTCCAAGATCAGGATGTCAGCAGGTTTGATTTCTTCTGAGGGCTCTGTCTTTGGCTTGCAGATGGCTGCCTTCTTTCTGTGCCCTCTCATGGCTTTTCTTTGTGTGCCCACATCCCCAGGGCCTCACTGTGTATCCAAACTTCCTCCTCCTATAACAAGGTCTTTTATCAAGTCAAGGAAGTTCCTTACTAGTTTCCAAACTAGTTACTAGTTTGCTAAGAGATTTTTGAATAGAAGTCAAATTTTATCAAATACTTTTTCTGAATTTTTTGGAAATGGTTCTATGATTTTTCTTCCTTAGTTTGTTGATATAAATTGTACTGATTGATTTTTCAGTGTTCAGCTAGTCCTGCACTCTTGAGATAAACACATTGGTCATGCTGTATTATTATATATTTTTTAATTGGGGTAAAGTTGCTTTACAATGTTGTGTTAATTTCTACTGTACAACAAAGTGAATCAGCTATATATATACACCTGTGTGTGTATATATGTGTGTCCTCCCTCATAGACCTCCCTCCAACCCCACCCCATCCCACCCATCGAGGTCACCACAGAGCACCAAGCTGAGCTCCCTGCACTATAGATCATGTTCCAATTAACTATATGTTTGACACATGGTAGTGTATATATGTCAATCCCAATCTCCCAGTTCATCCTACTCCTCACCACCACTGGGTCCACAGGCCCATTCTCTACATCTGCATCTTTCATACTGCCCTTCAAATAGGTGCATCTGTACTATTTTTCTAGATTCCACATATAGGTGTTAATATACAATATTTGTTTTTCTCTTTCTAACTTACTTCACTCTGTATGACAGACTCTAGGTCCATCCACATGTCTACAAATGACCCAATTTCATTCCTTTTTATGGCTGAGTAATATTTCATTGTATATATGTACCACATCTTCTTTACCCATTCATCTATCAATGGACATTTAGGTAGCTTCCTTGTCCTGGCTATTGTAAATAGTGCTGCAATGAACATTGGGGTGCATGTGTCTTTTTGAATTATGGTTTTCTCAGGTTATATGTCCAGTAGTGGGATTGCTGGGTCGTATGATAATTCTATTTTTAGTTCTTTAAGGAACCCCCATACTGTTCTCCATAGTGGCTGTATCAATTTACATTCCCACTAACAGTGCAAGAGAGTTCCCTTTTCTCCACACCCTCTCCAGCATTTATTGTTTGTAGATTTTTTTTGATGATGGCCATTCTGACTGGTGTGAGGTGATACCTCATTGTAGTTTTGATTTGCATTTCTCTAATAATTAGCGATGTTGAGCATCTTTTCATGTGCCTCTTGGCCATCTGTATGTCTTCTTTGGAGAAATGTCTATTTAGGTCTTCCACCCATTTTTTGATTGGGTTGTTTGTTTTTTTGATATTGAGCTGCATGAGCTGTTTGTATATTTTAGAGATTAACCTCTTGTTGGTTGCTTCATTTGCAAATATTTTCTCCCAATCTGAGGGTTGTCTTTCTGTTTTGTTTATGCTTTCCTTTGCTGTGCAAAAGCTTTTAAGTTTAATTAGATCCCATTCACTTATTTTTGTTTTTATTTTCATTACTCTAGGAAGTGGTTCAAAAAAAGTTCTTACTGCAGTGTATGTCAAAGAGTGTTCTGCCTATGTTTTCCTCTAAAAGTTTTATAGTATCCAGCCATACATTTAGGTTTTTAATCCATTTTTCAGTTTATTTTTGTGTATGGTGTTAGGGAGTGTTCTAATTTCATTCTTTTACATGTAGCTGTCCACTTTTCCCAGCACCATTTAGGGAAGAGACTGTCTTCTCCATTGGGTATTCTTGCCTCCTTTGTCATAGATTAGGTGACCATAGGTGTGTGGGTTTATCTCTGGGCTTTCTATCCTGTTCCATTGATCTATATTTCTGTTTTTGTGTCAGTACCATACTTTCTTGATGACTGTAGCTTTGTAGTATAGTCTGAAGTCAGGGAGCCTGATTCCTCCAGCTCCGTTTTTCTTTCTCAAGATTGCTTTGGTTAATGGGATCTTTTGTGTTTCCATACAAATTGTAAAATTTGTTTCTTCTAATTCTGTGAAGAATGCCATTGGTAATTTGATAGATATTGTACTGAATATGTAGATTGCTTTGGGCACTATAGTCATTTTCAAAATATTGATTCCTCCAATCCAGGAACATTGTATATCTCTCCATCTGTTTGTGTCATCTTTGATATGTTCATCAGTGTCTTATAGTTTTCTCAGTACAGGTCTTTTACCTCCTTAGGTAGGTTTATTCTTAGGTATTTTATTCTTTTTGTTGCAATGGTAAATGGGATTGTTTCCTTAATTTCTCTTTCTGATCTTTCATTGCTAGTGTATAGGAATGCAAGAGATTTCTGTGCTTTAATTTTGTATCCTGCAATTTTAGCAAATTCATTGATTAGCTCTAGGAGTTTTCTGGTGGCATCTTTAGGATTCTCTATGTATAGTATCATGTCATCTGCAAAGAGTGACAGTTTTACCTCTTCTTATCCAATTTAGATTCTTTTTATTTCTTTTTCTTCTCTGATTGCCATGGCTAAGACTTCCAAAACTATGCTGAATAATAGTGGCAAGAGTGGACATCCTTGTCTTTTTCCTGATCTTATAGGAAATGCTTTCAGTTTTTCACCATTGAGAATGATGTTTATTGAGGGTTTGGCATATATGGCCTTTATTATGGTGAAGTAGGTTCCATCTATGCTCACTTTCTGGAGAGTTTTTATCATAAATTGGTGTTGAATTTTGTCAAAAGCTTGTTCTTCATCTATTGAGATTATCATATGGTTTTTATTCTTTAATTTGTTAATATGGTGTATCACACTGATTGGTTTGTGTATATTGAAAAATCCTTGCATCCCTGGGATAAATGCCACTTGATCATGGTGTATGATTCTTTTCATGTGTTGTTTGGGTTCTCTTTGCTAGTATTTTGTTCAGGATTTTTGCATCTATGTTCATCAGTGATATTGGTTTGTAATTTTCTTTTTTTGTGATGTCTTTGATTTCGATATCAGGGTGATGGTGACCTCATAGAAAGAGCTTGGGAGTGTTCTTTCCTCTGCAATTTTTTGCAAGAGTTTGAGAAGGATGGGTGTTAGCTCTTCTCTAAATGTTTGATAGAATTCCTCTGTGAAGCCATCTGGAGCTGGACTTCTGTTTGCTGGAAGATTTTTTTTAATTAATTTATTTATTTATTTATTTATTTTTGGCTGTGTTGGGTCTTCGTTTCTGCACGAGGGCTCTCTCTAGCTGCGGCGAGCGGGGGCCACTCTTCATTGCGGTGCGCAGTCCTCTCACTATCGCGGCCTCTCTTGTTGTGGAGCACAGGCTCCAGACGCACAGGCTCAGTAATTGTGGCCCACGGTCCCAGCCGCTCCGCGGCATGTGGGATCCTCCCAGACCAGGGCTCGAACCCGTGTCCCCTGCATTAGCAGGCAGACTCTCAACCACTGTGCCGCCAGGGGAGCCCTGGAAGATTTTTAATTGCAGATTCAATTTCATTACTTGTGATTGGTTGGTTTATATTTTCTATTTCTTCGTGGTTCAGTCTTGGAAGGTTGTACCTTTCTAAGAATTTCTCCTTTTCTTCTTGGTTGTGCATTTTGTTGGCATATAGTTGCTTGTAGTAGTCTTTTATGATCCTTTGTATTTCTGTGGTGTTCATTGTAACTTCTCCTTTTTCATTTGTAATTTTATTGATTTGAATCCTCTCTCTTTTTTTCTTGATGAGTCTGGCTAAAGGTTTATCAGTTTTGTTTATCTTCTCAAAGAAACAGCTTTTAGTTTCATTGATTTTTGCTACTGTTTTCTTTGTTTCTATTTAATTTATTTCTGCTCTGTTTTTTATGATGTCTTTCCTTCTACTAACTTCGGGGCTTTTTGTTGTTGTTGTTGTTGTTTTTCTTCTTCTTCTTCTTTCTCCAGTTCCTTTAGGTGTATGGTTACGTTGTTTATTTGAGTTTTTTCTTGTTTCTTGAGGTAGGTTTGTATTGCTATAAACTTCCCTCTTAAAACAACTTTTGCTACGTCCCATGGGCTTTGGGTCATCATGTTTCCATTGTCATTTGTTTCTAGGTATTTTTTGATTTCCTCTTTGATTTCTTCAGTGATTATTTAGTAGCATATTGCTTAGCCTCCATTTGTTTGTGTTTTTTACATTTTTTTCTTGTAGTTGCTTTCTAATCTCATAGTGTTGTTTTCCGTAAAGCTGCTTGATATGATTTCAATTTTCTTAAATTTACCAAGGCTTGATATCTGACCCAATACGTAATCTATCCTGGAGAATGTTCCATGTGCACTTGAGAAGTGTATTCTGCTGTTTACAGATGGAATGTCCTATAAATATCAATTATGTCTACCTGGTGTATTGCATCATTTAAGGTTTGTGTTCCCTTATTTATTTTCTATCTGGATGATCTGTCATTGGTGTAAGTAGGGTGTTAAAGTCCCCCACTATTATTGTGTTACTGTCAATTTCCCCTTTTATGGATGTTAGCATTTGCCTTACATATTGAGGTGTTCCTATGTTGGGTGCATAAATATTCATAATTGTTATCTCTTCTTCTTTGATTGGTCCCTTTATCCTTATGTGGTGTCCTTCCTTGTCTCTTGTAACAGTCTTTATATTAAAGTCTAATTTATCTGATGAGTATTGCTATTCCAGCTTTCTTTTGATTTCCATTTGCATAGAATATCTTTCTCCATCCCCTCACTTTCAGTCTGTAAGTGTCTCTAGGTCTGAAGTGGGTCTTTTGTAGACAGCATATATATGGTCTTCTTTTTGTATCCATTCAGCCAATCTGTGTCTTTTGGTTGGAACATTTAATCCACTTACCTTTAAGGTAACTATTAATACGTATGTCCCTAATACCATTTTGTTTATTGTTTTGCATTTGTTTTTGTAGCTTTTTTTCTTCTCTTGTGTTTCCCACCTAGAGATGTTCCTTTAGCATTTGTTGTAGAGCTGGTTTGGTGGTGCTGAATTCTCTTAGCTTTTGCTTGTCTGTAAAGCTTTTGATTTGTCTGATGAATCTTAATGAGATCCCTGCTGGGTAGACTAATCTTAGTTGTAGGTTTTTCCCTTTCATTACTTTAAATCCATCCTGCCACTCCCTTCTGGCCTGCAGAGTTTCTGCTGAAAAATTGGCTGATAACCTTATACGGATTTCCTTGTATATTATTTGTTGTTTATCCCTTGCTGCTTTTAATATTTATTCTTTGAATTTAATTTTTATTAGGTTGATTTATATGTTTCTCCTTGGGTTTGTCCTGTATGGGACTCTGCACTTTCTGAACTTGGCTGGCTCTTTCCTTTCCCATGTTAGGGAAGTTTTCGACTATAATCTCTTCAAATATTTTCTCAGACTCTTTCTCTTTCTCATCCTCTTCTGGGACCCATATAATTTGAATGTTCATGCTTTCAATGCTGTCCCAGGTGTCTCTGAGACTGTCCTAATTTCTTTTCATTCTTTTTTCTTCATTCTGCTTCTTGGCAGTTATTTCCACCATTCTATCTTCCAGCTCACTTATCCTTTCTTCTGCCTCAATTATTCTGCTATTGATTTTTTCTAGTGTATTTTTCATTTAAGTTATTGTGTTGTTCATCACTGTTTGTTTGTTCTTTAGTTCTTCTAATTCCTTGTTAATCGTTTCTTGTATTTTCTCAATCTGTGCCTCCAGTCTATTTCTGAGATTTTGGATCATCTTTACTGTCATTACTCTGAATTCTTTTTCAGGTAGATTGCCTACTTCCTCTTCATTTATTTGGTTTTGTAGGTACCTTGCTCCTTTGTATAACATATTTTTTTGTCATCTCATTTTTTTTTGAATGGTAGGGCTTTGTTCCTATCTTGCTGGTAGTTTGGTCTAAAGCTTCCAGCACTGGAGTTTGCAGGCAGTTGGGTGGAACCAGGTCTTGTTGCCGAGATAAGGATCTCAGGGAGACTGCACACTGATTAATATTCCCCAGGGTCTGAAGTTTTTGCTTATCCTGCAGCTCAGACTCAGTCCTCCAACCACAGGAGCTCATGCCCAACACCTGGCCTGAGAACCAAGATCCCCCAAGCCATGTGCTGCAGCAAAAAAAAAGCAACCAACAGAAAAGAACAGCACAACAAAGAATAAAAAAGAAAATAAAATTAGAAAAATTAAAAATATATTAGAAAAAATAACAATAAAAATGAAACAACAAAACAAAGCAGAACCACAACAGCAAAATAAAAGAAAGAAAAAAAGGAAATAAAGAAAATTAAAAATAAGAATAAAAATAAAAGATAAAAAATAAGATAAAAAAATAAAATATTCCCTGATGTCTCCTCTATCAGTGTCCTTGCCCCAACAGTGAGCAACAGCCTACCTGTGTGTGCCACCCCAGTAGGCTTCCAAGACCTCTAGTTAGGTCTCTGGACTTGCCGTGTCAGCCCCACTTCTGCTTGTGTTCCTCTCACCAGCGTCTGTTCTTGGAGCTGGCCTGGAGTACATATGCTTACGCAGGCCAGCTGAGATGCAGGCCTCCAGAGGCACGTCCACAAGGGCTGGCACAGCCTGAGGAGACCTTGGAGGGGGGCAGCTCTCGCCTCACCTGGACCTGCATGGCCAGAGGAGGCCCTGTCTGGGGAAGCACTCAGGCTGCCAGGACCCACATGCCAGAAGAGTTCTTGGCAGAAGTGGGGCTCAGGTTTGGGACCTGCACATCCAGAGTGGGCCCTGGAGTGTGGGGGTTCAGGTCTGGGATGCCAGCAGGCTCACCAGGGCCTGAGCTACTGGGGGAGATGCTGGCCATGTTCTCCTCCGATCCTCTGATCCCCTGAAGGTACCTCTCCATCCCTGCTGATCTCCTCGCCATGAGTGGACCCCTCTGAGTGTGGGAACCTCTCCCCTCCTCCAGCCCCTCCTCAAGGACACTGGTCCATTCTGCCTCCACTTTTCTTTCCCCCCTCCTTCCCTCCCACATCCTACCTGGTCATGTGGGGATTCCTCCCATTACCTTAGGTGTCTGAAGTCCCCCACCAGTGCCTAGTAGGTGCCCTAGTTGTGTGGAGACACGAACTCCATATCCTTCTACTACACCATCTTGACTCCCCCCCCCATATTTTATATTGTTGAATTTGATTTGCTAAAATTTTGCCATGCTAAAATTTTGCCAAAGATGTTTGCATATATGATCATGAAAGATATTGGTCTTTAGTTTTCCTTTTCTTGCAATATGTCTTTGTTTTTAGAATCAAGGTAAGGCTGAGCTCATAAAATGAGTTGATTCTCTTGTATTTTCTAGATGACATTGTGTATGATTGATATTATTTATTCTTTAAATGTTAGGTAAAATTTGCCATTGAAGGCATCTATGCCTGAAGATTTCTTCATTGGAGGTGTTTATGAATTCAGTTTCTTTGATAGATATAGAATTCTTCTGGTATAGCAATGTTTTTTACTATCATTTTCCATAGAGAGAACAGAGAGATAGATATTCAATCTTTCCTCCAGCATGGTTGATGGATATTGGTTGTTTTATTAGTGATAGGATGCATAAAATATGAGCCTGTCACATTGACATATCCCATATTTATAGAACAGTTACAGATTTTGTTTCCCAATACAGGAAGTCTGATATATTATATACAATTTTTAAATAATTCCCATTGAGGAAGAAGAAAATGTATGGTGTTTCTATAAATACAACTTTATTATTTTATATTTTATTAAATGTACACTCTATATATTTATAGAAGAACAGTAAGCTTCATATTCATATTGTAATATATATACAATATATTATACATTATGTTTCTGTTATATTATGTAATCCTGTTAGAATAAAACTTTCATTTTTTACTAGATGCCAATGAGAATCTATCCTTCCACTCACAATTCCTATGTCTCATGTTTGGGAGGCTCTTCCACAGACTAGCTTCTGGCTTCATAGATTACAAACACTCTTCTTTTGTACACTTAGAGCTCCCTTAATTGCTGAATGTCACACATTAGACCAAACATGATGATCACAACTATAAATTTCTAAGTTCTAACATAAAAAGTCTAAGGCTATCAGAGAGACTAAAAAAATTGCACCAATATTCTGATGAAGAGACAAAAAGAGTTGATGTAAGGTTAAATTAGTCTTGAATAAGAGAAAAGAAAACATGGCACTATAACTATCAAAAATGTTATAAAAGATAGAATCACTGTATAATTGTAGAAGGCATGGTAAATAATGAAGAAAAATACATGAAAATAATATATGGTAAACAGAATGGAAACTGTATTAATTAAAATACAAGGAAAATATACAGAGATAAAACTTTAGCTGAAGGTTTGCCCATAATTGAAAAAAAAGACTATCATTATTAAAATTAATTAATGAAATAATTTGGCATAGTAAATGTCAACTTGAAACAAGAAATGCATCTTATTTTATAGTGTACAAAAATATTCATGATATGATCATTTACTTAGCCACACACACACAAAAAAACTTAACTAAATATAATATATAGATGTATTAATTCCTGCTTTCAAAGCATTGACTACAAAATATTAATTTATAAATTAGAAGTAAACACTTGTGTTTAGAAATATTTTCTAAATTAAAAATACTCTAGATGGGATCAATAGCAGAATAACTGAGGCAGAAGAAAGGATAAGTGACCTGGAAGATAAAATGGTGGAAATAACTACTGCAGAGCAGGATAAAGAAAAAAGAATGAAAAGGACTGAGGACAGTCTCAGAGACCTCTGGGACAATATTAAACGCACCAACATTCGAATTATAGGGGTCCCAGAAGAAGAAGAGAAAAAGAAAGGGACTGAGAAAATATTTGAAGAGATTATAGTTGAAAACTTCCCTAATATGGGAAAGGAAATAGTTAATCAAGTCCTGGAAGCACAGAGAGTCCCATACAGGATAAACCCAAGGAGAAACACGCCAAGACACATATTAATCAAGCTGTCAAAAATTAAATATAAGGAAAATATATAAAAGGCAGCAAGGGAAAAACAACAAATAACACACAAGGGAATCCCCATAAGGTTAACATCTGATCTTTCAGCAGAAACTCTGCAAGCCAGAAGGGAGTGGCAGGATATACTTAAAGTGATGAAGGAGAAAAACCTACAACCAAGATTACTCTACCCAGCAAGGATCTCATTCAGATGTGATGGAGAAATCAAAACCTTTACAAACAAGCAAAAGCTGAGAGAGTTCAGCACCACAAAACCAGCTTTAAAACAAATGCTAAAGGAACTTCTCTAGGCAAGAAACACAAGAGAAGGAAAACACCTACAATAACAAACCCAAAACATTTAAGAAAATGGGAATAGGAACATACATATCGATAATTACCTTGAATGTAAATGGACTAAATGCTCCCACCAAAAGACACAGGCTGGCTGAATGGATACAAAAACAAGACCCATATATATGCTGTCTACAAGAGACCCACTTCAGACCTAGAGACACATACAGACTGAAAGTGAGGGGATGGAAAAAGATATTCCATGCAAATGGCAATCAAAAGAAAGCTGGAGTAGCAATTCTCATATCAGACAAAATAGACTTTAAAATAAAGACTATTACAAGAGACAAAGAAGGACACTATATAATGATCAAGGGATCGATCCAAGAGGAAGGTATAACAATTGTAAATATTTATGCACCCAACATAGGAGCACCTCAGTACATAAGGCAAATACTAACAGCCATAAAAGGGGAAATCGACAGCAACACAATCATAGTAGGGGACTTTAACACCCCACTTTCACCAATGGACAGATCATCCAAAATGAAAATAAATAAGGACACACAAGCTTTAAATGATACATTAAACAAGATGGACTTAATTGATATTTATAGGACATTCACCCAAAAACAACAGAATACACATTTTTCTCAAGTGCTCATGGAACATTCTCCAGGATAGATCATATCTTGGGTCACAAATCAAGCCTTGGTAAATTTAAGAAAATTGAAATCGTATCAAGTATCTTTTCCAACAACAACACTATGAGACTAGATATCAATTACAGGAAAAGATCTGTAAAAAATACAAACACATGGAGGCTACACAATACACTACTTAATAACGAAGTGATCACTGAAGAAATCAAAGGGGAAATCAAAAAATACCAAGAAACAAATGACAATGGAGATACGATGACCCAAAACCTATGGGATGCAGCGAAAGCAGTGCTAAGAGGGAAGTTTATAGCAATACAAGCTTACCTCAAGAAACAGGAAATATCTCGAATAAACAACCTAACCTTGCACCTAAAGCAATTAGAGAAAGAAGAACAAAAAAACCCCAAAGCCAGCAGAAGGAAAGAAATTATAAAGATCAGGTCAGAAATAAATGAAAAAGAAATGAAGGAAAAAATAGCAAAAATCAATGAAACTAAAAGCTGGTTCTTTGAGAAGATAAACAAAATTGATAAACCATTAGCCAGACTCATCAAGAGAAAAGGGAGAAGACTCAAATCAATAGAATTAGAAATGAAAAAGGAGAAGTAACCACTGACACTGCAGAAATACAAAAGATCATGAGAGATTACTACAAGCAACTCTATGCCAATAAAATGGACAACCTGGAAGAAATGGACAGATTCTTAGAAATGCACAAACTGCCGAGACTGAACCAGGAAGAAATAGAAAATATGAACAGACCAATCACAAGCACTGAAATTGAAGCTGTGATTCAAAACCTTCCAACAAACAAAACCCCAGGACCAGATGGCTTCACAGGTGAATTCTATCAAACATTTAGAGAAGAGCTAACACCTATTCTTCTCAAACTCTTCCAAAATATTGCAGAGGGAGGAACACTCCCCAGCTCTTTCTACGAGGCCACCATCACCCTGATACCAAAACCAGACAAAGATGTCACAAAGAAAGAAAACTACAGGCCAGTATCACTGATGAACATAGATGCAAAAATCCTCAACAAAATACTAGCAAACAGAATCCAACAGCACATTAAAAGGATCATACACCATGATCAAGTGGGGTTTATCCCAGGAATGCAAGGATTCTTCAATATACGCAAATCAATCAATGTGATACACCATATTAACAAATTGAAGGAGAAAAACCATATGATCATCTCAATAGATGCAGAGAAAGCTTTCGACAAAATTCAACACCCATTTATGATAAAAGCCCTGCAGAAAGTAGGCATAGAGGGAACTTTCCTCAACATAATAAAGGCCATATATGACAAACCCACAGCCAACATCGTCCTCAATGGTGAGAAACTGAAACCATTTCCACTAAGATCAGGAACAAGACAAGGTTGCCCACTCTCACCACTATTATTCAACATAGTTCTGGAAGTCCTAGCCACAGCAATCAGAGAAGACAAAGAAATAAAAGGAATCCAAATCGGAAAAGAAGAAGTAAAGCTGTCACTATTTGCAGATGACATGATACTATACATAGAGCATCCTAAAGATGCTACCAGAAAACTCCTAGAGCTAATCAATGAATTTGGTAAAGTAGCAGGATACAAAATTAATGCACAGAAATCTCTTGCATTTCTATACACTAATGACGAAAAATCTGAAAGTGAAATTTAGAAAACACTCCCGTTTACCATTGCAACAAAAAGAATAAAATATCTAGGAATAAACCTACCTAAGGAGACAAAAGACCTGTATGCAGAAAATTATAAGACACTTATGAAAGAAATTAAAGATGATACAAATAGATGGAGAGATATACCATGTTCCTGGATTGGAAGAATCAACATTGTGAAAATGACTCTACTACCCAAATCAATCTACAGATTCAATGCAATCCCTATCAAACTACCACTGGCATTTTTCACAGAACAAGAGCAAAACATTTCACAATTTGTATGGAAACACAAAAGACCCCGAATAGCCAAAGCAATCTTGAGAACGAAAAATGGAGCTGGGGGAATCAGGCTCCCTGACTTCAGACTATATTACAAAGCGACAGTAATCAAGACAGTTTGGTACTGGCACAAAAACAGAAATATAGATCAATGGAACAGGATAGAAAGCCCAGAGATAAACCCACACACATATGGTCACCTTATCTTTGATAAAGGAGGCAAGAATATACAGTGGAGAAATGACAGCCTCTTCAATAAGTGGTGCTGGGAAAATTGGACAGATACATGTAAAAGTATGAAATTAGAACACTCCCTGACACCATGCACAAAAATAAACTCAAAATGGATTAACGACCTAAGTGTAAGGCCAGACACTATCAAACTCTTAGAGGAAAACATAGGCAGAACACTCTATGACATACATCACAGCCAGATTCTTTTTGACCCAGCTCCCAGAGAAATGGAAATAAGAACACAAATAAACAAATGGGACCTAATGAAACTTAAAAGCTTTTACACAGCAAAGGAAACCATAAACAAGACCAAAAGACAACCCTCAGAATGGGAGAAAATATTTGCAAATGAAGCAACTGACAAAGGATTAATCTCCAAGATTTACAAGCAGCTCATGCAGCTCAATAACAAAAAAACGAACAACCCAATCCAAAAATGGGCAGAAGACCTAAATAGACATTTCTCCAAAGAAGATATACAGATTGCCAACAGACACATGAAAGAATGCTCAACATCATTAATCATTAGAGAAATGCAAATCAAAACTACAATGAGATATCATCTCACACCAATCAGAATGGCCATCATCAAAAAATCTAGAAACAATAAATGCTGGAGAGGGTGTGGAGGAAAGGGAACACTCTTGCACTGTTGGTGGGAATGTAAATTGATACAGCCACTATGGAGAACAGTATGGAGGTTACTTAAAAAACTACAAATAGAACTACCATACGACCCAGCAATCCCACTACTGGGCATATACCCTGAGAAAACCATAATTCAAAAAGAGTCATGTACCAAAATGTTCATTGCAGCTCTATTTACAATAGCCAGCACATGGAAGCAACCTAAATGTCCATCGACAGATGAATGGATAAAGAAGATGTGGCACATATATACAATGGAATATTACTCAGCCATAAAAAGAAATGAAATGGAGGTATTTGTAATGAGGTGGATGGAGTTAGAGTCTGTCATTCAGAGTGAAGTAAGTCAGAAAGAGAAAAACAAATACAGTATGCTAACACATATATACGGAATCTAAGGAAAAAAAAAAAAAGCCATGAAGAACCTAGTGGCAAGACGGGAATAAAGATACAGACCTACTAGAGAATGGACTTGAGGATATGGGGAGGGGGTGGGTGAGATGTGACAGGGTAAGAGAGTGTCATGGACATATATACACTACCAAATGTAAAATAGCTAGCTAGTGGGAAGCAGCCACATAGCACAGGGAGATCAGCTCGGTGCTTTGTGACCACCTAGAGGGGTGGGATGGGGAGGGTGGGAGGGAGGGAGATGCAAGAGGGGAGAGATATGGGAACATATTGTATGTGTATAACTGATTCACTTTGTTATAAAGCAGAAGCTAACACACCATTGTAAGGCAATTATACTTCAATAAAGATGTTTAAAAAAAAAACTAAATATAGAGCTACCATATGATCCTGCAATCCCCTTCCTGGGCATATATCTGGAGAAAACCATAATTCTAAAGGATGTATGCACCCCGATATTCATTGCAACACTATTTACAGTAGCCAGGACATGGAAGCAACCTAAGTGTCATCAACAGAAGAATGGATGAAGAAGATGTGATACATATACACAATGGAATATTACTCAGCCATAAAAATAATTAAATAATGTGATTTGTAGCAACATTGATGGACCTAGAGATTATCATACTAAGTGAAGTAAGTCAGACAGAGAAAGACAAATATTATATGGTGTCACTTATATGTGGAATATAATTTAAAAAATGATACAGGTGAACATTTTTACAAAACAGAAAACAGACTCACAAATTTCAAAAAAGAGAAAGGTAGGGAGAAAGGATAATTAGGAAGTTGGGATTAACATATACACACTACTATATATAAAATAGATAATCAACAAGGACCTACTGTATAGCACAGTGAACTATACTAAATGCTCTGTAATAACTTATATTGGGAAAGAATCTGAGAAAGAGTAGATATATGTATATGTATAACTAAATCACTTTGCTGTACATCTGAAACTAACACACTTTGTAAATCAACTATACTCCAATGTAAAATAAAAACAATTTAAAAGAAAAAAAAGAAATATTTTTTAATAAAATAACTGAATTGAAGAAAAAATTAAGAATATTTTTTACAAGATGAAAATACTTCATATAAATACAATATATATGGCTAAAACATTTCTACTAGAAAAGAAAAAAATTAATTTACATTCTTTTATTATTTAATAGACAAAAATAACCAGGGTTATTTAAAAAGTTTATGGTTTAAAATTTAAAGAATATGCACATAAATATAATAAATTTGAAAATCAAAATGAGAATGGTAAGTTTCTAGTATACTTTAATATGATATCTACAGAATTAAACTGGAAAAGCTTACAGAGAACTATTTCAGTAACAAATTGGAAAAACCATCCAAGAACTACTCTCAACCACAGCTGGGGAAGGAAGTCAGTTAAGTTTAACAAGCCTTTTAGAGAAATCTTTCAAGCTTTCAAATTTATGATTTCCTTGTAATTCATACTTAAAAGCTTAGAAAAAATTCTTACTTAATTTATTTCATAAAACAAATGTAGTCTTTTTACTCAAATTCATTTAATGCCAAACAGTCTATCTCACTTATGAACATAGGTGTGAAAAATCTATTTTTAAAATTATGTAACATATAGAATTTAGTTTTACTATATAAAATATCCCACGACAACTAATAATGGTTATCTCAAAATTGCAAGAATTTTCCAATATCAAAGAAGTAATTCTAAATAGCATTTTAGTTAAATGAGAGAAAGATATAATAAATTTAGTAGATGCTGAAATATTTAGGAGCAGACTGTGAGACTCGACCATGCCCCCCTGAGAAGCCCTGGAGAGCAGTAAACTGATGGAAAGTTCCTAAGGCCATTAGAAAGAAGCTGCTGACATGTATGTATTTCTGAAAGCAGGGATCCAAGAAGAAACACTGGTGGAGTCTGCGAATAAATGCAGCTGATTAGAGCTGGGATGGTGGCCAACAGCAGATTGTGCTAAAGGGACTTGGTACCAAGAGAAACCAGAAAATAGGGATTGCTATTTATGAGATGGATGAAGTGGAAATAAAGTAAGCGTGGGCAGACTGAGAGCTAGGAACTAGCTCTACAAACACAGGCCTCAGCCACCCAGATTTTTCTCCCACATGGTATTGTGGGCTTGACTCCACTAGTAGTGGTTTACTCAAATTAATGAACTAGGCAGGAAGAATCATCTAACAAATTCCAATACATCATACCCAATATTTAACATGATTAAAAATTACCTATCTTACATATGGAAACAGCATTTAAAAGGCATTTCCTTTAAGTAAAAACATAAATTCAAATTTATTAATATTGTTTTGAAAAATTCTGTGGAATACTTTGGACTCATAAAATGCTGGTGGGTGTCTAAAATGATATAATCACTTTGGAAAAGACATTAGAATCTTCTTATAAAATTAAATGTACATTTGTCATGTGATACACTTAGTGAAGATGACCACACAATGACTTGGATGTGAGCATTCATAGCAGCTTTATTCTTAGCACACTAAAACTTGTAACAACTTAAATGCTCATCGAAACATGATTGAATAAACAAATTGTGGTATATATATATAATGGAATAATACTCAGCAATAAAAAGAAATGAATTACTGATACAAATAAAAACATAGATTGACTAAAAACATTATTTTTCATAAAAGAAGCTGCCACAAAACGGTACATACTGTATGATTGCATTCATGTGAAGTCCAACATCAAGCAAGGCTATACTATACTGACAGAAATCAGGTCATGTTTGCTTGGGGCTGGTGGTGAGGGAATTGAATGAAAGGGGGCACAAGGGAACTTTCTGGGAGTGATGGAAGTTTTCACTATTTTGATTGATAAGGCAATTTTACAGATGCATAAATTTATCAAATGATATAACTTTAAGTGGGTGCATTTTGTGTTTGCTTTTTATTGTTATCGAAATATAGTTGATTTACAATGTTATGTTAATTACTGCTGTACAGCAAAGTGATTCAGTTATACAGTCTTTTTTAATATTCTTTTCTATTATGGTTTATCATAGGATTTTTTTTATTGGGGTATAGTTGTTTTACAATGCTGTGTTAGTTTCTACTGTACAGCAAAGTGGAGTTCCCTGTGCTATACAGCAGGTTCTCATTAGTTATCTATTTTATACATATTATTGTAACTATGTTAATCCTAATCGACCAATTCATCCCAACCACCCTTTCCCCCCTTGGTGTCCATACGTTTGTTCTCTTAAGTGGGTGCATTTTATTGTATCCAAATTGGTGGGGATAGTGACTGATAGGGGCTGAAGGGATTTGTGCTGATAATATTGTAGTTTGGGTGTTGGGTACCTGGTACATCCACTTTATGAAAATAGCTGAGCTTTACACTTATATTTATGTACTTACCTCTGTTATACTTCAATAAAAAGCTTATTTTAAAAAAATTCAGGTTCCATAATAAATGAAAAAATGAAAGTTCTGGTTATAAAACAAAGAAAATTAATTAAATATTGGCAATATGGAGAGAAAACAACCATTTTCTATTATGATTTTTGTCTATAAAATCAAAAAAATCAACTAAAATAAATTATTCAAATTATTTTGAGAATTTAATAAAGTATCCAGATAAATATACACATATCAAACATGATTAATATGACCTGAAATATTAAGGCAGTTTTTATTTTTATTTAGAGAAATAAAGAAAGCATACTATATTTCTGGATACAAATGATATATGTAATAAAATATCAATTATCTTAAGTTAATGTATAGGTTTAATGTAAGACTAATCAATCAAAAGTAGATATATTGATAGATATACAGACATAGACATAACTATGGACATAGATTTATTCAGATAAAGATATAGCTATAGATATAATTAATTGTTCAAAGAAAAGCCAGGTTATTATATAAAAGAAAAGTTAAAAGATATTTTAACAATATTTCAAAGCCTAAAAAAATTTATATTTAATATATGACAAGATACCTGTAGAAATTAATAGAAGTCTTTTTTTTTTTTTTTTGAGGTAACCAGATAGAAGTTTGTTTTCTTTTTTCTATAACATATGTCACAAAACAAAATGCAATTCTCTCTGACCACAAAATTTAACTTTCCACACATCCCACTCTTGCTACTGAATGTGCCATTTAAATTCATTATGAACCCTAGTCTCCTCATCCCACACACTGGCATGGCTTTATTGGCCTCTCTGTGTATTTAGGGGCAGTAGTTTCAAGAGAGCCCACCCAAACAGTACAGGAAAATTCCTACCCTGCCCATGCCAGTCTTGATTAATTCCAGCTAGCAGTTTATTCCAAATGAGAAAACATACATAAATGCACTTTGTGAACTGCAGACCACTATGTAAATGCTACCTATTAAAATCATTTACTGATCATGGTTTCAGACTCCTGAGTATTGCTGGAGAAACTAAACATTCTGAACTGCAAAACCACACTCTCAAGGTCAGATGGGTAGAACTTCTACCTGGAAATCAATTTGTCCATCATAGTGCAATGCTCTACATCCTTTTTCCACAACGGTTTTTACAAATCTTTTCCACTATCCTTATACACCCAATCCCACCCAATATCTTTTATTCTTTTTATTCTAGGCAGATGACTGCATTTCCTATTTGGCCAAGAAAATTGAGACCATATAAAGCAAGCTCCCTCAACTTTCCTTATCTCCCACTATATCTATAAAATCTCACTGGATATTTTCAATCCCCTTCTCGTTCTTTTTGATATCTGAGTAGGAAAAACAGGTCTTCTCTTTGCCAAAGTTCATCCACTCATTTTAATCTCATTCTCTACGATATCCCTTGGGATTTTTTCCCAGCTCTTTCTCTCATACAATTTCAGTATTTTGTTCACTACTAATTTATTTCCCTATACCTGATCTCCTTGTCCCTTCACCTTAAAAATGACCTTTCTTGATCATCAAACTTCTTGAAATAGTAGTCTCCTCTTAAACTTGACGCACATCCACACAGTGTTAACAGTTTACAACACAGCTTCTTCTGCCACCAATTTACTGAAATCGTGGGTGAATTCTAAGCACCAAATCCAATTACTATTCTCTCCATTCATCTTCCTTTACATCTCAGCAACATGTTGTTTTCCTTATTTTCTGGAATACAGTGTTTTCCTCATTCCCATGAAACATGCTTCTGGGTGGTCTTCTCTGATTCATTTCCCCAATTATTTCCCCTAAATGCTGTTTTCCCCAAGACTGCATTTCTCTCTCACTCACAGAGACTGTACTCACTGACCATTTCAACAATACATTGTTTTCCTCTTTGTCAAAAGCTACTGTCCCCATATGTCCAAATTACTTATAAACTCTATATATGTCATCCTGAAATCTCAAACCCAAGATAGACAAAATCATCTCTCTTTAATCTATGTCAGGTTAACTTCAGGGCACATTATCATTCTCCCTGAAAATATTTTCTCACTGAAATGTTGGTGCATAAACTTGATCAACAAAATCACTTCTCCTCTAATCACACCCTGATTGAGTAACACAGGATCCCTCTCATTAACCAGACACACCTGGAATTGCCCTCCTTTTCTGCATTATCCCTGCTCACTTCCATCAGTCCTGAACACTGATCTCCACACCACCTCCTTTATAAAGGCATTTCTATTATTTTGATCTATTAATATTTTTATTTTATCAAAACTAATATACATATACCTATCACAAAAATTTGGAAAATATAAAAGCATTTAAAAAATAAACTTGCCTGAAATCTTAGCATCCAGAAATTTTTTTCACATATCTATTTATATTTTATTATATTTATACATACATATAATTCTAATCCATTTTCTATACAAGTATGGTACAATATCAAATTCTACCATTTATGAATGGTATGATCTTGGGCAAGTTACTTAATCTCACTAGGCTCAATTTTTTCAGTTGTAAAATAGAAAAAAAAAACTGTGTTATAGATTTATTGCTATGGATTTAATATTCAAACCAGCACAGACTGTCATACAGTAAGCATGGAACATATGTTAGCTTTTTTTTTCCCCACTGAAGTTTTTTATGTCTTAAATATTCTTCAGAATGCTACTTTTAATTGCTCTATAGTATTCTATTACATGAATGAGAAAAAAAACATTTGCCCTATTCTCTGCTACTGGACATTTAGTTCTTTTCTAATTTTTCACAATTATAAATAATACTAAATTTAATATCTTTGTACATATCTAAAGTCCTAACTGCCAGCATTTGCTTACTGCTTACCACATGCCAGTCTCCATGCTCACTCCATGCATTACATCATCAAACTCTATCATTCGTACCATTCTATGCACAAGCAAAGAACAACTTAGAGAGGTTAAGTAACTTGCCTAATATCAACTGGTAAGTGGAGAAGGCAGACTTTGGACTTGGTTACTCTGACTACAGAGCCTATGCTTAAAACCATTTCACTGCACTGCCTTCTCAGATTACTGATGAGCCCATATTCTTGAAAAAGGAATTTCTAAAATGAAAAGCATTAATATTTGATAAAATTTATGAAATGATACTTTTCAAATGCTAAACCAAGTTGTACTCCCTCTAGTAGCCACATATGATATGATATGTTACTCAGTGAAGCCAAGCTACTCTGCCATTAGACATGGTGAGGTTAGGATCTATTTCTTCAAGGCTTACCATTATGATGTCTAGAGAATTTAGCTTTGTTCAATGGTCATTACTACGTATGAGTCTCTGATATGCTGATAATAAAAAAAAATGGATTCATCCCATATAACAATAGGTTTGAAAATGCTGAATTTTAGCAGGCAGCAAGAGCACAGTATTAACTGGGTTCTGCACGTCCATCAGGTCCGTGCAGAGCTGGTTGCTACCATGGCAGCTGGAACAAAGCTAGCAGCCAAAGGATCCAGAGACAGAGGCCAAAGTCTGCGAACAAGGTGCTGATGCAGATCCCCTTCCAGTGCCTGATCATCCCTGATGATTAGAATCTGGACTCTGGTGTGGCATTAGGTAAGCAAATCTATTGCATAGAGAATACAATTTGAACAAGGACTGTTTCTACTTCTGTTACACTAGAAAGCCTATCATGAAGAAGTGCTTAGTTACCGATCCCTTGCCAAGTGCACCATCCATCTCTTGTAAGGCAATATAAGGCCTTTAATATTCTAAATGTAGAATCTCAGAAATGCAGAATCCAACTCTTTAACATTAAAAGAAATCGAATGTCTCCAAATTTTACTTTCAGAGCAGAAATCTGAAGCCCAGAATATTTATGTATGGTTAGTCAAAAATCACAACTACTAGACAGAAGGTTGAGGGCTGTAGCTGCCATGCTGCCATAGGGCTTCCAAGTCTCTGTGCAGGGCTTTTATAACACACCTCACCTCATAATAGCATATCCTCCCTCAGCCTCTCAGGTGATGGCTGTGAGATAAGTTGCCTGGATACTGGTCCCCACCATGCCACATCTAGCAGACACCCTTAACCTTCAGACATGCCCTGACAATTGAGGCCTCAACCCTTAAGGGCAAAGGTTGTACCATTTGTGAGGAACAAAGCTAGCATCGTAGCTTTCTGGGCAAAACATAAGAGATTTGGCTGCACCAGGGAGGATGTGACCTGCCAAACTTCAGAAAAACCAGCAGCGTGCGGTGCTCAAGCCCAGTGACTGTGAGACGGCTGCCTGACTGGATTCAGTGGGCAGGGGTGGGCTTCTGTCTCTCTAGTGTTCTTTCTCCCCAGAGAAAATGGAGAGAGAAAGTGCATCCGTGGCCAGCAGTCACCCACCCCAGAGTATCAGGGTTTCTTCTGGGAGTCTGGAATGTTGTCCTCAAGCTAGATCTAGGTTCTATTAACCATATTCCGAAAACAAGGCTCTGACCAGAGGGTTGGCTTTGTCCTCACTGCTTAAATTTAGGAAACTGAATGAGAAAATTTCTTTCTCAGAGAAGCTTGCACTGTCTGTCTGAAATGATGTTTCTAAACAGTATCCATGAAATTATTCATTCATCAAGTATTAAAAGAATGCACATTTGTCATAAAGCTCTGCTTATACCAAGCACTGTGTGGGACACCAGAATATATGAAGCACACACAGCTTACTCTCTCCTTCTATACATAGATATAAGAATAGTTAGCAAAGCAGTTTGAAAATTTATAGAAATACAGTTTTATTTTAAGTAGAGACATGAAGAATTCAATATTTAGGAATAATTAATGTACTCAATTCTGATGTCTGAGAAATATTATATAGATAATGATCCATCCTTGTACTCATCCTCACCAGAAAAAAAAGTATATCAGAACTCATCAAAATAGAACTTTAAAAAATTTGACAATCCATGTGTGTCTGTACTAGTTCAATGAAATCAAGTGAGAGCAATAGGTGAGTGAAGAAATAAAACTGAGTGAGAAAGAAAACCCACAGATCAGACTTTTTTGACCTAATAAAGGTCTAGATGACAATCACAGGCAGCACTGAAATTACCAACATTCCTCTGTGAAAAATAGACTCATGGCTTTGTACACCATGCATTACATTTATAGTAATAAAGAATTATAAAATATTTTTCAAATATCAACATAAGAAAATATTGGTGTGCTATACAAACTGTATTAATGAATAAAATATAATATAACAACTGTACAAATAGTCATATCTACTTTAATAGTCATGTTGAAAAACATTCAGATAGTCAGACGTACGTGTAAAAAGCTAAAATTTGCACTGGGTCATTCTTTCTATTATATCTATTTTAATACAGGAAAAGGCTACAAACATCTGCTGCAAATTCTCCTTAAAATTAAAAATTTTTCATGAAGATCCAGCAGAAAGTCAATAGAAAAGAAAATACATATGATTTCTTTAGGAATAAATTCTGATCTAATTTTAGAAATTTGGTGCATCTATTACTTTAGGGAATCCTTGTTTCTAATGTTTTTAGTATTTACACTCAACATGGATTTTTTTTCTGACCCCAAGGATCTCTTAAGTATGGTGGGATAAACATTTTTTAAGCAGTGACCAAAATCCTGAAAGACTAGAGAACTTCAAAAGATTATAAATTACCTTTTAACAGATTTAATGTAGTGGGTTGAATGGAACCTCTCCTCTACCCCCACAAATTATTGTCCATCCAAGAACTTCAGACTGTGACCTTGTTTGGAAATGGGACCTTTGCAGATGTAATTAGTTAAGGATCAAGATGAACTCATACTGTTTCAGGGTAGGCCCTAAATCCAATGAGGGTGACCTTGCAAGAGTCAGTAAAGGACATGGACAGGCAGAGGGAAGAAGGCCACTTGAAGACAGAGTCAGAGATTAAAGTGATGCTGCCACAAGCCAAGGAGCCACAAAGAGCTGGAAGAAGCAAGGAAAGATTTTCCCCAGAACTTTGAGGGAGTGGCTCTGCCAACACCCTGACTTCTGGCCTCCAGAACCATGAGAGGATAAATCCCTGTTATGTTTGTGGCAACTTGTTTCAGCAGCCACGAGAAACTAATACAGTGGGCATGATCCACTCTAGTGTTTCACTGATGTAAGTTTAACCTGTAGGCAGATATGTTTATTCCCTTTCCTGCTGGATCTCGATTTAACACATTACTGAATCAATTGTAAATAATGTGTAACAATGGTGCTAAAAATTTAATTCCTCTCCTTAAGGTCCTTAATTTGGGGAAAAGTTAGTTCACTAATTCAAACCTCTATTTCTTCATATGTTCTCCCTTTTATATATTTTTAAAGTTAAAGTTAATTTTAAAGCTACCTTAAAGTTAAACTTCTAAGTTAATTTGTCGAAACTGCAGACTTTATAACCTTTTTCAAAATATTGTTTGTTAATATCGATTTAGCCTTCACATTTTATAAGATGTGATAATCAAATTACTTTTTTAAAAATTTACATAAATGGTATTTTACCTTCTCTTGAAAGAAATCAAAGAATAAAGAGCAAATTCAACCTTACATTTGCCATAGACAAGGTGATATCAGCTGTCACTTTAGAGGTTGTAACCAAGAGGGACTTTATTTATTCCTTCCTAATATTTCCTATCGCGTATGAAATGACAGTAGTCTGCCATTGATTCATAATCTGCCATTCCTGTATTCTTTTTCTGCCCAAGGACCAGTACAGGTTGGCTCCATCTGAGCTTCCTCAGGGTCTCCTGCCCTGTCAGAATGTTAAGCCCAGCAGGGTTCCAATATCACTGAACTTTTATGGGCTATTTTTCCCACCAACTATATTGTAGTTTTAGGTTGGCATCTAAAGGGTATGTAGGATTTATGGCTAATTCAATGGTCCTAAGCCACAGTAGCAGGAACCTGTTAAGGGACTGTCATATCATTTTAAGGAAACTATAGAGCTGGTCATGATTTGCTACCTCCAAGACCTACCAGACCAGATTACAAGTCCTGTGAAAACTAAAACCAAAGTGACACTGCTTACCAAACTTTTGAGACTGATATAAACAAAAGAGATATACATGGTTTAGAATACTGAAAGCCAGAGAAATGTCTTTGTTCTTTAAAACAGAAACATGTCAGAAGGTAATCATATTGTTACTCTCATATAAGAGTCTAAAACAAAGAAGGACAACTTGGCAGTCCTAATTTTTTCCATCATATGAGGACAGGGAGGATTGTCATTTTTCCAGGGAGGTGGGTGTTTTATCAGTGAACCTCTGAGTGCAAATGGTTGAGTCTATATGAATGTGTTGACAGGGACAAAGCCAAGGGAACCTTCAAAGTAAAAAGTGCCCTGCCTTAGGCTCATAGAACATACAGTGCAGAACAAAGATGAGAGGACAGGATGCTATGCAGAACAAGTGCACATCTCACACCACAATCTCCATCTCTCAAGCATCTGAGGGTTTATTTTATGAATAGGAACAACAGCTGGTCCCTGTCCCATTAAATGTCAAATATATGCCTGGAAAGATAATATACCAGCAGAATTAAATGGTGCCCCATGGGTTCCTGATATCTAGTATAAAATATATTCTTAATCAATTGATTTTCTTTTTTATTCCTCTACTACTTGTTAGCAATGTAAATTACTACTGTGTTTTAGGATTTTATGAGCTCTAACTTACACTGAGTAGATGTTTGGTCAATAACCAAACTCCTTAATGTGTTTTTAAGATCCTTTATAATTTGACCCCTTTTTACAGCTTAAGTTCTTTCCCGACTCCTCCCCTTGACTCCAAGTTCCAGTAAATCTGAAGCACTTTCGGGTTAAGAAGAGCTGCGCTGGGTGGACTAAACACCATTCTTGTCTTCAAGGAAATCAACGAAGATTATAAGTATAATAAGAGCTACCTATATATGAGCACAGGACACCTAACCCAGTGTTAGGGGCATAGAAGGCTTTCCAGGGAAAATGTCTAGAGCAATGTTTGAAAGGTAGCTGAGGATTAGGCAATTGAGTTTGTGTGGACAAGTATTTTACACAAAGGAAATAGCCTGTGCAAATGCCTGGAGGTCAGAAGTTCCTTACAAACATTACAAACATTCTTTAACTTATCCGCAGTTTCAAGTAGTTCATGGTATCTAAGTGCTAATTACTGTGGGCAAATTTGAGATGAGTTCTCAGTATAAGTTTTTCCCCTAAGTTCTCCTAAGTTTCACAAGTTTACTATGCCCATACCAATTACAGAAAAATAAGAAACAAGCCTGCAGAAGTTAAGAATGAAATGATATATGTATCATTTTGTAAACTACTATTCCCTAAGTACAGTATTCTTCCCTAAACTATAATGCTTGGCCCCATGTGGCTCTGTTAATTGTTTTATTTCACTCACTGTCAAATTGTTCTCAGTCTTCATTAGATTGAAGGCATGTGGTCTCCATGAAAGACAAGTCCTAAAAGTAAACTTGGCTTTGAGCAGCTGTTTCTCTTCTGTAATCTTTTATATTTCATACAATTCAGGTACATTGGTCTCCCTGACAATATCCTCATTCAAAAACACAAAAGGAACAAAATTATTAATCATGCGTGCTAAAAGCATGACATCTCCCCAGCTTCATTTCGGCCTGACCCCTCTCATTTATCATCCCTGGCCTCATTCCCAAGTTCTAGTCATCCCCTAGGCTACTAGAAAAATATATTGGATGAGAACTTGGCAAAATATGGCCCTTATTTAGCTAAATATACACGTGTGATACACACATGTATTCAGAAAAGAAGTAGGCAGAACGAATTTCACATACACCACAGTGGTACCACATCTGTTCTCCATGAACGTCAGTTAAGGAGGAGAATTAGCTTGGAGTTGGTCCAGGAACTAAAAACTTTTGTGTTCAATTCCTGGCACTTTCTTTTGACTCACAACGTGATGTGTCACAAATATCTTACCCTTTTGTCACTCAGTTTTCCTCTTCTGTTAAATGGCAATGAAGCCTCCTGGTCTCCATTCTCCCACTGCTTGTACTTCCTAATTTCTGTGTATAATTTTCACTGGTTTCAATGTGTCCACTTAGAGGGTGAAAGGAGATATCTATGGGTGAAGGAAAAAAGACAGGGCTCTTTCTGTTTTGCAGAACTACTTGATTAGAGTCAGAATGTGAGGTACAATTATTGTCATTGTAAGTCATTTTTGTTTGGGGGGGTGGTTTTTTGTTTTTGTTTTTATTTTTGGCTGCATTGGGTCTTTGTTGCTGTGCATGGGCTTTCTCTAGTTGTGAGGAGCAGAGGCTACTCTTCGTTGCCGTGCAGGGGCTTCTCATTGCGATGGCTTCTCTTGCTGCGGAGCATGGGCTCTAGGAGTGAGGGCTTCAGTAGTTGCAGCACGCAGTCTCTAGAGCGTGCAGGCTTCAGTAGTTGTGGCATGCAGGCTCAGTAGTTGTGGTTTACGGGCTCTAGAGCACAGGCTCAGTAGTTGTGGTGCAAGGGCTTAATTGCTCCGTGGTGTGTGGGACCTTCCTGGACCAGGGATCGAACCCGTGTCCCCTGCATTGACAGGCGGATTCTTAATCACTGCGCCACCAGGGAAGTCCCTGTAAGTCTATTTTGAATGCCAGGTTTTGATGCTGAAATATGCCCAAATTTTTACCTATCACTTGTGGCATTTATTTTTTACTCCAAAAGATAAAATACCATGTTATAATTCTAGAAGTTTTGCTAGGAAATATCAACATCCTTCAATTTAGTTTTCTAACACATTGTCTTTGCTGAGACTCCAAAGACACAAAAACATAAATCAGTTCATTTTTTTTTAGTTCCAACAGTAAATAAAATTTGATTTTAATTATGTTTATGTGCTGCCTGCCTGATGTTTAAAAATTAAAAGTAAAAATTTTGATAAAAATGAAAAGGAAAATCAGTGGCAATGCTCTTCTTCAGAAGAGCTCGAAGAAATCTATAAATACTCCTTCAACCATTTCTGATTTTCTAATTTAAAATGAGGCATCATTCAAGAGTTACAAACAATAGTCTCTCTCTTTTTTTTTAAAGATTTATTGATTGATTGATTGATTGATTGCTATGTTGGGTCTTCGTTTCTATGCTAGGGCTTTCTCTAGTTGCGGCAAGCGGGGGCCACTCTTCATCGCAGCACGCAGGCCTCTCACTATTGTGGCCTCTCTTGTTGCGGAGCACAGGCTCCAGATGCGCAGGCTCAGCAGTTGTGGCCCACGGGCCCAGTTGCCCCGCGGCACATGGGATCCTCCCAGACCAGGGCTAGAACCCGTGTCCCCTGCATTAGCAGGCAGATTCTCAACCACTGCACCACCAGGGAAGCCCACAATTGTTTCTTATAAAATTACTTCCCTTACGAAGTTTAGTATCAGCTCTTATAAGTCATTTCCTATGATATCTGAATCATTTGGAGAGGAGTTATGCATCCGTACGTAACTAAATGACCTAAATTACTTTAACTTCTGATTCATCACACCCCCATTCTACTTTTATATTTAGCTCTATTTTTTTCCCCAAATTTCAATGTCAATATGGAGCAAGTTTGTACATAAATAGTCTCCAAACCTATAGCTTTATTGTTTGCTTCCCCAAAGAGATTTTTGCATCTTTTCTCCTCCTAGTTGTTGCTTATTTAAGTTCTAAGCCATATGGTTATGCCAAGCAAATATACAGAATCTTAAAGCAGGAAAGATATCTCAAAGTTGACTCATTTCAACCTCATAACTAATGCAAAAATAATCTTAAGCTCCCTGGCAGGTAATGTGGACTCTGAACAGTTCCAGGACAGAAAGCCCACTAAATCACAAGGAAGCCAACTTCTTATATTCCTAAATTAAGACATTTTACTTGCTCTTCCAATGCCTGATGGGAACAGCCTCCTTCCAGGCCTTTGCATAACTTGCTTCCTAAATACATTTAAGCCTCTGCTTTAATGTCAGCTTCTCAGCAAGGCTTGCAGTCACTCTTATTCTCTTATCCATCTTTATTTTTCTCCACAATACTTATTGCTACCTGACATTACACTATAGGTGTATTTGTTTATTTGTTGGTTATCTGATGCAACACAGAATACAAGCTCCAAGAAAGGAAGGACTGTATTTTATTACCACTGTATCTCCAGCCCCTAGAGTAATGCCTGGTATATAATAGGTACCAGAAATATTTGTTGATTAATTGAATATTGAACTTAAACAGGCATCCCTATAACTTTTACCCACTGATCGAAGTTCTGCTTTTGGGAAATCAAATAAGAGCAAACATTCTCCATGTAAATTGGTACAGCCACTATGGAGAACAGTATGGAGGATCCATTAAAAACTAAAAATAGAGCTGCCATATGATCCAGCAATCCCACTCCTGGACATATATCCAAGAAAACCATACTTCAAAAAGATACATGCACCCCAATGTTCATTGCAGTACTATATACAGTGGCCAAGATATGGAGAAACTTAAATGTCCATCGACAGATGAATGGATAAAGAAGAATGGTACATATATACAATGGAATACTACTCAGCCATAAAAAAAATGAAATAATGCCATCTGCAGCAACATGGATGGACCTAGAGATTATCATACTAAGTGAAGTAAATCAGACAGAGAACAACAAATATCATATGATATCACTTATATGTGGAATCTATGAACTTATTTACAAAACAGAAACAGACTCACAGACTTGGAAAACAAACTTATGGTTACCAAATAGGAAAGGTGGGGGAAGGGATAAATTAGGAGGTTGGGATTAACATATACACTCTACTATATCTAAAATAGATAATCAACAAGGACATATTGTATAGCACAGGGACCTCTACTCAATACTCTGTAATAACCTATATGGGAAAATAATCTGAAAAAGCATAAATATATGTATAACTAAATCACACCTGTAACTAACACAACATTATAAATAAATTATACTCCAATATAAAATAAAAATTTTAAATTATAATAATAATAATAAAATTTTAAAGAGCAAACACTCTCTTACATTATGGCCAACATTCAGACATTTGAAAACAACTTTCAAATCCTTTCCTTTCAGAACTATGGTATATCAAGCAGTAGAAAGCATTTTCACAAGCATGATATTAAAATGCAATTTTATCATCCCAAAGCAAATAATCAGAGAAGTGAATCTTGGAAATAAGACTTGGGATTTATAGACATTAGAGATAATACTGTGATTAGTTTTCCATTGTTGCATAACAAATTATCACAAACTTATCAGCTTAAAACAAGACAAATTTATTAACTCACATTTTCCAAGGGTCAGAAATCCAGCATATTTTTTCTGGGTCCTCTGCTTACACTCTCACAAAGCTGCACAGTGCCAGCCATGGCCATGATTTCATCTAAGGCTTAGGCTAGGCTTAGGCTTAGAAGTCTTCTTCTAGGCTTCTTGGCTATTGGCAGAATTCAGCTTCTTGTGGTTATAAGACTGAGATACCATCTTTCTTCCTGGCTCCCACTTGAGCCCCATTCTCAGCTCCTTGAGGCTACCCATGGTTTTCTGTCATGTGCCCCTCTCTACAATGCAGCAGGTTGCTCCTTCAAGACCAGTAGGGCAGCACCTCTCTTGCTTTTAATCTCTCTTTCTAGTCTGTTAAGACAAAGTCTTATATAACAATATAATCATCATAGTGACTAGTCCATCATATTCACAGGTCCCACCAACAATCAAGCAGAATTGATTGTACAAGGAACGTTGTACACTAGTGAGTGTAGGGGTGGAGGGTGTCTTACAATTCTGCTTACCAAAATGGTTCAGACAGGAGTTCCCTCCAGAAGAGACATTAGTCATCCATTTTTTCTAAAATTATCACAGAGGACAATTAATGGGTTAGGCAAATCACAAACTCAGCAATTGCTGTTGTCAGTGGGCATTTCCCCAACACTGTGGCCTTAGCACAATGCTCAGTTGGCTGTGAGAGACCTATAGATACTGTTGTTTACAAATCTAACACCATTTTGGAAGCCAATAAGAGAAAGAAAATTCAATGACTTAGGAATAGGCACTAAGTATTTTCATTTTAAGTCTTTAGAGCATGGGGGAATTCTTTGTGCTGGTAATTCTAGCTAAGCTTTGGGGAGAAAATTCAGAAGATAAACCTCCAAACAGTCTAGTACTATAAAGGCTGTTTGGAGCATGAATTATCAATCACCCACCATAAAACCTACCCCACTAAAATTTTTGGTTTAGCCTGAATTATGATGCTTCAAAGAAAGCAAAATATGAATTCTCTCTCATTAGTATTCTAAAAGTGCAGGCTAGCAAAGCTCACAACTACTCAGTCTATGAATGCATGCACTGACAAAGATTAATAAAAATGTGCCAGGGAAAAGTGTCCAACTTGCAATGCTAAATGCTAACATCACATTAAGTAAAATGTAGCTTTTTTCCTGTTTTTTTTTCAATTATTGGATAAAACTTTCCACAAATCCAACTTGATTAAGAGACATTTCTTTCCACAGTTTGTGTGTTTCAAACTTTAAATATGTGTGATTTGCATAGCTGATGTCATCTCCCTGGGTTGTGTGGTTGTACACTGTCAATTGGCGATTAGCATTCCCCAGGATTCCAACACTAATTCTCTTTCTGCCAACTGCCAATCCATGCCTACCACTACATGCACAGGAACATGGTAGGAAGGGTCTGATTTATCACAAATCCACCAAGTACCACCAAAAAATAACTCAATACATCTATTCAATAGATACTAGAGCAGTAGCTTCATCTTTGAAAATGAAGGCATCGCATTCATATTTGAACCTTAAATCAAATGCTACAGGTTACTTTTCATTAGCATTTTCTAGTTTGTGCAAGTTGTGCCAATTCAGTTAAAACCAAAAATTCTGGCAGTTTTTCTCCCCCTTTGCTTAGGCTTTGGAGGCTCTTTCTGCGCCATGGGATCTATCACTGTCAACATTTCATTTTGCTGTCAAGGTCTGTGGGAACTCATGGGCCAGAGATGATGCTGATCCAAGAAGAGGCTGGCTTGCTGGCATTGTCCTTGGCTTTTCAGTAACTTCTCTACAGTCTCCAGCCTTCTCTAGCAGCATCCAAGTATATCAAGGCCTTCTGAAGATGTATGCAGCTGGTCTCACTGCTCTTGCTCTATTCTCAGTGTTCTTTAATGTCCATGGATTTTTGGGTGGTGGCAGATCCAAAAATTGCCTTTAGATTGCTCTTATTAAGTATTTGGTTATATGCTAATTCTGAGTATATGTCTTTTATTTCATACCTAAACAAATCACAGATGCTCAATATTTGTCTTTAAGAATGTATGATCCACATCCAATTTCTTGGTTTTTTAGTGTGTGTGTGAGTTGGTGGGTGGGGGGAGGAATTAGAGTGAGCAGCTTGCAGTACATGTTTTGATTTTTGGCCATGAGGCATGTGGGATTTTAGTTCCCCGACTGGGGATCAAACACACACCCCCTGCATGAATCCATAGGGATAAGTCAGAGGACATAGAAAATAATATAAGCATATTTTATGTACATGAGAATATTCTGGGGAATTCCCTGGTGGTCCAGTGGTTAGGACTCAGTGCTTTCACTTCTGTGGGCCTGGGTTCAATCCCTGGTAGGGGAACTAAGATCTCACAAGCTGAATGGCATGGCCAGGAAAAAAAAAAGAATATTCTAGAAGGACATAAAACAGTTGTTGCCTTTGGAGAAGACCAGAGAATTTAAGAGCTTATTTATTACACGTACTCTCACTCTATTTGAATGTGTTCTGTTCATTCATTTTAAAAATATTTGCACAGAAGATGGCAGAGTAGAAGGACGTGTGCTCACTTCCTCTTGCGAGAGCACCAGAATCACAACTAACTGCTGAACAATCATTGACAGGAAGACTCTGGAACTCACCAAAACAGACACCCCACATCCAAAGACAAAGGAGAAGCCACAGCTAGATGATAGGAGGGCCACAATCACAATAAAATCAAATCCCATAACTGCTGGGTGGGTGACTCACAAACTGGAGAACACATACCACAGAAGTCCACCCACTGGAGTGAAGGTTCTGAGCCCCACGTAAGGCTTCCCAACCTGGGGGTCCGGCAACGGGAGGAGGAATTCCTAGAGAATCAGACTTTGAAGACTAGCAGAATTGATTACAGGACTTTGACAGGACTGGGGGAAACGGAGACTCCACTCTTGGAAGGCACACACAAAGTAGTGTGTGCATCAGGACCCAGGGGAAGGAGCAATGACCCCATAGGAGACTGAACCAGGCCTACGTGCTAGTGTTGGAGGGTCTCCTGCAGAAGTGGGGAGTGGCTGTGGCTAACCATGGGGACAAGGACACTGGCAGCAGAAGTTCTAGGAAGTACTCCTTGGTGTGAGCCCTCCCAGAGTCCGCCATTAGCCCCACCAAAGAGCCGGGTAGGCTCTAGTGTTGGGTTGCCTCAGGCCAAACAACCAGCAAGGAGGGAACCCAGTCCCACCCATCAGCAGACAAGTGGATTAAAGTTTTACTGAGCTCTGCCCACAAGAGCAACACCCAGCTCGACCACCACCAATCCCTCCCATCAGGAAACTTGCACAAGTCTCCTAAATAGCCTCATCCACCAAAGGGGAGAGAGAAGAAGCAAGAAGAACTACAATCCTGCAGGCTGTGGAACAAAAACCACATTCACAGAAAGATAGACAAGATGAAAAGGCAAAGGGCTATGTACTAGATGAAGGAACAAGATAAAACCCCAGAAAAACAACTAAATGAATGGAGATAGGAAACCATCCAGAAAAAAGAATTCAGAATAATGATAGTGAAGATGATCCAGGACCTTGGAAAAACAATGGAGGCAAAGATCAAGAAGATGCAAGAAATGTTTAATAAAGACTTAGAAGAATTAAAGAACAAACAAAGAGAGATGAACAAATACAATAACTGAAATGAAAAATACACTAGAAGGAATCAATAGCAGAATAACTGAGGCAGAAGAATGGATAAGTGACCTGGAAGACAGAATGGTGGAATTCACTGTCACAGAACAGAATAAAGAAAAAACAATGAAAAGAAATGAAGACAGCTTAAGAGACCTCTGGGACAACATTAAATGCAACAACATTTGCATTATAGGGGCCCCAGAAGGAGGAGAGAGAGAGAAAGGACCCAAGAAGATATTTGAAGAGATTATAGTTGAAAACTTCCCTAACATGGGAGAGGAAATAGCCACCGAAATCCAGGAAGTGCAGATGTCCCATACAGGAGAAACCCAAGGAGAAACACGCCAAGACACATAGTAATCAAATTGGCAAAAATCAAAGACAAAGAAAAATTATTGAAAGCAGCAAGGGAAAAACAACAGATAACATACAAGGGAATTCCCATAAGGTTAAGAGCTGATTTCTCAGCAGAAACTCTACAAGCCAGAAGGGCGTGGCATGACATATTTACAGTGATGAAAGGGAAGAACCTACAACCAAGATTACTCTACCCAGCAAGGATCTCATTCAGATTTGATGGGGAAATCAAAAGCTCTACAGACAAGCAAAAGCTAAGAGAATGCAGCACCACAAAACCAGCTCTACAACAAATGCTAAAGGAACTTCTCTAGGAAGGAAACACAAGAGAAGGAAAAGACCTACAATAACAAACTCAAAACAATTAAGAACATGGTAATAGGAACATACATATCGATAATTACCTTAAACATGAATGGATTAAATGCTCCAACCAAAAGACACAGGCTCACCGAATAGATACAAGAACAAGACCCATATATATGTTGTCTATAAGAGACCCACTTCAGACCTAGGGACACATACAGACTGAAAGTGAGGGGATGGAAAAAGATATTCCATGCAAATGGAAATCAAAAGAAAGCTGGAGTAGCAATACTCATATCAGATAAAATAGACTTTAAAATAAAGACTGTTACAAGAGATAAGGAAGGACACCACATAATGATCAAGGGATCAATCCAAGAAGAAGATATAACAATTATAAATATGTATGCACCCAACATAGGAGCACCTCAATACATAAGGCAACTGCTAACAGCTATAAAAGAGGAAATCGATAGTAACACAAGAATAGTGGAGGACTTTAACACCTCACTTACACCAATGGACAGATCATCCAAAATGAAAATAAATAAGGAAACAGAAGCTTTAAATGATACAATACACCAGATAGATTTAATTGATATTTATAGGACATTCCATCCAAAAACAGCAGATTACACTTTCTTCTCAAGTGCACATGGAGCATTCTCCAAGATAGATCATATCTTGGTTCACAAATCAAGCCTCAGTAAATTCGAGAAAATTGAAAACATATCAAGCATCTTTTCTGACTTCAACGCTATGAGATTAAAAATCAATTACCGGGAAAATAACGTAAAAAACACAAACACATGGAGGCTAAACAATACGTTACTAAATAACCAAGAGATCACTGAGGAAATCAAAGAGGAAGTCAAAAAATACCTAGAGACAAATTACAATGAAAACACGACCATCCAAAATCTATGAGACACAGCAAAAGCAGTTCTAAGAGGGAAGTTGATAGCAATACAAGCCTATCACAAGAAACACGAAAAATCTCAAATAAACAATCTAATCTTACACCTAAAGGAACAAGAGAAAGAAGAACAAACAAAACCCAAAGTTAGTAGAAGGAAACAAATCATAAAGATCAGAGCAGAAATAAATGAAATAGAAACAAAGAAAACAATAGCAAAGATCAATAAAACCAACACCTGGTTCCTTGAGAAGATAAACAAAATTGATAAACCATTAGCCAGACTCATCAAGAAAAAGAGGGAGAGGACTTAAATCAATAAAATTAGAAATGAAAACAGAGAAGTTACAACAGACACTGCAGAAACACAAAGCATCCTAAGAGACTACTACAAGCAACTCTATGCCAATAAAATGGACAACCTGGAAAAAATGGGCAAATTCTTAGAAAGGTATAACCTTCCAAGACTGAACCAGGAAGAAACAGAAAATATGAACAGATCAATCACAAGTAATGAAATTGAAACGGTGATTAAAAATCTTCCAACAAACAAAAGTCCAGGACCAGATGGCTTCACAGGTGAATTCTATCAAACATTTAGAAAAGAGCTAACACCCATTCTTCTCAAACTCTTCCAAAAACTTGCAGAAGAAGGAACACTCTGAAACTCATTCTGAGGCCACCATCACCCCGATACCAAAACCAGAAAAACATACTACAAAAAAAGAAAATTACAGACCAATATCACTGATGAACATAGATGCAAAAATCCTCCACAAAATACTAGCAAACAGAATCCAACAACACATTAAAAGGGTCATACACCATGATCAAGTGGATTTATCCCAGGAATGCAAGAATTCTTCAGTATCCACAAATCAATCAATGTGATACACCATATTAACAAATTGAAGAATAAAAACCATATGATCATCTCAATAGATGCAGAAAAAGCTTTTGACAAAATTCAACACTGATGTATGGTAAAAACTCTCCAGAAAGTGGGCATAGAGGGAGCCTACCTCAACATAATAAAGGCCATATATGACAAACCCACAACCAACATCATTCTCAATGGTGAAAAACTGAAAGCATTTCCTCTAAGATCAGGAAAAAGACAAAGATGTCCTCTCTCGCTACTATTATTCAACATAGTTTTGGAAGTCCTAGCCACAACAATCAGAGAAGAAAAAGAAATAAAAGGAATACAAATTAGAAAAGAAGTAAAACTGTCACTGTTTGCAGATGACATGGTACTATACATAGAGAATCCTAAAGATGCTACCAGAAAACTACTACAGCCAATCAATGAATTTGGTAAGGTTGCAGGATACAAAATTAATGCACAGAAATCTCTTGCATTCCTATACACTAATGATGAAAAATCTGAAAGAGAAATTAAGGAAACACTCCCATTTACCATTGCAACAAAAAGAATAAAATACCTAGGAATAAACCTACCTAGGGAGACAAAAGACCTGTATACAGAAAACTATAAGACTGATGAAGGAAATTAAAGATGATACCAACAGATTGAGAGATATACCATGTTCTTGGATTGGAAGAATCAATATTGTTAAAATGACCATACTACACAAAGCAATCTACAGATTCAATGCAATCCCTTTCAAATTACCAGTGGCATTTTTTACAGAACTAGAACAAAAAAATCTTAAAATTTGTATGGAGACATAAAAGACCCCAAATAGCCAAAGCAGTCTTGAGGGAAAAAAACGGAGCTGGAGGAATCAGACTCCCTGACTTCAGACTATACTACAAAGCTACAGTAATCAAGACAGTATAGTACTGGCACAAAAACAGAAATATAGATCAATGGAACAGGATAGAAAGCCCAGAGATAAACCCACGCACCTATGGTCAGCTAATCTATGACAAAGGAGGCAAGGATATACAATGGAGAAAAGACAGCCTCTTCAAAAAGTGGTGCTGGGAAAACTGGACAGCTACATGTAAAAGAATGAAATTAAAACACTCCCTAACACCATACACAAAAATAGACTCAAAATGGATTTTTTTACCTAAATGTAAGACTGGACACTATAAAACTCTTAGAGGAAAACATAGGAAGAACACTCTCTGACATAAATCACAGTAAGATCTTTTTTGATCCACCTCCTAGAGTAATGGAAATAAAAAGAAAAATAAACAAATGGGACCTAATGAAACTTAAAAGCTTTTGCAAAGCAAAGGAAACTACAAACAAGATGAAAAGACAACCCTCAGAATTGGAGAAAATATTTGCAAATGAAGCAATGGACAAAGGATTAATCTCCAAAATATATAAACAGCTCGTGCAGCTCAATATTAAAAAAAAAAACAACCCAATCAATAAATGGGCAGAAGACCTAAAGAGACACTTCTCCAAAGAAGACATACAGATGGCCAAGAAGCACATGAAAAGCTGCTCAACATCACTAATTGTTAGAGAAATGCAAATCAAAACTACAATGAGGTATCACCTCACACCAGTTAGAATGGGCACCATCAGAAAATCTACAAACAACAAAAGCTGGAGAGAGTGTGGAGAAAAGGGAACCCTCTTGCACTGTTGGTGGGAATGTAAATTGACACAGCCACTATAGAGGTTCCTTAAAAAACTAAAATTAGAATTACCATATGACCCAGCAATCCCACTACTGGGCATATACCCAGAGAAAACCATAATTAAAAAAGACACATGCACCCCAATGTTCATTGCAGCGCTATTTACAATAGCCAGGTCATGGAAACAACCTAAATGCCCATTGACAGGTGAATGGCTAAAGAAGATGTGATACATATATACAATGGAATATTACTTAGCCATAAAAAGGAACGAAATTGGGTCCTTTGCAGAGACATGGAAAGACCTAGGGACTGTCATACAGAGTGAAGTAAGTCAGAAAAAGAAAAACAAATATCGTATATTAATGCATATATGTGGAACCTAGAAAAATGGTACAGGTGAACTGGTTTGCAGGGCAGAAATAGAGACACAGATGTAGAGAACAAACGTATGGACACCAAGGCAGGAAAGTGGCGGGGGGCATGGTGTCTTGAATTGGGAGATTGGGATTGACATATATACACTAATTTGTATAAGATGGATAACGTGCTGTATAAAAAAAAATTTTTAATAAAATTCAAAAAAAAAAGCACAGACAACTACAGCTCTGGCAATGTTCATTTTTTTAAAAAAATAATGAATAAAATAAAAATATTTGCACATTTAATTCTTTCAATTAAAAATTAAAATGAGCCTAAAAAATAATGAATACTCAAAAGGAGCCCTGTGTTGATTTGATTTAAGAGGAGAATAAATAAGTTTCTTGATGTGATTCTATGTCAATTAGAAACAAAGTGACAAGCCACCTCCCCTTCTACAGAAAGGAGCATTTCTTCTTCATTCAAATAAAACCTAGCCAAGCATGCTTCTGAGTGCTATAAACATTCTTACAAAATACATCACACCATTTTTGTCCCCCAGGAAGCAGAGATGTGAACCAAAGAGTAGAAGTTAAAGCAGTTAATGGTTAAATGCCAGAGCCTCATTTCTGGCACTAAATACACAATAGTCGAAATCATACTGTTATGAGTCCAGTTGTGTCCCCTCTCAAAAAATATATGTTGGCATTCTAACTCTCAGTACCTCAGAATGTGCCCTTATTTGGAGATAGGGTCTTTACAGAGTAATCAATTTAAAACAAGGTCATTAGTGTGGGCCTTAATCCCATATGACTTGCATCCTTATAAAAAGGGGAAATATGGACACTGATTTGACTGAGATGGACACAGAGCAGACCATCTGAAGACACCGGGAGAGTGCCATCTTCAAGCCAAGGGATGCCTGAGGCCACCAGAAGCTGAGGAAGAGGCCTGGAGCAGATTTTCCCCCACAATCCTCAGAAGGAACCAACTCTGCCGACACCTTGATTTCAGTCTTCTATCTAGCTTCCAGGACTGTGAGACAATACATTTCTGCTGTTTAAGCTACTCAATTTGTGGTACCTTTTTACAGCAGTTCTACTAAACTAATATATATAAGTTAATTTACTAACATTTAAAGGGAAAGTAAACCTATCCTTCCTACTCAATCACAAACTAGCCTTGAAAATAGAAAGAATAGAAAGCTATGTAGATAAAATTGAATCGTGCTAATTGTAACTTCCTTTCTCATCAGTAGTTCTCAATCAGTGGAGATATGACATCCAGGGGACATTTGCTGACATCTGGAAACATTTTTGATTGTCACAACAGGGAGAGTAGCTGCTGGCATCTGGTAGGTCTGGAGGCCAAGGATGCTGCTAAACACCCTACAGTACACAGGATAGCCCTTCACAATAAGATCTATCTGGTCCAAAAGGTCAAAAGTAGTGGTTGACAAAATCTGTTTCTGATGATATGAGATCAGATTTTTCTTTATACATAATATATTGTTATTGTCATTCAGCAAATAGTTGAATGCTTACTCTATTTCATGTACACATAAAAGGACATTTATTAAAACATATATTTGAACAGCAAGTGCAATGTAGCACACTGTACACAAAAAGAGGTGACTCTTCTGTAAGCATCATGCCTGTCTGCTTACTGCACTTACTGTTGCTTTGTTTATTTAACTAATGTGAGGTTCCTTATTCTTTTTCAGTTTTGCAATCTGGTTAAAGTAACACATCACTCCTCAATGTTATCCTGTCTAAATCTTCTCTGATAAATAGCACCTGTCTGCAGAAAGCACCTGCTAAGAAGCAGTTTTAGACTCCCTATTACTGTTAAGCTTGTGAGAGGTCACCCAGGCTGAGAGGAAAGAAATTAACAGACAAGCTGCTACTGTATTCTGAAATGATGGGACTGAGGCCACATATTCTCTGGTTTCTCTCCTGATGGTCTGTGCAGTCTTTCCAGTATAGTATGTCTCTCTTCCTATTCCACAGAGGGATTAAAACCCTTTTTTCCCATTTGATATATGTCTAAATCCTTTTATTCAACTGTCGAAAAAGTAAAATACTGATTTTTTTCTTTAGAGAATGTGTTAATAGATTTAATAGATTTTTTTTCCTTTGATGAGTTTGAATTCAAATCTCAAATTGAGATAGCTAGTGAAAAGATGTCTTGCAGTTTTGTATAAATGCCTGATGGTCTTTTATCCACATTAACCATTGTATATTTGAACTTGATGGAGAGTTTTTCTTAAAAGAAAAAAAATAGCAGGTTCTAAATTACCCCAAAGATCAGAATGAAATGTATTGGCAGCTTTACTCCAAGCATATTAGCATTTACTCATTTATTCATTTATTCACTATACCAGAGAACAGTTTCATATGGTGTTTGAGCAGGAGGAATCTGTCTGAATATTTCACCTTCCTGATAAAAGGGGACCATTTTTTTCTACATAAATGTTTAAAACCATTACCTGATTCACAATAACTCTAAATTGATAGGTTTAAATATAAAACTACGCAGATGAATGGTTTGTAAAGACAAAAGAAGTTGTGTGCATTTAAAAACATAATCACGGAACAAGTATTACCTTTATTGTACACAACAAAACTGAGTGTAAACTTAAGATCTTACAACCTTATGTCACATTTTTACTTGAGTATTATGCTATTTGAAGAATGTTATTATAAGCCTTAAATGTAGCTTAAAGAGAAGAGCTTAAAAGGAAGCTTGCAAACAACCCCCAGAGGCAGGAGGTCCACAACTTTTTGCTGTATATGCTGATAATGGTTTTGCTGAAAGCTTGGAGTGCTGTAAATAAAGGAAAAGAAGAAACTTAAAACACCACCTAGAAAAAAAGTTTGTATGTGCTTGTTGCTTATTTACTTCTTTACTTGTCTCCCGGGAGCACGAGATACTTGGGTCTTCTGTCAAATACCAGTCTTGCTTCCAAAAAACAGGGTTTCCTTAGGGAAAAGAAGTAAATCCTTTCACCAGCAGAGTCAGGAATAAACTGAAGGATAATGGAGCTATGTGGAATGCGAGCTTCAATATGAATGTTGTCAGCATAAATTAAGTGTAGTTAGTAATAGAGAAATAACAGTAGCACCAGAAAGAGCTATTTGCAGGCTTAGAACTGAGAAGTGGATGAGAGAATAAAAAGACAACAGTGTGCAGTGCAAAGCTTAGAGAAGGGAGTCTGTGGAGAAAGGAAATGTGCAGAGATTTTATTGTAGTGCAAGACACAGAGCATGACTGTAATAAAAGGGAGAGTTCTAAAGAAAAAACGTCAACCATAAATAAAGAGTACAGGACAAAGGGGTCATGAATGTATGAGGAGTCAGAGCAAAGACAGTGAAGTCTTGTTAAAGGAACTGATGTTGAATAGAAATTGAATGAACCTCAAAAGGAGTCTGAAAGCACGCTTTGACACAGAAGCAAAAATAGATAAAGATGCACAGGTCACAAAAGCAACTTTGAAATATTGGCACAGACATGGGGTTTATTACACTAATAATAGGAGGTTAGAGACCTACTATAAGTTCCCTGATGAGAAGGGATCCATGATTTAAAACTAAACTGACACTTCTATAATCTGCCTCTAATTTATTATTATATTTATATAAAATTCTTAGTCAATTTGATTGTTGTCAAATTATCACTTTTAATTAAAGTATCATATAAAATTTCTAATCAATGTAGCATCTGAAGTAGAAGTCCTTAAGTGGATTCTGTTGATGAAAATGATGCCAGCAGGTAACCATGCTACTTCAATTAATTCTGTTTACACCCTTTCCTAATTATTAAAGATAAAAGGACAGATGGTGACATAACAAGCACCCCAGAATAGATGGTTGCCTGGCAGTATTTTTTTTCACCTGATAGCCTCCCTTCTGTGGAAGGTAATGAAATCTCAAGCACTCAGAAAGGTAGAGTTGATCTGCTTGTTCCTATTTTACTCTGCCCCAGATCTCCCTCATCTAGTCTGTCTGAGACAGTCACAAATTGCCCAGGGGTAGCTGACGAACTGTGTATTATTTCTGGTATGACGCTCAGAACCCTTTGGAAAAGTTCCATCCTGGGTTCTATGTAGCCAGAGGAAGCATTCTTTAGCAAATACTTTATATTCCAGCAGGGCTGGTTTTACAGCAGCTATTTATTCATTCACTCATCTCAAATTTATTGAGTTAAAACCTATGATCTGGTGGATACTGAGCAATTTTCCCTACCCACCTTGGATCTGGGTTAAATTCTAAGTGCAGCTCCTCTAAGTTCCAAAAACTAAAGATTAGCATAACCTAAATCCTACTGACATTTAGAGGTAGGAGTAATCACTTCTAAATGGGAAGTCCAGGAAGGCATCATGGAAGAACCAAGTTGAAATTGGTTGGAAGTGCCTCAAAAGGCAGAGATGTGAAGGAAACTAATTCCTGCATATTACATGTAGAATGAATGTAAAAATCATAAATGCAAGGTTTAGAAAGCAAGTGTATAAGTATGAGCCATTCAAGGTTGCCTAGAAATCTGGATACTGTGAGGAAAGCAGAAGAGATTACGCTGTCAAAGTGGGTGGGGCCTCACAAAGAGGCCATGCCTTCTCCAAGGGAGCTGAATCGTTAATAGAAGGCAAGGAAGAGCCAGGAAAGGCTCCTGAGCAAAGGAGCAAATTTAGTATGATAAGTTTTCAACAGTGTTTTGAATTGACTGGCAAGGACACCTACAGATACAAAATTCAGATAGAATATTCCAACCATCTAGATATAAATTATATTGGAAATGAAAAGTGAACAACTAGTTTAAAAGCTGCTGATGGCAAGATCATTACTCTTTATAGCCATGGTACGTAGCACATTATACTGTATAAAGACAAAAAATGTTTTGCTAATAAGCAAAGATTTGGGAGGTAAATCAGGAATATACACAGAACAATGAAAACCAAAGGAAAATCAATGCCAGGTGCTATGGCATGGTTAAGAAAGACTAAGACTGGCAAATGACTGATGGATTTTACAACAGGGTAACTGGTGACAATGAAGAGAAAAATAACGGTTTAATCAGTGGGTGGCAGAAAACAAAAGGCAGAGAGTCTTAACTCCTATTTCAAGAAATTTGAAATGGAAACTTAAAACTAGAGACTCTTTGGTAAGAGGTGAATAATGAATTTTTAAAGGACTCTGTCTTTCAAACAGGCACCTGAGAAGGATTTACTTGAGGAGACAAAACCTAGTGTTCAGGGACCATGAAACCTCCAGCAAGAGAGCAATTAACTGGATAAAATTAAATAGATAAAATCCAGTAATGAATATTTGTTAAGTACTATTATGCACTGAAAACTATGCTAAGCAATGGAGATATGTAGATGAAAATATACAGTTTCTGCCCCCACAGAATTTATAATCACAGGGAGAATCAGATAGGACTAACAGAAAATTATGATGCAATAATGACTTTAATTAAGGCATGAACCAATTGTAGCAAGAACAAAGGGGGAAGCAAAGAGTGTCTGGGAGTTATAGAAGGTGCTGTGCATCCATTTTCTCTTTTTTCCATTAAATGAACTCTTATAATGCTTTTGCAGAATCATCTCAGTCCACCAAGTCCACATGGTTTGAGAAGACTGACCAAGATCTCCAGCTGCAGGATAAGCATACAACCCTGGGCCAGCCAATCAGAATAACACATCTTTCAGTGATTAATTTGGAGGTGGGCATGTGAACCAGTCTAAGCCAATCAAAATCCTCCACAGAATATTATTTAACCATTAAATATCAAGACAGAGCCACTTTCTCTTTTTGAATGCCACATGTCAAAACCAAGCAAGCCTTGGCTATAGGAGTTCTCTCTGCAGCACAAGAGAAGAACCATCCAGATAATGAAGTCAACCAAGAGGAATAAAGACGCCAAAAAGGGGAAAGAAAGATAATAAAAAAGGAAAGATTTCTAATACATTTTTAAGACCTTAAAACTTTGTCCAACATAATTAGGAGTAACCATCCAATCTCATTATACTCATTGGTTTGACAAAAGTGTTCTAATGTATTGTTACAGACTGAATGTTTGTGTCCCTCCCAATGTTTGTGTTGAAGCCCTAACCCCAATGTAATTGTGTTTGGAGATGGGGACTTTGGGAAATAATTAGGGTTAAGTGAGGTCACGAGGGAGGGCCATGGTCTGATGGGATTAGTGTTCTTATGAAAAAAACACCAGAGAGTGTGTTCTTTCTCTTTCTCTACACCTACACTCACTGAGGAAAGGCCGTGTGAGGACACAGCAGGAAGGCAACCATCTGCAACCCAAGGAAAGAGCTCTCACCAGACACCAACCCTGCTGGCAGTTTGAACTTGGATTTCCAATCTTCAGAACTGTGAGATATAAATTCCTGTTCTTTAAACCACCCAGTCTATTGTATTTTGTTATAGCAACCCTAGCTGATTAAAATAAGTATCAAATACATGGTCACCCAGAAACTTATGTATTATAATTATTTGATTAGCAGTATCTAATGGTGATTTTTGTGTATCCCTATTGCTAGATCATGACATAGATTATCAGTGCTCTCTTTACTACTAGAAATACAGTCATTGGTGCCTTTACATCTAATAAGATTATAGAACCAATTCCAGAAGTCTGAGAACAAATCCAAACCACTCATCCTTAAGATTCTACGTCTCTAGAACCACTCTCAGTATCAAGAGACAGAGAGAGAAAGAGAAAGAAAGATTTTAAGGAATTGTCATATACAGTTGTAGGAACTAGCAAGTTGGAGATCTGTATGGCAGAATGTCAGGTTAGAAATTCAGGCAAGAGTTGATGTTGCAGTCCTGGGTCTGAATTCCATAGAGCAAAGGGCTATAAAATCAGGCAGGGTTTCTATGTTGCAATCTTGAGGAGAATTCCTTCTTCTAGAGACCTCAGTCTTGCTCCTGAGGCCTTCAACCGAATGGATGAGGCCTATCACATTGGGGAATGTAATCTGCTTTACTTAAAGGTGGATTTAAATATTAATCACATCTAAAAAATACTTTCACAGCAACTTCTAAACTGGTGTTTGACCAAACAACTGAGCACCATAGCCTAGCTGAGGGCACACATAAAATTAACCATCACCTCTACACAAAGACTTGTACACAAACGTTCATATCAGCTTTATTCATAACAGTTCCAAACTGGAAACAACTCAAAATGTCAATCAGCAGGTAAACAGATAGACAAATAATGGTATATCTGTTCAATGAAATAGTGCTCCCTAATAATAAGGACAAACTATTGATGCAAGCAACATGAATGACTCTAAAAATCATTATGCTTAATGAAAAGCCAAACCAAAAAAGAATACACACTGTATGATTTCATTTAACAATATTCCAGAAAATTCTAACTAATCTATAGTGACAGAAAAAATAGAGGTGTACTTGACAGGGAAAGGAGGTAGAAGGAGGAATGAATTACAAAGGGAGATGAGAAAAATTTGTGGGGCGAAGGGTGATGGAAATGGCATTATCTTAGTTGTAGCAATGGTTTCATGCTGTATACATGTCATAGTTCATTGTCTAACATAGTTCATGTTATGACCTATGTTCATAGGTCATGTTCATAGTTCACTGTCTAACAGTCCCTAAGATGGCTCCAACAATCCCCACTTCCTAGGATTCATGCCCTTGTGGAATCCCCTTTGCTTAAGTGTGAGCTGCATTTAGTAACTCACTTTTTTTTTGTAATCTAGGCATAGTTGACATATAACATATTAGTTTCAGGGGTATAGTGACTCACTTTTAGTGAATAAGATGTGGTAGAAGTGATAGGTTGTCACTCCAAGATTAGGTTACAAAAAACAACAATGGCTTCAGCCTGAGACATCTCTCTCTCTCTCAAACCTTGCTCTGAGGAGAGCAAGCTGCCCTGGAGACGTTCACATGGCAAGGGACTGACATCTCCAGGCAACAACCTGCATGAATGAACTTGGAAGTGGATCTCTGAAACCTACCAACAGTCATGGGAATGAGTTTCAAAGCAGATCCACCTTCTGGTGCACATTCAGATGACTGTAACTCTGGCCAACACTTTGATATCAGCCAGAGTACTCAGCTCAGCCATTGCCAGATTCCTGATCCATAAAAAAAAAGGTGAGATAAGGAATGTGTATTGTTTTAAGCCACTACGTTTTGGGGTAATTTGTCATGAAGTAATAGATAACACATACACTTATCAGATTGTACCTTTTAAACATATGTGCTGTTTAATGCCCATTAATTAAGCCTTAATAAAGCTGAAAAGAAAGAAAAAAAGATAAAGAAAAGAAGGAAGGGAAGAGGAAGGAAAAGGGAGAAGGAAGGGGAAAATGAGGGAGAGGGAGGGAAAGAGAGATAGATGTGAGGGAGAGAGGATGGAAGAAAGAAACTGTGAGACCAGAACAATCATTTATGGTAAGAATAAGGAATGGAAAGGAAGAATATGATATGGATGCTTAATGTTCTTGGTAAATATTTCATTGTCCCATTTATTAGAAGGGAAAGTAGAAGTTTACCTAGTTGGAATACTCAAGTCCTACAAAGGTGTAATTTAGAACAAGAGTCAAGTGTAATGTCTTAGAAACAGCACTAGGCAACGAAGAAAATGGCCCCTCCCACTTCCTGATTCATGATACATTGGAAATAGGGACAGGAGAATGCTCTATCAAGAAGACTTCTTGGGGAAATCAAAGGTAAGCACCACTTAAGAACCTAAACAGAGTGTTATGCAAAGCACTGAAGTGTCAAGGAGCATGGATTCCAATGGACACAGAGGAAAGGGTTTGGTGGAAGAATATCAGTAGAAAGACATATTTAGGGGAAGAATTGCACAGCAATATTTGAATTTGATTACAGGAAGGACTGTTACCTAGAGAGGCTTGAATTTGAAATAGAGACAAGAAGTGAGAGGATGAAATATCCAAACTGAACAACAGGTAAAAGCTGTTATAGTTAATGGTGGGGTAGAGGATTTAACAGTAGGAATTAAGAGAGCCACATTTTCCTCTAAAACAGAAATAGATTGTATACACAAAATGGACTTATATCCAAGACATTTTTCATCATTGAGAGGGAACTGAAGACAAATGGGAATTCAGAAGCTGGAAACTGATAACTGAATCTTCTACATGAGTTTACTCATGTCTATTCCATGGTACAGCAGATATTTTGATTGCCCACTCAACACCTGTCCTCCCCTCCTTCCTTTCAAACAGAACAGCAATTTTATTCAGATTTCCACCCCCCAGGAAATGTATTCTTACCCCCACAGCACAGGTAAATCCTGGTTGGTCCAAACCAACTGTAGTTATCCCATTATCTTGCCAATGGCAGGCCTAGGGATAGGTATGTAAACCAGTTTGGGATAATGAGACAGACATAAAAGGAATCTCGAGAGAAGGAGATATTTTTTACTTTTCAACTAAAAGACAAGAAAGTAACATTACCTCTTCTTCTGTTCAACCTTGTTTCATCAGGATGTATTGCCTGAAGGATATCTTAAGACCTTGAGATGGGGTAGCCTAAGACCCAACTAACTGGGGGATGGCACAAGGTAAAACCAGAAAAAAAAGTGGATGCTTGATGACATGTTGAACCAGTGAATTAACAAAAACCGGAAACACCTACCTCCCAACATTTGGTTATTGAGTTTGTTTATTTGTCTTTTGATTTGCAGCTAAATACAGCTTAATTAATTTACACGGGATACTAACTGCATAGTATATTTAAAAGTGCGACATGAAAAAGAGTCACATCACAGGCTACCATAACAAAATACCACATACTGGGTGGTTTAATAACAGAAATTTATTTTCTCACAGTTCTGGAGACTAGAAGTCCAAGAGTAAGATATTGGCAGGGCTGCTTTCTTTTGAAGCCTCTCTCCTTGGCTTGGAGATGTCATCTTCTTCCAGTGTGTCCACATGGTCTTCCCTCTGTGTGCACACATGTCTGTGCCCAAGTTTCCTCTTTTTATCAGGACATCAGTCATATTGGATTAGAACCCACCCTTTTGATGACATTTTACCTTATTTGACTCGTTAAAGGCCCCATTTCCAAATACAGTCACATTCTGAGATACTGGGGTTAGGATTTCACATACACATCCTCAGGGGACACAATTTAGCCCATAATACTCAGTAATTGGCACTGTGCTAAGCACTGGGGATGGAAGTTTAAATAAGAATTGTCCCAGAAACCTTCAAGATGGCAGAGGAGTAAGACATAGAGATCACCTTCCTACCCACAAATACATCAGAAATACATCTACATGTGGAACAACTCATACAGAACACCTACTGAATGCTGGAAGACCTCAGACTTCCCAAAACGCAAGAAACTCCCCACATACCTGGGTAAGGCAAAAGAAAAAAGAAAAAACAGAGACAAAAGAATAGAGATGGGACCTGCCCCTCTGGGAGGGAGCTGTGAAGGAGGAAAAGTTTCCACACACTAGGAAACCCCTTCACTGGCAGAGACTGGAGGTGGCAGGGGAAAAGCTTCAGAGCCACAGTGAAGTGCGCAGCAATAGGGGTGCAGAGGGCAAAGCAGAGAGATTCCCACACTGAGGACTGGTGCCAACCAGCACTCACCAGCCTAAGAGGCTTGTCTGTTCACCCGCTGGGGCAGGTGGGGGCCGGGGGCTGGGAGCTGAGGCTCTGGCTTCGGAGTTCAGATCCCAAGGAGAGGACTGGGGTTGGTTGCGTGAACACAGCCTGAAGGGGGCTAGTGCACCACAGCTAGCCAGGAGGGAATCCGGGGAAAAGTCTGGACCTGCCTAAGAGGCAAGAGACCATTGTTTCAGGGTGTGCAAAGAGAGGGGATTCACAGAACCGCCTAAACGAGCTCCAGAGATGGGCACGAGCCACGGCTATCAGCGCAGACACCAGAGATGGGCATGAAACGCTAAGGCTGCTGTTTCATCCACCAAGAATCCTGTGTGCAAGCACAGGTCACTATCCACACCTCCCCTCTGAGGAGGCTGTGCAGCCAGCCACTGCCAGGGTCCCATGATCCAGGGACAACTTCCCTGGGAGAACACACGGTACACCTCAGGCTATTGCAACATCACACTGGCCTCAGCCACTGCAGGCTCGCCCCGCATTCCATAGCCCTCCCTCCACCAAGCCTGAGTGAGCCAGAGCTCCCAATCAGCTGCAACTTTAACCCCATTCTGTCTGAGCAAAGAACAGCGCCCTCAGGTGACCTACACACAGAGGCGGGGCCAAATCCAAAGCTGAACCCCAGGCGATGTGCGAACAAAGAAGAGAAAGGGAAATTTCTCCCAGCAGCCTCAGGAGCAATGGGTTAAATCTCCACAATCAACTTGATGTACCCTGCATCTCTGGAATACATGAATACACAACAAATCATCCAAAAATTGAAGCAGTGGACTTTGGGAGCAAATGTAGACTTGGGGTTTGCTTTTTGCATCTAATTTGTTTCTGGTATTATGTTTATCTTAGTTTAGTATTTACAGTTTATTATCATTGGTAGATCTGTTTATTGATTTGGTTGCTCTCTTCCATTTTTAAATATATATATATTCTTTTTCTTTTTCTCTTTCTGTGAGTGTGTATGTACATGCTTCTTTGTGTGATTTTGTCTGTATAGCTTTGCTTTTACCATTTGTCCTAGAGTTCTGTCTGTCCGTTTTTGTTTTTTAGTATAGTTTTTAGCACTTGTTATCATTGGTGGATTGGTTTTTTGGTTTGATTGCTCTCTTCTTTCTTTCTTTCTTTCTTTAAATTACTTTTTAAATATTATTTTCAATATTTTTTATTTTTCTAACATTTCTTTTATTTTACTTTATTTTTCTTTCTTTCTTTCTTTTTTTATCCCTTTTCTTCTGAGCCATGTGGCTGACAGGGTCTTGGGGTACTGGCTCTGTGTCAGGGCTGTGCCTCTGAGGTGGGAGAGCCGAGTTGAGGACATTGGTCCACCAGAGACCCACTGGTTTGACATAATATCAAATGGTGAAAGCTCTCCCAGAGATCACCATCTCAACACTAAGACCTGGCTCCTTGCAACTACCAACAAGTTACAGTACTGGACACTCTATGCCAAACAACTGGCAAGACAGGAACACAACCCCAAGAATCAGCAGAGAGGCTGCCTAAAATAACAATAAGATCACAGACACCCCAAAACACACCACTGGACGTGGTCCTGCCCACCAGAAAGACAGGATCCAGCCTCATTCACCAGAACACAGGCACCAGTCTCCTCCACCAGGAAGCCTACACAACCCACTGAACCAACCTTAGCCACTGAGGGCAGACACAAAAATCAATGGGAACTACGAACCTGCAGACTGCGAAAAAGGGACCCCAAACACAGTGAGTTAAGCAAAATGAGAAGACAGAGAAACACACAGCAGATGAAGGAGCAAGGTAAAAACCCACCAAACCAAGCAAAGGAAGAGGAAATAGGCAGTCTACCTGAAAAAGAATTCAGACTAATGATAGTCAAGATGATCCAAAATCTTGGAAATAGAATGGAGAAAATACAAGAAACGTTTAACAAGGACCTAGAAGAACTAAAGAGCAAACAAAAAATGATGAACAACACAATAAATGAAATTTAAAATTATCTAGAAAAAACTAAAAACAGAATAACTGAGGCAGAAAAACGGATAAGTGACCTGGAAGATAAAATAGAGGAAATAACTACCACAGAGGAGAATAAAGAAAAGAGAATAAAAGAATTGAGGACAGCCTCAGAGACCTCAGGGACAACATTAAACAAACCAACATTCAAATTATAGGGGTTCCAGAAGAAGAAGAGAAAAAGAAAGTGACTGAGAACATATTTGAAGAGATTATAGTTGAAAACTTCCCTAATATGGGAAAGGAAACAGTTAATCTACTCCAGGAAGCACAGAGAGTCCCATACAGGATAAATCCAAGGAGAAACATGCCAAGACACATATTAATCAAACTATCAAAAATTAAATACAAGGAAAAAATATTAAAAGCAGTAAGGGAAAAACAACAAATAACATACAAGGGAATCCCCTTAAGGTTAACAGCTCATCTTTCAGCAGAAACTCTGCAAGCCAGAAGGGAGTTTCAGGACATATTTAAAGTGATGAAAGGGGAAAACCTACAACCAAGATTACTCTACCCAGCAAGGATCTCATTAAGATTCGATGGAGAATTTAAAACCTTTACAGACAAGCAAACGCTAAGAGAATTCATCACCACCAAACCAGCTTTACAACAAATGCTAAAGGAACTTCTCTACACAGGAAACACAAGAGAAAGAAAAGACCTACAATAACAACCCCAAACAATTAAGAAAATGGTAAGAGTAACGTACATATCGATAACTACCTTAAATGTAAATGGATTGAATGCTCGAACCAAAAGACATAGACTGGTTGAATGGATACAAAAATAAGACCCGTATATATACTGTCTACAAGAGACCCACTTCAGACCCAGGGACACATGCAGACTGAAAGTGAGGGGATGGAAAAAGATACTCCATGCAAATGGAAATCAAAAGAAATCTGGAGTAGCAATTCTCATATGAGAAATAACAGACTTATAAATACTTATGCACCCAACATAGGAACACCGCAATACATAGGCAAATGCTGACAACCATAAAAGGGAAAATCGAGAGCAACACAATCATAGTAGGTGACTTTAAAACCCCACTGTCACCAATGGACAGATCATCCAAAATGGAAATAAATAAGGAAACCCAAACTTTAAATGACACATTAAACAAGATGGACTTAATTGATATTTATAGGACATTCCATCCAAAAACACAGATTACACTTTCTTGTCAAGTGCTCATAGAACATTCTCCAGGATAGATCATATCTTGGGTGACAAATAAAGCCTTGGTAAATTTTTAAAAATTGAAATTGTATCAAGTATCTTTTCCGACCACAACACTATGAGACTAGATATCAGTTACTGGAAAAAATCTGTAAAAACTACAAACACACGTAGGCTAAACAATATGCTACTATATAACCAAGAGATCACTAAAGAAATCAAAGAGGAAATCAAAAAATACTTAGAAACAAATGACAAAGAAAACACGACGACCCAAAACCTATGGGATGCAGCCAAAGCAGTTTTAAGAGGGAAGTTTATAGCAATACAATCCTACCTCAAGAAACAAGAAACATCTCAAATAAAAAACCTAACCTTACACCTAAAGCATTTAGAGAAAGAAGAACAAAAAAAAACCCAAAGTTACCCAAAGGAAAAAAATCAAAAAATCAGATCACAAATACAGGAAAAAGAAATGAAGGAAACAATAGAAAAGATCAATAAAACTAAGAGCTGGTTCTTTGAGAAGATAAAAAAATTAATTAACCATTAGCCAGACTCATCAAGAAAAAAAGGGAGAAAATTCAAATAAATAGAATTAGAAGTGAAAAAGGAGAAGTATCAAGTGACACTGCAGAAATACAAAGGATTACTACAAGAAACTATATGCCAATAAATTGGACAACCTGTAAGAAATGGACAAATTATTAGAAAAGCACAACCTTCCAAGACTGAATGACAAAGAAATAGAAAATATAAACAGACCAATCACAAGTAATGAAATTGAAATTGTGATTAAAAATCTTCCAACAAGGTCTCTCTCGAAGATGGCGGAGTAGAAGGACGTGTTCTCACTCCCTCTTGCGAGAGCTCCAGAATCACAACTGGCTGCTGGACAATCATTGACAGGAAGACCCTGGACTTCACCAAGGAGGATACCCCACGTCCAAGGACAGAGGAGAAGCCACAGTGAGACGGTAGGAGGGGCGCAATCAGAGTAAAATCAAATCCCATAACTGCTGGGTGGGTGACTCACAGACTGGCGAACACTTATACCACAGAAGTCCACCCACTGGAGTGAAGGTTCTGAGCCCCACGTCAGGCTTCCCAACCTGGGGGTCCGGCAACGGGAGGAGGAATTCCTAGAGAATCAGACTTTGAAGTCTAGTGGGAATTGATTGCAGGACTGTGACAGGACTGGGGGAAACAGAGACCCCACTCTTGGAGGGCACACACAAAGTAATGTGTGCATCGGGACCCAGGGGAAGGAGCAGTGACCCTGGGGGAGACTGAACCAGACGTACCTGCTGGTGTTGGGGGGTCTCCTGCCGAGGCAAGTGGTGGCTCTGTTTCACCGTGGGGATAAGGACACTGGCAGCAGAGGTCCTGGGAAGTTCTCCTTGGCGTGAGCCCTCCCAGAGTCTGCCATTAACCCCACCAAAGAGCACGGGTAGGCTCCAGTGTTGGGTTGCCTCAGGCAAAACAACCAACAAGGAGGGAACCCAGCCCCACCCATCAACAGTCAAGTGGATTAAGGTTTTACTGAGCTCTGACCGCCACAGCAACAGGGAGGGAATCCAGCCCCACCCATCAACAGTCAAGTGGATTAAGGTTTTACTGAGCTCTGACCGCCACAGCAACAGTCAGCTCTACCCACCACCAGAGCCTCCCATCAAGCCTCTTAGATAGCCTCAACCACCAGAGGGCAGACAACAGAAGCAAGAAAAACTACAATCCTGCAGCCTGTGGACCAAAAACCACAGTTACAGAAAGACAGAGAAGATGAAAAGGCAGAGGGCTATGTACCAGATGAAGGAACAAGAAAAAACCCCAGAAAAACAACTAAATGAAGTGGAGATAGGCAACCTTCCAGAAAAAGAATTCAGAATAATGATAGTGAAGATGATCCAGGACCTCGGAATAAGAATGGAGGCAAAGATTGAGAAGATGCAAGAAATGATTAACAAAGACCTAGAAGAATTAAAGAACAAACAAACAGAGATGACCAATACAATAACTGAAATGAAAACTACACTAGAAGGAATCAATAGCAGAATAACTGAGGCAGAAGAACGGATAAGTGACCTGGAAGACAGAATGGTGGAATTCACTGCTGCAGAACAGACTAAAGAAAAAAGAATGAAAAGAAATGAAGACAGCCTAAGAGACCTCTGGGACAACATTGAACGCAACAACATTCGCATTATAGGGGTCCCAGAAGGAGAAGACAGAGCGAAAGGACCAGAGAAAATATTTGAAGAGATTATAGTCGAAAACTTCCCTAACATGGGAAAGGAAATAGCCACCCAAGTCCAGGAAGCACAGAGAGTCCCATACAGAATAAACCCAAGGAGAAACACGCCGAGACACATAGTAATCAAAGTGGCAAAAATTAAAGACAAAGAAAAATTACTGAAAGCAGCAAGGGAAAAATGACAAATAACATACAAGGGAACTCCCATAAGGTTAACAGCTGATTTCTCAGCAGAAACTCTGCAAGCCAGAAGGGAGTGGCATGATATACTTAAAGTGATGAAAGGGAAGAACCTACAACCAAGATTACTCTACCCGGCAAGGATCTCATTCAGATTCGATGGAGAAATCAAAAGCTTTACAGACAAGCAAAAGCTAACAGAATTCAGCACCACCAAACCAGCTCTACAACAAATGATAAAGGAACTTCTCTAAGTGGGAAACACAAGAGAAGAAAAGGACCTACAAAAACAAACCCAAAACAATTAAGAAAATGGTCATAGGAACATACATATCGATAATTACCTTAAACGTGAATGGATTAAATGCCCCAACCAAAAGACATAGACTGGCTGAATGGATACAAAAACAAGACCCATATATATGCTGTCTACAAGAGACCCACTTCAGACCTAGGGACACATACAGACTGAAAGTGAGGGGATGGAAAAAGATATTCCATGCAAATGGAAATCAAAAGAAAGCTGGAGTAGCTATACTCATATCAGATAAAATAGACTTTAAAATAAAGAATGTTACAAGAGACAATGAAGGACACTACATAATGATCCAGGGATCAATCCAAGAAGAAGATATAACAATTATAAATATATATGCACCCAACATAGGAGCACCTCAATACATAAGGCAACTGCTAACAGCTATAAAAGAGGAAATCGACAGTAACACAATAATAGTGGGGGACTTTAACACCTCACTTACACCAATGGACAGATCATCCAAAATGAAAATAAATAAGGAAACAGAAGCTTTAAATGACACAATAGACCAGATAGATTTAATTGATATATATAGGACATTCCATCCAAAAACGGCAGATTACACGTTCTTCTCAAGTGCGCACGGAACATTCTCCAGGATAGATCACATCTTGGGTCACAAATCAAGCCTCAGTAAATTTAAGAAAATTGAAATCATATCAAGCATCTTTTCTGACCACAACGCTATGAGATTAGAAATGAATTACAGGGAAAAAAACGTAAAAAAGACAAACACATGGAGGCTAAACAATATGTTACTAAATAACCAAGAGATCACTGAAGAAATCAAACAGGAAATAAAAAAATACCTAGAGACAAATGACAATGAAAACATGATGATCCAAAACCTATGGGATGCAGCAAAAGCGGTTCTAAGAGGGAAGTTTATACCTATACAAGCCTACCTAAAGAAACAAGAAAAATCTCAAGTAAACAATCTAACCTTACACCTAAAGAAACTAGAGAAAGAAGAACAAACAAAACCCAAAGTTAGCAGAAGGAAAGAAATCATAAAGATCAGAGCAGAAATAAATGAAATAGAAACAAAGAAAACAATAGCAAAGATCAATAAAACTAAAAGTTGGTTCTTTGAGAAGATAAACAAAATTGATAAGCCATTAGCCAGACTCATCAAGAAAAAGAGGGAGAGGACTCAAATCAATAAAATCAGAAATGAAAAAGGAGAAGTTACAACAGACACCGCAGAAATACAAAGCATCCTAAGAGACTACTACAAGCAACTTTATGCCAATAAAATGGACAACCTGGAAGACATGGACAAATTCTTAGAAAGGTATAACCTTCCAAGACTGAATCAGGAAGAAACAGAAAATATCAACAGACCAATCACAAGTAATGAAATTGAAACTGTGATTAAAAATCTTCCAACAAACAAAAGTCCAGGACCAGATGGCTTCATAGGTGAATTCTATCAAACATTTAGAGAAGAGCTAACACCCATCCTTCTCAAACTCTTCCAAAAAATTGCAGAAGAAAGAACATTCCCAAACTCATTCTATGAGGCCACCATCACCCTGATACCAAAACCAGACAAAGACACTACAAAAAAAGAAAATTACAGACCAATATCACTGATGAATATAGATGCAAAAATCCTCAACAAAATACTAGCAAACAGAATCCAACAACACATTAAAGGGATCATACACCACTATCAAGTGGGATTTATCCCAGGGATGCAAGGATTCTTCAATATACGCAAATCAATCAATGTGATACACCATATTAACAAATTGAAGAAGAAAAACCATATGATCATCTCAATAGATGCAGAAAAAGCTTTTGACAAAATTCAACACCCATTTCTGATAAAAACTCTCCAGAAAGTGGGCATAGAGGGAACCTACCTCAACATAATAAAGGCCATATATGACAAACCCACAGCAAACATCATTCTCAATGGTGAAAAACTGAAAGCATTTCCTCTAAGATCAGGAACGAGACAAGGATGTCCACTCTCACCACTATTATTCAACATAGTTCTGGAAGTCCTAGCCACGGCAATCAGAGAAGAAAAAGAAATAAAAGGAATACAAATTGGAAAAGAAGAAGTAAAACTGTCACTGTTTGTGGATGACATGATACTATACATAGAGAATCCTAAAACTGCCACCAGAAAACTGTTAGAGCTAATTAATGAATATGGTAAAGTTGCAGGTTACAAAATTAATGCACAGAAATCTGTTGCATTCCTATACACTAATGATGAAAAATCTGAAAGAGAAATTATGGAAACACTCCCATTTACCATTGCAACAAAAAGAATAAAATACCTAGGAATAAACCTACCTAGGGAGACAAAAGACCTGTATGCACAAAACTATAAGACACTGATGAAAGAAATTAAAGATGATACCAACAGATGGAGAGATATACCATGTTCTTGGATTGGAAGAATCAACAGTGTGAAAATGAGTATACTACCCAAAGCAATCTACAGATTCAATGCAATCCCTATCAAATTACCAATGGCATTTTTTACGGAGCTAGAACAAATCATCTTAAAATTTGTATGGAGACACAAAAGACCCCGAATAGCCAAAGCAGTCTTGAGGCAAAAAAATGGAGCTGGAGGAATCAGACTCCCTGACTTCAGACTATACTACAAAGCTACAGTAATCAAGACAATATGGTACTGGCACAAAAACAGCAACATAGATCAATGGAACAAGATAGAAAGCCCAGAGATTAACCCACGCACCTATGGTCAACTAATCTATGACAAAGGAGGCAAAGATATACAATGGAGAAAAGACAGTCTCTTCAATAAGTGGTGCTGGGAAAACTGGACAGCTACATGTAAAAGAATGAAATTAGAATACTCCCTAACACCATACACAAAAATAAACTCAAAATGGATCAGAGACCTAAATATAAGACTGGACACTATAAAACTCTTAGAGGAAAACATAGGAAGAACACTCTCTGACATAAATCACAGCAAGATCTTTTTTGATCCACCTCCTAGAGTAATGGAAATAAAAACAAAAATAAACAAGTGGGACCTAATGAAACTTCAAAGCTTTTGCACAGCAAAGGAAACCATAAACAAGACGAAAAGACAACCCTCAGAATGGGAGAAAATATTTGCAAATGAATCAACGGACAAAGGATTAATCTCCAAAATATATAAACAGCTCATTCAGCTCAATATCAAAGAAACAAACACCCCAATCCAAAAATGGGCAGAAGACCTAAATCGACATTTCTCCAAAGAAGACATACAGACGGCCACGAAGCACATGAAAAGATGCTCAACATCACTAATTATTAGAGAAATGCAAATCAAAACTACAATGAGGTATCACCTCACTCCTGTTAGAATGGGCATCATCAGAAAATCTACAAACAACAAATGCTGGAGAGGGTGTGGAGAAAAGGGAACCCTCTTGCACTGTTGGTGGGAATGTAAATTGATACAGCCACTATGGAGAACAGTATGGAGGTTCCTTAAAAAACTAAAAATAGAATTACCATATGACCCAGCAATCCCACTACTGGGCATATACCCAGAGAAAACCGTAATTCAAAAGGACACATGCACCCGAATGTTCATTGCAGCACTATTTACAATAGCCAGGTCATGGAAGCAACCTAAATGCCCATCAACAGACGAATGGATAAAGAAGTTGTGGTACATATATACAATGGAATATTACTCAGCCATAAAAAGGAACGAAATTGAGTCATTTGTTGAGACGTGGATGGATCTAGAGACTGTCATACAGAGTGAAGTAAGTCAGAAAGAGAAAAACAAATATCGTATATTAATGCATGTATGTGGAACCTAGAAAAATGGTACAGATGAGCCAGTTTGCAGGGCAGAAGTTGAGACACAGATGTAGAGAATGGACATATGGACACCAAGGGGGGGAAACTGCGGTGAGGTGGGGATGGTGGTGTGCTGAATTGGGCGATTGGGATTGACATGTATACACTGATGTGTATAAAACTGATGCCTAATAAGAACCTGCAGTATAAAAAAACAAACAAAACAACTAATACTAAACTTTCATTGGGTTATTTGTATGGAAATATGTTAATATAAATGTTTCAGACATTACATGAAATTTCTAAAAATCTTATATTTGTATTTGTATGGAAATATGTATGGAAATATGTTAATATAAATGTTTCAGACATTACAGGAAACTTCTAAAAATCTTATATGTTCTGGTATAATGTTATAAGTAATAATCCTAGTTATTACTTTAAAATGTATATCTCAGAAATAACTAATTTTCTTGTCAACTGCATTATTATGAACTTTCATCAAATCTTTAACCATGGTCATTTTTAAGTCTTCTGTCATTTACAGACAGTTCTGGGTGTACTCTGATGATTTTGCAAATATGTTCCTATAAAAGGGTTTCATCTTCAAGAAATTCATGGAAAAGACTCTGACAGGTACAGGTTTCTGGTAACTGACTGTACTGCTGAACTGAATGAATAAGCATTTTCAGAACTCTAATGAAAAACTGATGAACTCATTAAAGTGCTAACAAAAGATCAAGATGAAAAAAAAAATTAATTACATGGGACTGAGTGAACTGATGAGGATGAGTATAATTTTTTGTGACTTTCTGTCTGAATTAAAAAAAAAAAATCCCACAAGGACTCAGAGGCAAAGAATATACAAATCAATTTTCACTGCAAAGTAAAGGAGCTGTTACAGTGGAGGATTACTGAACTGAATGTCAATATTATGACATAGTATGAGTGTGTTTCATGTTTGGTAATTGCAATCATTGTTGCTTTTGTTGTGGTCATCCATGTACAATACTTGGTGTCAGTCTATTTATCTCTTGTAAAAATAAAATACAGTGTGTGTGTGTTGAAAAAAAAAATTTAAAGGTGCTTTACCTGAAAATGTATTCACAAATTAAATGTAAATATTCTAAGCATATTATTGGAAAATGCACCTAAGATACAGTTTAAAAAACAAAAAAAAACAAAACAAAAAACAAAAAAAAAATCTTCCAACAAACAAAAGCCCAGGACCAGATGGCTTCACAGGCAAATTCTGTCAAACATTTAGAGAAGAGCTAACACCTATCCTTCTCAAACTCTTCCAATATACAGCAGAGGGAGGAACACTCCCAAACTCATTCTACAAGGTCACCATCACCCTGATACCAAAACCAGACAAAGATGTCACAAACAAAGAAAGCTACAGGCCAATATCACTGATGAACATAGATGCAAATATCCTCAACAAAATACTAGCAAACAGAATCCAACAGCACATTAAAAGGATCATACACCATGATCAGGTGGGGTTTATCCCACGAATGCAAGGATTCTTCAATATCTGCAAATCAAGCCATGTGATAAACCATCTTCACACATTGAAGGATAAAAACCATATGATCATCTCAATACATGCAGAAAAACCTTTGACAAAATTCAACACCCATTTATGACAAAAACTCTCCAGAAAGTAGGCATAGAGGGAACTTACCTCAACATAATAAAGGCCATATATGACAAACTCACAGCCAACATCATTGTCAATGGTCAAAAACTGAAACTATTTCCACTAAGATCAGGAACAAGGCAAAGTTGCCCACTCTCACCACTATTATTCAACGTAGTTTTGGAGCCACAGCAGTCAGAGAAGAAAAAGAAATAAAAGGAATCCAAATCGGGAAAGAAGTAAAGCTGTCACTGTTTGCAGATGACATGATACTATACATAGAGAATCCTAAAGATGCTACCAGAAAACTACTAGAGCTAATCAATGAATTTGGTAAAGTAGCAGGATACAAAATTAATGCACACAAATCTCTTGCATTCCTATACAGTAATGATGAAAAATCTGCAAGAGAAATTAGGGAAACGCTCCCATTTACCATTGCAACAAAAAGAATAAAATATCTAGGAATAAACCTACCTAAGGAGCCAAAGACCTCTATGTAGAAAACTATTACACTGATGAAAGAAATTAAAGATGACACAAACAGAAGGAGAGATATACCATGTTCTTGGATTGGAAGAATCAACATTGCGAAAATGAATATACTACCCAAAGGAATCTGCAGATTCAATGCAATCCCTATCAAACTACCACTGGTATTTTTCACTTAATTACAACAAAAAAATTCACAATTTGTATGGAAACACAGAAGACCCCGAATAGCCAAAGCAATCCTGAGAAAGAAAAACGGAGCTGGAGGAATCAGGCTCCCTGACTTCAGACTATATTACAAAGCTACAGTAATCAAGAAAGTATGGTACTGGCACAAAAACAGAAATATAGATCAATGGAACAGGATAGAAAGCCCAGAAAAAATCCCACACACATATGGTCACCTTATCTTTGATAAAGGAGGCAAGAGTATACAATAGAGAAAAGACAGCCTCTTCAATAAGTGGTGCTGATAAAACTGGACAGCTACATGTAAAAGAATGAAATTAGAACACTCCCTAACAACATACACAAAAATAAACTCAAAGTGGATTAAAGCCCTAAATATAAGGCCAGACAGTATAAAACTCTTAGAGGAAAACATAGGCAGAACACTCTATGACATAAATTACAGCAAGATCCTTTTTAACCCACCTCCTAGGGCAATGGAAATGAAAACAAAGATAAACAAATAGGACCTAATGGAACTTAAAAGCTTTTGCACAGCAAAGGAAAACATAAACAAGAGGAAAATACCGCCCTCAGAATGGGAGAAAATATTTGCAAATGAAGCAACTGACAAAGGATTAATCTCCAAAATTTACAAGCAGCCCATGCAGCTCAATATCAGAAAAACAAACAACCCAATTCAAAAACGGGCAGAAGACCTAAATAGACATTTCTGTAAAGATATACAGATTGCCAACGAACATATGAAAAGATGCTCAACATCACTAATCATAAGAGAAATGCAAATCAAAACTACAATGAGGTATCATCTCACACTGGTCAGAATGACCATCATCAAAAAGTCTACAAACAATAAATGCTGGAGAGGGTGTGGAGAAACGGGAACCCTCTTGCACTGTTGGTAGGAATGTAAATTGATACAGCCACTATGGAGAACAGTATGGAGGGTCCTTAAATAACTAAAAATAGAACTACCATACAACCCAGCAATCCCACTACTTTGCATATACCCTGAGAAAAGCATAATTCACAAACCGTCATGTACTGCAATGTTCATTGCAGCTCTATTTACAGTAGCCAGGACATGGAAGCAACCTAAGTGTCCATCAACAGATGAATGGATAAAGAAGATGTGGCACATATATACAATGGAATATTACTCAGCCATAAAAAGAAATGAAATTGAGTTTTTTGTAGTGAGATGGATGGACCTAGAATCTGTCATACAGAGTGAAGTAAGTCAGAAAGAGAAAAACAAATACTGTATGCTAACACATATATATGGAATCTAAAAAAAAAAAAATTGTTCTGAAGAACCTAGGGGCAGGACAGGAATAAAGACGCAGACGTAGAGAATGGACTTGAGGACACGGGGAGGGGGAAGGGTAAGATGGGACGAAGTGAGAGAGTGGCATGGACATATATACACTACCAAATGTAAAATAAATAGCTAGTGGGAAGCAGCTGCATAGCACAGGGAGATCAGCTCGGTGCTTTGTGACCATCTAGAGGGGTGGGATAGGGAGGGTGAGAGGGAGACACAAGAGGGAGGAGACATGGGGATATATGTATATATATAGCTGATTCACTTTGTTATAAAGCAGAAACTAACACACCATTGTAAAGCAATCATACTCCAATAAAGATGTTAAAGAAAAGAAAAGAATGGTCCCTTTTCTCATAGCACTTGCATTTTAGTAGGCAAAATAGCAATTAAACATGATGATTTAATAACAGGCACAACTTGGAGAATAAAAAGTATGACAGCGTAGAATGAGGGCACTTAATCTAGTGCAACAGTTCTCAACTGGAAGCAATTTTGCCTCCCAAGGGACATGAGACAATGTCTGAAGACATGTTTTATTGTCATAATTTAGGAGTACTACCAGAAGATGTTGCTAAACATCCTACAATGCATAGGGCAGCTCTCCCCCCAAAAAGTTATCTTTTCCACAAAGTCCTAGTGTCACTGTTGAGAAAGCCTAACCTCATCTTTAGGATCAGTGAAAGATCCCTTAAACTGACATCTGAAGAATTTATACTAATTTACTGAGGGAGACAGAGTAGAGATGGAATTCTAGGCAGAGATAACAGCATGAGTGAAAGCCTTCAGTTAGCAAGGAAAGTGGTACATGTGAGAACTGAAAGAAGGTCAAACATGAAGCACCAAAGGGAGGGGAGACTAGAAATAAGAGGAGGTGCAGCAGGAGCAAGAGGCAGCTCATGCAAACCCTCAACCATGTCTGGGACCTTAGTCTTTATTTTGAATTTTATTGAAGAATGATAGTGAAATAAGGAGTACAAAGGATCAAGGAGAAGGTGAACTTACACTCCTTCAGTGATTTAGTGATTTTTTTGTGGTAAATCTTCAGGAGTTAAGAAAAAGGATGTCCTTTGTGACCAGTTATGTTAGTTATGGAGAGGAGAAAAAGGGCACTCATGAAAATTTGGAGTAGGAAAAATTTGGAAGGTAAGAAATACTACCTAGGTAAGAAATACTGTTTTGTGTCTGGAAAATCTAATAATTCTGTAGGTTTAAAGTGAAGCACAAAGAAGGGTGAAACAGAATCAGGAATGGCTTAAGTGTCTATAATTTATGCTGTAGGACAATGATTCTCTAACTTTAATTTGGGGAAAATCAACTGAAGAGCTTTAAAAACTATAAATTCCTAAACTTGTGCTCAGGCTCTAGTTTTCTAATCAGGGTCAGGAAATTTTCACTTCTAAAAAAAATCCTAGGTGATTTTAATAAAGGAATGGGGCATTACTTCAGAAACTCTGCAGGAAAGTAATATGAGCTGATTTTCATTGTGGAAGGTATCTAGTGACAGTGTGAATGTTGACCTGAAGGGAGGGAGTGTGACCCTGGAGGCAGAAGGACCAGATATGAGAACTTTATAGTGGATCGAATGACTGAGGAGAGAACCTGAATTCTACGACAGTAGGGAAGGTTTCCTTGAGAGATATAATTGACACAGCTGGAGTCACTCCAGGCTTCCAACTTGGGTTACTGGATAATGGTGGTACCATTAATTAGAATGGAAATCCAAGGCAGGGAGCTGTTTGGATGGTAGGTGAAAGGTGATAAGGTGAGAGTGCCATAGTCCACCCAATATTTTCCTTAGTCCAGTGGATGGTTAGAGATGGAGGTTAGTGCTCAGAACATAGGTCTAGACATTAGATATCAAGTTGGGATCAGTTGTGTATGGCTGATTATACAAGCCCTGAGAGTGGTAAGATTGCTCAGGAAGAATATGTAGAGTAAGAAAAAATGAGGACAGAAGAGTACATCAACAATTAGAAACCAAGCACATGTGGAGTCATAGAACAATGAAAAGGGACAAACAAGCAGAGGACAAAAGAAGAAAGACTGGGAAACTAGGGAAGGAGGAATTTTCATGACTTGTTATTTCCAATATGTTGATAATAGGAGGGGAACAGGACACAACCTATGAAACACTCTAATTATAATTTTGTAAATTTTCATACATATATAATTATAAATAAAAGTTACACTTATATAACGCTTACTACATGCCAGGTACTGGTCAAATATATATCTATCACATAAGTACTATTAATATTCCTGTTTTATTAACTAGGAAACTAAAGCACACAGAGGTTAAGCAATTTGTCCAACATCATACACTAGAACCATGCAATCTGGCTGCAAATTTCACACCGTTAACCTTTATGCTATAACTCTTTTATTCTTCTGTTAAAGAACTTACCATACTAAAAAGGTTACATGTTTTCCTCCATAACAGTACATGCACAATATATAATACTAAGTGCACAGCGGATACTTGTTGGGTTGAATTCATTGTGTAACTAAAACCATGAAACAAAAGGGAGCCTCTCTTAAAAGAACAAAAGAAATGACCATTACTGATTCCATGTGTAGATGTTTCTGATTAGGAAAAGTTCAGGCAAAAATAAAAGGAAAGGAAAGGATGGGGAAGACAGGAAGGGAAGGGAAAATGATCTCTCAAAACAAATACACATTTTTCACTGTTTTTAACCATGCTCCTTAGATTCCAAGACTTTTTCTAGATTTGGCCTTTAATTCATTTTGAAACATTACAAAATCCATCTTCTCTCTTAGTACCCCTATTTTTGTCTTGCACCAAATAGGGGATCAGGTGCTGATATTCCTAAAATAGTTAGAGATCCTTAGGGTGAAATTATTATCTAACCGAAAAAAAGAACATTTGATTGGTGTACTTGTAGGCTATTACCAAAGGAACATTCAAAAAATTTGAAGCTGTGAATTTGCCATGTGGAAAGAAGCAATACACTTATATGAAAAACTTCTCAGTTAGTAAATAATTCTAGACAAGCTAACGGTTCCTCAGTTTCCATGTGAAATAGTGTTCATTCATGAAGATGTTCTTCAATCATAAATAAAAATTCAAAATTGCCTTACTATCCTAACATCACTATTTATAAATTATTATTTTGAAGATCTAAGACTGACCTTTGTCTTCACAATCCTACAAGGTTGCCCTGAATACTAAACACGCCAATATGAAAAGAAGTGTCAGTTGACTCATCAAATATTAGAATATGTTGGGAGCATCCATTGACTGTTTTATTACCAAAACTATGGAGGGAAAATAGATTCCTTAGTTATTCTGGTGATGGTCTAACCTGGTTAAAGCAGGTGTTGCATAGAGGCTTGGAGGAGGCTGTGGAGGAAAAAAGGTAGTTTTTTCCAGCTGCCCAACATCCTGGAAGATGGTTTTCTTTTCTCTTCCTGGGGGAATTAAAGCAGGACAGGAATAAAGATGCAGATGTAGAGAATGGACTTGAGGATATGGGGAGGGGGAAGGGTAAGCTGGGACGAAGTGAGAGAGTGGCATGGACATATATACACTACCAAATGTAAAATAGATAGCTAGTGGGAAGCAGCTGCATAGCACAGGGAGATCAGCTCAGTGCTTTGTGACCATCTAGAGGGGTGGGATAGGGAGGGTGGGAGGGAGACCCAAGAGGGAGGAGACATGGGGATATATGTATACGTATAGCTGATTCCCTTTGTTATAAAGTAGAAATTAACACACCATTGTAAAGCAATTATACTCCAATAAAGATGTTAGAAAAAATAAAAAAGAAGACAACATATGTCTTCCTTGAAAAACAAATTCATTGCTTATTAACCTCGATTTTTATTTGTTTGAAGATATTCAGTCTTCTTCTTTATGTTTGCCCCTGTGCTCACCGATGAACACACAGTATATTTTCTCTTCCTACTCTCAGTCTCTGAGTGAGCTCACACAGACCCACCAATTTAAACACCATCCTCTTGCTCACTCTCAGACTGCAGCCCTGACCTCTCTCTTGAGCTTTAGAATTTACTATACACTATTTGATATTTTTTCTTTGGTATCTAATAAGTATCTCAAACAGAGTATCTTCAAAAAAGTGTTCTTGCTTCCCTCCTAGAGGACAAGCTCCTTTTCGACCTCAGTGTCAACAGCACTAGTTGTCACCCAGTGGCTCATCTAAAAAGTTTAGGAATAATATTTGATTCTCTCTTTTGGCTCGTGCCCACACTCAATTCATTAGCAAGTTCTGTTAGCTTCATTCTAAAATACATTCCAAGTGTCTCCAGCTCTCATCACCTCCTACTATTGCTCATATCCCCCAGCCCCAACTATAACATACCCATTCTCCACAGAGCAGCTAGAGTGATTTAGCAGGAGGAGGAGGAGGGACAGGAGGGGGAGGAAGAGGAGGAGAAGGAATCAGATCTTGCCATCCCTCTTCTTTCTAATTAATAACAAAATCCAGGGCTTCCCTGGTGGCGCAGTGGTTGAGAATCTGCCTGCTAATGCAGGGGACACGGGTTCGAGCCCTGGTCTGGGAGGATCCCACATGCCGCGGAGCGGCTGGGCCCGTGAGCCACAATTGCTGAGCCTGCGCGTCTGGAGCCTGTGCCCCGCGACGGGAGGGGCCGCGATAGAGAAAGGCCCGCGCACCGCGATGAAGAGCGGTCCCCGCACCGCGATGAAGAGTGGCCCCCGCTTGCCGCAACTGGAGAAAGCCCTCGCACGAACCGAAGACCCAACACAGCCAAAAAAAATAAATAAATAAATAAATAAATAAGAAAATCCTTTAAAAAAAAAAAAAAAATAACAAAATCCAAAATCCTTATCTTGATCTCTGTAACAAGCAGTTAAGTCATTGTCACTCTCTAATTCCTGCTAATGCCTCCTAGTTCCCAGCTCTGCAAATTTTTGACCCACCATGGTCTACAATCCAAAGATCCTACCATCTTTCACAGTTCTTCACCTCCATCATCTCGTCATCTACTTCTTTGGAGAGTTGGAAATCTATGATCAATGATTATAAACAGTTTTTGGCATGTAAGTGCTTGTTATCCTAGCAAAGCCCAAGCACTCCATTTATGCATAAAATCCAGTTTCCTCTCATCTACTTGAACACGTTGCTTCATCACTCTCCCACTTCTTTCCAGTACCATCAATTTTTCCTTCTGCACAGAATCTTTTCCAAAAGTATGCAAACATTATTATTTCTCCCATCTTAAACAAAACTTTTGCTTTATTTCACATGCTCCTCTAACTGCTGCTTTATTTCTTTCCTGCCTTTTGCAATAAGAGACCTCAAAATGTCTTCAACATTCCTCCTTTCTTTCTTTGAGCCCACTGTAATCATCCTTTTTGACTACTAAGTTGGAAAAACACACTCCTCCTGGGTGTCCCCTTTACTCTCACACTAGTACCACATTCACAACACTTCTGACACAGGATGTGTGGGCATTTTCCCCAACCAAGCAGTACTCTCATACCAGCTGGGTGTCCCACAATTTAACTCACTTCTGATACTATCTACCTGGAGATGGTTTCAGATCCCACAGGGCTCAGTCTCACAAGAGTACTCCCCCATTTCAGATGGCAATCGGTTGTCACTTGTAATTCTGCCAACCAGCTATAAATCAGCTTTTCCATAGCACCCCCCGACCCCCGGATTTGATCATTTTCTAGAAGAGCTCGCAGAACTCAAGGAAACACCGACTTATGTTTACCAGTTTATTAAAGGATATGATAAAGATACAGATGAACAGTCAGATAAAAAGAAACATAGGGGGAGATCTAGAAGGATCCCAAGTGCAGAAGCTTCTGTCCCCATGGAGTTGGAGTGCACCACCTTCTCAGCATTTAGATGTTTTCACCAACCCAGAAGCTCTCTGAACCCTGTACTTTAAGAATTTTTATAGAGGCTTCATCACATAGGCATGATTAACTCCACTTCTGGCTCCTCTCCCCTTTCTAGAGGAGGAAGGCAGTGGCAGTGCTGAAAGTTCCAAGCTTCTCATCATGGCTTGGTCTTTCAGGTAGCAGGCCCCATCCAGAAATTTTCAAGGAGCCCACCCAAAGTCACCTCATGAGAACAAAACTCACTCTTAACACCCAGGAAATTCCAAGGGATTTGGGGGCTCTGTGTCAGGAACAAGAATCAAAGACCAAGTATTAGAACAAAGGATGCTCTTAGTGCTCTTATCACTCAGGAAATTACAGAACTTTTGCAACTACCACTCCCACAAAACTGCTCTTACCTAGTTCACCTCCAAGTTATTTAAACACAATGCTCTATTTTTTGAAGCTGTCTTTTACGTGACTTGCAGCAGTATTTGAGACAGCTCTTTACTCCACCTCCTTTTAACATTTCATTCATTAAATGTCTGGCAACCCATACTCACCTGCTTTGCCTCCTATCTCACATTCTTTCTCAGTCTCCATTGCTGGTTCCTCCTCTTCTCCCCAAACTATTAGTATCAATATACTCTGAGGTCGAGTCCTCAGACCATTTCTCTTCTCTTTCTACACTCGCTCCTTTGAAGATCTCATCCAGCTTTATGGCTTTATATATCATGTATATGTTAATCATTCTCTAATTTATAACCCTAGGCAAGACATGTCCCCTGAACTCCAGATTTGCAAACCCAAGCACCTACTCGATAACTTCACTTAGCTGTCCAAGAGCCATTTAAAACTTAACATGTCCAAATCTGAGCTCTTGATCTTCCCTCTCAAACCTTCGGCTCCTAAAGTCTTCTCCATTTTACTACCTATCAACTCCATCCTTCCAGGAGCCTAGGCTGAAATCTTCCTTTCTCTTATACCACATGTCGCATCTGTTAGCATACCGTGCTGGTACCACCTGAGTACAAACTACTAGGCTTCCTGTTTCTCTATAGATTACTATCATCTCTTGTGAAGATTATTGCAATAGCCTCATAACAGGTCTCCTTGCCCTTATCTTTGCCTCTTTACAGGCTTTTCTCAATGCAGCAGCCAAAGTGACCCTGTTAAAACAGATGATCCCATCAAAACCCTCTAATATCATCCCATTTCAGTGACAGGGAAAAACCACAATCCTTAGAACAGCCTACAGGGCCTTAATGATGTGGCCCTTCCTACCACTCTGATATCATATCTTCCTATGTCCTCAGTCTATGTTGTTCACTTCATTCCAACACACAGGTCTCCTCATTGTTCCTGGAACAAGCCAGGCAGGACCCTTGTACTTGCAATTCCTCTTCCCCAATGATTAACATGGCTCATCTCCTTTAACTCCTTTGGGAATTTTTTAAATGACACTATTTAAAATGATAACCTCTCTTCTCCCACAATACTTCTTACTCCTCTTTACTGCACTATTTTTCTCTGTACCACTTATCAACATTATTCATTTCTGAATTCACTTCTCTGGAATTTCTTCAATTCCTTTAACCCATGCAGTGTGTGTGGGTGTGTGTGTGTGTGTGTGTGTGTGTGTGTGTGTGAGAGAGAGAGATAAAGGAACAGACCATACTGGACCCAATCCTCTAATCTGAATGCAAACAAAAGAAAGTGAAAGATTTTCTTCTGTGTCTCTCATGAGTCCCCGGTCAATGGCATAAATTAAAATCTGAATCTAAGCAATACTTTATAATAATCATTGTTACCCCTATTTTTGCAGATGACAATGTCTCACAGAGACTTTAAGTGACTGCCTAAGATCACTCAGCCAGTAAGAGCCAGAATATAAACCCAGGACTTTCTGACCCCAAAGTTCACACACAAAATCATTTTTCTAGGCCACACTGTCCTAAAGCTGTGTTAATTATGTAATATATAACTCCCATGAAAATGATACTTTCTTTTGCAATATACTAGTTGCTTAATAGCTATTTTGCCTATGAATGTTGTAATACATGCTATGACCTCTTTGGCCTTTTTCCATAATATTTAATTCTTTGTAATTATAACCCGGAAATTCCATTCATTCTAGACAGAACACCTGCTTACACCTTCAGTACCACAAACATTTATTTACTTTATCAACCTGTTTTACTCTTTCTATTATGCTCATTACCTTCATAATTGCCATAATTGAGGCTGAGATTCATTTTTCACAGTCATCCAAGGCCAAACAACAGAGGTAGACTTGCCCTTTGTGAAAATGAAATGTGATTCACACCATCATAAATTTCTCCAGGCTTTATTTAGGAAATAGCTAAAGATATCTAAAGATATGTCTCCAAAATATTCCAACTCATTCACCTCCCTTCACTCACTCCTGGATTGATGACATTGATTTCTGCAGCAGCAATAGACAGTCTTGCGACACCTCCTGGGAAATGCACTGCAGACCCCCATGGTGAAGACCAGAGCCAGTTCTGTCTTCTGAGTAAATTTTTTCCTTCCCTGCTACACATTCGGCACCTGTTCCTGGACAGCTGGCTAACACTGAGCTACTCTTGAGTACAACTGGCCAAATACCTTTCATTTTATGGAAAAGAACACTTTTGAAATAATGGAGATTCCTGTGGCCTGGAATAGATAACAGTCATTTTGTAGATACTTCATTGCCCATCTCAGTAAATTCATATATGTTGAACTTTGAGAGAAAAAAATTAGTGCATAAATTCTTTGCTCAATCAACTCAAGAAGCCTGAAAGTTTTCTAGTGCCTTCCTTTCTTTGATTTTAGCATTGGACCTTTCCTGGAATTATTTTAAATGTAAATATTTCTGAAAGAAATAAAATATTGTTAGTATCACTTTACTGCTGACTAGTTTATCAGACGTTTTCATAGAACAGAAGGCATAGAGGGAGCATTAGGTTTATGACTGAAAAAAAGTTGGAAATGCTGGCCCACAAAAGGGAAATCAGGAATGCAAAACATAAATCTGGCCCTTCTCCAAAGACCCCACCAGTGGTTGATTGGAGGAAAGAGGGAAGGAAGGAAGGAAGAAAGGAAGGAAGGAAGGAAAGAAGGAAAGGAGGGCGGGAGGGAGGGAAGGAAGGAAGACAGGGAGATCCAATAAACTTAGTCCAGACTAATAATTTTAATAGACCCTTTGGTAGTGCTCTTTGTCTCTTGTCTCTCATATCTTCTTGACTAATATAAAAATTTTAGGGAACAAAAGAAAATTATGTAATATTTTCATGGAAATACAATGAACCCAAAGATATTTTTTCTTAAGTCTTCTAAGAGTTAAGTTTCAACAAGACTCAACATTACTTTTATATCCCACATTCAACATTTCTTTTCTCTAATAATAACTTGAATCCAAAGTTTCTATTCAAAATTTTTCTCACCATTTCCTTACCAATCATGCTAACTTAAAAATTATTGCCCAATCTCCAAAACTACCCCACCCTCCCATTTCAGATATCTAGGACCTGAAAAAGTAGGTATCAGTTGTCAGTTTCCATTCTTCCCAGGACTAAGGACTTATCAGATCCTTGCCTAAAGATTTAGGGTTAGTCTGCACGCTTTGTACTTCTCCACTCTGCAAAGGGCACAGCAATGCTTTGAATTCTAGAAAAGTATTCGGATTCCCTGACATCAAGGGAATTAAACAAGCTTGATTACTCCCTATGGAACATTAAAAAAGACTTCAACCATCTAAACCTCTATTTGCCCAGCCCTGATCAGCAGTTTACTTTACTCTCACTGAAATTATATAAGGATTCACAAGCAGTTGGCTGTAAGGAGAAAAGATCCTATATAAATACCCACGTTGTTTTTTTCTATTTCCTTCTTCCAAGTACACTGGAAAGGACAGGATTTCACACAGGAAACACTTAACGATAATATTTGGAGGAAACCTGCTGACTTTGTAAGACACAATTGGCTAAAATTCAGGTCAGAAATACCCAGGGAAGTAAAAGACTCCTAGAATTACGGAGATGAGGTTTCTGCAGGCAATGAAGCCCTCTGTGAAGGACAAGGGATAATATGCTTACAAATGAAAAGACAGAAACATTAGCAAGGCTGCAAGCAGCCCAGAGTGTTGTCACAGGTGTGCCAAAAAGTAACTAAAGTGTGACTTTGCAAGAATGAAAGAGAAAAGGGCCTTCAGACTTAATGAATATGGGAAATAAGAAGGAGAAGGAAAAAGAGAAAGTGAAGGGAAAGGAGAAGGAGATGAAGACGAAGGCAAGAAGAGATAATAACTATCCAGGAAAAGATTCAGAAAAATGAGATCCACGCTCTAGGATTGAATGGATAATTCTCTTGAGATGCCAACTGAGAGAATTCTAGAAGAAAATCCTTTACTAAAGAACTTTTGTGTCCTAGCTGTAGTCATTAACATTATTGATAATTATAAACTCCTGAGCCAATGGAGCAAAATTGTCACTTCTTTTGTTTCCTAAGGGCATAATACTACAGAGAATGTTCATTTATTTCCTCCTAAAGAACTATAAAGATAAATGTGTTCTATCCTATTAAATTCACTGGGGTATAAGTTCCAATGGCTAATATTGGAATATATGGAAGGACATGTTAGATGTTTAGACTGTTAGGCATTTAAAGCCAGAAAGTATCTTAAATGTTCTTATGGGTTAAGAAACCAAAGCTAAATGACAACCCAAGGTCATATCTAGCTGGATAGAGATGAAAGTTTAATATCCAATTCCAGTGAATTGTGATAAGGGGCCATTTCCAAGAGTGTTAAGTGGAGGAAAAGCCCATTATCTTCTCAGCCACAAATGCACATGGTGCCAGGCACTGGGCTAAGGACTGGAGATGTTAAGGCTACTCCCCCCCAGAGTTCATGAGCTGAGGGAGAGGACAAGCACAAGGCAAGCACTTATAAACAACTAAAAGCTATGAAGACACACACATGATGATATGAGAGTATACAGCTAGGGCACCCATTCTGGAGCTCTGGGGGGCAATTATAAGGGAATGGGTAGACCAAAGACAAATAGGTACATTAGGAATAGAAATACAGATTAAAGATCAAAGCTTTGCCCACAACGAAACAATAATAACTTTTGCCTCCCCAGCTCCTCAGAGAAGACTGAACAGAAGAAGGGAGAGTGGCCTTTGGGTTTGGAACATCCCTGTCTGGACCCAGCAGATCTGTGGCCCAGCATTTTAAACTGGCACAGAGCCCAGGCTTACAGCTGACAGGTGTGTGTCCAGAAGGGCAAAAGAAAAGCCTGTCCTGCGTGACATTTTATGTGTTTCACTCCTAAAACTCTTTCCCTGAGGCAGATTTCGGCTGTAAAATCAACATTTCCGCTAACTCTTTGCCAGAAGAATTAATTATACTTGTAAGTGCTGGTCACATAGCCAGGATGTGCTCTCAGAAACTTCTGAAAATCAGACATTCTCTAAAGCCCTCCCTGAATTGGAGAGTTTCATCTTCAATAATTTCACAAGTAAGCATTTGGGTTTTGCTAAGTGGCCTGGTCTTGGGCCTATTCTATTCAGTCTCTATAGGCACTGGAGAAGATGGGCCTAAATAATGAAAAATGTTCCTTTATTCTTCTGAAGATGTGTCAAGAGCCTTAGATACATGACATGGTTGAGACAGAGGATCCAGAACAGAAATTACCACAGGGCATGAAGCTCCTGAGCTTCCTTTAGTTTAGTGTGTAGGACAAGGACCTCTTTTCTCCCTGGGACTGCTTAGTTCTGAGATATGTATCTATCATATCAGCAAGTACTGCTTGGTTGGGACTAGAATGGTAGTTAGAGCTGGGAGGAAGTAACGATGCAGAGATGTGATCTAGGAAGTAAGAGAGCTAATGTTTCCTATATAAGGAGCGGGAGGGAGAGAATGTTGTTTTCCACATAGTTCTTCAGGCATACGCTGTGAAAGAGCATCTGATGATTTCATATGTGGCAATTCTTGCTAATAGACAGCCCTCCCCTCAGTAGGACAGTGATGTCCATCATCTGAGAAAAACAGAGCCCAGAACCACTTACAAAACAAGTTCTAAAAGCCCAATTTGGAGACAGAGGTTCACTTGGGAGAGCTAAGCTTTGTTCCAAAAAGAAAGAATTTGTGTAACCCAAGGAGCCAAGGTAAAGGACCGGAACATATATAAAAGTTAACCAGAGCACACGGAAGGATGCTGGGTGTATAAAATCGCATTTTACCACACCCCAGGAGGAGAAGAAACCCTTCTTGGATCAGGGAAAGATGCTGGAGAGGAGCTAGAAAGGGTTGAGACAATAGTACAGGGTATGCTCCCTTCCTCCAACTTGGGATTGAAGTTTCCAAAAGATGATGGAGACAATAAGATATGTTTGTGATTCTGATGCCAGCCAACTCCACCAAGCAGAGGGTAGGCTCGGAGAGGAGAGAATGGAGAAACTAGGAAAAAACCTTGGTTGTTCCTCAGTTTTAACAAGCTACCTACAGAGTACATGGTCATCATATCATTGTTCTGCCTGTGCCTCCTCCTCCCTGCTCTTAAGTGTTGGTTGTTGTGTGGGACACTTGTTTCCATGTGAGGCAGCTTCACTGAGAGCAACACTTCCAATTTCTCTCCAGCCTCTGCCACTCCTCCCCACAGCAGGAAGCACGACTTGTTTTATTGCTCAGCTTGGGAGAGGGACAAAAAAGCCCTGTGACCTCTTGCCTTTCTATCCAGAGAGTCTGCCTCTGTGCCAACTTAGACAGCTGTGTGGGACAGGAGGTGAGGGATCTATATGTACATATAAATATCCTCCTGGACTTGGGAGCCGCAAGTAGACCCATCATTAGCACAATGATATCACGATGATTTTTCTTACATTGGGTCATTTAAAACTTGACATTGTTCTTTCTTAAGGAGTCTTCATATTCAGAAACAACCTGTTTTTGGAAACATACATGTGGTTGAGCACTATTGCTTGTGCATGAGAGCTGTTGCATTTGGATTATATTGACTAATGAATAAATGCTTAATGATACTATATGTTTAATGACAAAGCAAATGGTATAAAATAGAAGCTGAGTGCTCTGTTGCGCTTACTTGGGAGCACAGAGTGGCAGAGACCACATAAAATAAGTGAGTAAGCAATTTTTCACTCTGATTTTCTTACCACAGCCATCAGCACTTTTTCTAGCATTATCTTAAAAACCTAGGTTGTATACTGCTGCTAGTTTTCTATACAGTCAGAAGCATCTACTGTCTGTGGATTAAAATCTGGCAGGCAAGAGAAATTACAGAAATTTCAAAATTTACAGATATTTGTGTCAAAGATCTTCAGAGACACAGATTGCTGTAAATTACAGATGCCTGCAAGAATTTTTGATTATTCTGGGAGACCAGAGCCTACTATGATATTCTTAACTTGTCTGTCAATAAAAAATGAAGGAGATACATACCATCTTGAAACTTCTAAGTGAGACTAGCAAAAGATACTGCAGACAGTTGGGCCAGGTACAGCACCCTAAAGAGCAGCACACACTGCATCTCTATAAAGGGAATCATTACCTTACTGAGTATAATTTGGAGCTGTGTTTTCAATAAGTCAAAAGATTTCAACATGTTTGCCCTGGCACACAGTTCAATGTGAAGATATCTGGATCTTGCACTGAAACCTGTAATTTAAGATGTAAGGTTCTTCAAAACAGATATTTCACATAAGGAATAGGACATCCGATTGATTTCCCAATTTTTGACAGTAGAAGGATCCAAGAAATCTAGTTCACAAGATGGTGTTTTTACTAGCATCCCCAGCTGACAATGACAGTAAAGATGAGATTCAGAGATCTTCCAAATGTGGTTCAAAGTTCATGATTCACAGCATCCTTCTCATATCACTGCAGGCATCATGTGAAAAGTATATATTATTTGCCCCATTATAGAAGAACTAGGGTTTGGAATGTTATTTAATTCTTTAAGGCAAAGGCAGCACACAGAGCCCAATCTTTTGAAATCTAAGTCTCAACTCATATTCTCACATTGATTGTACAAAGTGCAATGGAAATTTCAGGGTTATACAATTAATTTGATCTTTGTGGGCAACCAAATTAGATTTGTTTACTTAAACATCTATTTAATACCAACCAGGGCAAATTGAGCATTAAAGGTTATGTCTGCACAGAAGAACCCACTGTACTTAGACTTTAATAATGAAAACAACTTAAAATATAAGAAATTGATTGATTCAAGATCTTATGGTATTTACCTTAATGCTCCAGTTAACTTGTTCTTCATGTTGAAATCTTGGGATGAACAACAGCTTTGTTTGATTTTGTTTTTTTCTTTATACTTTAAAGCTCATAGTGTCAGCAATACACAAATCACAGCATGGAGCTGAAGATCTGTAGTTAGATCCTTGCTGCACTTTATGCTAACCATGAACCCCCTCCTGTCTCCACCTCATGCCACCATACTCTTCTATTTGTTATTCTCCTCATGTACTATCTCTGAATATTATTCCTCAAGAGACTTCTGAACCACACTGCCTGGATTCAAATTCTGGACCTGAAACTTACATGTGTCTCCATTTCCTTACCCGCACCTCATGCTTGTTGTAAGCATTAAAGAAGTCAATGGCTATAGCCCATAGAGGCCAAGATAACAGAGTGGGAAGACCCTGAACTCACCTCCTCCCACAGGCACACCTAAATTATGACTATTTTTAGAACAGCTATCAATGAGAATGACCTGAAGACTAGCAGAAAAGATTTTCCACTGCTGAAGATATAAAAAAGGAACCTCAACAAGAAAGGGAAAAGGGGCAGAGACATGGTATAGACAACACCCACACCCCAGGTAGGCACCCACAAATGAGAGGATAATCAAAGTTGCAGAGGTTCTCCCCAAGAAGTGGGGGGGAAATCCATAATAGATACACATACAAAAAAGAGAAAGGAATCCAAACATAACACTAAAGATAGTATCAAATCATAAGGGAAGAGAACAAAGAGGAAGAACGAATAGAACTACAAAACTATTTTGTAGTACTATTTTGTAGAATAGAACTACAAAACAATCAGAAAACAGTCATCAAAATGGTAATAAGTACACACCTCTAAATAATTACATTAAATGTAAATAGACTAAAAATCTCCAATCAAAAGACAGAGTGCCTTAATTTTTATTTATTTTTATTTTTTTAATTTATTTCTTTTTTATGGCAGTAGAGTTGTTTTACAATGTTGTGTTAGTATCTGCTATACAGCAAAGTGAGTCAGTTATACACAAATATATATGTATATATATATATATATATATATATATATATATATATACATATATATATATCCACTCTTTTTTAGATTCTATTCCCATATAGGGATTTCAGAGTATTGAATAGTGTTTCCCATGCAGTACAGTAGGTTACTATTAATTATCTATCTGATATATAGTAATGTGTATGTGTCACTCCCAGTCACCCAATTTATCCCTCCCCAGCCTTTTCCCCTTTGGTAACCATAAGTTTGTTTTCCACATCTGTGACTCTGTTTCTATTTTGTAAATAGATCCATTTGTACCATTTTTGAAAATTCCACATATAAGCTATGTCATATAATATTTGTCTTTCTCTGACTTTTACTTTTCTTGGTATGAAAATCTCTAGGTCCATCCTTGTCACTGTAAAAGCATTATTTATTTATTTATTTTTACTGCTGAGTACTATTCCATTGTATACGTGTGCCATATCTTCTTTATCCATTCACCTGTTGATGGACATTTATGTTGCTTCCATGTCTTGGCTATTGTAAATAGTGTTGCAATGAATACTGGAGTGTATCTTTCTGAATTATGGTTTTCTCCAGATGTACTCCCAGGAAGGATATTGCTGGGTTAAACGGTAGTTCTATTTTTAGGTTTCTAAGGATACTCCATACTGTTCTCCATAGTGACTGTACCAATTTACATTCCCACCAAAAGTGTAGGAGGGTTCTCTTTTCTCCACACCCTCTCCAGCATTTATAGTTTGTAGATTTTTTTGATGATGGCCATTCTGACTGGTGTGAGGTGATACCTCATTGTAGTTTTGATTTGCATTTCTCTAATAATTAGTGATGTTGAGCATCTTTTCATGTGTTTGTTGACCATCTGTATGTCTTCTTTGGAGAAATGTCTATTTAGGTCTTCCACCCATTTTTTGATTGGGTTGTTTGTTTTTTGGATACTGAGCTGCATGAGCTGTTTGTATATTTTGGAGATTAATCCCTTGTCGGTTGCTTCATTTGCAAATATTTTCTCCCATTCTGAGGGTTGTCTTTTCATCTTGTTTATGGTTTCTTTTGCTGTGCAAAAGCTTTTAGATTTAATTAGATCCCATTTGTTTATTTTTGTTTTTATTTTCATTACTCTAGGAGGTGGATCAAAAAAGATCTTACTGCAATGTATGTCAAAGAGTGTTCTGCCTATGTTTTCCTCTAAGAGTTTTATAGTGTCCAGCATTACATTTAGGTCTTTAATCCACTTATCAGTTTATTTTTGTGTATGGTGTTAGGGAATATTCTAATTTCATTCTTTTACATGTAGCTGTCCAGTTTTCCCAGCACCATTTATGGAAAAGATTGTCTTTTCTCCATTGTATATTCTTGCCTCCTTTGTAATAAATTAGGTGACCAAAGGTGCATGGGTATATCTCTGGACTTGCTATCCTATTCCATGATCTATATTTCTTTTTTTGTGCCAGTACCATACTGTCTTGGTTACTGTAGCTTTAAAGTATAGTCTTCTGAAGTCAAGGAGACTGATTCCTCCAGCTCCATTTTTCTTTCTCAAGATTGCCTTGGATATTCAGGGTCTTTTGTGTTTCCATACAAATTGTTAAAATTTCTTGTTCTAGTTCTGTGAAAAATGTCATTGGTAATTTGATACGAATTGCATTGAATCTGTAGATTGCTTTGGGTAGTATAATCATTTTCACAATATTGATTCTTCCAATCCAAGAACATGGTATGTCACTCCATCTGTTTTTGTCATCTTCAAATTCTTTCATCAGTATCATAGTTTTCTGCATACATGTCTTTTGCTTCCTTAGGGAGGTTTATTCCCAGGTATTTTATTCTTTTTGTTGTGATGGTAAACGGGGTTATTTCTTTAATTTCTCTTTCTGACCTTTCATTGTTAGTGTATAGGAATGCAAGAAATTTCTGTGTATTAATTTTGTATCCTGCAACTTTACCAAATTCATTGATTAACTCTAGTAGTTTCTAGTAACATTTAGGATTTTCTATGTATAGTATCATGTCATCTGCAAACAGTGATGGTTTTACTTCTTCTTTTCCAATTTGGATTCCTTTTATTTCTATTTCTTCTCTGATTGACATGGCTATGACTTCCAAAACTATGTTGAATAACAGTGACGAGAATGGACATTCTTGTCTTGTTCCTGATCTTAGAGAAAATGCTTCCAGTTTTTTACCATTGAGAATGATGTTTGCTGTGGGTTTAGCATATATGGCCTTTATTATGTTTAGGTATGTTCCCTCTATGTCCACTTTCTGAGAGTTTTTATCATAAATAGGTGTTGAATTTTGTCAAAAGTTTTCCATGCATCTATTGAGATGATCATATGGTTTTTATTCTTCAGTTTGTTAATGTGGTGTATCACATTGATTGATTTCCATATGTGGAAGAATCCTTGAATCCCTGGGATAAATTACACTTGGTCATAGTGTATGATCCTTTTAATGTGTTGTTGGATTCTGTTTGCTAGTATTTTGTTGAGGATTTTTGCGTCTATGTTCATCAGTGATATTGGCCTGTGATTTTCTTTTTTTGTGATATCTTTGTCTGGTTTTGGTATCAGGGTGATGGTGGCCTCATAGAATGAGTTTGGGAGTGTTTCTTTCTCTGAGATTTTTTTGGAATAGTTTCAGAAGGATAGATGTTAACTTTTCTCTAAATGTTTGATAGAATTTGCCTGTGAAGCCATCTGTTCCTGGACTTTTGTTTGTTGGAAGTTTTAAAATCACAGTTTCTATTTCAGTACTTGTGATTGGTGTATTCATATTTTCTATTTCTTCCTGGTTCATTCTTGGAAGGTTGTACCTTTCTAAGAATTTGTCCATTTCTTCCAGGTTGTCCATTTTATTGGCATATAGCTGCTTGTAGTAGTCTCATTTAATCCTTTGTATTTCTGCAGTATCAGTTATAACTTCTCCTTTTTCATTTCTAATTTTACTGCTTTGAGTCCTCGCCCTCTTTTTCTTAGTGAGTCTGGCTAAAGGCTATCAATTTTGTTTATTTTCTCAAAGAACCAGCTTTTAGTTTCATTGATCTTTGTTATTTTTCTCTTTGTTTCTATTTCATTTATTTCTGCTCTGTACTTTATGATTTTTTTCCTTCTACTAACTTTGGGTTTTGTTTGTTCTTCTTTCTCTAGTTGCTTTAGGTGTAAAGTTAGGTGGTTTATTTGAGATTTTTATTGTTTCTTTAGGTAAGGTTGTATAGCTAAAACTTCCCCCTTAGAACTGCTTTTGTGGCATCCCATAGGTTTTGGGTTGTTGTGTTTTCATTTGTTTTGAGGTTTTTTTAAATTTCCTCTTTGATTTCTTCTGTGATCTGTTGGTTATTTACCAGGATATTCTTTAGCCTCCATGTGTTTGAGTTGTTTTACATTTTTTTCCTGTAATTGGTTTCTAATCTCATAGCATTGTGGTCAGAAAAGATGCTTGATAAGATTTCAATTTTCTTAAATTTACCGAGGCTTGATTTGTGACCCAAAATGTGATCTATTCTGGAGAATGTTCCATGTGCACTTGAGAAGAAAGTGTATTCTGATGCTTTTGGATGGAATATCCTGTAAGTATCAATTAATTCTATCTGTTCTAATGTGTCACTTAAGGTGTGTGTTTCCTTTTTGATTTCCTGTCTGGATGATCTGTCCTTTTGGTGTAAGTGGGTTGTTAAAATCCCCCACTATTATTGTGTTACTGTTGATTTTCCCTTTTATGGCTGTTAACATTACCTATGTATTGAGGTGCTCCTGTGTTGGGTGCATAGATATTTACAATTGTTATATCTTCTTCTTGGATTGATCCCTTGATCATTACGTAGTGTCCTTCCTTGTCTCTTGTAACTGTCTTTATTTAAAGTCTATTTTGCCTGATATGAGTATTGCTACTCCAGCTTTCTTTTGATTTCCATTTGCATGGAATATGTTTTTCCATCCCCTCACTTTAAGTCTGTATGTATCCCTAGGTCTGAAGTGGGTCTCTTGTAGGCAGCATACATTCAGGTCTTCTTTTTGTATCCATTCAGCCAGTCTATGTCTTTTGGTTGGAGCATTTAATCCATTTACATTTAGGGTAATTATCAATATGTATGTTCCTATTGCCTTTTTCTTAATTGTTTTGAGTTGTTTTTGTAGGTCTTTTTTCTTCCCTTTCTCTTTTGTTCTCTGATCTTGTGGTTTGGTGACTGTCTTTCGTGTTGTGTTTGAGTTGCTTTTTCTTTTTTGTGTGTGTATCTATTGTAGTTTGGGGGTTTGCTATTCCCATGAGTCTTGATTTAGCAGTCTATATATGCACAGGATTAAGTTGCTGGTCTCTTTCCCAGCTAAAGTTCCTTTAGCATTTGGTGTATAGTTGGTTTGGTGGTGGTGGTTTGCTGGTGCTGACAAGCTTTTGCTTGTCTGTAAAGCTTTGATTTCTCTGTTGAATCTGAATGGGAACCTTGCTGGGTAGAGTATTCTTGGTTGTAGGTTTTCCCCTTTCATCACTTTAAATATATCATGCCACCCTCTTCTGGCCTGCAGAATTTCTGCTGAAAAACGAGCTGATAACCTTATGGGGTTGCTCTTGTATGTTACTTGTTGCTTTTCCCTTGTTGCTTTCAATATTTTTTCAGTGCCTTTAATTTTTGTCAGTTTGATTAATATGTGTCTCTGCATGTTCTTCTTTGGGTTCATCCTGTATTGGAATCTCTACACTTCCTGGACTTGAGTGTTTCTTTTCTCATGTTCGGGAATTTTTCAGCTATAATATCTTCAAATATTTTCTTGGGCCCTTTCTCTTTCTCTGCTCCTTCTGGGACCCTTATAATACAAATATTTGTGTGTTTAATATTGTCCCAGAGGTCTCTGAGATTGTTCTCAATTTGTTTCATTATTTTTTCATTATTCTGTTCTATGGCAGTGATTTCTACCACTCTGTCTTCTAGCTCACCTATTTGTTCTTCTGCCTCAGTTATTCTGCTATTGATTTCTTCTACTGTATTTTTCATGTCAGTTTTTACATTGTTCATCTGTTTGTTTATTCTTTAAATCTTCTACCTCTTTGTTAAACATCTCTTGTATCTTCTTGATCTGTGCCTCCACTCTTTTCTGAGATCTTGGATCTCCTTTACTATCTTTACTCAGTTCTTTTTCAGGTTGACTGCCTATCTCCTCTTCATTTAGTAGGTCTTGTGGATTTTATCTTGTTCCTTCATTTGCAACATATTTCTCTGTCTTCTCATTTTGTCTTACTTTCTGTGTTTGTGGTCTCCTTTCCACAGGCTGCAGGATTGTAGTTCTTCCTTCTTCTGGTGTCTGCCCCCTGATAAGTGAGGTTGGTCCAGGGGCTTGTGTAGTCTTCCTGGTGGGATGCACTGGTGACTGTCCTCTCCTGGGTTGACCTGGGTATTGTCCCTCTGATGGGCAGGACCATGTCAAGGGGTGTGTTTTGAGGTGTCCGTGACCTCAGTATGACTTTAAGCAACCTGTTCTATCTTGCTGGTTGTTTGGCCTGAGGCTTTCCAGCTCTGGAGCCAGGAGGTTGTTGAGTGGGGCCAGGTTTGGTGCTGAAATGTGGTCATCTGGGAGATCTCACTCTGATCAATATTCCCTGGGACTTCTGCCACCAGTGTCCTTGACCTCACAGTGAGCGATAGTCAACTTTTGCTTCTCCTGGAGACCCTCTAAGACCCCTAGGTAGGTGTAGTCCAGGTTCCTATGGAGGTACTGCTTTGTGCCTGGTCCCAGTGCATGTGAGACCTTGTGTACATCCTCCAAGAGTGGCGTCTCTGATTCCCCCAGCCCTGTGGAGCTCTTGCACTCAAGCCCTGCTGACCTTCAAGGCTAAATGCTCTGGGGGTCCTTCTGCTTGAAGACAGTCCCACAGACTGTCTTGGAGGGCTAATTCATGTGGGAACCTCCCAAGCAGCAAGTCCAAAATTCAGGTAGTTGCATGTTTGGCTTCTTCTGAGGCCTCTCCTTGGCTTGCAAATGGCTACCTTCTGCTACGTCCTCACATGGTCCTTTCTCTGTGTACATGTGATTCCTAATTGCCCCTTCTAATGAATGTTTTAAAAACGAGATGTGTGTGTGTGTGTATATGTATATACATATATATATACACATACACACTACCTACAAGATACTCACTTCACTTGTAAAGATACACATAGACTGAGAGTGAAGGAGTGTAAAAGGTATTCCATTCAAATGGAAATGAAAAGAAAGCTGGAGTAACAATACATATATCAGACAAAGTTGACTTAAACCACAAGTACAGACAAAGAAGAACATTACATAATGAAAAAGGAATCAATCCAACAAGAAGTATAAAAATTGTAAATGTATATGCACCCAACATAGGATCACTTAAATGCATAAAGCAAATATTAACAAATACAAATGGAGAAATTGACAGTAACATAATAATAATAGGGGATTTTTACATCAATGGAAAGATCATTCAAACAGAAAACCAGTAAGGAAACAATGGCTTTAAATGATACATTGGAACAGATTGACTTAATAGATATATATACAACATCTGTTGAAAAGCAGCAGAATACATATTCTTTTCAAGTGCACATGGAAATTTCTCCAGGATAGATAATATGTAGGCCAAAAAATAAGTCTCAATAAATTTAAGAAGATTGAAATTATATCAAGCATCTTTTTTGACCACATGGTGTGAGACTAGAAATCAACTACAAGAAAAATGCAAAAAAAAAAAACCATAAACAAGTGAAGACTAAACAATATCCTACTAAACAACCAATGAGTCACTGAAAAAATCAAGGAGGAAATTTTTAAAAACCTAGAGACATATGAAAATGAAAACACAATGAATCAAAATCTGTGGAACACAGCAAAAGCAGTTCTAAGAGGGAAGTTCATAGCTATATAAGGCTACCTCAGGAAACAAGGAAAATCCCAAATAAACACTCTAATCTTACACCTGAAAAACACTAGAAAAAGAAGAAAAAATAAAATCCAAAGTTAGTAGAAGGAATGAAATAATAAAGATCAAAGCAGAAATTAATGAAATAGAGACAATAGAAAAGATCAATGAAACTAAAATTTGTTCTTTGAAAAGATAATCAAACGTGTTAAACCTTCATCCAGATTCATCCAGAAAAAAGAGAAAGGGCACAAATAAATAAAATCAGAAATGAAAGAGGAGAAGTTACAACCAACAACACAGAAATACAAAGGATCATAAAAGATTACTATGGACAACTATATGCCAATAAAATGGACAACTTACAAGAAGGGGATAAATCCTAAAAGTATACAATTTCCTAAAGTTGAATCAGAAAGAAGTACAAAATAAAAACAGACCAATTACCAGTAATAAAAATGAATCAGTAATTTATTTAAAAAACTTCCCAGAAACAAAAGTCCAGGACCAGAGAGTTTCACAGGTGAATTCTTCTAAACATTTAAAGAAGAGTTAACAGACATCCTTCTTAAAATACTGAAAAAAAATTAAAGAGGAATGAACATTTCCAAACTCATTCTATGGGGCTAGCATCACTCTGATACCAAAGCCAGACAAAGACACCACAAAATAGATAAAATTACAGGCCAGTATTACTGATGAACATAAGTGTAAAAATCTTCAACAAAATATAGCAAGCCAAATTCAACAATACATTTAAAGGATCATATACCATGATCAATGAAATTTACCCCAGGGATACAAGGATGGTTCAATATCAGCAAGTCAATCAATATGATATACCACATTAACATGTTAAAGAATAAAAATCACACAATCATCACAATAGATGCAGAAAAAGCTTTTGACAAAATTCTGTATCTGTTTATGATAAAAATTCTCAAAGTAGGTATAGAGGAAACATCTTCAACATAATAAAGGCCACATATGACAAACCCACAGTCAACATCATACTCAGTGGTGAAAAGCTAACCCTAACTCTAACCTTAAAGATCATGAATAAGACAAGGATGCCCACTCTCATGATTTTTATTCAACATGGTATTAGAAGTCCTTGCCACAGTAATCAGAAAAGAAAAAGAAATAAAAGGAATCCAAATTGGAATGAAGTAAAACTGTCACTGTTTGCAGATGATATGATACTATATATATGAAATCCTAAAGATACCACCAAAAACTATTAGATCTAATAAATGAATTCAGTAAAGTTGCAGGATACAAAATTAATATACACAAATCTGTTGTGTTTCTCTACACTAACAATGAACTATCAGAAAGAGAAATTAAGAAAACAATCCCATTTATAATTGCAATGAGATATCACCTTACACCTGTCAGAATGACTATTATCAAAAAGAGAACAAATAACAAGTGTTGGCTAGGATGTGGAGAAAAGAGACCCTTTGGTCAATGTTGGTGGGAATGTGGACTGGTGCAGTCACTATGTAGAACAGTATGGAGGTTCCTCAAAAAATTATAATAACTATCATATGATCCAGCAATTCAACTTCTGGGTATTTTTCCAAAGACAACAAAAACACTAATTTGAAAAGATATTGCACCTCTATGTTTATTTTTACATAATCCACGATAGCCAAGATATGGAAGCAACCTAAGTGCCCATTGATAAATAAATGGCTAAAGAAGATGTGACATATATATATATATATATATATATATATATATATATGTGTGTGTGTGTATATATATATATATATACACATATATGTGTGTGTGTGTATATATATATATAAAATGGGATATTACTCCACCACAAAAAAGAATGAAATCTTGGCGTTTTTGACAATATAGACGGGCATAGAGGGTATTATGCTAAGTGAAATAAGTCAGACAGAGAAAGATGAATACTATATGATTTGACTTTTATGTGGAAATTTTAAAATAAAACAAGTGAACAAACATAAAAAACAGAAACAGAGTCACAGTACAGAGAACAAACAGGTGGTTTCCAGAAGAGAACAGATAGGGGGTGAGTGAAATAGGTGAGGTACAAACACAACAAATAAGTCATGGGTATGAAATGTACAATGTGGGGAATATAGTCAAAAATAATGTAATATCTTTGTATGATAACAGATGGTAACAGACTTATAGTGGTGATAATTTTGTAATGTATAGAAATACCAAATCACCATGTTATACACCAGGAACTGACATGATGTTGTAGGAGAATTATACTTCAAAAAACAAACGAAAAAACTCATAGCAAAAGAAATCAGATTTGTGGTTACCAGAGGTGGGGGTGGGGGGAAGGTGAATTGGATGAAGGTGGTCAAAAGTACAAATTTCTAGTTATAAGATAAACAAGTACTAGGGATGTGATGTACAACATGCTTAGTATAATGAACATGGCTGTGTGTTATATATGAAAGTTGTTAAGAGAGCAAATCCTAAGGGTTCTCATCACAAGGGAGAAATTTTAAATATATTTTCCTGTTTATAGTTTTGTGTCTACATGAGATGATGAATGTTCACTAAACTTATTGTGGTAATTATTTCATGATGTATGTAAGTCAAACCATTCTAGTACACACCTTAAACTTATTACAGTGCTGTACATTAGTTATATCTCAATAAAACTGGAAGAAGTTTTAAATTACCCCCATTAAATTAAAAACCACTTGAAATATTCAATAAAGTGAGAAAAATCTATTTTAAAAAAAGAGGTTAATGTTTATAAAGAACTTAGAAGGGTACCAGGCACACAGTAAATACGTAATATATGTTAGCCATTTTAGTCATCATCATCATCATCATCATATTACTCTTTTATATTCTGTTCCTCTGCCCTCCTCTCAAATGAAGGTTACTGGGAGACCATTTATTCTGACCTCAAGTCATGTGAAGGAACTTCACCTGTAACAACACTTCCATTTTCTTTCCTGTCCTCTTCAACAAAGAAAGAGTGGCTTCTCTGATTTCTGAGCTTCAGAGAGGGACGCTCATTTTTTCTAGTCTGCTGCATGCAGGCACCTGTGATCTGATTAGCTCTCCTCTCCAACGCCAGGGGCAAGTAAAGATGTCTGACTACTAAATGAAATCCTAGCAATGCTTTTGACCTCAGAAATATTCTTTAATCAACTTTAGCAGTAATCGAGGTAATGTTTCCATCGTTAACTGCCTGACTCCTGTGTCTAGCTCTGCATTTGTTTCAAACTGCAGGGGAAGAGGAATGTAACCAATTGATCTGCTAAGGTCCCTGCATTAGCCTACACCCAAATTCTAGGCTTTCTCCTACGTTCTCAATCCACTCCTTCTAATTCCGTCTCTCTTCTAATTACACAAATGCAGATCCACTTCTGGGATAATTCTGCTCTAGCACTGTCCAAAATGGAGTTCATATGTGTGCCCTGGCCATGATCCTTCTTATCCCAACTTTAATGTCTTTGTTATTCACCTTGTCTCCCAAGTCAAAATCCCAAGAGTTTTCACTGACCCCTCTTTTTGCTCACCTCCCATGTTCAAGTCTATCTCCCTTACAGATCTCATGTTCTTCCTCTCCTCCTCATTTACCACCCCTGCATGTCCTTGGTTTGGACTTTCCTCATGTCTCATACGTAACAATATCCTACACTTTGCCCACCACCCATCTTCCCCCTCCTCTCCATTTTCCAACTGCTACTAGGGTGACCTTTCTAAAACAGCAACAAAAAAAACCAACGTAACAATCTTCCTGAATAAAGTCTGAACCCCCGCAGGGTAAAGGCTTCCATTATTTGGCCCCTGTCTAACTCCCCAGCCTGATTCCTCATGATTAATCTCTTCTATTGATATGCCCTATACCTTGGACATATTGTACCCTTTTGAGAATACTGAGATTTATTCACATGAATTATTTGTAAGTTTAAGCAGAAAAATAAAGTGTGTAATCAAGATAAAATTTAATTTTACCATCACCAAAAATTCCATCTTACCAAATATGAATAAAGATATTTGAGTACTTCAAATATGCATTCAAACTATGGTATTTTAAAGATGACAATGGTCAAATCAAATGAGCATGTTGAATGATGCTTTCCTTTATGTCACATCAATGTTAACTTCTCTGTTGTTCGTGAAAAAAATCCAACAAATAACCTCTCGAGTCTCATGTCACACTGTCCTCAACACAGAGCTCATTGGGCTCAAAAGACAGTCTCTCAGGCCTTAGGCATTCATGCTGCCCCCTTTCCCCTAAATTTTCTTCACTTTTATTGTCCTCATAACCCTATGACCTCAAGTTGGATATCATTTGCTTCAAAGAGTCTTTCCTAACCTCTTGCATTCCCACCCTAATTCTCACAGTGCCCACTCCTGAACCCTCAGTGCACGCCATTTGTGGTTGCCTCTTTATTTTGCCCTCATGCCCATCACGCTCATTTAAGTCATGCACCCTGTGTGTTGACTAGTGAATCTCCAGTACATATCATCATGTTTGCACACAGTAGGTGTTCAATGATTGCTTGTTAAATAAATTAACAGATAAAATGCAAGTATAAAGTAACATAACACACATTATGGTAAATACAAATGACAGAAGAGTGAAGTAGAGTAGAGGGGCACCAAAAATAGTAAAGGGTACAGTATTGACTTTAAAAACTTAAATATACTTTGGAGAACCAAATTATGTGATACAGACCAGCTCTTTCAATGCTTTTTCCCCTTATTCTTCAAATAATAAATATCAATAATAGTTTTTCAAATGCATTTTGATGCAGCAAAAATATTCTGAAGAATTACGTTAGTAGATAACAGAATGCAAAGTCAAGTCAGTAATTGCATTTGACTGTGTAATTAGGATCATTTATTGCCTTTAGTACTCCTAATCAGGAAGAAAGGAATTTTCCTCCTCAGCACCCATAGCTGTCATTGCCTTTATTACCTGTGAGCAGTACATGCTTGTCAATGCTAGTTTTACATGAATTGCATTTACATTTCATGAACTTGGACAATAACAGTTGATAATTTTTCCTGTGCTCTTAAAATCTCACTACTACAAATACCCATAAATAATGTCACTCTGTCTTGGCACATGGACCTGTGAAACATGTCATCGTGAAGCTAATCATAGATCATGCTGCTGTCACTGATTCCAGGCTTTAATTCTTAACAGCTTGATAAAGCTGTGGCTGTAAGTCCACCATTGGTTTAGTATGTACTACTGGGGCAATGTCACTGATTTTATCCACACTAAAAAGTCAGCTTTGAGTCATTTCACTTTTTAAACAGAACATCGTGAGTATTTTCCACCAAAACTAAATTAATCATGTTTTTAATCAGGGCCTTGTTACAACATTCATGCCAGACTGTTCTAGGAAAAATAGTAGTCAGCCAACTAATAAAGCTCCCTGGTAAATCGCTGAGTTTGCTTCTTGCTGCATGAACACGAAAGTCAGACGTTTCTGGGTCCTTAGACATGACGTCCTGCAGGCACATCATAGACAATGTACCAAGGACCACGGACACTTTTTTTTATACCTATGTCTCTAAATAAGCTGTATGAATTAGGGGAAACAAGATGTAAGGCCGGTTCACCTGATAACAGCATGATTGCATTGTGCTGGTTGTGAGAAGAGACCCTCCATGCCCTACCATACATGTGGCCCCTTGAGGTTTGTGCCTGCATTCACATCCAGCTCATTAAGTTAATGCAGCTTGTTCAACATAAGCGTTTAGGTTTTAGGAGAACTAAACATAACCAACTCAGAAAATAAAAGTCTTAACAACATCTAAATGTTGCTGACAAATAATTTTTTTCTTACTAATCGTGTATCCAATCTGTGAGATTACCAGTTGATTTTTTATCTTCTCAAAGGTTTGAGTCAAATCAATATATCTTTTTTACAAACATGACTAATGGGCCACAAATTCAAAATCTCCTCTGTGCTATGCATAAAGATATAGTAAAGAAAGAAGAAAATGGGAAGATTCTGAATATTTATCACACTAAAACAATCTACAAATTTAAAATGCATATATAAAGCTAATGATAATTTGAGGAAATTATTATAGAGCCTATTATGAACCATTGTATGAAAGACATTCCATTGTTATTTATATAACAATGTTTCTCAAATGTATCAAAATATCTCAACCGGACATGGAACCTGATTAGATGAGTCTGGAGGCAACATACAGGCTAGGTAAAGAGGAAATTAAAAGAGACTGATTACATGTCCTAATAGAGCCAAGTAACAGTTGCTATGAGAACTATGATTGGAAATGGAAAAGGTTAGTAAAGACTCTTTAAAGGAAGTGGTATCTAACTGGAGACCAGAAGGTTAAGAGGACTGAGGTGAAAATTTCAAGAAAAGGAGACAGTCCATGCAATGCACAGAGGCCTGAAAGAATGTGTTTTGAGCCTGCTGAGCTCTAAGTTTCTCAAACAGGGTCTGAAAAAGTCCCCAAGCTATACTGACCAAACATATGGAGGGGAGGGACAGGTAGAATGTATAATTGTTATAATTTGCATGTAGTTTGAATACTCATTGCCAAAATCAACAGCCATTACACACACTCACTAGAGCCTCGTTTGGGCAATATCCTGATGCCCACATACTGGGACTCTGTTAGAGAAATGTATCTTTTTGATTCTTTGATTTTTTATATCCATTGAATAGCAAAGAAGGAGACCTTGGTTAAATTGAAATCCAATCTCTAAAGAAATGCATTAGCAGCAAGCTTCATTATATTCTCTCCTTTGTCCAAACCTCCCCCCACTCCCACTCACACACATAGGATTTCCAGATTTTTAGAAAATTGTTAACCTAGAACCGAAATCCAGCCATTCTACAGTTAAGCAAAATACCAAAAAAATTTTTTAAATCCTCCATTTTAAGATATGAACTTTTACACTGAGAACTTTTTTCTTTGGCATAAATTGGCATTACAAAATGAAATGACTATCTTATTACTGTTTACTGCACAACTAGAAATTAAGCATATTCTTTCTAGTGGCATATTTTAAATTGCTTATAATTTGATATATTTCTCTTTCTTCTCTTTGACCATCAACTCAGTAAGGGTTAAGAACTTTTCTTAAACTTTTTTGTATTCCTCATTTGCACAATAAAATTTCTTAAAAATGACAAGAAACAAACGAATGTTGTTGATTGGAAAGACATGTATTATAACTATAATGGGTTTTATTCAGAGCTCAGAGTTGGAAATAAGCTTTCCAACCAGAAAGAACAGGAAAGCTTTGAGAATAACAAATATCTTTACACCTTCACTTTGTATCTCAGGAGAAAAATAAAGTAGTTTTTAAAACAAACTGATAACTGGAACTACTTCATATATTTTAACGTTAGATCTCAAAGCAAAACTAAGAGGATTTGAAATGGAGCATAAAGACTCTTGTCTGTGTTACAAACACTATTAAATCAGATCATGAAAGTGAAAAGTTTGGACATCCATATTACCCAAGCAGAGATTTGTTTATGCCAAGAAAACTACATTATGTTCCTAATACACACAGGACAGTGTGTGTGTGTGTGTGTGTGTGTGTGTGTGTGTGTGTGTGTGTGTGTGTGGGTGATTACTCTTCCTGCTTTAAATGTATGCCTATTTTCATAAGGACACTGAAATTGCTATTAAGCTTAAATTTAAAAGTAGCCTGGTAGTAATCAAAATTAGTATTTATAGAGAGGGCACCACACTCTGGGTACTACTTTAAACCTTTACATATATAAACTCCATATACAATAACTCTATAAATTAGGTACCATTCAAATCTTCACTCTATAAGATGAAGAATCAGAAGTATAGGAGATGGGTATCTTGTCCAAGTTGAACAGCTAATATGTGGCAGAGTAAGAAGCTAACCTCGCCAGTCTGACTCCAGGTTCCCACTTAACCAGTACATTATAATATTCTAAAAAAAAAAAAAGACATGACCGGGAGGGAAATTGGGATGGCTGAGGAGGACACTGAGCTCACCTCCCACCATGAACACACTAAAAATACACCTACATGTGGAGGAAGTCTTACTGAAAACCACCTGGAGACTGGTAGAAAGGCTCTTCTACAACCAAGGCTGTAAAGAAAGATACACACAGAATTGGGTAAGAAAGGAGGAGAGACAATCAGGTCAAGACCTGTGCTCCTGGGAGGGGACTCAGAAGATGGATTACATGGGCACAGATCCTTCCCAGGGAGTGAGGAGTTTGAGCCACATATTGGACATCCCAGCTCTTGGGTCTGACACCAGGAAGATCAGTCCCCTTAGCTGGTTTGAAAACCAGTGGGATTTAACTGAGGGCTGTAAGAAACCAAGACTCCACTCATGAAAAGTGCACACACATGCTTGCTTACATCCAGGAACTGTGCAGAGGAAACAGACTGAAAACTACCTGAGGCTTTGACTGGCTTGCCAGGATCATCCCAACACACACTCCAACTTGCATAAAGAACTTCTCAAACAAACAAAAGCTGAAAGAGTTTGTCAATTCTAAACTGACCTTGCAAGAAATGATAAAGGGTTTTCTTTAAGTGGAAAAGAAAAGGCTACAATGAGAAGTAAAAGTTTACAAGGAAAGAAAAAACCCCAGAAGACAAAAATTGTAAAATCAACTATAATTACAATAAACAGTTAAGGGATAGACATGAAGATGTAAAATATGACATCAAAAACAAAAAACGTGGGCTTCCCTGGTGGCGCAGTGGTTGAGAGTCTGCCTGCCAATGCAGGGGACACGGGTTCGACCCCTGGTCTGGGAGGATCCCACATGCCGCGGAGCAACTGGGCCCATGAGCCACAACTACTGAGCCTGCGCGTCTGGAGCCTGTGCTCCGCAACAAGAGAGGCCACGGCAGTGAGAGGCCCGCGCACCGCAATGAAGAGTGGCCCCCGCTTGCCGCAACTAGAGAGAAAGCCCTCGCACAGAAACGAAGACCCAACGCAGCCATAAATAAATAAATAAATAAATATTTTAAAAAAAACAAAAACAAAAAACGTTAGTGAGGGGAATGTAAATGTTTTAGTATGTGTTTGAACTTAAATGTCTATAAGTTTAAAACAAGTAGATATAGTTATAGGTCAACATATATGAACCCCATGGTAACCACAAATCAAAAGCATACAATAGATACACGAAAACTAGAGAGAAAGAAACAAAGCATACCACTAAAGAAAATCATCAAACCACAAAGAAAGAGACTAAAATAAGAAGAAAAGAACAGAGAAGAAATACAAAACCAATCAGAAAACAAGGAACAAAATGGCAATAAGTACACACTTATCAATAATCACTTTAAATGACAACAGACTAAAGGCTCTAATCAAAAGACATAGGTTGGCTGATTGGCTAGAAAACAAGGCACATCTTTGTGGTAACCTATAATGGAAAAGTATCTGAAAGATTATATATATATATATATATATATATATATATATATATATGAATGACTGAATATTGGTTGTATAACCTGAAACTAACACAACATTGTAAATCAACTATATTTCAATAAAAAATAAAAATTTTAAATAAAGAGACTTCCTTCAGAGCCAAAGACACACATGAACTAAAAGTGAGGAGATGGAAAAAGATGTTTTATGCAAATGGAAATGAACAGGAAGTTGGGTAACTATATTCGTGTCAGACAAAGAAGAATTTAAAATAAAATCTATAAAAAAAGACAGAGAAGGCCATTATATAATGATAAAAAGATCATACAAAAAGAGGATGTAACATTTGTCAGCATCTAATGTAGGAGCACCTAAATATATAAAGCAAATATTAAAGGAAGAAATTGACAATAATACAATAATAGTAGGGGACTTTAACACCCTACTTATATCAATGGACAGATCATCCAGATAGAAAATCAATAAGCAAACAGTGGTCTTAAAGGACACATTAGATCAGTTGAACTTAATAGATATTTACAGAACACTACTTCCCAAAACAGCAGAATACATATTCTTTTCAAGTGCACATGGAACATTCTCCAGGATAGATCTCATGCTAGGTCATAAAACAAGTCTCAACAAATTTAAGAGGATAGAAAACATACAAGCATCTTTTCCAACCACAAGAGTACAAACATAGAAATCAATTACAGGAAGAAAAAATGAGAAACACATGGAGACTAAACAACATGCTACTAAAAACCAATGGATCAATGAAGATATCAAAGAGGAAATCAGAAGAAACCTCAAGAAAACTGAAAATAAAAACACAACTTTCCAAATCTATGGGACACAGCAAAGGCAGGAAAGTTTATAATGATATAGGCCTACCTTAAGAAACAAGAAAAATCTCAAATATACAACATAGTCTACCATCTAAAGGAATTCGAAAAAGAACAAACACAGCCCACAGTCAGCAAAAGGAAGGAACTAATAAAAATTAGAGAGGAAACAGATAAAATAGAGACAAAAATAGAAAAGATCAATAATAAGAGCTGGGTTTTTTTGAAAAGATAAACAAAATTGATAAGTCTTTTGCAAGGCTAATAAAAAAAGATAGAGGACACAAACAAAATAAGAAATGAAAAAGAAGTCACAATCAATATCACAGAGATATAAAAAAAATAAGAGAATACTACAAACAGTTATATGACAACAAATTGGACAACCTAGAAGAAATGGATAAATTCCTAGAAGCATATACTCTTCCATAACTAAATCAGGAAGAAATAGATAATTTGAGCAGACTAATTACTAGTAGTGAAATTGAATTGGTAATCAAGAAACTCCTAGCAAACAAAAGTCCAGGACTAGATGGTTTCACAGGGAAATTCTACCAAACATGGAAAGAAGAACTAATACCTATTACTTCTCAAGCTATTCCATAAATCTGAAGAACAGGAAACACTCCCAAATTCACTCTATGAGGCCACCATTACCCTGATGCCAAAACCAGACAAAGACACTACAAAATGAGAAAATTACAGGCCAATATCTCTGATGAATATAGATGCAAAAATCCTAACACAATATTAGCAAACTGAATTCAACAATACATTTAAAAGATCATATACCATGATCAAGTGAGATTTATTCAAGGGATGCATAATGGTTCAATATCCACAAATCAATGTGATACACCACATTAACAAAATGAAGGATAAAAATCACATGGTTATCTCAATAGACACAGAAAAAGCATTTGACAAAATATAACATCCATTCATGATAAAAAAAAAAACACTCTCATCAAAGTTGGCATAGAGGAAATATATCTCAACACAATAAAGGCCATTTATGACAAACCCATGGCCAGCATCATACTCAATGGTGAAAAGCTGAAAGCTTTCCCTCTAAAATCAAGAACAAGACAAGGATGTCTACTCTCACAACTTCTATTTAACATAGTATTGGAAGTCCTAGCCACAGCAATAAGAATAGAAAAGAAATAAAACATATCTAAATTGGAAAGGAAGAAGTCACTGTCACTATTTGCAGATGACATGATATTATACATAGAAAACCCTAAAGTGTCCACCCAAAAACTATTAGAGTTAATATTAGAGTTAATAAATGTATTCAGCAAAGTTGTAGGATACAAGATTAATATACAGAAATCTATTGGTTTTCTGTGCACTAATAATGAACTATCAGAAAGAGAAAGTAAGAAAAAATCCTATTTAAAATCAAATCAAAAGAATAAAATACCTAGGAATAAACTTAACCAAGGAGGTGAAAGACATACACTCTAAAATCTATAAAACATTGATGAAGGAAATTAAAGATGATACCAAAAAATGGAAATATATCCTATCTTCTTAGATTGGAAGAATTTATATTGGTAAATGGCCATACTACCCAAAGAAATCTACTGATTTAATGCAATCCTTATCAAAACACACATGAAACTTTTCACAGAACTGGAACAAATAATCCTAATATTTATATGGAAACACGAAAGACCCCAAATTGCCAAAGCAATCTTGAGAAAATTAACATAGCTGGAGGTATCATGCTCCCTGACTTCAGATTTTACTATGAAACCACAGTAATCAAAACAGTATGGTACTGGCACAAAAACAGACACATTGATCGATGGAACAGAATAGAGAGCCCAGAAATAAACCCATGCACGTATTGTCAATTAATCCATGACAAAGGAGGTAAAAATATACAATGGGGAAAAGACAGTCTCTTCAATAAGTGATGCTGAGAAAACTGGACAGTTACATGTAAAAGAATGAAATTAGAATACTCTCTAATACCATATAAAAAATAAACTCAAAATGGGTTAAAGACCTAAATGTAATACAGGAAACCATAAAACTTCTAGAAAAAAGCATAGGCAGAACACCCTTTGACATATTTTTTTGGATCTGTCTCCTCAAGCAAAGGAAATGAAAACAAAAATAGACCAATGGGAGCTAACTAAACTTAAAAGCTTTTGCACAGCAAAGGAAACCATTGAGAAAACAAAAAGACAATCTGCTTAAGAAGAGAAAATACTTGTGAATGCTATGACTAACAAGGGGTTAATATTCAACATATATAAACAGCTCATACAACTCAACATCAACAAAAAAAACCTGATTAAAAAATGGGCAGAAGACCTGAAGAGACATTTTTCCAAAGAAGACATACAGATGACCAATAGGCACATGAAAACATGCTTAATGTCACTAATTATTAGAGAAAAGTAAATCAAAACAACAATGAAATATCACCTCACACAGAATGGCTATCAGAATGGTCGCCAGAATGCCTATCATCAAAAAGACCACAAATAACCACGAGGATGTGGAGAAAAGGGAAACCTTGTACACTGTTGGTGGGAACATAAATTGGTACAGCCAATATGGAAAACAATATGACATTTCTCAAAAAAACTAAAAATAGAACTACCATATGATTCAGCAATTCCACACCTGGGTATATATCTGGAAAAAGAAAACACTAATTCAAAAAGATATGAGCAGAGATTGGTACAACATTGTAAATCAACTATACTTCAATTTAAAAACATTTAAAAACAAAAAACAAAAAAGATATATGCACCCCCAACATTCACAGCAGCACTATTTACAACAGCCAAGATATGGATGTAACCCAAATGCCCATCAACAGATGAATGGATAAAGAAGATGTGATACACATATACAATGGAATATTATTCAACCATAAAAAAGAATGAAACTTTATTGCTTGCAGCAACATGAATGGACCTAGAGAATATTATGCTCACTGAAATAAGTCAGACAGAAAAAGACAGGTACTCGATGATATCACTTACATGTTGAATCTTTAAAAATGACACAAATGAATGTATATGCAAAACAGAAACAGGTTCACAGATATAGAAAACAAACTAGTGGTTATCAATGAGAAGGAGGGAGGGAGGGGCAAATGAGGGGTATGGGATTAAGAGACACAAAATACTATGTATAAAATAGATAAGCAACAATGACGTATTGTATAGCACAAGGAATTATGGCCATTATTTTGTAATAACTTTTTTTTTAAGTTCCAGGTACACAACATAGTGATTTGATATTTCAATGCATTACAAAATGATCACCACAATAAGTCTAGTTATCATGTGTTACAACACAGAGTTATTTCAATACCGCAGAATAAATGAATGGTCACCTTCAGAAGAATGAACAAAGGTTTTATACCCCCAAAGATTTTTTAAAAACTGATATTCAGTCATTGTAGCACCCAATGTCACTTAGGGGAGAGATTCAACACATGTAACTGCCAAATAACAATTCAGAACAGGTATTTAATAAGATCCAAAGTAAGCACTTCCAAATAATATTCCCCCTTATCCTCGGGGGATCCTTTACAAGATACAATACAATTTTTATACAATACTATTGACTGTATTTTCCATGCTGTACCTTTCATCCCCTGACTCATTTATTTTGTAACTGGAAGTTTATACCTCTTAATCCTCTCACCTATTTCACTCATCCCCCTTTCTTGCAACCACCTGTTTGTTCTCTGTATCTGTGTCTCTATTTCTTTTCTATTTGTTTATTTGTTTTGTTTTTTAGATTCCATACATAAATGAAAACATATGATATTTGTCTTTCCTGGTCTGACCTATTTCACTTAGCGTAATACCCTCTAGGTCCATCCATGTTGCCACAAATGGCAAGATTTCATTTTTTATGGCTGAGTAATATTCCATTGTATATATTATATACCACGTCTTTTTTTATATAGTATTTTAATTTATTTAAGAATAACATAATAAAAATAACATCATAAATCCATAACATGTTAGCATAAACAATATTTTTGGAAAAATAATTATATTTTCCAAAACAACAATAACAAAAATCTGTGAAGAGTAGTGTTGTTTTGTATTTTTGCATTTTTTAAAAGTGTCTGGCTTTATAAATGATAGTTGAATTTTCATATCTGCTTCTACATTCAATGGGTTGCATTATTTTTTTTCACACACATTGTATTTTATTTTTACAAGAGATAAATAAACTGACACCAAGCATTGTAAATGGATGACCACAACAAAAGCAACAATGATTGCAATTACCAAACACGAAACACACTCATACTATGTCATAATATTGACATTCAGTCCAGTAATCCTCCACTGTAACAACTCCTTTACTTTGCAGTGAAAATTGATTTGTAGGGCTTCCCTGGTGGTGCAGTGGTTGAGAATCTGCCTGCTAATGCAGGGGACATGGGTTCGAGCCCTGGTCTAGGAAGATCCCACATGCCACGGAGCAACTAGGCCCATGAGCCACAACTACTGAGCCTACGCATCTGGAACCTGTGCTCCGTAACAAGAGAGGCCATGATAGTGAGAGGCGCGTGCACTGCGATGAAGAGTGGCCCCTGCTTGCTGCAGCTAGAGGAAGCCCTCACACAGAAACGAAGACCCAACACAGCCAAATAGATAAATAATAATTTTTTTTAAAATTGATTTGTATATTTTTTCCCTTTGAGTCCTTGTGGGATTTTTTTTTATTCAAACAGAAAGTCACAAAAATTATAATCATCCTCATCAGTTCACTCAGTCCCATGTAATTAACTTTTTTTCATCTTGATCTTTTGTTAGCACTTTTATGAATTCATCAGTTTTTCATTAGAGTTCTGAAAATGCTTATTCATTCTGTTCAGCAGTATACTCAGTTACCAGAAACCTGTACTTGTCAGCATCTTTTCAATGAATTCCTTGAAGATGAAACCCTTTTATAGGAACATTTTTGTGAAAGCATCAGAGTATACCCAGAACTGTCTGTAAATGACAAAAGACTTAAAATGACCACAGTTAGAGATCTGATGAAAGTTCATAATAATGCAATTGACAAGATAATTTAGTTACTTCTGAGATATACATTTTAAAGTAATAACTAGAATTATGACTTATAACATTATACCAGAATATAAAAGATCTTTAGAAATTTCATGTAATGACTGAAACATTTATATTAACATATTTCCATACAAATAACCCAAAGAAAGTTTAGTATTAGTTGGTTTTTTGTTTGTTTGTTTGTTTGTTTATACTGCAGGTTCTTATTAGTCATCAATTTTATACACATCAGTGTATACATGTCAATCCCAATCGCCCAATTCAACACACCACCATCTCCACCCCACCGCGGTTTTCCCCCCTTGGCGTCCACACCTTTATTCTCTACATCTGTGACTCAACTTCTGCCCTGCAAACCGGTTCATCTGTACCATTTTTCTAGGTTCCACATACATGCGTTAATATACGATATTTGTTTTTCTCTTTCTGACTTACTTCACTCTGTATGACAGTCTCTAGATCCATCCACGTCTCAACAAATAACTCAATTTCATTCCTTTTTATGGCTGAGCAATATTCCATTGTATATATGTACCACAACTTCTTTATGCATTTGTCTCTCGATGGGCATTTAGGTTGCTTCCATGACCTGGCTATTGTAAATAGTGCTGCAATGAACATTGGGGTGCATGGGTCTTTTTGAATTATGGTTTTCTCTGGGTGTATGCCCAGTAGTGGGATTGCTGGATCATATGGTAATTCTATTTTTAAATTTTAAGGAACCTCCATACTGTTCTCCATAGTGGCTGTATCAATTTACATTCCCACCAACAGTGCAAGAGGGTTCCCTTTTCTCCACACTCTCTCCAGCATTTGTTGTTTGTAGATTTTCTGATGATGCCCATTCTAACTGGTGTGAGGTGATACCTCATTGTATTTTTGATTTGCATTTCTCTAATAATTAGTGATGTTCAGCAGCATTTCATGTGCTTCTTGGCCATCTGTATGTCTTCTTTGGAGAAATGTCTATTTAGGTCTTCTGCCCATTTTTGGATTGGGTTGTTTGTTTCTTTAATATTGAGCTGCATGACCTGTTTATATATTTTGGAGATTAATCCTTTGTCCATTGATTTGTTTGCGAATATTTTCTCCCATTCTGAGGGTTGTCTTTTCGTCTTCTTTACAGTTTCCTTTGCTGTGAAAAAAACTTTGAAGTTTCATTAGGTCCCATTTGTTTATTTTTGTTTTTACTTCCATTACTCTAGGAGGTGGATCAAAAAAGATCTTGTGATTTATGTCAAAGAGCATTCTTCCTATGTTTTCCTCTAAGAGTTTTATAGTGTCCGGTCTTACATTTAGGTCTCGAATCCATTTTGAGTTTATTTTTGTGTATGGTGTTAGGGAGTGTTCTAATTTCATTCTTTTACGTGTAGCTGTCCAGTTTTCCCAGCACCACTTATTGAAGAAACTTTTCTCCATTGTATATCTTTGCCTCCATTGTCATACATTAGTTGACCATAGGTGCATGGGTTTATCTCTGGGCTATCTATTTTGTTCCATTGATCTATGTTTCTGTCTTTCTGCCAGTACCATATTGTCTTCATTATTGTAGCTTTGTAGTATAGTCTGAAGTCAGGGAGTATGATTCCTCCAGCTCCGTTTTCTTCCCTCAAGACTGCTTTGGCTATTCAGGGTCTTTTGGTTCTCCATACAAATTTTAAGATGATTTGTTCTAGTTCCTTAAAAAATGCCATTGGTAATTTGAAAGGGATTGCATTGAATCAATAGGTTGCTTTGGGTAGTATAGTCATTTTCACAATATTGATTCTTCCAATCCAAGAACATGGTATATCTCTCCACCTGTTGGTATCATCTTTAATTTCTTTCATCAGTGTCTTAGAGTTTTTGCATACAGGTCTTTTGTTTCTCTAGGTAGGTTTATTCCTAGATATTTTATTCTTTTTGCTGCAATGGTAAATGGGAGTGTTTCCATTATTTCTCTTTCAGATTTTTCATCATTAGTGTATAAGAATGCAAGAGATTTCTGTGCATTAATTTTGTATCCTGCTATTTTACCAAATTCATTGATTAGCTCTAGTAGTTTTCTGGTGGCATTTTTAGGATTCTCTACGTATAGTATCATGTCATCTGCAAATAGTGACAGTTTTACTTCTTCTTCTCCAGTTTCTATTCCTTTTATTTCTTTTTCTTCTCTGATTGCCATGGCTAGAACTTCCAGAACTATGTTGAATAATAGTGGTGAGAGTGGACATCCTTGTCTCGTTCCTGATCTTAGAGGAAATGCTTTCAGTTTTTCACCATTGAGAATGATGTTTGCTGTGGGTTTGTCATATATGGCCTTTATTATGTTGAAGTAGGTTCCCTCTATGCCCACTTTCTGGAGAGTTTTTATCATAAATAGGTGTTGAATTTTGTCAAAAGCTTTTTCTGCATCTATTGAGATGATCATATGGTTTTTATTCTTCAATTTGTTAATATGGTGTATCACATTGATTGATTTGCAGATATTGAAGAATCCTTGCATCCCTGGGATAAATCCCACTTGATCATGGTGTATGATCCTTTTAATGTGTTGTTGGATTCTGTTTGCTAGTATTTTGTTGAGGATTTTTGCATCTATGTTCATCATGATATTGGTCTGTAATTTCTTCTTTTGTAGTATCTTTGTCTGGTTTTGGTATCAGGGTGATGGTGGCCTCATAGAATGAGTTTGGGTGTGTTCCTTCCTCTGCAATTTTTTTGGAAGAGTTTGAGAAGAATGGGTGTTAGCTCTTCTCTAAATGTTTGATAGAATTCACCTGTGAAGCCATCTGATCCTGGACTTTTGTTTGTTGGAAGATTTTTAATCACAGTTTCAATTTCATTACTTGTGATTGGTCTGTTCATATTTTCTGTTTCTTCCTGGTTCAGTCTTGGAAGGTTATACCTTTCTAAGAATTTATCCATTTTTTCCAGGTTGTCCATTTTATTGGCATAGAGTTGCTTGTAGTAGTCTCTTAGGATGCTTTGTATTTCTGTGGTGTCTGTTGTAACTTCTCCTTTTTCATTTCTGATTTTATTGATTTGAGTCCTCTCCCTCTTTTTCTTGATGAATCTGGCTAAAGGTTTATCAATTTTGTTTATCTTCTCAAAGAACCAGCTTTTAGTTTTATTGATCTTTGCTATTATTTTCTTTGTTTCTATTTCATTTATTTCTGCTCTGATCTTTATGATTTCTTTCCTTCTGCTAACTTTGGGTTTTATTTGTTCTTCTTTCTCTAGTTCCTTTAGGTGTAAGTTCAGATTGTTTACTTGAGATTTTTCTTCTTTCTTGAGGTAGGCTTGCATAGCTATAAACTTCTCACTTAGAACTGCTTTTGCTGCATCCCATAGGTTTTGGATCATCGTGTTTTCATTGTCATTTGTCTCTAGGTATTTTTTGATTTCCTCTTTGATTTCTTCAATGATCTCTTGGTTATTTAGTAACGTATTGTTTAGCCTCCATGTGTTTGTGTTTTTTCGTTTTTTTCCCCATAATTCATTTCAAATCTCGTAGTGTTGTGGTCAGAAAAGATGCTTTATATGATTTCAGTTTTCTTAAATTTACTGAGGCTTGATTTGTGACCCAAGATATGATCTATCCTGGAGAATGTTCTGTGGCACTTGAGAAGAAAGTTTAATCTGCTGCTTTTGGATGGAATGTTCTATAAATATCAATTAAATCTATCTGGTCTATTGTGTCATTTAAAGCTTCTGTTTCCTTATTTATTTTCATTTTGGATGATCTGTCCTTGGTGTAAGTGAGATGTTTAAGATCCCCACTATTATTGTGTTACTGCCTATTTCCTCTTTTATAGCTGTTAGCAGTTGCCTTATGTATTGAGGTGCTCCTATGTTGGGTGCATATATATTTATAATTGTTATATCTTCTTTTTGGATTGATCCCTTCATCATTATGTAGTGTCCTTCTTTGTCTCTTGTAACATTCTTTATTTTAAAGTCTATTTTATCTGATATGAGTATTGCTACTCCAGCTTTCTTTTGATTTCCATTTGCATGGAATATCTTTTTCTATCCCCTCACTTTCAGTCTGCATCTGACCCTAAGTCTGAAGTGGGTCTCTTGTAGACAGCATATATATGGGTCTTGTTTTTGTATCCATTCAGCGAGCTTGTGTCTTTTGGTGGGAGCATTTAATCCATTCACGTTTAAGGTAATTATCAATATGTATGTTCCTATGACCATTTTCTTAATTGTTTTGGGTTTGTTTTTGTAGGTCCTTTTCTTCTCTTGTGTTTCCCACTTAGAGAAGTTCCTTTAGCATTTGTTGTAGAGCTGGTTTGGTGGTGCTGAATTCTCTTAGCTTTTGTTTGTCTGTAAAGCTTTTGATTTCTCCATCAAATCTGAATGAGATCTTTGCTGGGTAATGTAATCTTGGTCGTAGGTTCTTCCCTTTCATCACTTTAAGTTTATCATGCCACCCCCTTCTGGCCTGTATAGTTTCTGCTGAGAAATCAGCTGTTAACCTTATGGGAGTTCCCTTGTATGTTATTTGTTGTTTTTCCGTAGCTGCTTTCAATAATTTTTCTTTGTCTTTATTTTTTGCCAATTTGATTACTATGTGTCTCGGCATGTTTCTCCTTGGGTTTATCCTGTATAGGACTCTCTGCGCTTCCTGAACTTGGGTGGCTATTTCCTTTCCCATGTTAGGGAAGTTTTTGACTATAATTTCTTCAAATATTTTCTTGGGTCCTTTCTCTCTCTCTTCTCCTTCTGGGACCCCTATAATGCGAGTATTGTTGTGTTTAATGTTGTCCCAGAGGTCTCTTAGGCTGTCTCCATTTCTTTTCATTCTTTTTTCTTTATTTTGTTCCACAGCAGTGAATTCCACCATTCTGTCTTCCAGGTCACTTATCCGTTCTTCTGCCTCAGTTATTCTGCTATTGATTCCTTCTAGTGTAGTTTTCATTTCAGTTATTGTATTGGTCATCTCTGTTTGTTTGTTCTTTAATTCTACTAGGTCTTTGTTAAACATTTCTTGCATCTTCTCGATCTTTGCCTCCATTGTTTTTCCAAGGTCCTGGATCATCTTCACTATCATTATTCTGAATTCTTTTTCTGGAAGGTTGCCTATCTGCACTTCATTTAGTTGTTTTTCTGGGGTTTTATCTTGTTCCTTCATCTGGTACATATCCCTCTGCCTTTTCATCTTGTCTATCTTTCTGTGAATGTGGTTTTTCTGTAATAGCTTTTAATGGAATATAATCTGTAAAAATACTGAATCACTATGCTGTATACTTGAAATTAATATAATGCAAATCAACTATATTTCAGTTTAAATAGATGAAACAAATAGAATTTCTTGTAATAAAAAGTAATTGAAATTAAAATTGACAGCTACATCAATTAACCAGCATAATAGCCACAGCTAAATACATATATATTCTAGGAATTTCTGATTTCAATATAAGAGAAAATGCTGTTAATCAATGGATCCTCCTGCATATGATACCTATATAGCCTATACAAAATTTTAAAAACTATGATATGAATAATCTGGAGAGTAAACAGAAGCAAAAACATTCAGAAGGAGCATTGAAACTTAGAAGAAGGAACCAGAATGAAGTGAACATAGCAAGCTCTTTTTTTTCTGCTTTTTGCCTAAGGATAGGCTGAAGTCATAGGGCAGCTACAACTATGAAAACCTACATAATATTCAATATGAAGAACCAGAAGAAAGAGTTATGAACAAAAAGAGCCACTGGAAAATGAGACAGAAAGGCAGAAATTAAGAAAGCCAGAGAAGAGGAGGCCCCAATTCTGGACATAAACTCTTTCCAAGTATCTGGCTATCCCATGAACCATGCATTTTCTGGGTAAACTGAACATTCCAGCTAAGGAGGAAAAAAACTGAAATGATATTTCAACGACTATTAAAAGGCACAGTATGCAATTTTAGTCTGACAAAATTAATGACCTACTGAAAGCAAAATATCAGCACTCTTCAATGGAATATAACAAAATCTACAATCTCCATATTATTAACATACACAATTTCTAGAATATAATCCAAAATTACTCAAAGTATGAAAAACCGGAAAAATGTGACACATTATCAAGGGAAAACACAATAAATGTAGACCAATCACAAGACATAAGATCCAAATATAGGAATTTGTAAAGAAGAGCTTTATAGGAACTCCTACAACTATGCTCAATGAGATAAAGGAAAATGTACTCACAATGAGAGAAAATATAGAAATCTCAGCAGGAAAATTAAAAATATAAGTAAGGAGAAATGAAAGTTATAGAAGTAAATTAAAATATCTAAATTAAATTATTCACAGGATAGTCTGAACTGAAAAATGAAAAGGATGGAAATAGAGTCAGTGATAAGTCAATAAAATATATCTACTCTGATAAATAGAAATAAAGGAAGATTTTATATATAAAAATAGTGCCACACGGACCTATGGGAGATTATTCAAAATCTAGCATACATGTAATTGGAGTCCCAAAAGGAGACAAGAGGAAAAAAAGGAACAGAAAAAAAAATATTTGAAGAAAAAATGGTTGAAAATGTTCCCAATTTGGTGAAAGACATAAATTTATAGAACCAAGAAGATCAGAAACCTCCAGTCAGAGTAATTGTGAAGACTAACACACTATGTATCTAATAGTTAAACTTCTGAAAACCAAAAAACAAGAGTAAATCTCACACATATGTAGAGAGAAACAACATAGGAAATACAGGGGATTAATAGTTTCAATGACTAATGACTTATCATCAAAAATTACAGGGGTCAGAAGACAGTGGAACTACATTTTTAAAGTAGGAAAAAATATCCATCAACCCAGAATTCTATGCCAGTAAAAATATTCTTCAAAAATAAAGGTGAAAAAATTAATTTTCAGGTGATATTAAACTAAAGAGAATCCATTGCCACCAGACATAACAAGAAATGCTAAGCAGTGTTCTTCAGACTGGAAGAAACTAATATTAGAGAGAATAAACCTTCACAAAGAAATGAAGAACATTAGAAATATCCAAGTCAATTAGTAAAATAGTATCTGAGAAATTAGTAAATATATGAGTAATAACATCTTTTGCTCTTAATTTCTTTAAAAAACATGACTGCTTAATGTGGAAACTATAGTACCTTGTGTAGTTTATAATGTATATAAGTGTAATACATATGACAACTACAGCATAAAAACAGAGGGCTGGTCAATGGACCTATATGGTTGGAAATTTTCTACATTTTACATGAAGTGATATACTAATGTTAACTCTAAGTAGAATGTGAAAAGTTAAAGATGTATATTTTTATTCCTAGAACAATGACTTTTAAATAAAAAATCATATACCTAAAAAGCCAAAAAGAAGCAGAAATAGAAAACAGAGGACACAAATGGAAAATAATAATAATATAAAGATAATAAGTAATAAAATAGAAAAAATAATAACTACATGAAATGTTAATAGTATTTAACAATGCAATAAAAAGGCAGAGGCTGGATAGGGCAACATGCTGGATAGGGCAAGATGGCAGAAGAGTAAAACGTGGAGATCACCTTCCTTCCCACAGATACATTAGAAATACATCTACACGTGGAACTGCTCCTACAGAACACCCACTGAATGCTGGCAGAAGACGTCAGACCTCCCAAAAGGCAAGAAACTCCCCACGTACTTGGCTGTGTGGATGAAAGGCTCTTGGTGCTCCAGCCAGGCATCAGGGCTGTGCCTCTGAGGTGGGAGAGCCAACTTCAGGACACTGGTCCACAAGAGACCTCTCAGCTCCACATAATTCCAAATGGCGAAAATCTTTCAGAGATCTCCATCTCAACATCAAGACCCAGCTTCACTCAACGACCAGCAAGCTACAGTGCTGGACACCCTATGCCAAACAGCTAGCAAGACAGGAACACAGTCCCATCCAGAGCAGAGAGGCTGCCTAAAATCATAATAAGGCCACAGACACCCCAAAACACACCACCAGATGTGGACGTGCCCACCAGAAAGACAAGATCCAGCCTCATCCACCAGAACACAGACACTACTTCCCTCCACCAGGAAGCCTACACAACCCACTGAACCAACCTTAGCCACTGGGGACAGATACCAAAAACAATGGGAACTACGAACCTGCAGCCTGTGAAAAGGAGACCCCAAACACAGTAAGATAAGCAAAATGAGAAGACAGAAAAACACACAGCAGATGAAGAAGCAGGGTCAAAACACACCAGACCTAACAAATGAAGAGGAAATAGGTAGTTTACCTGAAAAAGAATTCAGAATAATGATAGTAAGGATGATCCAAAACTTGGAAATAGAATAGACAAAATGCAAGAAACATTTAACAAGGATGTAGAAGAACTAAAGAGGAACCAAGCAATGATGAAAAACACAATGAATGAAATTAAAAATACTCTAGATGGGATCAATAGCAGAATAACTGAGGCAGAAGAACGGATAAGTGACCTGGAAGATAAAATGCTGGAAATAACTACTGCAGAGCAGAATAAAGAAAAAAGAATGAAAAAACTGAGGACAGTCTCAGAGACCTCTGGGACAACATTAAATGCACCAACATTCAAATTATAGGGGTCCCAGAAGAAGAAGAGAAAAAGAAAGGGACTGAGAAAATATTTGAAGAGATTGAGATTATAGTTGAAAACTTCCCTAATATGGGAAAGGAAATAGTTAATCAAGTCCTGGAAGCACAGAGAGTCCCATACAGGATAAATCCAAGGAGAAACACGCCAAGACACATATTAATCAAACTATCCAAAATTAAATATAAAGAAAACATATTAAAAAGCAGCAAGGGAAATACAAGAAATAACACACAAGGGAATCACCATAAGGTTAACAGCTGACCTTTCAGCAGAAACTCTGCAAGCCAGAAGGGAGTGGCAGGATGTACTTAAAGTGATGAAGGAGAAAAACCTACAACCAAGATTACTCTACCCAGCAAGGATCTCATTCAGATTTGATGGAGAAATTAAAACCTTTACAGACAAGCAAAAGCTGAGAGAGTTCAGCACCACCAAACCAGCTTTACAACAAATGCTAAAGGAACTTCTCTAGGCAAGAAACACAAGAGAAGGAAAACACCTACAATAACAAACCCAAAACATTTAAGAAAATGGGAATAGGAACATACATATAGATAATTACCTTAAATGTAAATGGATTAAATGCTCCCACCAAAAGACACAGACTGGCTGAATGGGTACAAAAACAAGACCCATATATATGCTGTCTACAGGAGACCCACTTCAGACCTAGAGACACATACAGACTGAAAGTGAGGGGATGGAAAAGGATATTCCATGCAAATGGAAATCAAAAGAAAGCTGGAGTAGCAATTCTCATATCAGACAAAATAGACTTTAAAATAAAGACTATTACAAGAGACAAAGAAGGACACTATATAATGATCAAGGGATCAATCCAAGAGGAAGGTATAACAATTGTAAATATTTATGCACCCAACATAGGAGCACCTCAATACATAAGGCAAATACTAACAGCCATAAAAGGGGAAATCGACAGTAACACAATCATAGTAGGGGACTTTAACACCCCACTTTCACCAATGGACAGATCATCCAAAATGAAAATAAATAAGGAAACACAAGCTTTAAATGATACATTAAACAAGACGGACTTAATTGTTATTTATAGGACATTCCACCCAAAAACAACAGAATACACATTTTTCTCAAGTGCTCATGGAACATTCTCCAGGATAGATCATCTCTTGGGTCACAAATCAAGCCTTGGTAAATTTAAGAAAATTGAAATCATATCAAGTATCTTTTCCGACCACAACGCTATGAGACTAGATATCAATTACAGGAAAAGATCTGTAAAAAATACAAACACATGGAGGCTACACAATACACTACTTAATAAGGAAATGATCACTGAAGAAATCAAAGGGGAAATCAAAAAATACCTAGAAACAAATGACAATGGAGACACGACGACCCAAAACCTATGGGATGCAGCGAAAGCAGTGCTAAGAGGGAAGTTTATAGCAATACAAGCCTACCTCAAGAAACAGGAAACATCTCGAATAAACAACCTAACCTTGTACCTAAAGCAATTAGAGAAAGAAGAACAAAAAAAACCCCAAAACTAGCAGAAGGAAAGAAATCATAAAGATCAGATCAGAAATAAATGAAAAAGAAATGAAGGAAAAAATAGCAAAAATCAATGAAACTAAAAGCTGGTTCTTTGAGAAGATAAACAAAATTGATAAACCATTAGCCAGACTCATCAAGAGAAAAAGGGAGAAGACTCAAATCAATAGAATTAGAAATGAAAAAGGAGAAGTAACCACTGACACTGCAGAAATACAAAAGATCATGACAGATTACTACAAGCAACTCTATGCCAATAAAATGGACAACCTGGAAGAAATGGACAGATTCTTAGAAATGCACAACCTGCCGAGACTGAACCAGGAAGAAATAGAAAATATGAACAGACCAATCACAATCACTGAAATTGAAGCTGTGATTAAAAATCTTCCAACAAACAAAAGCCCAGGACCAGATGGCTTCACAGGCGAATTCTGTCAAACATTTAGAGAAGAGCTAACACCTATCCTTCTCAAACTCTTCCAATATACAGCAGAGGGAGGAACACTCCCAAACTCATTCTACAAGGTCACCATCACCCTGATACCAAAACCAGACAAAGATGTCACAAACAAAGAAAGCTACAGGCCAATATCACTGATGAACATAGATGCAAATATCCTCAACAAAATACTAGCAAACAGAATCCAACAGCACATTAAAAGGATCATACACCATGATCAGGTGGGGTTTATCCCACGAATGCAAGGATTCTTCAATATCTGCAAATCAATCCATGTGATAAACCATCTTCACACTTTGAAGGATAAAAACCATATGATCATCTCAATACATGCAGAAAAACCTTTGACAAAATTCAACACCCATTTATGACAAAAACTCTCCAGAAAGTAGGCATAGAGGGAACTTTCCTCAACATAATAAAGGCCATATATGACAAACCCACAGCCAACATTGTCCTCAATGGTGAAAAACTGAAACCATTTCCCCTAAGATCAGGAACAAGACAAGGTTGCCCACTCTCACCACTATTATTCAACATAGTTTTGGAAGTGTTAGCCACAGCAATCAGAGAAGAAAAAGAAATAAAAGGAATCCAAATCAGAAAAGAAGAAGTAAAGCTGTCACTCTTTGCAGATGACATGATACTATACATAGAGAATCCTAAAGATGCTACCAGAAAACTACTAGAGCTAATCAATGAATTTGGTAAAGTAGCAGGGTACAAAATTAATGCACAGAAATCTCTTGCATTCCTATACACTAATGATGAAAAATCTGAAAGTGAAATTAAGAAAACACTCCCGTTTACCACTGCAACAAAAAGAATAAAATATCTAGGAATAAACCTACCTAAGGAGACAAAAGACCTGTATGCAGAAAATTATAGGACACTGATGAAAGAAATTAAAGGTGATACAAAGAGATGGAGAGATATACCATGTTCTTGGATTGGAAGAATCAACATTGTGAAAATGACTCTACTACCCAAAGCAATCTACAGATTCAATGCAATCCCTATCAAACTACCAATGGCATTTTTCACAGAACAAGAACAAAAAATTTCACAATTTGTATGGAAACACAAAAGACCCCGAATAGCCAAAACAATCTTGAGAACGAAAAATGGAGCTGGAGGAATCAGGCTCCCTGACTTCAGACTATATTACAAAGCTACAGTAATCAAGACAGTTTGGTACTGGCACAAAAACAGAAATATAGATCAATGTAACAGGATAGAAAGCCCAGAGATAAACCCACGCACATATGGTCACCTTATCTTTGTAAAGGAGGCAAGCATATACAGTGAAGAAAAGACAGCCTCTTCAGTAAGTGGTGCTGGGAAAATTGGACAGGTACATGTAAAAGTATGAAATTAGAACACTCCCTGACACCATACACAAAAATAAACTCAAAATGGATTAAAGACCTAAGTGTAAGGCCAGACACTATCAAACTCTTAGAGGAAAGCATAGGCAAAACACTCTATGACATAAATCACAGCAAGATCCTTTTAGACCCAGCTCCTAGAGAAATGGAAATAAAAACACAAATAAACACATGGGACCTAATGAAACTTAAAATCTTTTGCACAGCAAAGGAAACCATAAACAAGACGAAAAGACAACCCTCAGAATGGGAGAAAATATTTGCAAATGAAGCAACTGACAAAGGATTAATCTCCAAGATTTACAAGCAGCTCATGCAGCTCAATAACAAAAAACCCAATCCAAAAATGGGCAGAAGACCTAAATAGACATTTCTCCAAAGAAGATATACAGATTGCCAACAGACACATGAAAGAATGCTCAACATCATTAATCATTAGAGAAATGCAAATCAAAACTACAATGAGGTATCATCTCACACCGGTCAAAATGGCCATCATCCAAAAATCTAGAAACAATAAATGCTGGAGAGGGTGTCCAGAAAAGGGAACACTCTTGCACTGTTGGTGGGAATGTAAATTGATACAGCCACTATGGAGAACAGTATGAAGGTTCCTTAAAAAACTAAAAATAGAACTACCATAAGACCCAGCAATCCCACTACTGGGCATATACCCTGAGAAAACCATAATTCAAAAAGAGTCATGTACCAAAATGTTCATTGCAGCTCTATTTACAATAGCCAGGACATGGAAGCAACCTAAGTGTCCATCATCGGATGAATGGATAAAGAAGATGTGGCACATATATACAATGGAATATTACTCAACCATAAAAAGAAATGAAATGAAGGTATTTGTAATGAAGTGGATTGAGTTAGAGTCTTTCGTACAGAGTGAAGTAAATTAGAAAGAGAAAAACAAATACAGTATGCTAATACATATATATGGAATCTAAGGAAGAAAAAAAAGGTCATGAAGAACCTAGTGGCAAGACGGGAATAAAGACATAGACCTACTAGAGAATGGACTTGAGGATATGGGGAGGGGGAGGGGTGAGAAGTGACAGGGTGAGAGAGTGTCATGGACATATATACACTACCAAATGTAAAATAGATAGCTAGTGGGAAGCAGCCGCATAGCACAGGGAGATCAGCTCAGTGCTTTGTGACCACCTAGAGGGGTGGGATAGGGAGGGTGGGAGGGAGGGAGATGCAAGAGGGAAGAGATATGGGAACATATGTATAACTGATTCACTTTGTTATAAAGCAGAAACTAACACACTATTGTAAAGCAATTATACTCCAATAAAGATGTTAAAAAAAAAAAGACAGAGATTTTCACATTAGATTTTAAAAAGCAAGACTGAGCAATATACTGTCTATACAAATAATATATGTAGATATTCTGTCAAAAGGGAGTTACCCAGTTCTACTGTAAAACTGTAATAACTGAGATAGTACAAAGATAAGCATACTGACCAAATTGAAGAATTACAGAATGCAGAAACAGTTCCAAAAATAGAAGTGAATTTAATTTTTTCAAGGTAGATTAAAATCTTTTGTTTAGAAAGGAAAACTATAAAACTTTTAGAAGGCAGTATGGGAAACTTTCTATAGGACCTTGGGAGAACAAACAATTTCTTAAGACAAAACAAAAGTTAGCTGTGTTAGTTTCTCTCCAGAGAAACAGAACCAATAGGAGATATAAATACAGATATATAGATATAAATATAAAGATAGAGATAGAGAGAAATAGATTTATTATAAGGAATAGGCTCACTCAATTAAGGAGGCCAACAAGTCCCAAGATCTGAAGTCAGCAACCTGGAGACCTAGGAGAGCTGATTATAAGTTTCAGTCTGTGTCTGAAGGCCTGAGAACCAGGAGAGCTGACATTGTAGTTTTAGTTTGAATGTCAGCAGGAAAAGACAAGAAAAAGACAAGACCCAGAAAAAGGCAATGTTTCAGTTCATGTTTGTAGGCAAAAAAGAATAGATGTGCCAGGTCAAGGCAATCAGGAAGGAGTTCCCTCTTACTTGCAGGAGAGTCATCATTATTGTTCTATTCAGGGCTTCAACTAATTGGATGAGACCCACTCACATTAAGGAGGGCAATCCACTTTACTCAGTCTACTGATTCAACTATTCATCTCATTCAGGAACATCCCACAGACACACCCAGAATAATTCTTGACCAAATGTCTGGGCACCCTGTTGCCAGTCAAGTTGATACATAAACTTAATCATTACAGGTTCACCCCTTGTCAACTTGGTACCCATACACATCTCCTTAAACCATACTTAATCTCCAAAGTAAGACAATAACAAGGTCATAATTCACGCTAACACAATATAACTTCCTACCTACAACTAAAAATGCACTAACCCCTTCCCCAGAAGAGGAGGTAAAGTCCTTGAATTATGTTTACTCTTCTCCTTGATGTCCTATAACCTAAACACTATGATCTAAAATTAACAATGCTTAAATACTATGATATAGAGTCCATATACCTTATGTTACATTATAAGGGAATAAGAGAGAGAAGGGAAAAAAAGACTATATATATAGTCATATATATATATATATATATATATATATATATGTATGTATATATATATAATATTATATACTTACATACACACTTTGATAAGAAAATAAGGAAGAAATACTCATGACAATTATAGGTCTTGTTTCAGTAACTGGAAACGCAGTCATAGCTGGTATTTATAACCACTTTTTCCACTATCTATCCCATAGTCCCTTCACCCTCGGCAAGCATCTCAGCTGGTTATTGTTCTTTATCTGGTCAGATGACTCAAACCTTCATTCGGTTAGCAGTCCTTCCTGGATTGGGTTGTTTGTAGCTTTCCATTGACCTTAATCACATGGCAAGGTAACACTAAGAGATGCCCTAAGTAATCTCTTGTATTCCAGACATACTCTTCCTCTAGGTCAGCAGAGTATAACACCGTGGGAACAGGAAGTAACGATTTCGTTATTGGGTCACTAGAGGTAATTATGAGAGGTGTCATTCTCATTTTCGTCATTCCTAGACTTGTGAATCCTGGTTATGAGAGAAACAGCACCATAAATTGCATGCTGATTCAGAGCATATACAGCCTTTGGGAGAACCCCACTTTAGTAGTAAACATCCTATGAAGCTGGGATTTCATCTTCCATTGTAATGCAGCCAGTTGCAGGATGAGATTCTTGGTTTGATTTTCAGCAGTCTCAGCCCCGTCGCTACAGGAAATAAAAATCTCCTTCAGGGCATGCGAATTCAAACTTCTAAGCTCATCCTTTTCTTTCACCACTTTGTCCAGTGACATTAGGAACAACCAGCCTACTCGTTATGTTCATTGGTTTGACATAAATGTTTGAAAGCATTATATGCACAGCCACCTATCTCCTTAATTTTTGTTGGATTCAGAGTGTCCAATGGTGGTATCTCCACTGCCAGATTATGTCATGGATTATCAGTGTTCTCTTTACTTCTAGAAATAGAGCCATTAGCATCTTTAAATGTAATCAGATTAGAGAGCCAATTCCAAAAACTAATTCAAGAAAATTTGCATTTTTACCAGAACCAATTCAAAAAACTCATCCTTAAAGTTTTGTTCCTCTAAAACCACTATTGGTACCAAAATCTGTATCAGTCAAGGTAACCATTGGCCCAGTCAAGTTGACATAAAATTAACCATCACACTAATCATAAAGGAAAAGTCTGATAAATGTAACCACATTAAATTTAAGAACTTCTGTTCATCAAAATATACCACAAACAATTTGCAAAACAAGCCACAAATTTGGAAAGGACAATTGCAACATAAGTGACCACATAAAAATTAATATCTAGACTATTTAAACAACTCCTATGAATCAATCTCACTTATAATCAAATAAATAAAATGAAAACCAAAAAGAGGCAGCATTTTATACACACAGGATTGGTAAAACAATATCAACTATTGGTAAGGCTATGAAGCAAGTCCTATACACTCTATTGGGAGGGTAAATGATCATAATAATCATTTTAGAAAATTATTTTACATTACCTAATAAAGTTCAATGTGCACAAATCCTATGACCCAGCAATTCTCTTAGGAATATATCCTAAAATCACAGAGCAACTCTTGCCCTTGTGCAACAAGCCCTGTACAGAACTATTCTTACCAGTAATATCCATAACAACCAAAATCTGGAAACAGCCCAAATGTCCATCAGCATTAAAATTGAGACTTCAATATAAAATAAATATTTTTTAAAAAATTGAGACATCAATCATGTATGTATAATAGAACACTATATGGCAGTGACAATAAATAAACTATAGCTACATGCACCAACATTATATGGGGCACTGAGTCACTGAAGAATATAATAACAATAGTAATAATATGTACAATCATTGTTCTCATTTTATAGATGAGGAAATTGCAATAAGAGGGATGAAATAACTTGTCCTAATTGACCCAGCTACCTAGTGAAGAGGCTCTGAAGCAGAAGTTCAAGCCCTGAGAATATGAGGGCAGTGTACTGTGTAAAGTTAGGTATGTTAAAAAATTGGCATAACTATGCACTGCATTTTAGAATACACATATACATGCCTATTAGGTTATGAGAAAATATGTGGGATGACTCACATAATGTTTTTCCTCTGGGTACAATTAAAAGAGAAGCATTTTGATCATTTCAATATTACTAGAATTCTTTTATTTCTAACATGAGTAATATGTATATGGTTGTTCCCTCTATTATAAGTCTTTAATCTATACATATATATATAGTGTGTAAATACTTACAAATATATACTTATACATGTAAGTACATATACATGTATATATACTTATATATATGTGGTATGTGTTTGTGTGTTTGTGCACATGTGTGCAAACTCCATGCTGTGGTTGGGTACGTTTTCCTCTCACTCATTTACTTTGATCTCAGATTTAAGCAAGATTTCTCCTTGGCACGTCTTTTTGAAACTCAAAGCAAGGAGGAGATCCCTATCTTATCACAGCCCTTCCCTACTGAAGTAAGTCTAAACGACCTTGTCCATAAATGGGGATAGAGAAAAACAAAAGGAGAAAAGAATATGGAGGAAAAATTAGTTAGTATTTCAAAAAACATTATACCATTGCAGAAGAAGGAAATGTGAGAGAAGAGGAAATAATAGATAAGGTAAGAGGGGGAAAGTAGAAGTGAAAGAGGGGAAGATAAAGTGATATAGAAGACAGGAAAATGAACAGAAGAAGGAGAAAATGAAGATCAGCCAGTGTTCCTCTGAGTGGATCACATGGCTAACCTGTGAGATTCTGAAAGGAACCTGTGTCACTAGACCCTTGTAAAAGACCAGCTATCATTGCCTGCCAGGAGTGGTCTCGTGTACATCCAGTGATCCAGAGATCTAACACCCAATGATCAATGTCTACCTTAACTTTCATTAGCTATCATAATCACCATTCCTTGATACTTAAAGAATATATTTATTTGACATCAAATGTAAAAAGAAAATTCAAAGAAATTAAAGAATGGTTTAAATAGATGTTTACATTGATATCAACTTCAGCAAATCAATCAATATCACTCAGGGAGGGAGACAGAAATTAGTGTGCTCCTAGAAAGCATGTGTTTGAACACCTTATTTCCTTAAAACTCTATGCACTAAGAAGAGATATTCCTTGGACACCAACAGCAAAGCTCATAAATTATGAAATTTTAGGCTCTGATTTATCACTGCATTGGGTATTTTACCAAGATAACACAGTAGGAAACAAAATTTATGAAAATTTCCAAACTTCTAATAATAAAAAAATATAAACACCCATGAGATTTCATTTTCATAAATCTTATTAAAGCAGAGAATTTTTATAAAACACCCAGTTTTGTAGGGGGTAAGGGGAAATGTGCATCCTCACATAATAATGTTTGGCAACATGTATAAGTAGACTTAAGATGTACCTACTTTTGATATGATAATTCCATATCCAAGAATTTCACCTAAGGAAATTATCATGAATATGTTCAAAGTTTTAGCTACAGGAATATCTATTTCAATGCTATTATAGCAGTGAACAATGGGGGAAATGTCCAACTACTTAAGATTAAATAGTGGCATATTTATTGAATGGACTAATACTATTTTAAAGTATATTGGAGAATGGAAAACAATGTCAAAAATTAAAATACGTTAAGTGGAAAACTTCTTTTTAAAATCCATACATACAACTCTTATGTCAGGTGGTTGGTTTAAATTAAATATTTGAAGGAAGGAAGTGAGAAGGAATGCAGACATGAAACATGGCTGGCAAAGAAGAGTGAAAGTCTCACCAGTTGCCTAAGTCCAATATTGGTTGAATGGCTCAAAATAAAGCCTCACTTCTTTTTCTAAAATAAATGATAGGGCAGACCTTCAAGATGGTGAAGGAGTAAGACGTGGAAATCACCTTCCTCCCCACAAATACATTAAAAATACATCAACATGTTGAACAACTCCTACAAAACACCTACTGAATGCTGGCAGAAGACCTGAGACTTCCCAAAAGCTGCTCGGCTGACAGGGTCTTGGTGCTCCAGCCAGGTGGCAGGCCTGAGCTTCTGAGGTGGGAGAGCCAAATTCAGGACATTGGACCACCAGAGGCCTCCAGGCCCCACCTAATATCAACTGGTGAGAGCTCTCCCAGAGATCTCCATGTCAACACTAAGACCCAGCTCAACTCAACGACCAGGAAGCTCCAGTGCTGGAAACCCCATGCCAAACAACTAGCAAGACAGGAACACAACCCCACCCATCTGCAGAGAGGTTGCCTAAAATCATAATAAGTTCACAGACATCCCAAAACACATCACCAGATGCAGTCCTGCCCACCAGAAAGACAAGATCCAGCCTCATAAACCAGAACACAGGAACCAGTCCACTCCACCAGGAAGCCTACACAACACACTGAACCAACCTTTGCCACTGGGGGCAGACACCAAAATCAACAGGAACTACGAACCTGCAGCCTACAAAAAGGAGACCCCAAACGCAGTAAGTTAAGCAAAATAGGAAGACAGAGAAATACACAGCAGATGAAGGAGCAAGGTAAAAACACACCAGACCAAACAAATAAAGAGGAAATAGGCACTCTATCTGAAAAAGAATTCAGGATAATGACAGTAAAGATGATCCAGAATCTTGGAACTAGAATGGAGAAAATACATGAAACTTTTAACAAGGACCTAGAAGACCTAAAGAGCAAACAAACAATGATGAACAACACAATAAATGAAATTAAAAATTCTCTAGAAGGAATCAATAACAGAATAACTGAGGCAGAAGAATGGATAAGTGACCTGGAAGATAAAATGGTGGAAATAATTACCGCAGAGCAGAATAAAGAAAAAAGAATGAGAATAATTGAGGACAGTCTCAGAGACCTCTGGGACAACATTAAATGCACCAACATTCGAATTATAGGGGTCCCAGAAGAAGAAGAGAAAAAAAAGGGGGGGGGACTGAGAAAATATTTGAAGAGATTATAGTTGAAAACGTCCATAATATGGGAAAGGAAATGGTCAATCAAGTCCAGGAAGCGCAGAGAGTCCCAAACAGGATAAATCCAAGGAGAAACACGCCAAGACACATATTAATCAAACTATCAAAAATTAAATACAAAGAAAAAACATTAAAAGCAGCAAGGGAAAAGCAACAAATAACATACAAGGGAATCCCCATAAGGTTAAGAGCTCATCTTTCAGCAGAAACTCTGCAAGCCAGAAGGGAGTTTCAGGACATATTTAAAGTGATGAAAGGGAAAAACCTACAACAAAGATTACTCTACCCAGCAAGGATCTCATTCAGATTCAATGGAGAAATCAAAACATTTACAGACAAGCAAAAGCTAAGAGAATTCAGCACCAACAAACCAGCATTACAACAAATGCTAAGGGAACTTTTCTAGGCAGGAAACACAAGAGAAGGAAAAGACCTACAATAACAAAGCCAAAACAATTAAGAAAATGGTAATAGGAACATACATATCAATAACTACCTTAAATGTAAATGGATTAAATGCTCCAACCAAAAGACATAGACTGGCTGAATGATTACAAAACAAGACCCATATTTATGCTGTCTACGAGAGACCCACTTCAGACCTAGGAACACATACAGACTGAAAGTGAGGGGATGGAAAAAGATATTCCATGCAAATGGAAATCAAAAGAAAGCTGGAGTAGCAATTCTCATATCAGACAAAATAGATTTTAAAATAAAGACTGTTACAAGAGACAAAGAAGGACACTACATAATGATCAAGGGATGAATCCAAGAAGAAGATATAACAATTGTAATTATTTATGAACCCAACATAGGAGCACATCAACACATAAGGCAAATGCTAACAGCCATAAAAGGGGAAATCAACAGTAACACAATCATAGTAGGGGACTTTAACACCCCACTTTCACCAATGGACAGATCATCCAAACGGAAAATAAGGAAACACAAGCTTTAAATGACACATTAAACAAGATGGACTTAATTGATATTTATAGGACATTCTATCCAAAAACAATGCAATGCAATTTCTTCTCAAATGCTCATGGAACATTCTCCAGGATAGATCATATCTTAGGTCACAAATCAAGCCTTGGTAAAGTTAAGAAAATTGAAATCATATCAAGTATCCTTTCCAACCACAACGCTATGAGACTACATATCAATTACAGGAAAAAAACTAAAAAAAACCGAACACATGGAGGCTAAACAATACACTACTAAATAACCAAGAGATCACTGAAGAAATCCAAGGGGAAATTAAAAAGTACTTAGAAACAAATGACAATGAAAACACAACAACCCAAAGCCTATGGGATGAAGCAAAAGCACTTCTAAGAGGGAAGTATATAGCAATACAATCCTACCTCAAGAAACAAGAAAAATCTCAAATAAACAACCTGCCTTACACCTAAAGCAATTAGAGAAAGAAGAACAAAAAAACCTGAAAGTTAGCAGAAGGAAAGATATCATAAAGATCAGATCAGAAATAAATGAAAAAGAAATGAAGGAAATGATAGCAAAGATCAATAAACTTAAAGGTGGTTCTTTGAGAAGATAAACAAAATTGCCAGACTCATCAAGAAAAAAAGGAAGAAGACTCAAAACAATAGAATTAGAAATGAAAAAGGAGAAGTAACAACTGACACGGCAGAAATATAAAGGATCGTGAGAGATTACTACAAGCAACTATATGCCAATAAAATGGACAACCTGCAAGAAATGGACAAATTATTAGAAAAGCACAACCTTCTGAGACTGAATGAAGAAGAAATAGAGAATATAAACAGACCAATCACAAGCACTGAAATTGAAATGGTGATTAAAAATCTTCCAACAAACAAAAGCACAGGACCAGACAGCTTCACAGGCGAATTCTATCAAACATTTAGAGAAGAGATAACACCTATCCTTCTCAAACTCTTCCAAAATATAGCAGAGAGAGGAACACTTCCAACCCCATTCTACGAGGCCACCATCACCCTGATGCCAAAACCAGAGATGTCACAGTGCAAAAATCTTCAACAAAATACTATCAAACAGAATCCAGCAGCACATTAAAATGATCATACACCATGGTCAAGTGGGGTTTATCCCAGGAATGCAAGGATTCTTCAGTATACTCAAATCAATCACTGTGATACACCATATTAACAAATTGAAGGAGAAAAACCATATGATCATCTCAATCAATGCAGAGAAAGCTTTCGACAAAATTCAACACCCATTTATGATAAAAAAAACTCTCCAGAAAGTAGGCATAGAGGGAACTTACCTCAACGTAATAAAGGCCTTATATGAAAAACACACAGACAACATCATTCTCAATTGTGAAAAACTGAAACCATTTCCTCTAAAATCAGGAACAAGACAAGGTTGCCCACTCTCACCACTATTTTTCAACATAATTTTGGAAGTTTTAGCCACAGCAATCAGAGACGAAAAATAAATAAAAGGAATTCAAATTGGAAAAGAAAAAGTAAAAGTGTCTCTGTTTGCAGATGTCATGATACTATACATAGAGAATCCTAAAGACTCTACCAAAACCTACTAGAGCTAATCAATGAATTTGGTAAAGTAGCAGGATACAAAATTAATGCACAGAAATCTCTTGCATTCCTATACACTAATGATGAAAAATCTGAAAGTGAAATTAAGAAAACACTCACATTTACCATTGCAACAAAAAGAATAAAATATCTAGGAATAAACCTACCTAAGGAGACAAAAGACCTGTATGCAGAAAATTATAAGACACTGATGAAAGAAATTAAAGATGATACAAATAGATGGAGAGATATACCATGTTGTTGGATTGGAAGAATCAACATTGTGAAAATGACTATACTGCCCAAAGCAATCTACCGATTCAATGCAATCCCTATCAAACTACCAATGGCATTTTTCACAGAACTAGAACAAAAAATTTCACAGTTTCTATGGAAACACAAAAGACCCTGAATAGCCAAAGCAACTTTGAGAAAGAAAAACGGAGCTGGAGGAATCAGGTTCCTGGACTTCAAACTATACAACAAAGCTACAGTAATCAAGACAATATGGTACTGGCACAAAAACAGAAATATAGATCAATGGAACAGGATAGAAAGCCCAGAGATAAACCCACGCACATATGGTCACCTTATCTTTGATAAAGGAGGAAAGAATATAAAATAGAGAAAAGACAGGCTCTTCAGTTAGTGGTGCTGGGAAAACTGGACAGCTACATGTAAAATAATGAAATTAGAACACTCCCTAACAACATACACAAAAATAAACTCAAAATGGATTAAAGACCTAAATGTAAGGCCAGACAATTGAAGACTCTTAGTGGAAAACATAGGCAGAACACTCTATGACATAAATTACAGAAAGATCCTTTTTAACCCACCTCCTAGAGCAATGGAAATAAAAACAAAAATAAACAAATGGGACCTAATGAAACTTAAAAGCTTTTGCACAGCAAAGGAAACCATAAGCAAGACGAAAAACAACCCTCAGAATGGGAGGAAATATTTGCCAATGAAGCAACTGACAAAGGATTAATCTCCAAAATATACAAACAGCTCATGCAGCTCAATATCAAAAAAAACAAACAACTCAATCCAAAAATGGGCACAAGACCTAAATAGACATTTCTCCAAAGAAGATATACAGATTGCCAACAAACACATGAAAGGATGCTCAACATCACTAATCATTAGAGAAATGCAAATCAAAACTACAATGAGGTATCACCTCACACCAGTCAGAATGGTCATCATCAAAAATCTACAAACAGTAAATGCTGGAGAGGGTGTGGAGAAAAGGGAACCCTCTTGCACTGTTGGTGGGAATGTAAGTTGATACAGCCACTATGGAGAACAGTATGGAGGTTCCTTAAAAAACTAAAACTAGAACTACCATATGACCCAGCAATCCCACTCCTGGGCTTATACCCTGAGAAAACCATAATTCAAAAAGAGTCATGTATCACAATGTTCACTGTAGCACTATTTACAATAGCCAGGACATGGAAGCAACCTACGTGCCCATCAACAGATGAATGGATAAAGAAGATGTGGCACATATATACAATGGAATATTACTCAGCCATAAAAGGAAATGAAATTGAATTATTTGTTGTGAGTTGGGTGGATCTAAAGTCTGTCATACAGAATGAAGTAAGCCAGAAAGAGGAAAACAAATACCGTATGCTAACACATATATGTGAAATCTAAAAAAAAAAAAGGTTCTGAAGAACCTAGGGGCAGGGCAGAAATAAAGATGCAGATGTAGAGAATGGACTTGATGACATGGAGAGGGGGAAGGGTAAGCTAGGACAAAGTGAGGGATTGGCATTGACATATATACACTACCAAATGTAAAATAGATAGCTAGTGGGAAGCAGCCACATAGCACAGGGAGATCAGCTCAGTGCTTTGTGACAACCTAGAGGGGTGAGATAGGGAGGGTGGGAGGGAGATGCAAGAGGGAGGGATATGGGGATATATGTATACCTATACCTGATTCACTTTGTTATACAGCAGTAACTAACACAACAATGTAAAGCAATTATACTCCAATAAAGATGTTAAAAAATAAATAAATAAATAAAATGATAAGCCATGTTCCTATAAAGTACATACTATTGAAAAAGAAATGATTAAGGATATTTAAATAACCTTGGCTTATTGTTAAGGGAAAGAGAAAATTTTAATGATTATGCAGTTTGCATACTCTCCCATCAAGACTTTCTGATCATAGCTGATGTAAAGAAACTAAAATGATCAATGATGTTGAATCTCACAGGGAGAACAAAATGTTGGGATGGCCACAGCTCTGTAATCACAGATGATTATTCATGAGAACACCACTAACTTATCTCCATAAGTGATGTAATAGTCCTGGGTGATTGATCTAGAACTTTTCAAGGGTAATTCTAATTATTTATGTATTTTTATTTAAGGGAAAGAAAACTTTCTCTCACCTACTTCCTGAAGGAAATTTACACATTCTTTTCCCTAGAAAACAGGGTTGGATTGGTAAGCTAATGGTATTCAGGATTGTCAACCCATCTCACACATGTATAAGAAAAATTATTATGGACTAAGAAGGCAAAAATTTTCACCTCTGTAAGACAAAGTGGTTGAAAAAGTATATGTGTTAAAGAAAATGATAGAGTCACAAAGAGCATGCATTTGTTGACCATAAACACCAACCACCAAATCCCAAAATACTAAAAATGAGCCAGAAAGGAGGTGGTTCTGGAACAACTTTACTAAACATATGGAACTCATTTCCCCCAATAAATTGTGTGAGAAAAAACTGGAATAATCCAAGAAGGGATTGATTAGAGCTCTTTTGTTTATGGATCTAATATATTATAAAAAGAGGGTAGTAATGTCAGTCCATGAGGACCATCAGAGCAGGAAACAGCCAAGCTCCTCCAAACATGTGTTCTTGTGTCACTGACAGTCACCAAATAGACTCTGTGCAATGTCATTTATTGCATTTTTACCTGCACTGGCACAGTGCCTGGTATATAGTGGGTACCCAATGCATATTCATTCAATGGCATCAAATAAAATCTGTATATCCCAGCACCCTCCAAACCATCATTTATCTTCAATCTGCTATGTCATTGCTCTTAGGGAGAAGGAAAACCAAAAGCCAGCAACTTACCAGAATTGCAATCCCGCAAATACTTCTTAAACTCAGTAAAAACATAAAAGTCAGACATTCTCCATTTATATAAACATTAAGAAGGTTAAGGTAGAGTCTTTAAAATATTCTTGAGTTTCTGAAGAAAAAGTAGTAAAGTAATGCCAAATTATTGTATTAAAAGGAAGAATATAGAAAGTATTCAGTTAAGGTCACCCATTATTTGTATCTGTCATTTTAGTACAAAAACACTGCTTAGCAAAGAATCTCATCATGCCACATCTTCTCCTCCTTCATCTCCTTCATCCAACAATTATTTAATGAAATTTTGTTACTTACCAACCAGTTACTTTTTCAAAAGATCTATGACAACTACAGAGTTCTGACTTGAGTTCTATCTTATCTTTGGAGAATAAAATTTGGGAGAAAATAAATCCCGCTTTCTTTCCTCTCTACCATCTTTTCTTGTGCAGAGGCACCCAAGAACTTCCCTTGCAAGTTGTAGTTCATAATGCATGACTACCTTGTCAGGGTTGCCAAAATCTGTCGACAAAAGGAAGCAGGCAAAATGCTATAAAATGCACTGACATGATGACACTAACAGACGTGCATGTAAAAAGTCACAGGGTGTTTCCCTCCTACCCATTCTAGGGATCTTTCCAGTCTTCCCCTGAGCCATAAGGAATGTGTTGTGTATTTTATCACATTTCTTCACTAGCCTTCTGGAACCCACTCTTGCAGCTGCCGAGAATAACAAGAGTCAAGATCTTCTCAAAGTCCATTGCTACCACTTCACACATCAATCAAAGAAGAGTCCCAAAAGAAGGTGTATTCTAGAAGTCCAAACTTGCTGTTTCTGCAACATCCTTATCACTGCTGGGAAATAGAGAGAGTTGGAGTCCTTAGAGCTAAACTCCACACAAGGGACAAAGCTAACAAGTCAAAGCAGAACTTTTACTTCCTGGAATGATGACCAAGTGTAGGAAGACAAGAGGCATGAAAAGTGGATGGAAAAAATATTTTCTCCCAATGAGTCCCATAGATAGTATCTTTTTTATTTTGAAAAAGTTCAAGTCCACACAAAAATGAAAGAACAGTACAATGAACATTGGTACATCCCTTACCTATATACGCCAACTCTTAATAAGCTTGTTGCACCTGCTTCATCTCTCTATGTAAGGACCTATAGATACTACCTTCTGCCGACCCATCGAAAAGTAGGTTGTGAATAAGACACCTCACCTCTAAATACTTTAGTGCATATCTCCCACAAACAAGGACATTCTCCCACTCAACCCAACACTATTACAGCATTACCTGAATTTAATAACAGCATTCAACATTTAAGCCATACTCAAATGGCCCCACTTGTCCCTAACACATTCATCATAGCTTTTTTTAAAAATTCAGGATCTTGCTACACTCACATTACATTTGGATGCCATATCTCTTTCGTCTTCCATCATCGCCCTCTGATCTTTATAACACTGACTCATTCGATGAATCCAGGCCAATTGTTCTACAAAATGTTCCAGCTTCTGAATTTGTTTGATGGTTTCCTCAGTAGATTTGAATAAAACATTTCTGTCAAGAACCCCACTTAGGTGATGCTGAGTAACCCCCTGCTGCATCACACCTGAAGGCACCGAATGTCAGGCTGGGCCATTGTTGCAGGGCCGAGCTCCACCATTTTGTACAGTGGTCGCTGCCAGGTCTTTCCACTGTAAAGGCATATTTTGTCCCATTGGAATTAACAAGTAATATGTGGTGTGATACTTTGAAACCATGTCAATACTCTGTCCCTCAATAACCTGGCATTCAATAGTTTTGGCATTTAGAGATGTACCTCGCTTAAGTTAATTATTACACTGGGAAGCTTACAACATAGAAAATTTCTAATTCTGTCATTCATTCTGCATTCATTAGCTGGCATATTGCTTTAAAGAACGGTTTTTATTTTCATTCTCTCTTTCTTGCTGTTTCTCTCTCTTTCTTTCTAATATCATTATGGGATCAAGGAATATTTATATTTGTTATGTTTCATTATCATTATTTTTGTTTTTGAAACTCAAATTGTACCAAATTTGGTTAATAGGATCTCTTTCCAGTCAGCTCTTGAGTTTTCTGACATGTTTACATCATTCTTTGAGCATTTTCTTGTTTTCTGGGCAATAAAATATTCCAGGTTAAACTGGACTTTTCCTGCCTCAGGTCTGGAATCATCCATTTCTTCAAGGAACGTTAATTCATTTCAGTGGGTGACAGGCACTATATGTGCTCACAGCGAAGAGGTGTCTAGCTTGAACTGAAAGTACAAAAGATAGAACCTCACAAGGATATCAAACAATGCCAAAATTCAAAGTAAAGTGATGATTCTGGCCCAAATTTCTAAAGAAATAAAATTAACAATGAATTCCCTTTATTTTCACACCTAACATGTATAAATGTCCACAAAAATGCTCAGGACACTGTATGTGCCCAAAATTTGAAAACTATACCTTATTATTGTTAATAAAAAGAGATATCAATAATATGAATCAGCTGAGAGAGATCTTAAAAGTTCTCATCACAAGAAAAAAATTTTTTGACTGTGTGGTGGCAGATGTTGACTGGACTTACTGTGGTGATCATTTCACAGTGTATACAAGAGTTGAATCATTGTGTTATCGACTCAAAGCTAATATAATGTTATAAGTCAATTATGCCTTAATAAAAATAATAACATGAATCAGTGAAGTTTTATCAGATATTGACACAGATTATGTGGATTATATTTTGACAATAACTTTATTGTCCAAGTTATATTTTGCTTAAGCTCATTAAGAAATTAACTTGCCTTCTTGGAGTTTACACTGACAAACATGAGGCAAAGTGTACCAGAACCTTATGAAGATATAAGGAAAACCACCTTAAGTGAACTATCTTCTGAAGGTAATTTTCAAATGAGTAATTCACACTTCTCTTACTTCAGCCCTTCTTTGTCTTGTTACTGCCCTAGCTTAGGTGCTCAGTACCTCTCACTTAGACTTTAACATAACCTCCTAGGAAGTCCTTATTTTTAGAATTCACATGTTGAATTATTTGGCAGTGAGGAGGTATGAAACATACCCTCAAATGGTTCAGGAGGAAAAAAATGCATAAAGCAAATATGGCAAAATGTTAACAATTGAATCTAGAGGCTAGGTATACAGGTTTTCATTGTACAATTCTTTCAACTTTTCTGTGTGTTTGAAAATTTTTACAGTAAAATAAGGAAAAATAACTCCCTAATGGATTTAACTATTCTTCCTCTAAGTCTTTGCAAAGCAACCATCACTATCTTCCTTAAACTTAATGATAATCATGTCACTCTCCTGCTCAAAAACCTTCAAGGGCTCCCCAAATCACCTCACAGCATTGGAGACACTGTGTATTAATAACACTGATGAAAAACGTGGACCCTGCAGTCAGACCACTTGGGCTCAAGTCCCAGAGTTACGAACCAGTTAGTTGCAAACCTGGACACGTTTCCTAACCTCCCTGTGCCTCAACTTCCACATATGTGAAATGACGATAATAATAACAGTACCTACCTCACAAAGTGCCATAAGGATTAAATGGGCAAAAACATGTAACACACATAAAACTGTGCCTAGCACATAGTTATGTTGTATCAGTGGTAGCTCCGTGTAGGTTTAAGGACTTCCTTTCATATTATTATTTTTTAAAGGATTCTGTGGTCAAAAGCCTTTAGAAAATACCAGGTTAAATTAAGTAAAGCAAGAATCTTCACTGTATGAATTCTCATTACAATATTAAATATTCTAATGTCGATAATGAATCTTCAAATATGTAAATCTCACACTCAGTGTGTCTCCTGGGACCAGTGCATTGCAGATGTGACTTAGGGAACTGCAGAAGTAGAAAATAAAATCTCAGTTCCTTCCCTTGATTTTGAAGGGCTTCCAGGACAAAGCTCTACCCACCAGTCAGTCTCTCAGTCTCCTGCTTTCACTTACCCTGCTCTTTAGCCAAACCTCAATCCCTGCTACACCCCAGTATGCCCTTAGTTTCCCCACGAGTGCTTTGCTCTCTGCCTACAGAAATTTCCTTCCCATCTCCACCCATCAAAACCAGCTCAGGTGGCACTGCCTTTACAAAGACTACCCAGAAGCTCCCAGGTAAAATTAATTTTCTATCCTTACTCCTGTTGAATATTTTGTTTAAAATACTATAAAATTCTACGAAAATAAATGACATTTTGTCATACATTATGGGTTTTTACTTTTATTTTTCTGAAATAATGTATTGGAATTATTTGTAACTATGTAAGAAGGAAAGCACATTCAAGATAGAAAGGAAAACCTTTGTCCACCACTGATCTTAATCTCTTCCCTCAAAGAATTTCTTAATTCCTTGTGACACACACTGGTAGTATTATATTCTGAATTGAACATGTCTGCTTCCATACAAAACTATATATTCCTAGAGGGTAGAACTGAATCTTGTCAATTTTTACATCTCTCATAATAGCTAACAGAGTTCAATAAACATAGTATATGCTACATAAATATGTGAGATGTTTTTAACTATACAAAATCTGTGCTCACATACCTTTGATTCAGAATAGAAAAAAGAAGAGAAATAGTAACTTCAAAAGTAATAGCTATTTTGGAGAGGAGGCAAAAATGGAACGGTAGGATGACCCTGACCTCACATCTTCCCACTGCCACACCAGAAATGCAACTATTTACAGAGCAGCTATCAATGAGAATGGCCTGAAGACTAGCAGAAAAGATTTTCCACAACAAAAGATATGAAGAAGGACCCACAATGAGATGCGTAGGAGGGGCAGAGACCCAGTCTAGTCAAGACCCATATCCCTGGTCCACGACTCACAAAGAGGAAGATAATCCTCTTTGTGATAAGATAATTGAAGAGGTTCTCACCAAGGAGTGATGGATCCAAGACCCACATCAGGACCACAGCCCCGGGATTGTGCACCAGAAAGACAAGCCCCCAGAACATCTGGTTTGAAGGCCAGTGGGGCTTGCATGAGGGAGAGATGAAGGACTATAGTAAGCAGAGACTCTGCTCTTAAAGGGCACACTCAAAATCTCACACACTCCAAGTTCCAGTGCAGAGGCAGTAATTAGAAAGGAGCCTGGGTCAGACCCACTTGCTGATCTTCGAGAGCTTCCCGGAGAGACAACTGAGACTCCTTCTGGTGACAGAGACACTGGTAGCAGCCATTTGGGGTGCTCACTATACCATAAATTCACTAGTGATGGCAAGCACCATTTTGGTGTCCTTCTTCTAACTTATTAGCACCAGGGGCTTACTCATACACAGGCAAGTCGACACCAGTACTGGGAAACCCTGGGCCAAGCTGCCAGCCACGCAGGGACCCAGTCCCACACACCAGTGGGCTGGCACCAGCCCCAGGCTCCCTGTCCCCAAAGCCAGTTGCCCCAAGCCCCAGCCCCACCACCAGTGGGCCAGCAGCCAACCAGGCCAACCAGGCCAAGGGTCAGCCCCTCCACCAGCACTCTCATAGTAGCCCCACCACAACAGAAGGGTCCATGCAACCCACATGGATGCACCTTGAGAATATAGTTCTGGTGACAAGAGGAGAGAGTGCTGCTGAGCCCCATAAGACATCTTCTACATAAGACCACTTCTCCAAGATAAGAAAATTTACCTGCCCTACCTAACACATAGAAATAAACACAGAGGATTAGGCAAAATGGGGAGACAAAGAAATATGCTCTAAATGAAGGAACAAAACAGAACCTTACAGGAAGAATTAAACAAAGTGGAGATAAGCAATCTACCCAATAAAGAGTTCAAGGTAATGATCATAAAGACACTCAATGAACTCAGGAGAAAAGTGGATGAACACAGAGAGAACAAAGTATTAGAAAACACAAAGAAGAACCAAACAGAGTTGAAGAATACAATAACTGAAAAGTAATGTCTATGTCTTTATTCCTGCCCTGCCACTAGGTTCATCAGTACGATTTTTTTTTTTTAGATTCGATATATGTGCACTAGCATATGGTATTTGTTTTTCTCTTTCTGACTTACTTCACTCTGTATGACAGACTCTAGGTCCATCCACCTCACTACAAATAACTCAATTTCATTTCTTTTTATGGCTGAGTAATATTCCATTGTATATATGTACCACATCTTCTTTATCCATTCATCTGTCAATGGACATTTAGGTTGCTTCCACGTCCTGGCTATTGTAAATAGTGCTGCAATAAACATGGTGGTACATGTCTCTTTTTGAATTATGGTTTTCTCAGCATATATGCCCAGTAGTGGGATTGCTGGGTCATATGGTAGTTCTATTTTTAGTTTTTTAAGGAACCTCCATATTGTTCTCCCTAGTGGTTGTATCAATTTACATTCCTGCCAACAGTGCAGGAGGGTTCCCTTTTCACCACACCCTTTCCAGCATTTATTGCTTCTAGATATTTTGATAATGGCCATTCTGACCTGTGTGCAGTGTGGCAGGGCAGGAATAAAGATATAGACATAGAGAGTGGACTTTAGCACACGGGAGGGGGAGGAGGAAGCTGGGGCAAAGTGAAAGTAGTAGCAACATATATACACTACCAAATGTAAGATAGTTAGCTAGTGGGAAACAGCAGCATAACACAGAGAGATCAGCTCGGTGCTTTGCGATGGCTTGAGGGGTGGGATAGGGAGGGTGGGAGGGAGGCTCAAGAGGGAGGGGATATGGCGATATATGTATGCATATAACTGATTCACTTTGTTGTACAACAGAAACTAACACAGTATTGTGAAGCAATTATATCCAATAAAGATCTATAAAAAAATACACTGGGAAGAATCAAAAGTAGATTAGATGATAAAATAATCCATATATTCAATGAAATCCCTATCAAAATTCCAAAGGCATTTATCACAGAGCTAGGACAAATAATGCTAAAATTTGTATGGAAACACAAAGGCCCTGAATAACTAAAATAATATTGAGAAAGAAGAACAAAGGTAGCAGTATCATGTTCTCTGATTTCAAACTACAGTTTCAAATGTGCAAATCTACAGTAATCAAAACAGAATGGTACTAGAACAAATACAGGTATATAGATCAATAGAATAGAATAGACAGCCCAGAAAGAAACACATATGGTCAATTAATCTACAACAGTGGAGGCAAGAATATACAATGGGGAAAAGACAGCTTCTTCAATAAATGCTGTTGGGAAAACTGGACAGCTATGTGCAGTAGAATCCAACTGGACTACTTTCTCACACCATACAAAAAAAAAAAAAAAACTCAAAATTGATTAAAGACTTAAATGTCAGATCTTAAAATCATAAAACTCCTAAATGGAAACATAGGTAGTACACTTTTGACATCTGTCTTAGCAATGTTTTTTTCAAACTGTCTCCTCATGCAAGTTCAACAAAAGCAAAAATAAACAAATGGGACTACATCAGACTACAAACTTTCCTCAGGATTGCCTTGGCAATTCTGAATATTTTGTGGATCTGTATAAATTTTACAATTATTTGTTCTAGTTCTATGAAAAATGTCATGGGTATTTTGATAGATATTGCATTAAATCTGTAGATTGCTTTGGGTAGTATGGCCATTTTAACAATATTAGTTCTTCCTAATCCAAGAGCATGGGATATCTTTCCATTTCTTTGAATCATCTTCAGTTTCCTTTATCAATGTTTTATAGTTTTCAGCATATAGGTCTTTCACCTCCATGGTTAATTTTATTCTTAGGTATTATTTGATGTGATTTTAAATGGGATTTTTTGTTTTTTACTTTCTCTTTCTGATATTTCATTGTTAGTGTAAAGAAATGCAACAGATTTCTGTATGTTAATCTTGTATCCTGATACCTTGCTGAATTTATTTATTAGTTCTAATAGTTTTTATGTGGAGTCTTTAGGGTTCTCTATATAGAATATCAAGTCATCTTCAAATAATGACAATTTTACCTATTCCCTTCCAATCTGTTTACTTTTTATTTCTTTTCCTTGTCTAATTGCTGTGGCTAGGACTTCTAATACTATGTTGAATACAAGTGGTGAGAGTGGGCATTTTTGTCTTCTTCCTGAATTTAGCCAAAACGTTTTCAGCTTTTCACTGTTGAGTATTATGTTGACTGTGGGTTTGTCATAAATAGCTTTTATTATGTTGAAATATGTTCCCTCTATACCCACTTTGGCGAGAGCTTTTATCATGAACAGATGTTGATTTTTATCAAATGCTTTTTCTGTATCTATCAAGACGATCATATAGTTTTGTCTTTTCTTTTGTTAATGTGGTCTATCACACTGATTGATTTGCATATGTGAACCATCTTTATAACAAAGGAGACAAGAATACACAATGGAGAAAAAACAGTTTCTTCAGTAAGTTGCACTGGGAAAACTGAACAGCTACATGTAATTCAATGAAAATAGAACACTCTCTCACACCTTATACAAAAACAAATTCAAAATTGTTTAAAGACCTAAATATAAGACATGACACCTTAAAACTCCTAGAAGAGAGCATAGGCAAAACATTCTCAGACATAAATCATAACAATATTTTCTTAGATCAGTCTCCCAAGGCGATTGAAATAAAAGTGAAAATAAACAAATGGGACCAAATCAAACTTAAAAGCTTTTGCACAGCAAAAGAAACCATCAACAAAATGAAATGACGATTTGTGGAATGGGAGAAAATATTTGCAAATACGCAAACATCTCATACAACTCAATATCAAAAAAACAAACAACCCAATCAAAATATGAGCAGAAGACCTAAATAGACATTTCTTCAAAGAAAACATACAGGTGACCAACAGGCACATGGAAAAAAAAATGCTCAACATTGCTAATTATTAGAGAAATGCACATCAAAACCACAATGAGGTATCACCTCACACCAGTCAGAATGGCTATCATCAAAAAGTCTATGAATAATAAATTCTGGAGAGGGTGTGGAGAAAAAGGAACCCTCTGATACTGTTGGTGGGCATGTAAATTTGTGCAGCCACTATGGAAAACAATATGGAGGTTCCTTAAAAAACTAAAAGTAGAGCTACCATATGGTCCAGCAATTCCACTTCTGGGCACATATCCAGAAAAGATGAAACTCTAATTTGAAAAGATACATGCACCCCAGTGTTCATAGCATCACTATTTACAATAGCCAAGACATGGAAACAACCTAACTGCCCATCGACAGACAATTGATTTAAGAAGACATGATATATATATATATATATATATATATATATATATATATATATATATGTGTGTGTATATATATATACACATATATACATATACACACACACACACACATATATATATAATGGAATATTACTCAACCATAAAAAAGAATGAAATATTGCCATTTGCAGCAACATGGATGGACCTAGAGAATAAGTGAAGTAAGTCAGACAGGGAAAGACAAACATTATACGTTATCACTTATATGTGGAATCTAAAAAATAATACAAATGAATCTATATACAAAACAGAAACAGACTCACAGACATAGAGAAACTTATGGTTACCAGCGAGGAAAGGGAGTGGGGGGAGAAATAAATTAGGAGTATGGGATAAACAGATACAAACTACTATACACAAAATAATAAGCAACAAGGATTAACTGTACAACACAGGGAACTATATTCAATATCTCGTAATAACCTACAATGGAAAATAATCTGAAATATATATGTGTGTATATATATATCACTTTGCTGTACACCTGAAACTAACACAATATTGTAAATTAACTGTACTTCAATTTTTTTTAAAAAAAGAACATTTTCTGTTTCTCCCTTTGAATGCTACAAAATAAATGAAGACAGGAACTCTGTAAATAAACTGAACACTTCTATTTCACTTTAGTAATGGCAATAGGCAAGGTGCAGAAATCAGAACTTACTAGGAGAAAGTAAATATTATTTGGGCAGAAGTTCAGGCCCTAGTTGGCATGAATTCCAGTGGGAAGTGGTAATTTGATATGTTCAGATTCTGATCATCTGGAACTATAGGAAGCTTCTAAGTTTGATTTGTGTTGGAGCAATTTTGGTCAAAAAAGGAACATGTGCATGGTGATTTGGATATAGTCCAAAATGTGGCCTTTTTGGACCCCAAATCATGTAATTCTAGGAGAAAAATGTAAGCAATTTTCCCCTTTGCCCTAGAGTTGTTTCGTGGAAACCTGTCTGGATAATTCATAGAGTTAACCAATAAGTATCTACCTAGAATTTCTAATCTCACAGGCAATAAGCAATTTGATATTTTACATTAGAACCTTTACATTAAAAATGAGATTAGTGCTGTAAGTTCTGTAACCTTTAAGCACTGGGAGTGCTTCCGAAACAAAGGAAAACAGCTAAATAGTATACAGACAACATTTCACTCCCATGCAGTAGTGATATCAGCAGAGCCTACTTTAAGCCAGGCCTAGGAGGGCTTAGAGATGTGGATTTTGGCTAGTTTCAGAAGGGAGCTAAAGGCATCTGTAGAAAATAATAACATACAAGTTCAATGGACCTATATAGACTGGATTACAAGCCAATATATCTGGAAACATAAAGACAGTGAAGGGGGTCATATCGCTGTTGTTCAATGCTATTATGGTATTCAAACAACTGGACTGACTGTAAGTGAAGAAGAGAAGGAAGAATCTGGCTCTTCAGCTCTTCCAGACATTGTTGGGCTAACCACGTCTTAGAGGTTTGGCTGTGTTTAGAAATATTAGGTGGATATGAAAGAATTGCCCAGGTTTCAAAATCTTCACAGAAGCAAATTTAAAAACATAATTACCTTGCTTCCTGCAAAAAAAAAGGGGGGAAAAGTGCATTTGTCTATATTATCTTTTGAAATAACGGGTATGTTCTCATGCGGTTTTCTGCTTCCTACTCCTCAAAGGTGAATTGCTATGTTAAAGCCTTCAGTTGTGAGCAGTATACTTCAAACGTGATCTGATGAAACAAATAGTTTCTGTAGAAGGAGAAAGCTGGAATAGTGGTTTGAAGAACTTGAAAGATGACAACTTCTTTCAACTCATGGATCTGCCACTCACTAGGTCTGTACAGTATTTTTAGTTAAGACTCCAAGTCTCAGTTTCCTGATCTATAAAATAGGATAAATTCTACCTACCATACAGGATTGTAAAGATAAGATAATGCATGTATAGTACTTGACTTGTAGTAAGTGCTTAACAACCGTCTGCCATTATTTTTCAGTCTGGCTATTTGAGTCTAAGACCCCATGATAGATGGTAAATAGGTATTTTATTATCCAATATAGTCTATTTCTCTCAACCAGAAATATGTCTGACTGCTTCTGTATTCTTCATCTTAAAAATGAATTCCACGGTGATTCACAGCAATAAAAAGTGTAATTACTTACTACTACTGAATCCTTACTATCATCCAAGCACTTTGCATAATTTATCAGATTCTTATCTGATCCTCATGGCAAAAGCAGCTTTAGGTCTATTTTGCTAAGGCAGACACTAAAGCACAAAAAGCTTAAACAACATGCTTAAAGTTACACAACTTATAAATGGCAGCCCTGGAACTCAGCCCCACGCAGTCTGACTTAAGGGCCTATGCTCTCAGAAACTATTGCTTCCCTGATTACCTATGATGATGAGCACACACGAAGTTCCCAGAATGCTTTTGTTCCCAGTGAGAGAGACAATGTGTGCTTCCACCACTTGGTAACAACTGCCTTCAGACCTCTACTGCTACCACATGTACATGTACAAAGTCATTTTCAGCGATAAAGATCACACCTCATTTTTATATGAGATTCTTTAGGAACTATCAGGAAATGTTCTAGGATTCCACCTACTTTAATATTGCATTGAAAGTACATAAATCTATTAAAGGAAAACTGCCTTCTCACTCCAAGAATCTTGTCTGATATCTAATAAAGAATGTCTATCATTAGGCTGTTCCTCCATTTTTCATTGTGTCAGTGGATAAGTAGATTAGTGATGCAATTGAGGGGAGAGAGTTCTTCCTACCATTCTCCACCCAGCTAACTTCTTCATCCTTCAGATCCCTCCTGGAACGTCACTTTTTCAGAGAAGACTTCCATTCCCCCTCACAGACCCTTAAGCCACTCATTCATCCAGCTTGCCACTTTTGATACCATGAAATGGTAATGATGTCAGTTCCTAAATTTATACCTCCAACACAGACCAAGTAAAACAAGGTATTGACCTCTGGATGACCAACAGACACTTCCATCTTGACGTGTCCTAAACTGAACTCCTGGTCCTTGCCCCAAAAACCTACTCCACCCTCAGTCTTGCTCATCTCAATTAGTGGCTCCTCTGCCCTGCGGCTGGTAAGACCAAATGTCTGTCAGTCATTCGCCTCCTCTCTTTACCTCCTCTTCTCTTTAAAAAAGTCCCATCCAATCCATCAGGAAATTCTGTTGGCTCTACCTTCAAAATCCAGCCTGAATTTTACTTCTCAATACCACCAAGTCCACAATATTCCCCTGAATTTTTGGTCTCTTAGCTTCTATCTCTGATCCTCTAAAACTTTTATCACAACAGCCAGAGTGATGTCTCTACTCAGAACGCTCATGGCTTCCTGGCTCAGACCAAGTTGACGTTTCAAGGGCCTACAAGGCCCTACGTGGTCTGACACTCACTACCTCTGTGACGAGTCTCCTGAATTTCTCTATTCCCTCCAGCCACGCTGGCCTCCATGCAACTCCTGGAACTCACCACACGTGTTCCTGCTCCAGGGCTTTGTACTTACTCCTCTCTGCCCACAGCTCTTTCCCTCATTTCTTTCAAGTTTTCAGGCATATGTTGCCCTCTCGATAAGGCCCTCTGTGCTGCACCATTAAAAATCACAAATTCCTCCTCAGTGCTGCTTCTCTCCCTTCACGACTTTATATTTCTCCATCACATTTACCTTCCAATATACTACCAGATTAGCTTATTTTGTTTGTCTGTCCCTAAACAAACACACTAAAAGAATTCCATATGAACATGCTTCTTCAAAGGCTTTGCTTGCATCTGGGAGGTATCAAAAATTCTTCAGAGAATAAGAAAGAAGAATGTTACAGGATTAATTCAGTGTATTCCAAACAGAAAAACCAAGTTACAAGCCTGAATTGTCTGAAGGCTGAAAGAAGAGAGGTTAGACAATTTTTCACTCTTGAGAGTAAGCTGGGTTTGCACTTTTATTTTTTAAAAATTAGGTGTACTTTTGATTTTTTTTTTTTTTTTTTTACTTCTAGTACACAATTACCCCTCTCAAGACAGTTTTCTTTAAACTGTCATAGCATACATTATACTTGCTTTGGAGTTGGGAAAATGGATGCTCCTAGCTTTTTCGTTGGTGTTATATTGCCATCTAGTGGCCACAAAAATGACTCATGCACAACTAAAAGGTGAGTAACAGCAGCCAGAGGCAAAATCTCCACATAGCTTTTTTAAAAAAAATTTTTATTGAAGTATAGTTAATTTACAATGTTGTGTTAGTTTCACGTGTACAGCAAAATGAATCAGTTATACATATACATATATCCACTCTTTTTTTAGATTCTATTCCCATATAGGCCATTACAGAGAGTAAAGTTCCCTGTGCTATACAGTAGGTTCTTAGTTATCTATTTTATATATAGTAGTGTGTATATGTCAATCCCAATCTCCCAATTTATCCCTCCCCCACCTTATCCCCTGGTAACCATACGTTTGTTTTCTACATCTGTGACTCTACTTCTAAGTTCATTTGTACCCTTTTTTTTAGATTCCACATAGCTTTTTTTTTTTTTCTTTTTTTTTTAATTTTTTTTTTTAATAACATCTGCTTTATAACAAAGTGAATCTGTTATACATATACAATATGTTCCCATTTCTCTTCCCTCTTGCATCTCCCTCCCTCCTCCACATAGCTTTTTAAGGAACCTCCATACTGTTCTCCATAGTGGCTATACCAATTTACATTCCCACTAACACTGTAGGAGAGTTCCCTTTTCTTCACACTCTCTCCAGCATTTATTGTTTGTAGACTTTTTGATGATGGCCATTCTGACCAGTGTGAGGTAATACCCCATTGTAGTTTTGACTTGCATTTCTCTAATAATTAGTGATGTTGAGCATCTTTTCATGTGCTTTTTGGCCATCAGTATGTCTTCTTTGGAGAAATAGCTATTTGGATATTCCACCCATTTTTTAATTGGGTTGTATTTTTTTTTGATATTGAGCTGCATGAGCTGTTTGTATATTTTGGCAATTAATCCCTTGTCAGTCGCTTCATTTGCAAATATTTTCTCCTGTTCTGTGGGTTCTCTTTTCATTTTGTTTACAGTTTCCTTTGTTGTGCAAAAGCTTTTAAGTTTAATTAGGTCCCATTTGTTTATTTTTGTTTTAGAGCTACCATGTGATCCAGCAATCCCACTCCTGGGCATATATCTGGAGAAAAACATAATTCAAAAAGATACATGCACCCCAGTGTTCATTGCAGCACTATTTACAACAGCCAGGACATAAAAGCAACCTAAACCTCTGTCCATCAACAGAGGAATGGATAAAGAAGATGTGGTACGTATATACAACGGAATATTACTCAGCCATAAAAAAGTACAAAATAATGCCATTTGCAGTGACATGGATGGACCTAGAGATTGTCATACTGAGTGAAAGAAGTCAGAGAAAGACAAATATATGACATCACTTACATGATGTGGAATCTGAAAAAATGGTACAAACGAACTTATTTACAAAACAGAAATAGAGTCACAGATGTAGAAAACAAACCTATGGTTACCAAGGGGGAATGGAGGGGATAAATTGGGACCCCGGGGTTGACATATACATACTACTCTATATAAGATAGATAACTAATAAGAACCTACTGTGTGGCACAGGGAACTCTACTCAATACTCTGTACTGACCTATATGGGAAAGGAACCCAAAAAAGAGTGGATATATGTATGTGTATAACTGATTCATTTTGCTGTACAGAAGAAACTAATACAACATTGTAAATCAACTATACTCCAATAAAAATTAATTTTTAAAAACTCCATATAGCTGATCCAGCTTGTCAGGCTTTGCCTTGGACATCCCTTCCAGACAATCTGCTATGTTAGAGCCCCCTCCTGACTAATAGTTGCCCCTGACATATCCCAGCATGAAAAATGATTTTTATATTTGATACCTTCCCTGTACCAAATAGGCAACTTTTACATGTTTTATAAATCACTTCAATTGAACTCATGAAGGAAACACCCTATTTGGAGGATGTAATTCATTAATGTCTCTTATGGCTTCATGGCAATCAGGGGATGCTTCAGTCAGGGACTTGAAACACTTTTCCATCCACTTCAAAACAGAGAAACTGTTGAGACCAGTGTAGTAAAAGACAGGCAAACGGAAGCCTCTTTCCATTTAGATGTATGTGAACACAAACATTTCTGCATATTTTTTGACATCAGCTATAATCACAAAATACTCATGTTATATAAATTTATTTATTTTCTAATAAATTTATACTATTGCACTCAACTGACACTTAAGTCCCTGGAAATTACTAGCTTTTGTGAATAATAATAAAAAAAAGTCTTCACGATTACAGTATACTGTAGCATATCCCACAAGACCATAAAATTTATAGAGAGCTATTTTTCTGCCTAATAAGTCCAAGCTGCTAGTTTATTTGCCTTTCATCTCTCACCACACTTACTTTATATAATAAATATGAGCAATAATAATTTTTATAATAAATACTTTAATTGGCTTTATCTCTTTCTCAATAACTTCCACATTTCTAAAGATAACATATAAAGAAAAAAATGTGATGCAGAAATTAGAATACATTCACTTATTTGCTTCCATATGAACAAAAAGGGACTGGTGTACACTTGTAAGTTCATCTTGTCTGGTTAACATCTGGCGTGGATATATCTAGAGAATAAGGAGGTCTCCAGGGAACCTCTCCAGAGGGATGGAAACATATTTACAAAATGAAGCAGAGATGGTGGTACAGGCCTTGTAATCTAGCAATCCATTGCCACTGGAAAAGCAAGGACATCCCTTATTTTTATTCAAGGGAATTAAATGTTCCTCATGGGAAAGATCATTACAGTTATGGATACTGCATGCTGTCTCAGCCCACTCAGGCTGCTATAACAAAATACCATAAACTGGGTGCTATATATTTATTTCTTACAGTTCTGGAGGCTGGAAGTCAAAGATCAAGACACCAGCAGGTTCAGTGTCTGGACCCTCGCCCACTTTATGGTTCATAGATGGCTATTTTCTTACTATGTCCTCACATGGCAGAAGGGGCAAGGGAGCTCTCTGTGGTCTCTTTTATAAGGGCACCAATCCATTCATGAGGGCTCCATCCTCACAACCTCATCACTTCCCAAAGGCCCTACCTCCAAATACCACTACATTAGGCATTAGGATTTAACATATGAATTTGGAGGGGGACACAAACATTCAGTCTATAGCTCATGTGACCAATATATTTTTATAAGACAGGACAATGAGTAAGGTAAGGTGTTCATAGAAACTCCAAAAGCAGAGACTGAGTCTCCTCTACTTAAAGAAATAGCTCATTTGTAAATAATAAGTAATTAACTTATTTTATTTTGCCTTGTCTTGATAGTAAAAATTTTAAATAAAGCTTAGAAAAGTGTCTGATATACCATAAGCATTTAATAAATAATAGTTGACTCACTAATCGAAGTTGAATTATACACTTGAGCTGTTGGAAACAAAGTCACAACCAGCAGCTATTGTATATAATAGAACAGACTTATAGGTACAGTGTAAAGAACCGCGGATCATTTCAGCCCACACCTGGTACCACCAAACTACTGCTGCTCCTTCTACTACCTGTACTATACTACTACTATTACTAATTATTACCAATAATAACAATAGTGAAACTCTTAAGTACTTAATATATGCCAGGTATTATGCTAGGTACTTGACAAGTGTTAAATCATTTAATCCTCACAAGAACTCCATGAGGTAGTGAGCTAAGCTAAGTTGGTATTATTGAATCAGTTTCGCAGCCTCACAGAACTTACCCAAGGTCAAGCTTTACTAATAATTTCAAAGATGCAAGCAAGCAAGGGGCACAAGCAAAGCAGGGAGCAATCTGGATGTCCCAATGTCCAGGTCTTTCCTTTTCATAGTGGCACACACTCTGTGGCCCAGAGTAATGGGTGAGCTCTCTAAGGAGGTTTGTCGTTTACCTCACACACAGCAAGGAGCAGTTAAGCTATGAAACGTGCATTTTAATCCGGAGTTTTGTGCAGCTTGTATGACATTCTTCAGGGAGCCATGCCTCATAAATACAGATTGTAGGTCTTACAAGCAACCTTAAACCAGAGACATCCTGCTGAAAACATACCAGAGATAAGGATTCTTCCTTTTAGTGAGCATCACTAATCTGTTGGCCTGGAGGTCTAGATGCTTTGTTTATAAAGAGACTGGACTCGTGGCCTGCCTTCTCTTGTTTCCCCTGGGTATTAATCAGGAGTATCAGGAGTAGAAATGGATCATATGCCAGTTGCTCTAACTCTGTCTCAGCAGATAGCAAATTTGTATTTTATATATCAGGTTTAGAAAAGTAAGAGCAGCTAGTGAATAAAGATCCAGAACTGATATTGGAGTCCCCAAGACCTGTGATTTCTAACTACTGCACTACTGCCTCCAATAAATAATAGACTCCATGAACCTCAATTAATCAAATATTTCTTGAGAAACTATTATGCTAAATTTGGCAATAAAAAAATAGGGCATGGTCTCTGCCATCAAGCTTACACTGGGAATAAGAATATAAACAAAAATTTAATGATGTGTGATACATTCAATGAGAGAGTTACAAGGTTCTGAGAGCACAAAAATGTTGAGTAATTTAGGAAAAAGGTGGAGAGTAGGGCTGACTGGCATCACAGAATGGCATGGCTGTGGACACTAACACATGTTAGCACACATGGAGAACACATGTCCTCAGAAACACAAGTGTTTAAGAGAGAGAAAGAACAGCTAAATGCAAGTGTGCTGTCTGCCTTTCAGAGATCTCTTGGTACCAACTTACAAGGCCAGTTTGGACTGCAATTCTTTTAGAAGCCAAGGGGGCACCAGAGCAAAGCCCAAGGCAGTAAGAATCAAGTAACCATAACTGCATTGAAAGTGAACCTCGAAAGTTCTTAGAACACATTCATTTTACTTTTAAAAAGCATGCTCTCTCTTTTCTTTATCATTTATAGGACATTCTGTTAAGTGAAATAAGAAAAAGGTAAATACAGTGTAAAATATGGTGAAGATAATTACTTTGAAATTTTTTCCTATGAACTTACACCATGTGCAGGACGAGGGACTCCCTTAAACAAAGTAGGCATGACACTTACAGAAGCCAGGATGATGAATTATGAAGATATCTCCACTTTATAAACAGGTGCAAGGGACTCACTATTATTTCTTCAGACTGATATAACCTTATTTCTCACAGAAAAAATAGTGTTATTGTTCTTATTACAAAATTTATATATAATGAGATGTACTTGAAAAGATACACAAAGTTATTTAATTATTTCAGAAGTCTATGACCTAAGAGTGTGATCCAAGTTGTAGAAACAGTACGTAAAAGGAAAGACAGAGCACATACCTGAATATCATTAATGCAAAAAAAAAAAAAAAAAGTATATCCCACAGGAGAACAAGGGTAGACCAGAAGTCAATCTTCTAAGAGATCGGTTCAAAAATCTTAAGTGATCTTAAAATCTTAACCTTGGATGCCCCAGAAATATGCAGGTGTGAATTTGTCTGCATCAAATGCAGTTGACCATATGGTAAAAGCAGTTTCCATATGTCAGCCTAGTCATGAAGAACTGCCATTGCCCTTCTAAGATGCACAGAAGAATTTTTTATCCTCATGCACCTTAGTTCCTCAGAATAACTGAGCACTGTACTTAGAAAACCTCCCTTCTTCCCAACTTCATCCTAGCTAACTTAAAAACAGAAAAACATTAAATCAATTATTTTTTTTATTTTAAAGTAACCTGAATGTTCACAATATATAACTTTCAGATATCTACAATGAAGAATAATGCAGTTAACTCTTTTAACCTTGAATAATTTTCACCCTTTTAAATTGAAAAGTTGTTTAAGATTCTTTTTCTCATCTACAAGGCAGCAGGGGGTGAAATGAGGAACTACCTGAACTGTGAGAACTAAAGACAAATAAACTATAAGTAATCTACAGGGAGAATCTAGTGGTCAAGAAGAACAATGGGGATGATTTAGAAGAATTTGCTTTTCCAAAAGTTCAAAGTCAGCCCCCAAATCTTGGTATTTACTTTGGGGAACTCTTGAGGTAGTCCACACAAATTTCTGGAAAAAGGAATAATTTGAAACTACAAAGTACCCTTAATATCACCAGCAAAAGCTGTCAGCCAATGAAGGAAGAGCAGGAACCTACCTTCTGTTCCCAGATCCTTCACTGTCATTTTCTGCTGTTGAGGAAGGAATATAGGTAAGAAATCCACCATCCAAGACACTCCACTGGCATAAGGCAGTGCTCCCCTGCCTCTGTGGAGACACAGGAAACTTGCCTGTACTCCAGACTCTGTACCAAGTCAGACGCAGAGGGCATTTCCTATTGGGGAGGATCAGGAATTTCTAAAAAATCCTATCCCTGAGATTCAAGCACATAGGCCTCCCTAAGACTGAGGCTGGAGCAGGAAAACCAAGAAACATTTTCTCCCCATGACAAGTCTTACAGCAAATACCAAAGAACAGTCATCTACCATCAGTAGACGGCATGGAGATACACCCCTCCATGGCACAGTCATGCAAAAGCAGCTGAAATCTGAGAGTGGAACAAAGATGTTGAGAGAAAGGCTCATGCTCCAGGTCTCATCCTAAGCACAGGGCAGTAACCCACTAAGGAATGTAAAGACTTTGACTGATTCACTAAAGCACCAATAAAGCCCACATCCAGCTCCACTACACTCTAGACTGACTTGCCTTCTTCCCCCTACATCCAAGCTAATGGCTTTCTAGGAGAAAAGGCATAAAACATTTTTTCCTAAAGCCCTCTGTCACAGCACTTCCTTCACTCTGCATTTGGGATCTGCAGTGTGATTCCCACTGCTACAGCCCCAAAACAAATGGTCATCACAGTGCACAGAACTTGCAACAGACTGCCAGCGAGTCTGCCTGTTGTGGAATCTCCCCTCCTGCTCCCCTTTGTCAGCTTCTCTCACACCACCCTCTGTACAAGAATCCTCAATAGCTCCCCGAGTCCTACATTCTAATATTCACAGCACAGCTGAAGACAGGCTGATCTATGAACAGTGCTGTAGGCCTAGTAAGACAACTAGGAAGATGGGAAGTCATGCTCAAGGTCTCTAGAGTTTTAAGAAACAGGAAGGGATTATAAAATTGAAGTATTTAATAAGAGAAGTATATACATTAAGGTCCAGTCAGAAGGCAGAAACTACACTGGATGTTTGAATAGAGATAATTTAATATAAATAATAGTTAATTAGATATAAAGCTGTTAAATAGGTAACTAAAAGGATAAAAAGAGCAGAAAACTGAGGTTCCCGCCTGGAAAGAAGCACAGGGTCCCCAGGAGGAGGAAGAGGAGACTCGTTTGGGGGAACCCGAGAATGCACTGTCCTGCAGCCATTTCAGACACAGCTACAGAAGCGGGGGCATTCTTGAAAAGTTGACCAACCACGACCTGTGGAAACCTCCAGGATTCCACGAGAGGCCTGAAAGTGACTTTGGGGACAGGCCTCTTCCCCTGCCCGCAGCTTCCCATCCACGACCTCCGTGCAGTCGACCCCAGTCTGCAGCTTCCTAGAACACGGGTCCAGGGGACCCAGGCTGGGAGTGGACCTAAGCCTTAGGGGCCTCTGGGTGCAGGAAAGACCTAGTCAACTGTGGACAGGCTTTAGTTCAGCCTGGCAGGCAGGCACCTCTCTCTCCTGCAAGAGGGGCAGACTGGGACTTTCGCGTCTTTGGGTCACATTGGGGAGGGGTGCCGAGAAGCTTCCTCCACTCATGTCTCAGGGTTGCCAACTGTACCTGCTGTGTCCCGCTCACAGTGATCTGGCAGAACTTCATGGACTAAGGAGAGGAAAACTGGTCTTTATTTAAACTTTCTGATCCTTAGTGGAAATGAGGGCCCAGGGTGAAATGGGTGAAGAGTACTGGTGCTAGAATCCTTTAAACCTGGGTTCAAAGTCCTGCTCTGAGGAGGAGGAGTGAAGGTGGCAGAATAGGAGGACAAGGAATTCGTCACTCCTCATAAGTACATCAAGAATCATCTACAAATGGAACAGTTCTCTCAGAGCACCTGCTGAACATTAGCGGAAGAATTCAGACGCCTAAAAGGACAAGAAAAATCCCCTCACAACCACGTAGGATAAAAGAAAGAAAAAAAGAAAGGAGGAATCAAAAAAGAGACCAGCAAGTTTGGCGGGAAGCTGAAGGTGAGGGGAGGTCCCCGCACTCAGAAAAACCCCCTCATGGTGGGGAAATCAGCTGGGACAGAAAGGGACCTTCGGGAGATCAAAGGTGAATGCAGCAGATGGTCTGTGGAAGGCAGGACAAAGTAAAAACTGCATGCATGGTCTGCACCACAGCTCTGCGCACCCCAGCCTGAGGCATGAGTCTCCTGTTGCGGAGAGGGGGCTTGCTGCTGGAAAGTGGGGTTTGGAGCATGGACCCAGGCAGGAGACAGCTGTTGGCTGTGAAAAGACAACCTGAAGGGACAGGAGTAAGGTGCTCCACCATAGAAGCAAGGCATCATTGCTGAGTAGTGTGTGAGGGGCAGGGCAGCCATTACAACCCCTTTCCCCACACACCGGCTCCTTTGGCCTCTGCAGGCACTGGGAGAGGCAACCATCTGAGCAGGCTTGCCCATTCCTCAAGCCAAGGTCTCCACCTGCATAGGCCCTGGGGGTCCTGAGTGCTGCCCATCCCAAAGTCCCCTCAGGAATCAGCCCTGGGCACCCCAGCCTGAGATAGGACTCCAGCAATGCTGGTGGGGACTGAGTGCTAAAGTGTGGTGTTAAAAGAGTGGATTGTGGGAGAGGACCACTGTTGGCTGCCCAGATACAACAAAGGGGACGGGAGTAAGAGGCTCTGTGGCCAGGAACGCCCCTAGAGGAAGTGTGGTCTGCCTAGGAAATGAGGCACCATTGTTGAGTGGTGTGCAAGGGGTGGGGCCGCCACCACCCCCACATGCCAACCTCTGCCTCTGCGGACACTGGGAGGGACTTCCACCAGAGCGAGTGCACCCCAGTCTGTTGCAATTGCCTGCCGGTCCCTGTCACCATGGCAATTTGTGCACATCCCAATTGTGGCTGCTGTACCCCTCCCTGGCCTGAGGGAGTAAGTGTGCCCCAATCAGCTGCTGCTTTCACTCCCTCTCACCTGGGCAGGGAACAGATGTCTGAGGGTGGCACACATGCAGAGGTGGGGCCAAAACCAAAACTGAGTCCCAGGGGCAGTGTGACTAAGGAAGAGGAAATCTTTTGTGCACCTGCATAAGCTGCAGATTAAATCCCCATGACTGGCTTGGTAAATCCTGTGTCTGTGGAATATCTGAATAGACAATGAGTGTTCCCACAACTGAGACGGGTCTAGCCTTAGCAGCAGTGGACTCTCGGGGCAAGTACACACAGGAAGTGGGCCAGGTCAGAGTCTGAGCTGACCCCACAGTGCCCACAGCAGGTCCAGAGACCAATCTAGAGGTATTGGAGGGCCCCCAGGGGAGGTAGGGATTGGCTCTGGCTCATTGAGGGAGCAAGGACACTGACAGGGGAGGCCCCAGGAAAATATACTTATTACTATTATTCTTTTTTTTCTTTGTTTCATTTTGCTCAGTTGATGGTGGTGTTGTTTTTATTATTTCTTATCCTTTATTTTTATTTTTTATTTTTTTAAAATATATTTTTTATTTTCCTATATTTACTTTACTTTTTTGTCTTTTTGTGCTTTTTAATTTTTGTTCTTTGTTTTTAACTATATTTTATTTTCTATTTTTTTATTGTTTCTATATGTTTATTTTATGTTCTATTTGCTTTTTTTGTTTGCTTTCTGTTTTTATTTTATTTTTCGTTTTTTTGTTTTCATTACTTTACTCCTTATTGATTGTTCTCATTTTTAAAATTCTTTTGTTTGTTTGTTTGTTTATTCTCTTACTATTTTGTTTTTTTCTTTTTCTTTTCTGTCTGCCTCTTTTTTTCTGTTAGTTTGGTTTTGTTGTTATCATTGGGATTTGGTCTTGGATTTGGTGTTTCTGTTTGTGTGCATGTGTTGTGTTGTTGTTACTGTTTGTTTGTTTTAGTTTTTGCTATTTGTCTTGGGTTTTGTTTGTTTTCTTTTCTTTTTTTTTTTTTCTTTTCTTTCTTTTTTCTGTGGCAGCGTGGCATGCAGGCTCTTAGTTTCCCAGCAAGGGTTTGGGCCTGGGCCTCCAGGGTGGAAGTGCTGAATCCAGTATGCTGGACCACCAGAAAATTCCCAGGCCTAGGGAATATTAATCAGCATGAGCTCTCCCAGAGTTATCCATCTCAACACCAAACCCAGCTCCACTGAACTGACTGCAGGCTCCAGTGCTAGACACCTCATGCCCAAAAAGCAGCAAGACAGGAACACAGCCCCACCCATGAGCACAGGCTGCCTAAAGTCGTACTAAGATCACAGACACCCCAAAACACATCACCTGATGAGGCCCTACCCATCGGAGGCAAAGACTCAGCTCTATCCACCAGAGTGTAGGCACCAGTCCCTCCCACCAGGAAGCCTACACAAGCCCCTGGACCAACCTCACCCACCAGGGGGCAGACAACAGAAGCAAGAGCAACTATGACCCTGCAGCCTGTGGAAAAGAGACCATAAACACAGTAAGTTAGACAAAATGAGGCAACAGAGAAATATGTTGCAGATGAAGGAGCAAGGTAAAAACCCACAAGACGAAATAAAGAAGAAATAGACAACCTACCTGAAAAAGAGTTCAGAGTGATGATAGTAAAGATGATCCAAGATCTTAGAAACAGAGTGGAGGCACAGATCAAGAAGATACAAGAAATGTTTAACAAGGACCTAGAAGAACTAAAGAACAAACAATCAGTGATGATCAACACAAAACTGAAATAAAAATACACTAGAAGGAATCAACAGCAGAATAACTGAGGCAAAGGATAAGTGAGCTGGAAGATAGAATGGTGGAAATGACTGCTGTGGAGCAGAATAAAGAAAACAGAATGAAAAGAAATGATGAGGACAGCCTCAGAAACCTATAGGACAACATTAAATGCACCAACATTCAAATTATAGGGGTTCCAGAGGAAGAAGAGAAGGGAAAGGGCCTGAGAAAACATTTGAACAGATTATAGTCGAAAACGTCCCTAACATGGGAAAGGAAATAGTCATTCAAGTCCAGGAAGTGCAGAGAGTCCCATACGGGATAAATCCAAGGAAAAACATGCCAAGACACATATTAATCAAACTAACAGAAATTAAATACAAAGGAAAAATATTAAAAGCTGCAAAGGAAAATCAACAAATAACATACAAGGAAATCCCCATAAGGTTATCAGCTGATTTTTCAGCAGAAAACCTGCAGGCCAGAAGGGAGTAATAGGACATATTTAAAGTGATGAAAGGGAAAAACCTACAACCAATATTACTCTACCCAGCAAGGATGAAGAAATCAACAGCTTTACAGACAACCAAAAACTAAGGGAGTTAAGCACCACCAAACCAGCTTTACAACAAATGCTAAAAGAACTTCTCTAGGTGGGAAACACAAGAGGAGAAAAAGACCTACAAAAACAAACCCCAAACAATTAAGAAAATGGTAATAAGAACATACATATTGATAATTACCTTAAATGTAAATGGATTAAATGCTCCAACCAAAAGACATAGACTGGTTGAATGGATACAAAAACAAGACCCATATATATGCTGTCTACAGGAGACCCACTTCAGACCTAGGGACACATACAGACTGAAAGTGAGGGGATGGAAAAAGATACTCCATGCAAATTAAAATCAAAAGAAAGCTGGAGTAGCATTACCCATATCAGAGAAAATAGACTTTAAAATAAATACTGTTATAAGAGACAAGGAAAGACACTACATAATGATCAAGGAATCAATCCAAGAAGAAGATATAACAATTGTAAATATCTATGCACCCAACATAGGAGCAACTCAGTACACAAGGCAAATGCTAACACATATAAAAAGTGAAATCGACAGTAACACAATATAGTGGGGGACTTCAACATTCCACTTGCACCAATGGATAGATCATCCAGAGAGAAAATCAACAAGGAAACACAAGCCTTAAATGACACATTAGATCAGATAGAATTAATTGATACTTATAGGACATTCCATCCGAAAGCAGCAGAATACACTTTCTTCTCAAGTGCACACAGAACATTCTCCAGGATAGATCACATCTTGGGTCACAAATCAAGCCTCAGTAAATTTAAGAAAATTGAAATTTTATCAAGCTTCTTTTCTGAACACAATGCTATGAGATTAGAAATCAATTACAGGAAAAAAACCTGTAAAAAATACAAACACATGGAGGCTAAACAGTATGCTACTAAATAACCAAGATATCACTGAAGAAATCAAAAAATACCTAGAAACAAATGACAATGAAAACATGATGACCCAAAACCTATGGAATGCAGCAAAAGCCATTCTAAGAGGGAAGTTTATAGCAATAAAATCCTACCTCAAGAAACAAGAAAAATCTGAAATAAACAACCTAACCTTAAACCTAAAGCAACTAGAGAAAGAAGAGCAAAAGAAAAAAAAAACACCAAAGTTAGTAGAAGGAAAGAAATCATAAAGATCAGAGCAGAAATAAATTAAATAGAAACAGAGAAAACAACAGCAAAGATCAATAAAACTAAAAGGTGGTTCTTTAAGAAGATAAACAAAATTGATAAACCACTAGCCAGACTCATCAAGAAAAAAAGTGAGAGGACTCAACTCAATAAAATTAGAAATGAAAAGGAGAAGTTACAACTGACACTGCAGAAATACAAAGGATCATAAAAGACTACTACAAGCAACTACATGCCAATAAAATGGACAACCTGCAAGAAATGGACAAATTCTTAGAAAAGTATAACCTTCCAAGACTGAACCAGGAAGAAATAGAAAATATGAACAGACCAATCACAAGTAATTAAATTGAAACTGATTAAAAATCTTCCAACAAAAAAAAGTCCAGGACCAGATGGCTTCACAGGTGAATTCTATCAAACATTTAGAGGAGAGCTAACACGTATCCTTCTCAAACTCTTCCAAAAAATTACAGAGGAAGGAACACTCCCAAACTCATTCTACAAGGCCACCATCAGCCTGATATCAAAACCAGACAAAGATATTACACAAAAAAGAAAATTACAGACCAATATCACTGATGAACACAGATGCAAAAATCCTCAACAAAATACTAGCCAACCGAATCCAGCAATACACTAAAGGATCATACACCATGATCAAATGGGATTTGTCTCAGGGATGCAAGGAATTTTCAGTATCCACAAATGAGTCAGTGTGATACACCAGATTAACAAATTGAATAATAAAAACCATATGATCATCTCAATAGATACCAAAAGAAAAGGTTTTGATAAAGTTCAGTATCCATTTATGGTAAAAACTCTCCAGAAAGTGGACATAGAGTGAATGAACATACCCCAACATAATAAAGGCCAAGTATGACAAACCCACAGCTAACATCATACTCAACGGTGAAAAGCTGAAAGCATTCCCTCTAAGATCAGGAACAACACAAGGGTGTCCACTCTCACCACTATTATTCAACATAATTTTGGAAGTTTTAGCCACAACAATCAGAGAAGGAAAAGAAATAAAAGGAATCCAAATTGGAAAAGAAGTAAAACTGTCACTGTTTGGAGATGACATGATATTACACATAAAAAATCCTAAAGATGTTGCCAGAAAACTACTAGAGCTAATCAGTGAACTTAGTAAAGTCGCGGGATACAAAATTAATACACCAAAACCTCTCGCACTCCTATACACTAACAACGAAAGATCAGAAAGAGAAATAAGGAAAAAATCTCATTTACCACTGCAACAAAAAGCATAAAATACCTAGGAATAAACCTACCTAAGGAGGCAAAGACCCATACTCAGAAAACTATAAGATACTAATGAAAGAAATCAAAGACAACATGAACAGGTGGAGAGATATTCCATGGTCTTGGATTGGAAGAATCAATATTGTGAAAATGACTATAGTGCCCAAAGTGATCTACAGATTCAATGCAATTCATATCAATTAATTATCAATGACATTTTTCACAGAACTAGAACAAAAAAATTTCCAATTTGTATGGAAACACAAAAATCCCGAATAGCCAAAGCAATCTTGAGAAAAAAACGGAGCTGGAAGAATCAGGCTCCCTGACTTCAGACTATACTACAAAGCTACAGTAATCAAGAGAGTACAGTACTGGCACAAAAACAGAAATATAGATCAATGGAACAGGATAGAAGTCCCAGAGATAAACCCACATACCTATGGTCAATTAATCTACAACAAAGAAGGCAAAAATATGCAATGGAGCCTCTTCAGTAAGTGGTGCTGGGAAAACTGGACAGCTACATGTAAAAGTATGAAATTAGAACACTCCCCAACACCATACACAAAAATAAATTCAAAATGGGTTAAAGACCTAAATGTAAGGCTAGACACTCTTAGAGGAAAACATAGGCAGAACACTCTTTGTCATAAATCACAGCAAGATCTTTTTTGACTCACCTCCTAGAGTCATGGAAATAAAAACAAAAATAAACAAATTGGACCTAATGAAACTTAAAAGCTTTTACACAACAAAGGAAACCATAAACAAGATGAAAAGTCAACCCTTGGAATGGGAGAAAATATTTGCAAATGAAGAAACTGACAAAGGATTAATCTCCAAAATATACAAACAGCTTGTGCAACTCAATATCAAAAAAACAAAAAACCCAATCAAAAAATGGGTGGAAGACCTAAATAGATATTTCTCCAAAGAACACATACAGATGGCCAACAAACACATAAAAAGATTCTCAACATCACTAATTATTAGAGAAATGCAAATCAAAACTACAATGAGGTATCACCTCACGCCAGTCAGAATGGCCATCATCGAAAAATCTACAAACAATAAATGCTGGAGAGGGTGCGGAGAAAAGGGAACCCTCTCGCACTGTTGGTAGGAATGTAAATTGATACCGCCACTATGGAGAACAGTATGGAGGTTCCTTAAAAAACTAAAAATAGAACTACCATACGACTCAACAATCCCACTGCTAGGCATATACTCTGAGAAAACCATAATTCAAAACCAGTCATGTACCACAATGTTCATTGCAGCACTATTTACAGTAGCCAGGACATGGAAGCAACCTAAATGTCCATCAGCAGAGGAATGGATAAAAGTTGTGGTACCTATATATAATGGAATATTACTCAGCCATAAAAAAGTGAAATTGGGGCATTTGCAGAGATGTGGTTGGACCTAGAGACTGTCATACAGAGTGAAGTAAATGAGAAAGAGAAAATCAAATTCGTATATTAATGCATGTATGTGGAATCTAGAAAAACTGTATACATGATATTTTTTTACACATCTTTATTGGAGTATAATTGCTTCACAATGCTGTGTTAGTTTCTGTTGTAGAACAAAGTGAATCACCCATATGCATACATATATCCCCATATAGATTATCTTACTTGCAAAGGAGAAATAGAGACACAGACGTGGAGGACAAATGTATGAATACCAAGGGGGAAAGGGGGGGATGGGATGAATTGGGAGATTAGGATTGACATATATATACTATTGATACTATGTATAAAATAGGTAACTAATAAGAACCTACTGTATAGCACAGGGAACTCTACTCAGTGCTCTGTGGTGACCTAAGTGGGAAGGAAATCCAAAAAGAAGGGACATATGTACATGTACAGCTGATTCACTTTGCTGTACAGTAGAAACTAACACAACATTGTAGCAACTATACTCCAGTAAAAAAAATTTTTTTAAAGGATAAAAAGAAGCATCATAGGTGTAGTCACTGCAGGAAGCAGAACTGAGGGAATAAGTGGAAATTATTAAAACTTAGAAACCTGGGAGGTTTGGGAGCCCTGTAGTTGATGTTTACAATTTCCTTCTTCCATTTCTAATTCCAAGATTTTACACCCTCAACTAGGACCTCAGTTGGTCAGGTTCTTAACCAATGGGATGACCAAATCTTCATGCCAGAAGAATCTGAATCCTCAGTCTCTGGCTTTTGTTGCTGTCATTTTCCACTAACTTTTACGAATGGATATGGAAATGCTAAGAGGCTCCCCAGAGGATCCTCTGAGTTCCAAAGAGCATCCTCACTGTCCATGTTGTGTAACATCAACCAATTTCCCCTGCCTTTCCAGGTAAAATCCAGAATATCTCTCTTTTTGTGTTCTTTTTTTTTGATGATGATGAACATTATGATGAACATAATGATGCTAAAACCTACATATCTTAGACCAAATAGGAAATATAACACTAATTATTAGTACAGTAAATCAAAAAAAAGAGTAGAAAAAGTAGAAATGGAATTTGTCTCAGTAAATGAACACACATTATATCATTTATGGATACTGTTTACTAGTTGTGCTTAATTATTACACAGCTTAGTTATAATATATCATAAACATATTTTTGTTACGAGTTGTATTTGACTAGAATATAAAACCGAACAAGTATGTTCACACCTCATAGTCTGGGTTTATCCAATAAAACTATTCTCTTATAATGCTAGCAAAAAGCAGAGAAGCATGTTGTCAACAGTAATGTAGGTTACAAATTCCAGGCTACACTTGAAATTCTAGTTTGTTTCACCCATGGCCATTTGATAGTCATGCCAAATTCCCCTTTTCTGAACACCTGTGTGGGCAATTCCCACCTGAGAAAAGTGGGATCTGTTGCTCAATTTCTTTTCCAATTTGTAATTTTTTTGGCAAGTCAAGACAGAGTTTTTCTTCAATTAAAACATTTAGAAATAGATTTTATGATAAAGTTGGTAACAATCTGCTAACAGAATCCAAACTCAATAAAAGGATAATGAGATGTTCTAATACCATTTCAATAGCAGATACCTATTCTCTATTCTCAGATCTGCTCTTTTGATAACTTTAAAATTTTCCAAAAGCAGTTTTAAAGAGATTGTTTTATTTCTTCATAAGATTATAAGAGAGCACATACATAAAAAACAAATTTATAGTAATTTCTTAAATTGTTCCAAATGTTTTAGCTTGCTTTCTTTGAAATCTTACAGCTATACAAAGATTTGTATTTGGCCTCATAGTATCTGCATGTCAAACTACCTCTGGATACGTAATTCAGTAAAAAGTTAAAGCAGCAGAAATTGTTTTCATGCCAAATGCTATCATAACAAGAAAAGAGTTGTCTCCAAAGCAAACTCCTATTCTAAGCAGCAGTGTCAGGCCTATCTGAACTGCTCTTTGACTTGAGAACAGCTGATATATAGCTAACAAGTAGAAAGGGTCTTAATGTGACCCACAAGAGATAAATTTTATACCCCTAACAGGTTGTCTCCATTTTAGACTTACAGTGAAATCTATCTTTTGTATTTTCCTTGTTTGCCACTGCAAGTTTCAAAACAAGATAGCACTAAGTTTCAGGGTTTTATATCAATAGCAATCACTGTGTTAAAACTATGCATAGCAATGTAGAAAGGCAGCCAGAGTTTAGAGAATTGAACACTGGTCTTAGAATGAAATTAGTTTGGGTTTGAGGTTTTACTCTCTCACTTGCTGGCTGTGTGAACTTGAGCAAGTATCTTTATCCCAGTGGTATCCACATGAAACATATACTGGACATATACAAAGGGAAATTTTTTTAAATTCTTGAGAATAGCCTTTAATTTTAGAGTTTACAATGTGATAGTTTAATTTTAAATATCCCTGTAAAACATTTTTTTCTGTAATTCATTATTTATGAGTTAAAAAATCCATCTCACAGGAGGGGAAAGGAGGAAAGAGTGACTATATATCTATTACCTGTCTTCCATCAATCAGAAGGATATTTAAATTAATACTTGTTTTTTTAAGCAAAGACTCCCTGTAAGTCCCTCACATCCTACTTTGGCACACTATTATCTGCTAATCAAATTGCCACACAGCCAGCTTAGACACTCAACAACAGGAGTTTTGGTGGAGGTGTCCCATGAGAACAGAAGCTCCCCAAGGGCAGGATTCAGGTCTGTTAGGTTCAGTGTTTTTATCCTCAATGCCTGGCTCAGTTCCTGGGACATACAATAAATATTTGTGTGACTGAAGCCTCAATCACTAAAGGTAAGGACATCCTTTTATAGTCAAAGGATTGAATGAGGTACATTAAGTAATTATTTGGTGAATGAAAAGGTTCAAAAATGGAGCCTGAAGGGGGCACTCTATGTAAGGTCTAGTTGGTAGAATTACTCAGTGCCAAATCTATCATGCCTCCCCAGGCTGCCTATTATTAATACATAACACAGACATCATAAGGCAGAAATCATTTCAAAGTGAAACACTGAGCATATTATAATATGTATATATTCAAGAGATAGTGTCAACACAATTCTGGGTATAAACTATATAAAAAAGACAACATAAGTGAACTAACCTTTCATTGCTGTTCATAAATTGAAACCAATCTTTCCTATGAAAAGGAGAAAAAGTGGTTGGACAAATTAATATTTAGTGAGTATGTGTTGAACTTATTTGAATTCTACACATTTGGACAATGCCTATTTGACTTGAGGGGGAAGGGGGATACACAGGCAAACACACACACACACACACACACACACACACATATCCTATGAATCAGAAAGAAAGTTTAGTTCATACCTCAGAATTTCTTACTTAGTCCCCTGGGATGAACCATCGGTATAACATTATGCGTGATGCTTTCAAGTCATAACTCATTCCACTGGCTTAGTGTAGCCCAGAAGCCTATAGAAATGGGACTTAGAAAGCTGGAGTCTCTGATGACCGTACCTTGGCCCATCAGCTCTTGGATGAAATGCTAGAGAGGCTTAGCCACCTCTGCTTTTGCTGGATGGAAGCACGGCTAAGTGCAGCTAAGAGTTTGCCTGAAGATCTACGAAGCATAGGACATGTGAGTCATCACTGTACCTGCTGCCACATGCCAACTGATCCAATTCCAAGATCTCCCAACTACTCCCTTTCAGTGCCTCTGCTTCATGCCCTGGTGGACTGACTTCTCCATATTCCTCCCACATTCTAGATGCTCTGACTGCCACTGTTTTTACTGCAAGATGCTTTTGCAATTTCTGCACTATTTGGGATATTCCTGGTAGGATACACTGTAGTAAATGATTAGCAGCATTTTGGATTACATACGTAGCTTTATGTATTTGTGTTATAAGTATGTGAGATCCATTTCTGGCTCTGGTGACTCTGGATAGGTCACTTACCTGGAGTTAGTCAAACTGCAAAGTTCAAGGGCATAGTCCTGCAGGCTGCCAAGTCTGCTCAAAACCTCTGACACCATCTGCAAAGTTAGAGGGGAAAGTCCACATAAGACCACCCTTACTTTTGACACCAACTGCAAGTTTGGGGGATTCCCAAAACCAGCCTCGAGTATGACAGTCATGAGAAGGACTCACAGAACCAAAAGCTGTTATATTCATGGTTATGGTTTATTAAAAGGCAAGGGTGCATATTAAAATCAGAAAGTGAACTGATGCAAAGGGCAGAGTCTGGAAGGATTCCAAATGTGAAGTTTCTATTGTCCTCAGGACATTGCTACCCTCTCAGCATCCATGTGTGATCATGTACATGGAGTATTGCCAATCAGGAGGCTCCAGCAAGTCTCCAGTTTAAGAGTTTTTATTGAGGCTCCATTACTTAGACAGTATTGATTGATTACCCTCATGGTTGAACTCAGCATCCAGGTCAAATAATACTTTGCCCCCACCCTAAATCACATGGTTGGTCTCTTTGGTATGGCCAGCTCCCACCTTAAGACTGTCAGGTGTGTTCAGCCCCCACCATAAATGAATGCATTCTACCAGGTGTGATATAGATTACCTCCCAGAAGTCAAGGGCAAAAGTCAGCACTCTCTTTGGGCAAGTCCAAAATCTTTACTACACATTACTTAACATCTCTGAGACTCAGTTTTCTCATCTATAAAATGAGAATAATCATGTCAACCTTATGATTTGTAGGCCTTAATTCATAAAAGGTGAAACAATTTTCTAGATTTAAAAAATCCCACTTTAGAGAATCCTTTGAGATTTCTGCTAAACTAGAGTAGTTTCTGTGTCTGGCTCAAATATTGTAAATAGCTCCTGCCTCCAAACCCCACATTCCAAAGAGTTCTTTGATAATTCTCATTGCACAATATCCTCAAGAGCAGACACTCTCTATTGTCAGGAGAACTAACCCACCACAGTGGAGAGTCCACTGGGTCAAGCCCTGGTAGAAGAGCTGGTTCCAGCCCTCATCAGCTCTCTGAACTAGGGCAAGCCATTTAACTTCTCTAAGCCTCAAGTTTCTCATCTAAACATGGAGATATCACACCTGCCAGGTCTACCTCACAGGGTTGTAAAATAAAATGGATTTCATATATATGTGAAAATGCTTGCTAAGCAAAGTTTATCAAAGGTAATGGTGAAGTCAAGCCCTCAGGTGTTGGAACTTCTATCCCCAGGAGACTGGAGCCCTGGAAAGTGCTGAAGAAAGTGAACGATGTGCCACAGGAAGTGTCCTTTAGGTCACATCCAAATCAACGGAACAGTTTGTACGCGGATCACTGAATTTCCTCCTCCAACTCCCCTCAGTACTTTTATGTGTTCTCCATTTCTTGATTAAGTAGCCTTTGGGATATTTTACTCCTATACTCTCTCTCCTTAGCACTTATTCAATCATAAATACTTAATTGGAAGATAAGAGCTTCAAAAATTTTTTTAGAATATACAGGACTTTGACAGATAAGGGTGATATACTGTCCCATGTAAGTTTTTGTCCTTTCAGAAACTCTGAGACCTCTTTGTTTATGAAACCTGATGCTGGGCTGGGTCACCCTTCCTCACTCCCTGGAGTTCTGGGCAGAGAACCAGCCAGCGGGCAGAGCCCTAAGCCCTCTTTTTTTCCTGCCCCAGTGAGCTGGCTGGATAACTAGGAGGGAAGGATTTCCCTTAAGTCTTAAAAGGCAGTTCCTGCTTCTTTTCCACCAGGCCCAGTTCAGCACCTCATACCTCCACAGAGCCAAGTAGACATAAGAGGACAGGGAGGGTGCACTCAAACCAAACACTCCGTAAGCCACCAGAGCTGCAAAATTTCCACAACCCCATCACTCTACCTTCTGTTCTCCGGGACCTATAATGTCTTCTCTCTTCCTTCCAAAGTTCCCCTCCCCCATTCCTGCCCCAGACCCCCTCCCCACTTCCTTTGAACTTAGGGAGAATGAAGAGAGAAGGAAGAAAGAAGGTGACTAGTTATCATGCACTGCCTTTTCCATCAGCAGGACTGGCGTCCTTTCATGATCACTGCTAGTACTTCTCTTGCAAAGCTCAGTGAGTGGGGTCAGATGTAGCCCAGACCTGGTACCTGGGAGGTCTGTCCATTCACAGAGGGAGGAGGGAGAGAGGCGGGAAGGAAAGAGGGAGCCACAGCGCTCCAGCCTTGACACTCATTACCCCCCAAGGAGAGCTGCTTAATGGCACCTGACTCGGCTCTAGACGCTGTAGGCCAGCCCAGCAATGCAATTTCTTCCCATTTTGATGAATGATTGATAAGCTCTGAATGGTTCGGTGCTGAAGAGCACCGAATTTTCCTCACCTGTGCTCTGCTGCTGCTGAGGGCAGATGAGATTTCAGAAGCCAAAAAGCAACATGCATTGTTCCTGAAAGGAACAATTGTTCCTGTTTCCTGCGAAGGCCAGTGCGACTTTACCACAATCCGTCCCAAAGACCAAACAGAAGGAGACTGCGTGTCTTCATCTGACGTGGCGCAGAGCCAACCTGTCAGAAACTTTGTCTGCTCATGTAAGAGGTAGAAGAAATAGGAATTTCAAATGCAGTTTGGGGCTGTAATTTAAAGAGGCAGGCACGGCCATCATTTCTAGACAAACTATTGCTGTGTTCAGTGTTGCAATGTCAGGGTCTGGCAGAGCTCGGAGGGCACACTCTTGCTGGCCCAGGGAGATAGGCTTGAGGGAAACAAACAGGGATGGTGCCTCACTAGGGCCAACGGCTGAGCGACTCTCTACCACGCTGGGACCAGGGCGAGGCGAGAGGCACTGGAGACAGAAGATATACCGAGAGGGCCATCTGACAGGAGCTGTGGGCTTTGACAGAGCAGCACAGCCAGCCCACAGTGTCAGGGCAGGGAGGTAGCCCAGGGAGTTAACGCATTCCTCCTGACCACCCATCTTTTGCTGAGGCCTTCCCCTGGCGGCACCCAGTCACAAGTCTGAAGACCAAGGAGCTGGTGGATGCAGCCCAGAACAGAGCATGAAAAATTGCAAGTGGGTCTGGAAGGAGAAACAAAACTAGTCAATACGCGTTCTATACTATGTGGGAATACACCATGTGCTGTGGGTGGAATTTTGTCCCCAGAAAAGATCCATTCAAGTTCTAATTCCTGGTACCCATAAATGTGACCTTATTTGGAAATAGGGTCTTTGCAGATTGAGGTCATACTGGATAGGGTGGCCCTAATCCAATGACTGGTGTTCTTAGAAGGAAAAATTGGAACCAGACCGGGGATTATGCTATGCAGCTACAGAGCAGACTGGAGAGATGCACCTACAAACCAAAACGTGCCAAGGACGGCCAGCCACCAACAGAAGGTGGAAGAGGCAAGACAAGGTCCTCCCCTAGAGGCTTTGAAGAGACCAAGGCCCTGCTTCTCCCTTGATTTTGGACTTCCAGTCCCCAGAACTGTGAAACAATAAATTTATTTAAGCCACCCAAATTTGAGGTAATTTATCACAGCAGCCACAGAAAACTAATAGACCTCGTATACAATAGATGATATATAGATCCTGTATTAGCATCAAATGTTCCTGTGTTTCAGACAAAATATGACACATGAAAGATTATCCCAGCAGCAATGCTCCTGCAAAGGAAGACGAGTTGTGGTTTTAAAAGAAAAGGGCAGTGGGCTCACTAGTGTTCATGAATTCTGTAGTGCTGACCATTCTAGATGACCAGTTCCTGGGCAATGCAAATTTTCCTATAACTAACCTATATATGACATTTGTGGGATTATGCTAGAAGCGTTTCTAAATACTCTAAAGCAGTGGCCCTCAGCCAAGGGCTATTATCACCCCCCTCCCAACCACACACACACACACACACACACACACACACACACCCCTTGAGCCATTTAGCAATGTCTGGGGACATTTTTGGTGGTCACAATTAGAGGCGTTGCTCATATCTAGTGCACAGAGGCGGTTAAGCACCCCACAGCTGCCAGGTCAGCCCCCATCACAGAGAACTATGTGTTGCAAAGCGTCAACAGTGTTGAGGTTGAGAAGCCCTGAGCCACAGGAATATTGCAGGAATGTGAGGTGGGAAAATAATTTGTCAGTGCATTAACAGTGAACAAATCCGTTTTAACCCTATGAAGTTTATCAGAAGCCATAATCTCAGAGATGCCAGATGACGCTTCTCACCAGGAGCTACAAATGCAGGCTCCCCAGTCCCCCTCTCACTTGTTCACTGACAGCGTTTCTAACCGTGCTTTGGTTTCCCCATCTGTGAAATAGGGATCAAAAATAGTACTGAGTGTTGTTAGGGAGAGTAAAGGAGCAAAGGCAGGAAATGTGTTTGACCTGTTCCCTGTTGCACGGTAACTTCCCCGATAATGCCAACTACAACTATTATTATCATCATCATTATTATCAACATGAGTATTATTACAACTGCTACTACCTGAGTCTTGGGGACCATGCACCCCACCAATATTTTGGTCCAGAATAACCCTCTCATCTCACCTCTGTGTTTTCTCTGTTTTGACATTACCTGACTCCATGCGATCTCTGGAAAAATGAATTGCTGATCTTAGACAAAAATTCTAAAACTAACCCAAAATCCTCTCTCACCAAAACATATTAACCTGCAGCTAAATGCTAATGGAAGTCTTGCTTTCCTTGAACGATCGTCACTAAGACAGCCTCAGGCTTCCTTTGCCATTTCCTTATTTCATACCTAAAATGAAAAACATCCCTAGACTCTTTTTCCTTAATTTGGCCAGAACAATCTTGGATTTTTCACTGCTCAGTAATGTGTCTAAGAAACATTTCTATTGTTTTTATGCAAATTAACCTGGTTACATGGTTTGGTAACCTTATTTAAGTTTGTTTTAACTTATCATAGGTCTTTTAAAAAGGTGGAAGGCTGCTTTCCCTAAATCATGAACTTGTCCAGGAAAAAGATGTGGCTCAGTCTCTATAAGCAGAGGTTTTGTATACTTTATCTCAAGTAATCCTCATAAAAACCAGGCAAAGGAGGTATTCTTATTTGGTTTTGGATTATGAAACTAAGTCCCTGAGAGATTAAATAACTTGCCAAACATCACACAGTTTCTAAGTGGCTGAGCCTGGACTGGAACCCAGAGCTGTCCTTCCCCAGAGCCAGTGCCCTTGCCCGGACTCCCAGTGCTCTGGACCTTCACAGGGGTGGACACCTGAGGAGGTGACTGCAGTGAGTGTCCCCACTGGGCGGCAGAGGCCCTGCGGGAGGTTCTACCTAATTCATCTGCAACAAAAACCTGATGAAGAGCAGTCACTTCTCTTACCAAATCTCTCTCCAACAGCTTTAAAAACACCTGTGAACCATCCCAGGTCTCATCCTGGCACCAAGTCCACCACTCTGCTGCCCCTTATTTCACATGTGATTTGCATCATCCACCCACCCTGCCATCCAGGCCCTGATGGTCTTTGAGCTCAGAGGGCAGGAATGCCTGGGGTTATCTCAAAGGGGATTCCAAAGAAACCCAACATTTATTAGGGCAAGAGGACAGGGATGTTTGTCCTTTGCCCTCATTCTCTCATACAACCTGAGTTCGTTCTCTCCCATCTTAATTTATTCTAGACCTTGGGCACCCAGCGGGGCTGGTTTTCCTGACAGACTGTGATGCTCTCTCTCTCACATCCTGTAATTCACCGTTCAAAGGGTGCAGAATAAACCAGAAGCAGACTTAACACGTAGCATTTGTTGAGCACTTACCCAAGCCCTGTGCCAAGAACTTTTCACCGACCGTCAGCAGTATGGAAGTGTATTGAGGAAAACGAAAAGAATGAGTGTGAGGCACCTCCTCTGACGTTTGACTTCCAGCAAACACGAGGCACCGAATGCCGCAGAATAGCAGTGGGGGCTGCTGTTGTTTAGGGTTATGTCGCATCCTGCGAGATTAGTCACTGGCTGACCCTCATCCCCTAGCCCCCTTCTTGCCTCCAAAATGATGGTCTTTAAAGGAAAGGGAAAAAAAGAGTTGCAAGACCATGACAAAGTCTGACGTTCAAAAAACATCACAAGTTCACATAAATGGCAATATTTTAAAACTAAAAATTTGCATGATCTGTCTGAACTCTACTAAGAGCATTTATACCGTGAAGCATATTTGTGGCTGCAGATTACCAAAAGCAGCTGGAGCCAGAGTGTCTTTTTTATCACTTGGCTGCTGTTACATACTTGTTTTTGTCTTTTAGCAAAACAGCCTACTGCAAGAAAAAATTAATAATATCCCTTTTAAAATTCAGAAATACTTTTTTCCCGAACAGTTATGCACAATTTCCACTCACAGCATCTTAACTGTTTAGCTCTTACTTGGCACACATGCGTATATGGAAATATACGTCATCAGGATCTCACATGTATCAATATAATAGCACAGTAGCTATAATCTCATTAATCTCATAATCTCATTTGTTCTTCAACACTATTCTGACAAGTAACAGGAAAACTATTTTTAAATGCCCTCTAAGCTATGGTGAGAAGTTTAAAGACAGCTCATTTCAGCTCTCTCTAAGAACTGGGCATTCTTAACGCAAGATTCTAAAAAATGAAAAAGAAACAGGTCTATTTAATAATAGACAGTAGACAAAGAGAGAAATGGCACCATCTGCCTACCTGTCCTCTTCTCTCACATCTCTGGTTCCAGGACAGGATCCTCTCAGGGCTCTGTGCTAACAGCTCCTGGGCATAGCTGACACAGTGATGGAGATGGAGATGGAGAGAGAGATACTTCCTGTGTCAGGAGCACGGAGCTGGACCCAGAGCACCATCTCCCAGTTTGACACCAGCTGCAGCACGGAGTCTGTCACCTCCCCGCCTTGCCCTTTCCCTTCATTATAGCACCAGTTTTCACCGATTCCTCTCTCCCTAAAGCTGCTACACCAGACTCCGGGCTTCTTTACATTCCTGAGATCCCCTCTGTGAGGGGTGTGTGGTGGAGGGAGTGTGTCTAAGGACTTGACTACTTGTCTTGCTCAGGAAGTCAATGTTACCGACACTTAGGAGCCATAGCTTTTTTATGGTCAGATTTTATTGGCCCTTACAAAGCTATGTCTGAGCCGTGGTACATTTTAACCAAAACATAATACCACAACCTAAAGATTTTAGTGTGTCTTCCATGTTTACCTACCCTTACATTCTATAGAGAATTTCCTATTTGTAGGCTTATGGGATTATCAGGAAAAGAACTTTAATAAATATCTTAATAACAACTATACTGTCTTCTAGTTAATATGAGGATACTGAGCTTCTGGAAGGTGCCAAGCCCCCCCCCGCCCCCACACCTATCATTCAGTGAGGTCTCCTGAGCAGAGCCCAGGGCTCTCTCTCCCCACCATGATGCCTCATCTTTCGAGCTCATTTTTCCCAGTGTTAAGTTAGTCAGGTTGCAGTCTCTCACATTGTCAATAGCGAAGGAAGCAACTTAATTCTCTACTAAATTTCTGTTTCACTCAGGGACCTGATTGCAGATAAGCCAGGCACATTCCAGAATTAGGATCTGGGCTCCCAGGGTCAGGACTGGGGTTGCTGGGGTTAGAGGTTGTGAGAAGATCCATGGGGTCCTCTAGAGGGCAAGCTGCCAGAAAAAGGCTGAGACTGAGGATGGCCCCTCCCAGAGGGAGGGCCTGTGGGAAGGAGGAGGAAGGAGACACCTAGGCTGCTTGACCTCAGCCCTTTCTTGGCTAAATGCAGTCGTGACCCAGAGAGGTACAGAGGGGCAGAGGGGGAGAGTGCCGGGGGTTAAGGATAGAGGCGGCAGAAGAGACAGAAAGATAAGGCCGAAGGGACGTTATGGAGACTCATGACAGATAAAATGTGCCTGAGACAGACGTGATCAGGAAAACAGAAAAGTAGAAATGCGAAAGAAATGGGTGCATGTTTTATGTTGCAAAAACTCAAAAATAATGATACCAGGTTTCAAAATGACTCCTAAGTGGGGAAAAAATAACTTTCTGCTTTTCCATTTCTTTGTTTAGGTATAATCCCAAAGAATCTGTCCATGTAGGCCACATACAATTTATGGAGGCTCACAGCTGCCCCAGATACGAAGCTGGAGTTTATGTTATCTCGTGCTCTGGTTGCCGGGGGGGCCGCATTCTCATTTCTGTGTGGGTGAATAAAAGGAAGAAGAGATACCATGACCAAGTTTGTGCGGGCAGGAGCCTGCAGGACCATTCACTTGGCGAAGGACTCAGCCAAAACTCCAGCACCTAATCCCTTTTCCACATCTGCCTGTCAGCTCTGCCTGTCTGTCGGTGCCTCCTGCAGACTGAAAGAGCACATGTGGCCGGACCTTGAGGTGGACACACACAGCTGGTGCTTTCTTACTTTAATTACACACACACACTTGGCTTTGAAATACCTCTGTGTATTTAGTGCACAGGGAAGTATATTTAGGTTTAAAGTGAAGAATGCTGCACCACCGCAGCTTTAATCTTCCCTGACCAGACTCCAAATCCCACAGCCGTATTTCACGTGACCAAATGAGCCAGGACTCCAACAACTGCACGGAGCCCTGGTCAGGCTCAATATGTTTTCCTCACCATCTTGCTCTTCAAATTTAAGGTTTAAAATAAACACAAAGGAAAATCTGCAGGGAAGTTTCTGGAGGGTAGCTGTGGGCAAATGACTGTGGCCAGCTGCTTGTAGACTGTTTCATTGCAAGGGCAGGGATGGAAGTGGGCCTGGTGGTGTCAGGGCTGCTTTTTCAGGAATTTCTAGAATAAATATTAGTGTAAAATGTGAGAAGAAACAGCAGTTTTAGCCAGAATGTTCATTGGAAAATCGTTAAGTCATCTAATCAAGACAACGAGAATGCATTATTATGATATTCAAACTCATGAAATTTGACTAATTCATCCACTGATTAAGCTATTCAAAAAGTCATTGTATCATTGTTCACATATTTTGTACATGTGTTATGCTTTGTTTTATTGTAATCAATTAGTGATTTCTTAGAAATTCATTAAATATTCACTAGTCAGTTTTTTTAAGTCCATGAATAGGTTTTCGGCCAGATCAATTTTAAGACACAGAGCCAGTTACAGTTTAATTCTGAAAAATCATATAGGAAAGAAATATGAGAAAAAGACTGTATTTCTTCCACTTCTACAGCAATTGCAGTAGGTACATTTTAAGTGTTTATATAGTAAAAAGGGCAGGCTTATTTGTGTCTATTGTTTCATCAGTGTTTTCTTCCCCGTAGGTTTTCTAAATGTGTCAGATGGATTGCTTGCTGTTGATCAGGCTCTGATTGTATTTGTGGGTCGATGTTGGGACACCTTTGTTCAAGGGGAGGCTGCTCACCTGACGTCATGCACCTTCCTCTCTCACATCATCATCTTTCCAACAGATACCTGAGTATAGACACCCATGCCCAGTAACCCCGTGTCCTACCATCTTCCACCACTGTACTCGCCACATGGATGTTTAGCTGATGACATTTCAGAAACACCAAGTTTTCACAGTGGAGGTTGGACACTAACCTCACAAAACTTGAAGTATAAATTCATTATGGTTTTATTGCTCTTTTTCATTGTATCATTCTGGCCTTAATATTAAATGGTTGCTGATTATACACAGAAATGAGTAGAAAAAATACGAATAATTATTTTAGATCATTGTAAGTTATTCAAATACTGCTATAGTTGACACTAAAAATATTACTAAAGAAGACCCTTTTGGTTCCAGTTGCGGCGGGGCGGCGGGGCCGGGGCCGGCAGGAGGCCCGGCGCCCGCGGTGTATGAGCCGCCGAGCCGAGGGGCCCGGGCCTGCTGCCGCTGCTGGCAGTTGTGCATCATGAAAGATGAGCCAGCAGAGGCAGAGCTAATTTTGCGTGATGCTCTTCTTCTTGCCTATAAGAGTGATAACAAGAAGGCCATCAGTTACACTTACGATTGGGCGGAAAAACTTTTTAAACCAACAATGAGTTACCTGCTTAGAAGGGCCATGGAACAGGAAGGCAATGCAATAATAGTAATCTCTCTAAAGCCGGCCACTATTTATGCTGCTCAGAATAGACAGGAGTTGACTCTTGCTGGTTATGAATTCTGCATTTCAACCCTAGAGGAAAAAATTGAGAGAGAAAAGGAATTATCAGAAGACACTTTGTCAGTGGAAGAGAAAGCCAACACCCACCTCCTCTTGGGCATGTGCCTAGACACCTATGCCCGCTACCTTCTGTTCTCCAAGCAGCCATCACGGGCACAAAGGATGAATGAAAAAGCTTTGCAGATTTCTGAAGAAATACTACGAGAAAGACACCCACAGACCATGGTGCTGCTGAGTGACCTGGCCACCACCCTGGATGCGCAGGGCCGCTCCGACGAGGCTCGTGTTCGCACGCAGAGGGCGTCAGACCTGGCGAGACAGGTGGAGCACCCTGAGCTCCACGTGCTGCTCAGTGATCTGGCTGCGGCCCTGACGCACAGAGAACAATATGCACAAGCAGAAGAGATCTACCAGGAAGCGCTAAAGCGAGCAAAGCTGAAAAGAGATGAGGTTTCTCTGCAGCACATCAGGGAAGAGCTGGCTGAGCTGTCACGAAAAAGTAGACCTTTGTCGTAACCTTATCAAGCTCTAGACCCCTTTTTGTTGTAGGGAATTTATAGTGACACCGCTTATTCTAGTCCCAGTGGCATCCTGATCAATGGCTTAAATTCTTTGTCCTTGATACTCAAGTCCCCTCAACTTAGCCTTGCTGGAGGACAAGCTGTATACACTGTATACACTGCCATGTTTGTTTTGCAAAGAAAACTTTCACCCCCACCTGATTTTGCTTCTAAGGACGGGTGTCAGTTGATGCTTTCCATTGTAGCAGATGGTTGGTTAGGTGCTGTCCATGCTGGTCCGAGAATAACTCTAGATTAAGAGAGGCCAGTTTCCCTCTGGGGTGGGGTCTGGCATTTCAGCCAGGTGTCTCTCCCACAAGAGTTTTGTCCACCGATTTGCTGCCTTCTCTTATCAATACCTGGCAGACCAGAGCTACCGGTCTCATGGCAAAGGGGGATGACGGTGAGTTATTTTCTCTTATAGTCTGTCTCCTGAAGCCCAGTGTGGGATTTAATGCATAAAAATGTAGTATCTTGGCTTGCCACCAGCATCCAGCATGAAGTTTTAAAGTGGGAATTAGGCACTTGAAAGCATAGCGCCCATTTGATTATAAGTAAAAGTGAACTGTATGTTTTTGTATGTATCTGGTTGTACACAACTGTGAAAAAAGGAGGGCAAGGAATGATGACCACCTGCGTCCCTGCTCTCTGAGCATTCACTCCTCTGCACCTGGTCACAGTGTCTCCAAAGCCTCTGACTCCGAGTGGGGCCCTGTAGGTGTAGTGTTGAAAGCTTCCCAGTCATTCTGATGTGTCCTGCTGGTGCTGTAGAAGAACCAGTGCCCTGGACCCTAGCTCTGGCTTTTGGGGTTTGGGTCTCAGTATCCTCATGTGTAGTGAGAGTCTCTTAGCTCTGGAAGAATGCATTTGGTGGATGACCTTCCCTGGATAGGCCGCTGTGTTGAGAGCCTTATCACACTGCCTCAGAGTGTGCAAAGTACACAACACAGGGTACTTTAAAAACACTTTAAACATTGCATCTGTTTCACAGGTACTTTAAAACATCGATGATGTTTTCACCCCAGCAGTTCTGCGGTTCTTCTAGGTACCACGAAGGAACCCTGTTGTTGCTGGTATGTCGGTGGGGGTGAGGTGGGCAGGATAAACTGATAGTTGGTTTCCTGTGTACATACTGGGAGAACCCTTTCATAATAAACTAGACACTCTACAATAAAATTTAAAAAAAGGAAGAAGACCCTTTTGTATGAGGCCCACACCTTTTTCCCTTTGCTGCCCACTGGTACCACTGTCAGACTCAAGTCAACTTCAGCTGCCTGGACTGATCCTGATCTAACAGAGGGATATTTAAACAGTTCCAAGGGTCTTATCTCCATCTCGATATTACACCATTGCAGTTCTGATAAATAGGTTTTCACCTCATTTCCAAGCACTGGTCCCACCTCTGGGTCTTTTACCCAGGTTTCTTCCATGGTCCCAGTTTTTCAGTACCAAATCTCATAACCTACCTTGCAATAACAGCAGTAGTAATAAAAATAATAACATATCTTCGAGTAATAATAACACATTGTTGAATAATAATAGCAATAATTACATTCTTGAGCACTTGCTACATGCCAGGCTGTTTTCAAAATGCATTACACACATTAATTCATTTAATATGTGCATCGGAGGTGCCCCCTTGCCAGCCTTCCTCCTAGGATTGTAAACCGACTGGGAACTTTGTCCACGAGCAGAAGCCTCTCTCTGCGTGGAGAGCTGCCTTAACACTAAGGGTCTTGATCCCTTCATCCCATTATTGAAGTGTTGTCTACATCAATTTTTACTGGATTTTAGGGCCCTTAGCATTTCATTTTACACCCTCCCATCCACTCCTGCTGTAGCTTGCCCTGACTACAACCTCCAGACAACTTCTGCAACCAGAGCCTGCAGTTGGTCAGCTGCCCAGGAATCCCTGCCTCCTCGGAGGAAGGGGGCAATAGGGGGCAGTACTGGTGCCAAGCTCTCCTTTCCTCACCGGCCCTGCTTTGCTGTCAGTTACTGACATGTCCTGGTAAATCCTGAAACACATCTCTCTATGGCATTCATGTCAGGGCCAAACATGACCATGTCCACAGGGAACTTGATGGAACGAACTGATTCACACTAATTCCATGTAGCAAGAAACTATAAAACAGGAGCTTATTGTATTTATTTGCAAAATGTTTTAAAATTATCTTTAAAGGGTTTCTTTCAGAGTAGGTAATAAATACTCCCCAGAAACCCTAAGCATAGCAATCAGCATATGTGAAGTAATCAAAAGAATAAAACAATGTTTAATCAAGAAGAATACAGCTCTTTCTGGGTCATGCTAGAGAAATGAGGAAACAGGACAGGCTCAGGGTCAAGCAATTAGGAGTTTTAATGTTGGTCTGTCACTTACCAGCTGCGCGAGGTGAGGAATTTAAGTTCTGCATCTGTTTCTTCATCTGTTAAATAGAAATGCTGCGACACTTCTATCTTACAGTGCTGCAGTGGGGTTTCAAAATATGGCATTTCAAAGTGCCTGGCACAGAGTGTGGCACAAATACATGCTCAGTAGTGGTGAGGACACTAGTGATGCAATGATGATGACTACAATGACCAATGGCCATGGCCATGGACCATGGAGATGTGCTATTTGGCTCTCTGGGAGAGACCACAGGATGAGCATTTGGTAACTGATGAGTGAAACATCAAAACAGAAGAATGGAGAAAGGAAAAGGAAGGGAAAGGGGAAAAAGAGCTAAGATAGTTTAAAAACTAGAAGAGGAAGAAAAAAGTAAAGCAATATAAAACCAGCCTTGTGGCCCCTGGCATCATAAACATTTCCTAGAAGCTTCATCAAGCTGATTTTTCTTTTCTCAGCCATTGCAGACTATTTCAATATCTGCCTGGGTTGCACTGAGGACCCTTAACCCAACTAAGTTTTGCTCTGTTTTTAAAAACACTGATTCTCAGGGAATTTGCAATGATTTAAATTAATCACATGAAACTAAAGGCATGTACTACACTACGCTACAAACCCAAGTTATAACTGAGTTGGCTGTCTAGTAGAAGTAAAGAATAAAGAATCAGAACATCATAAGTACCTAGAATGATATTTACCTAAGAACAGCAAAAGCAGGAAGTAGTGCAGACATAAAGTGAGACCTGAAAGTCAACATTATTCTGTCGGACTTTCCTGAGGCAGACACCCCAAATGCCATCCAATCCCAACCACAGAAGACAATCCTCGTGAGAATTTTGAAAAGACAAGTTGAGTCATATGTTGGAAAAAATGATGGGTTTTTACTCTCCCACAACACCAAATTGTTGAAAGATTTCAGAGGTTGTATAAATAAAATATGAATATCGAAGTTCATAGTTCCCCTTCCACAAGTTTATCTTTGTTTATGTGAAGAATTGAAAATCAAAATGTGAGTTGAGATTAGCTATTCCTTCCATAGTAATGTCTGATTTTGTCAATGAGGGAAAAAAAAGTTCAAATATGTACATTATTTCATTAAAATCAACTGCCCAGTCCTCTCCCTTTCTGATTTTCGTTACCTAAAAAAATTTGGTCTTGTTGTTCACAGTTCGATCTGCTTAACGCTCAGCTCTCACATCCCCCATGTTCTTGTCTGCTCTAACCTGTAGTTTCAAACCAAATCAAAAACGTTAGTTCAGAGTTTACATTTATGCTAAGTTTATGTGAGGCAACAATGCAACATAACCTCCAAAAAAGGTAAGTATCATCCTAGAGATAAGAGAAGTACAGTATTCAGAATGCAAGAGGTGCTGGTCCCATTTCACTTTTGAAAAAAAAAAAAACAAAAGCACTACACCTAACATATTATTTATATCTCTTAAAGGTTTTAGGGATTCATCCATTCCTGAGTTCAGAACCAGCCAAAAAATAAGACACGGGAGACCAACAGGTTAAACTATCAGCTTTATTACTGATAAACTGATTGGAGAAAGTGATCTTAGATCTGTGGACAAAAGAGCCTATTAATACTGTACTCCTACAAGCCCTTTCTGCATCCCAGCGCACACACACAAAGCCTCCCTCAGTGCCCAGGGGAGAGTCTGGAGCTGCCTCTGCCTGGGGAAGGGAGGGTAAGGGAAGATTATTGTCCTTTTATATTAATAGATTTGTTCCACCCAATTAGCTCACCAGTCATCACCTAACAAGTGAGTGGCTGGCTTCTCTGTAGGAAAGAGTGAGTGAGGGATGGATTAGAGGCCAAGAGTCTCATTCCAGTAGGGGTCCTTCAACATAGAAACGTTAACCAAATGAAAGGAGAGTCCTTCTCAACAACACTCAATTCTAGACTCCTCATCAGATAAAATCTGAGCACGTTGAGACCATGACCAGGATAGTTCGGACCTTTGAAACCCTGTATCATAATCACAAATTGCTGTAAGGGTAGGACTATGTGAAATTAACACCTTCCTTCCAACTGTTAAATGAGTGGTGGATTTGTCTGCATGGCCCTGTGGCAGAGGCCGACATTCTACTTGCCCCACAGTATTTCCTGCATCCTGTTCAGTTAGGCAAGGCCATGTGACTAGTCCTGCCCAGTGAATTGTGAGCAGGATTGACGTGTCACCTGCAGCCTAAGGCAAGTCTGTTCTTGGTTCTTGAGTCTCTCTTACCCTCTGCTACAGTGACCTGGGAGGTCTCATGTTCCAGATGGTGAGCTATGCTAGGTGGGGCCTCTGTCAACCTAGGTCTTGAGTGAATGAGAGAGACGTTCAAGAAGGCAAGGCCATGGCCACGGGGAACAATGAGGAAAGAAGTGCTTCCCAGAGTGTAGAATCAATTCTGAATCCAGGAACGTTCTTCATCCCCTGAAGAGGAGGCCTATAAAATATCCGTTCAGCAAGATTTCAGAATTGCTGCAGATCAGTGATTGCTGGGCACCTCTTACTCCTTATCATTCTGAATGGAGTGTTGACTCTGTTCTGTCACTGTATGTTGGGTGTGAGGGATGCATAGAACCTCTCTTTTTAGTTCACAAGTTTCTGGAGCAAGAGTGACCATATGCAGACCTCATACAGAGGCTATCATGGGACTCCTCAAAAATCCCAAACCTGAAGCTCAAAGCCTTGATTTGCTGTGACTTTAAGCTGCCTCCCCTGTGGAGGAGCTAGGTGAAATCTATATTTGGAAAAAGAAGAGCAAAGGTATGTTGGTGGCCAGAAGGAAAGACTAAGGTGGTGACAGTGTTGCTCACCAAATGCTCTGGTTCAATGAGGCTAAGCGCCGAGGTCTTCTCAATAAGCTGTGGATGGAAGTGACTCCAGGTATCTGTCCCTGCGTCCAAGACAAGAGACTAAGGAAACTTTATGTTGAGACAGCAGAGCCACAGCAGAGCCTGAAACATTCCTGGTGCATCACTACACACTGCAGGACAACTTTCCTGGAGAGTTACAGGGACCTATAGGCATTTCATGAAATTACTAAGTTAAACCACTAAGATTTAGGGTTTTGCTTCTTACTGCAGCATAGCCTAGCTTATCCTGTCTGATATGAACCACAGGGAGCAGAATTCTGAAGTTCCTCAGAGATCAGTCCGGATCCTAGTTTCCTTCTAACTCTATGGGCTCTTCCTAGAGGATCTTATACATTCTCATGACTTTAAATACCATCTATAGGTAGGTAAGCCTACTCCCAAGTTGCCCCTGGCAGTTCTGAATTGTACTTGCCGTCCTGGCAAAATTAGTTGTGCCCCTTTCATTCTCAAAACTGCCCTGGTTTGGATAATTAAATAATATAGCACCTTATTTATATGTCAACTACTGTCAAATCTCTATTTCCAATCCCAGGCCTCTTTTAGAGCTTCACACATAGACTGTGCAGCCATACACGCGACACCTCCATTTGTATATATCACAAGCATAGGCATCTCAAGCTTAACATTTCCTATACTGAAATTTTTTCTTCTCACCTTTGCAATCTGCTGCTTCTCCAATATGCCACATGCCATGTACCCATTTGGTCAAGTTAGAAACATGATGTCATCTGTGACACCTGCCTCCTCATCACCCACATCCAATGTCTCACCAAGGCCTGTCAATTCCACCTCTGAAATACATCACAAACCACGCACATCTTCTCATCTCTACTGCCACAACCTGATCCAAGTCGCCACTATTCTGGGCCCTGCAATAGCTTCCTGACTAGTCTCTACTCTTGCTTCTACTCTGGACACAGCGGCAAGAATGACCTTTAAAACTTAAATTAGATCATGTCCTTCCCTAGCTTAAGACCATTCAGTGATTCTAAAAACAGAATCCCATAACCTCAATTCCGGTCCATAAGGTCCTGCATGATTTTGTACCTGTCAACTTTCCTGGCCTTTACTTCCCACCTCCCACATCTCTGCTCCAGTCATTCTGTCCTTTCTCTAGTCCTCCAGCAAGCCATGTTCTTTCCTACCCTAATGCATCTTCACCTACTCTTCCTTCTATCTGGCAGAGGTTGTTAGATGCTCACTAAAGATCATATTCTCTTCACTTACATAGGTGTGCTGCTAGACTACATTTCCCAGACTCCCTTGCACTCATTATAGCCAGAGGATACAATTCTAGACAATATGATGTGATCATAAGTCACATATACCTCTTCCAGGCCTGGCCCATACAGACATCCCCCACATGCTCCTCCGTGCTCTTTCCCCTTTCTCATTGGCTGCAATGGAGATGACCACCAGGCAACTCTGGCAGCCACATGTAGAAGATGGAAGATCATCTGTCAGAATGAGCCCCAGAATGACTGGGTGGAGAAAAGCTATCTCATCTTTTCTGTCTTCTGCCCAGTACAGGTACCTGAGTAAGAAATACACTTCTATTGTGTTTAAGACAGTATATATTTGGGGGTCTATTATTACAATGGTTAGCACTATTTAATCAAAAACCTGTACCTGGAGCATTGCTCAACCATACCACCACCACCATGCACACACACACGCACCCCTACACTCAGTAACTCTGCATTGCTCACACCTACTCATAGCCTAGGTCTGGGCTTACATGCATTGAGAGGCCATGCCTGAATCCCCTCATCCACTCTAAATTAAGTTGTGCTGACATTCTCTTTCTCCACACACTAGTCCTTCCTGTCACTTTACTCATCACAATGCTTAATTACATATTCATTTGTGTGTATATTTATTTAAAGTCTATGTCCACAACTGGTCCATAAGATCCATGGAATCAGAACCTTTTGTCCATCAAAATAATATACACAGAGCTTGCACTGTGCTTGGCATACAACAGTCACTTAATAAATTTAAAAATATACAGGATGAACCAATGAGAGGCCACTCTTAAGGGAATACATATGTTTTTTATCACCAGACCACAACTCTAGACCAAAAATCATAGAGAATTAAAATATAGATCATAGGGATTTTTTAATCTTTATTCATTCAGAACGCAATTCTGGGACAATCGACAACCAAGAGAAACCCTACACTGTGAAGTAGTGTTAGCCAGCTGAATAATATAACAGTATTGCCCTGATATGTACAAGCAAGAAGTCAATTTCCATTCCTTTCAAAAAACCTCTTGCTAAACGTTTACATTTTCTTCCCATCAAGAATGTATTAACAAGATCATGCTTATATAGCTAGTCAGCACAAGAGACAAACGACAATTTACACAGGTCTGTTTAAGTCTTGCAGTAGAGTGCTCACAACTCAAGCTACAGCTGTTGACCTTTCTGATGGCATTCATTATGTGACACTGTCACCAATTACATTAAAAGGACTCACTAACTTTTAAAGGTAGAATTACTCAAAAAGTTCTGTATTGCAAATAACACATGGACTATTGCATCTACACCTAAAATGGCAAAATCACTTAAATCTCTTCTATGGTCCTCCGTGTCTTATATGTAGGAAAATGAACATTATAGACCAAGTTCTTATATTTTTACTGGAGTCTATTTTAAGTAATGCCTATTAATATTTAAATGATTAAAAAATAAATCAATGTTAAATATTAACTGCACAAAATCTAAAAGAAAATGGCCATATTACATCATACTACATTATATAGATAGATTAAAAGCAGTTAATTAGAAGGCTTTTTAAAAATTTAAAGTTTCTGACATCATCTTCCACCATTCCATTAATTCTTCCTTCTCTTCTTCTTTCCTTTCAGAAAATGACTCCAGTTCAAAATCAACCTAAAGGAGAAAATAAGGATATACTGTTATCAAACTGATTACATACTTTTTAAAACTGAGAAAAGAACAACAGGTTTAGAGTTTATTAAAATAAGCTCAATCCAGCCACCTGAATTAAAGTATATCCTAAAAAAACTCTCATGATAAGCAACAAGATACTTTTAGGGAAAAAGAATATCAAAAGCCATTATGTTTCAAATGTGCTTTGATCTAATAGCTTTCTAGAATTATTGGAAAGCAGATTATTTAGAGGCAGATTGTTTAAAGGCAGTTTTTCCCCCATAAAAAGATGTAACTTATAATTAGTTTTCTGCCTTTGACTATTCAGTGAGCTTCTCCTGCCAACCTTGAATTTTCTCCTAAAAGCTGGGGGAATATGGAAGAATGCAGTTCGGTGTCCTGGTGTTCCAAACCACAGGGTTCTGCTTTCTAGAACCTTGAATGTGCTAAAGAAATGGATGGAAATACACACATCTCCAAACCACCACGAAGGCCAGTAGTCCAGGAACTCAACTCTCCTATGAACTGGGCATCCTCATCAGGTCTATGGAGAATTCATACACTTCTGCACAAAGGACTATTCAAAATATGCAGCTCCAAACCCCAGTCCTCCCCGGGCCCAGGAGACAGCCATGCCCCATTCCACGTGGATCTAAGAGTTCTTTGATCTGGCCACTCGAGCCTGTGGTTATTTAAGAAAGTGACTACTCAATACCTCCTTGAACTCACATGGGCTAGAAAGGCTAAGGGTCAAAATAGTTGAACCTTTTACAACCTGGCTCTGGAGCTACTTTTCTCCAGGTTTTATTTGCCCAAATTTACCTCCTGATTTTAATACATATCCAGCCTAATATATACATACACACAATCGAAACCAAAGCAACAGTTAAAAACTCAGGATATTTAGTTTGCAAAACCAAGCATTTATACTCCAAACTTTGGGGACATAAACAAAAACACAATAAATTCTTTTCAAGCTTTTTAATTGGAAACTCTGTAGGCCATTCCACAGTAATGTAATACAAGGACAATAGTAAAATCCTTCTCTAAAAGAGTTTTGGTCTTATCACCATCACCTTCCTAGTAAAATAAATGGTATTTACTTAAATAGGTATCATTCTTGATAGTTCTTAGCATAGAGGGCCTTGCTCATAGTGTGTGCTTAATAAATGTTTAGTTAATGCCTAAGTTACCTTGCAGGCCTAATTTATTTTTCCAAATACTTATTGAGTAAGGTATTATACTCGGTGCTAGGGATAAAAAGATAAATTGAACAGAATATTATTGAGATTGAAATCAAGGTCAGCAAATAAAAGCTTCATTTTTTTAAGGTTTTATTTGATTTTCTGGTGGATCTCTTCAAAAACTGAGAAATGGTAATAGAGCTTCACATTGAGTGGTATTAAATCAATCACTGAGTCCTTGGGCAAGTCACTTAACTTTGCTAGGCCTCAGTTTTCTCATCTTTTAACAGATGGATAACAGGATAATAATGGCTTCTATCTCACAGAATTATTATGAAAGCTAAATATAATCACTTAAACATGCCTGACCCATGGTAAGTGCTTAATAAATTTTAGCTATTATCACGATCACTTACCCTGACAGCAGGGCTATAAGGAACTGCCACTTTCTTTGTTATTGCCAGATAGCCTGGTGCTGAGGCTGTAACTTTATAGTTTCCAGGTACAAGCAATCTCCAGTAATCACCATCCTTTGCTGCAGGGCAACAAAATTTCAAGTCACAGGCACATATATGAAATGCATAGTTATGCCATCTAAGTTTAATTTTGATTCCCTGTTTTTAAAGTAGATGTTTATTGAATTTAATGAAATTCCATTGAAAAGATCATGACACTCTTTAGAGGGCATCGTTACTTACAGCAATTTTACAGACATTAATGTTAAACTGTCTAATAAATCTTCTAATATGATGAATCATCATAATCATGTCAGGAGTAACACAGGTTAACGGATATATCAAGTACCCAAGCAGTGGGATCCCACCATCTGGCACCGTGTTTTGATTCTTGCCGAGCATCTGGCTGTGAAGACCCGGCGGTCTGAGTCTAGGTCAGTGTCTCAGAAAGTGTGGCTGAAGGCACCTCGTCAGAAACCCTCAGGGACTTGTTAGAAATTTCAATTTCTGAAGACTCAGAATAGTTGGTCTGGCTGCCTTCTAGGAACTGCATTTTCAATCAGCCCTCCAGAGGATTTCTGTTCCCATTCCTCCCCTCACACCCCCGTCCTCTCCTTGAGCAGCTTAGGTTCCTGGGCACCCCAGTCAATGACACACATATCCTTCAACCTATGTGCTGTTCTGCACCTGCTTATAGGCCTGGCAAACCACCAGCGCTGGGTAACACCCACCCCCTCTACTCTCTGCCTGCCCCTTTGGCTGCGAGGGGCTGGGGAAAACACACACCCATGCTGAGCTGTCTCCTGTCCACAAACACCAGCCTTCCACAGGCCCTCGTCCTGCCCTGTCTTCCTCCCGAGCCCTTTCACTCTCCCATTTCCTAGGTTAGTGCGCATCAATCACCTGGGAAACAGTAAAGTACAAATTCTAATTCACTGGCTCTGGGATGAGGCCTGAGCTTCTGCATTTCTGACCAGCTCCAGGTGATGCTGAATTCAGCTGCTGGTAGGGGTCATACTCTGAATACCAAGGACCTAGTGGACAGTCTCCCTTTTCCTAACACCTGTAAAGCATCCTCTTCATCCTCACTCTCTGTTGATGCTTCACATTGTATTTCATTGTGAATATGGAAACCATCAGAAAAAAATAAACCCCCATCACCATCTCTTCCATTCTACCTCTGGACTCTACATCTCCTTTCAGCTAGTGCCTCATTTATCTTCTTCGCTTTACAGCAAAATCTCTGGAAAGACTTGTCAATACTCTTCATTTCAAATGTGTCTCCTCCTCTCTCCTTAGACCCTCCCCAATCGGGCTCCACTGGTCCACTGAAATAGACTCATCAAGACTCTCCACTCTGCCTTATCCACAAGATTCTCCAAGCTGCCTCATTCCTGACACTTTTCACACTCTCTCCCTCCTGAAACATTCCAGCCTTCCCAAACAAGGCACTGGGTTTTCTCTCCACCTTAGACCCCGTTGCTCATCCCTCCCTACTACCTCACCCTGCCCTAGAAAAGTTGCAGTGTCCCAGAGCCCACTCCTCAGATTTCATTCCTTTCTACCTATAATTATTCCCAACGTCCAGATTTTTCTAAATTTTTCACATCTGGAATGCAGAGAAAATAATGTTTGTATGTTACGCTAGAGTTAACAGAAGCAGTTACTTGTGGCCACAGGGGACATGGCCTGGGTCCTTCAGGAGCCCCTCCCTGGGGGCGAAGGGAGCAATAATTTGGCACAGGTTCTGGCCTATTGGTCTGGAAGCTGGGCTGGCACTTCATGGGGTGTTGATAAGTATTGTTTAATAAATAAATAAATGGAGTTTTAGAGGACAAATATTCAGGATTAAAAAAAATACAAGTTATAAATGTGGAGGTTAAGAAACAGGTAATGGTATAGGATGTTTGGGCACTAAAGGTTAATTAATGCTAAGGTCTACAAACATGTAGAGTTTATAGCTAAAAAGATATTACTGTTGTTGAAAAGATCCCAACAGATGAGAGTTACACTAAAATGAGCTGGATAGATATTTATTAACAGGAGTAGGTAGGTTTGCCAGGAAAATACCTCATTTTCCCCAAAGTAGGAAAATGGAAATGGGGCTTTAAACTTAGAAATAACTAACATCAACCTCAATCCTGTAACATCCTGTTCAGCCTTGAATACATCTGGATTTATGATACAGATTAAATGAAGAAATGGATGGGAAATCCTAGACACACAATACACCGGCAGTTACCATCCTTCCTACTCCTCTGCTCCCTCCTGAGGTTCACCAGTTAACAGCTCATTAGTACTTCTTCTTAGGAGAGATCAGTATTTTAATTCCAGCTGGTTCATCTTCCTTTGCCTCAACAACTGCAAAGACTCCCGCAGATGGCCCCGCCTCGCAGCTCTGGGGTGAGATAGCTGAGGAAAGGGCGCCACCTGCTGTACCCCAATTTCTAAGTGCAGCAGCCATCCTGAGTAATTGCCTGACCTGCTCCCCAGAAAAAATTTAACTAGATCAAAGCTGGGGGGAGAGATGGGGTAAAGAGACATGAAGCATTTAATTGCTGTGCTTAGAACAGTGTAAGAAGTATAACTATGCTAAGAAGTAACCACTCTCTCGTGTGCAATACTAAGGCCTCCGATCACAGCAGAGAACACCCACCAGATGTGACATCATGGTCTATTCCTTCCACGGAGATGGTTGCATTGGCAATTGGGTTACCCTGAAGGTCTCGGACAAATCCTTTAACTCCTCGGTGTATCTGTGATGGTCAAGAACAACCAAAAAATCTGTATTAGAAACGACCTAAAAACATGCTTCAATCAAACATCTCCTTATTTTTTAGCAAAATACTGCAGATCCCCACTGTTTAAGAATCAAAACAAGCTAAAAAAAGCCGCTGAATTTTCTGTGTACTCTTTACTCTGCTTTTCCGCAAGTAGACAAATGAGAAGTAACCCCCTGAAAACTGACATCTTCTTCTGAGTCAAAGAAGACTTTGAAGTACCTTCCAAACGACCAAAACAAAAACAAAACAAAAAGGTCTGTCAATGTGTAAAACAGTTCTGGTCTTAGCACATTTCATTGCTTTCTATTTTAAATTTGGTCACTTGCGTATACTTCATATGGCAGCTGTCAGTTAAAAAGATAACCACATTACAGCCCTTCAATACTTTTTACTTCTAGATAAAAGGATATATACACTGTGAATACTTTTGCATTAAACCCATTAATAATATCATTTTGGTTGATAATCAGTGCATGAAAGGTCAGTGAACTTACTAACTGAAAACTGGGTTTAGAAGTAAAATGGAAGAGTTTTTATTGAGACAAGCCCCTGAATTAAGTTGCTGTCATCAACTAACTACTGCAATGCAAACTACAGAAACAGCTTTATTTTTAAATGATAATTCAACTAAGTCAATATGTATATGAAGTGACGGAGAGTCACTTAAGGTCTCTGAGAAGGTACTGCTTCTGAAATATCAAATGATAATCTATTAAGCTTGATTACCTAACAAAACGTCCCCCTCCCCAATGCTCCAGTTGCTCCTCACTCATCTGGCCCCAGAAAATGAATTTTCTTTTGCTACTGATGATATTTGAATATTTCCCTACAGAAAGTAGAATAAGTCTCACGTGTCCCTTTGTCACTGGAGAATAAATTTGGCAGTGGTACAATGTTTTATCAAAAGGATAGCCCTGGATATCAGCAAATTTTTTTTTCATTTGCTATTTTTTTAAAAAGCAAAACCTCTGAAACTCTATAAAAGTAACACACAATTCTTTTCTCTAAAGGCAATTTACCAATGGTAAAAAGCTATACATGTTGTCAGTAATAATAAATAATATTTTAATGGCAACCAGTATAGTGAGAAGAGAGTAAACACTTTTTTAAAACAAAAAGACATTCTTAGACTTTTCCCCAAGACTTACCTATGGATTAGCTAACCAAAATTGTAAGAGACTGAAATTTAGCCACTGGAAACAAGAAGAGTTAGCTTTCTGAATGAAATTCACATGGTAAAAGTCACTGGGATCAGAAAAATTGTGGAGATGAATTTATTCATCTTGAGGCACTATAATCCTGATATATTATAAACCTTAAAGAAATGAAAGTTTGAAACTTCCTCATCTTTGGAAAATAAATCAATCATTTCAAAAACATATAATGCACCTACATTAGGCACAAATATACCCAGTTAATATTCATAACTTTACTTTTTTCTGCCTCTGCAACCCAAGACTTAAATTACAGTATGCGATTAACAAATAGTTAAATAAGTAAACGTCTATCTCTGATATGCCAATTGTGGAGCACAATATTTCTGTTTGAAATTTTCCACTGTAGGAATAAATCTCAACTGAAGTGTTATAGGCTGTCACGACTCCACAGGAATGCAGACTGGAAAATACTGTCACTTTATGACTTTTGCAAAAGAAATCCCAGAAGTTCAAATTTCACTCATACCTGGGGAAGCTATTTTACTACACTTGTCCTTCCTATAATTCTCTCTCCCCAGATTCCAGGACATTTCAATCAACCAAGGCTTTAAAAAAAAAATCCAGAATATTCTTCATTGTTACTAGAATTGTTTATGTCAATAGCCCTTAAATCCTCAAATACTTAAATGCCCCCCAGAGAGCTTGCTGAAATGGAGACTCCGGGGTCCTGCCCTGCTAGGAGTGTGATTCAGTGTTGGGACAGGAAACTCCTTTTTAACAAGGATCTAGATGATTCTGACGCAGGTGCTCATGAATCATTCTTGAAAAATTCTTTGGAAATTTTGAGAACTAGATGGTTCCAAAGCTATTGTGTGGGAGCTCTTCTTAGCAAACTATTTACCCTAATTAACTTTACAGTTCCAGTTCCTGCAAACATTCCTTTAAAACTCTGCAAGAGATTTCCTCTCAACCAATTACTGAATTGGATCTCCTAATCACCTACTTTCCATGAGTTGTAAAATTAGTCCACACTTAGATTTTAGGCCCAGGTGTTCAATCATTAATCACCACCATATTGTTCCATTGTCAAGAAAATTTCAACACAGAACTTCTGGCAGTCTTCACTGATCTTCCGCCAGCCTTTGATTCCCTAAACTAGAGTGTCCTCCGAGGCAAGCTGTGTGAGCTCACTGCAAATACAACTCTTACTGCTTCTATATAGTCTGCACCATAACACTGATGTCATGCCAGGGTGGGTCACAGGTATCTGTGGACAGATCAAATTCTCATTCCAAATGGCATAAAACAGGACTGTATGACCTGGCCCCTCTTCTTTTCAGCTTATTCTTATATAAATTGTAACAGCTTTTAGATGAATTAATGCACCTGCCACCATAAATATGACAAGCATTCTCCTCTTTCCAATAGCACACATTTGGGTTTTGTTTTATATTGCATTTTTTTCTCAAGAACTAAGAGAGAACTTAAGTAGCAGCTGAACTAGTTTTTTAATTGTTGACAGGGTAATAATCTTATTGACATGGACTACAGGGAATCCTATAGCATAGCTCCAAGAAGCCTTTTCTGAACTGGCAGGACTGGGTTAGGGACCCTTCTGTGTACTGCCATTGCTCTTTATTTTAGCATTTATCATCCTCTCTTGTAATTAGGTACTGACATCTGAACCTCACTAATACAAAGCCTTCTTGAGGGCAGTCACTCTCCCCAGTACCTCACAGGGTACCTAGGACATGAAAATAGCTTAATTTTTGTTGAAAAAATATGTACATAAAATGAAAAGCATTGTATTAAGGAGGCACTCTTTGATACCTAGGCAAAGAACACACCAAATCCGCCCATCTTACTTTCTCTGCCTAAAACTATATGTTTAAATTTTGCTCTTAGAAGGTCCATCCAAATATAGCTCTCCTCAAAGGACATTCTACAGGGGTACCCACTAGGGTTGTTCCAGGGTCAACATGGCTAATTATCCTTAGTTTTGTTGTTGAAAAATGCCTTTTTATGTTAACATGCAGCAGGATCCCACTGATTAAAAAAATCCTGTGTAATGGGTGTTTTTTAATCACTGTCTGTCATCAGTGGATCTATTCCATGATAATCTCTTTTGGTAAGGTATTATATGTATACTTGACATGTGTAAAAGAATTCTTAAGCTGATTTTACATTTTTTAATGCACTGGGTTCATGTGTATATGTTTATATGTACCTATATATGCAAACAACTACCTGTCTATTTAACAGCATCTGTTTATGTCAAATTAGCTTAAACATTAGTCCAGACTACCTGCTAGCATATGAAACTAACATCACTCTCCCTGACTTTGGGTGTAAATGGCCGCATACAGAATGGAATGTGAAATTGTCAAGGCACTGCAGGCAAAGAACAGAGTCCTTAGGTCTTTCCCACTAGCACTGCCCCTGGTGCCAGTGTCTACCTGGTACAGAGGGCTAGGGCTATCAGGGCACTGACCTGGGTTAAGTCTGAGTAGGTAGGTATTTTATTCTGACACATTATGAGATTCCCCCAAATTCTGTACAGTAACTCTCTGGTAAAGATCTAAGCTTATGTCATGAGAGGCAACATGGCATGGTGATTCTGGAACTAGACATCCTGGCTGTTTAACTTCTCTGTGCCTCTGATTCCTCATTTTTAATTCAGGGATGATGATGATGAGGGAGTAGAAGATGATAATGGATCCAGCTGAGTCTAGGGTGAGACAAGTGAGGCATGTCGGGCACAGAATTTAAGGAGATACTCACACCCTGGTGCTGATCCTATACCTGCATGACCTTGAGAGTGAACGGCTCCTTAAATTTGCATCCCAGGTGCCTCACTTACCTCATTCTAGTTCTGGTCCTGCCTCAGATGCCTGACAGACCCAAGGTGATAAGGGTGGAGGAGGATCCTAGGATTGCCCTTGCTTAGTGCAATATGAAAGAAAGTAAGGTGTCACCTCACTTCTCCACAACTCTCCAGTTTAATCAGTTCTCAGTGAATATTCATGAACCACAAAACCTATGACAAATGAAAGCCTATTTGAATCACTACTGACACATTTTCCAAACGCAGCATCCTCATTCTGGGTCAGATGGAGTCCCGTAGGCTGGGATCCTCTTAGGAGACTACTGTACTCCAGGTTTAAATGTTCTTAAATCTCCCATTTTATGCTAGAGACTGTGTTTACCTGCTGAATGTAGCTAATGAGGGAGTTTTTGTTATCTTCCCAGTAGCTCTTCAAAGTCTCTTCAGGTGGAAACTTTTCACAGCTAAGCTCCACGGTAATCTCAAAGCAGTTGCTGCTGAGGTAATTGAAATCTTGCATTCCTGCCAAAAAAAACAAATGGAAAGTCAAAATATGCATGTGGTGACTAAAACTCTACATAGACTGCTCTGCTGAGGGCCAAGTAAAAGATGTACCAACCAGTGCATCTTGGAGAGACTGTGGGAAATCGCAAGTGAAATAACCTACCATAAGCGATGGAACAACATACTTGGGAAATAGTTACCACCTCACAAGCACAAACTCTCTCAGGTTCTTAAGCAGTCATTTAGTGTAACACATTGCTGTTTTACAGTGCTAAAGCAAGTATCAGCCACATTCCACAATGCTGGAATCAGCTTTGAAGACTGAGAGTGATGTCATCAAAATGGTGAAACAGGAGTTTTCTACTGTCTTCCCTCCCCAAAGAACACCAATTTTGACAATTACCCATGAATAGAGTGCCTTTGTGGAAGTTCAGGAATCTAATGGAAAAGTTAAAGCACATCATTGGAAAAAAAAAAAAAATCCAAGCTTGGACACATTGAAGGGAATAAGAGGAAGGGTTTCACTTTACCTGCATCACCCCCTTCTCTAAGGTGGCACAGCTCAGTGCCAAAGAGACCTAATTTAGTGATATTCAAACATATAAAAATATACAACACACTGGTAAAGGTAAGTATATAGTCAGATTCAGAATATTCTAATACTTTAATATGGTAGTGTATTAATCACTTAACTCTAGTATAAAGGTTTAAAAATATTAAAAAATAACAATAGCTACAATAATTTGTTCATAGATACATAAAATGGTAAGATGTAAATTGTGACATCAAAACATAAAATGTGGGGGGAAGGAGGTAAAAGGGTAAAGTTTTTGTTTGCAATCAAAGTTAGGTTGTTGACAGCTTAAAATGGACTGTTATGCTATAAGATGTTTTATGTAAGCCTCATGGTAACCATAAAGCAAAAACCTATGGTAGATTCAAAAAAAGCTAAAGAGAAAGGAATCAAAGCATACCATTGCAGAAAATCATCAGTTCACAAAGGGAGAGAGCAAGGGGGGTAGAAAGGAACAAGGGAACTGCAAAACAGAAAACAATAAAATGGGAAGTCCTCATCAATATTTTAAATGTAAATAGATTAAATTCTCCAATCAAAAGGCATAGAGTAGCTGAATAAATAAAAAAATAAGACCCAACTATAAGGCGCCTACAAGAAACTCACTTCAGCTTTAAGAACACACATAGGCTCAAAGTGAAGGGATGACAAAAAATATTCCATGTTTATGGAAACCAAAAGAGAGGAGAGGTAGTGATACTTATCTCAGACAAAATACAGTTTAAGCCAAAAACTGTAACAAGAGACAAAGAAGGTCATTATATTTTGATAAAGTGGTCAATTTGTCAAAGGATATAACTATCAAAAATATATAAACACTCAACATTGGAGCATCTAAATATATTAAGCAAATACTAACAGGTCTGAAGGGAGAAATGACAATAGTACAATAATAGTAGGGGACTTCAGTACCCCACTTCCAATAATGGATAAATAGATCATCCAGACAGAGTATCAGTAAGGAAACACTGGCCTTGAACTATAGTTTATACCATATGAACCTAACAGACATACAGAACATACCATCCAACAGCTGCAGAATAAACATTCTTCTCAAGCATACATGAAACATTCTCCAGGGTAGATCATATGATAGGTCACAAAACAAATCTCAGCAGACTTAAGTAGACTGAAATCATACCAAGTATCTTTTCCAACCACAGTGATACAAAACTAGAAATCATAACAAGAGTAAAACTGAAAATTCACAAACATGTAGAAAAGTAAACAACACACTCTTGAACAACCAGTGGGTCAAAGGGAAGCCAAAATATCTTGAACAAATGAAAACAGAAACACAACCTGCCAAAACTTATAAGATGCAGCAAAAGCAGTCCTAAGAAATAAGTTTATTATGATAAATGCCTACATTTAAAAGAAAAAAGAAATATGTAAAATAAGCAATTTATTCCTACACTTCAAAAAACTAGAAAATGAACAAACCAAGAGCAAAGTTGGCAGAAGGAAGGAAATAATAAGGATCAAAGCAGAAATAAATGAAATAGAGGCCAGGAAAATAATAGAAAAGATAAACAAATCTAAGGGCTGGTTTTTGAAAAGATAAACAAAATAGACAAACCTTTAGTTAGACTTAACAAGAAAAAAAAAGAGAGGGGACTCAAAAAAATCAGAAAATAAAGAGGAGACATTTCAACTAATACCATACAAATACAAAGGATCATAAAAGACTACTGTGAACAATTATAAGCCAACAACTGGATAACCTAGAAGAAATGGATAAATTCATAGAAACATACAACCTACCCAGACTGAACCATGAAGAAATAGAAAATCAAAACAGACCAATTACTGGTAAGGAGATTGGATCAGTAATCAAAAACTTCCTAAAAAGAAAAGCCCAGGGTCAGATGGTTTCACTGGTGAATTCTACCAAACATTTAAAGAAGAATTAATACCAATCCTTATCAAACTCCTCCAAAAAACTGAAGAGGAGGGAACACTCCCAAATTCTTTTTTACAAGTCCAGCATTATGGTGATTCCAAAGCCAGATAAGGACACTACAGGAAAAGAAATTACAGGCTAATTATCATGATGAATACAGATGCAAAATTTCTCAACAAAACACTAGCAAACTGAATTCAACAGTACATAAAAAAAAGTCATACACCATGATCAAATGAAATTTATCCCTAGGATGCAAGGATGGTTCAACATACACAAATCAACAAATGTAATATACTGCATTAATAGAATGAAAGATAAAAATGATATCATCATCTCAAAATACGCAGAAAAAGCATTTGAAAACATTCAGCATTTTTTCATGATAAAAACCCTCAACAGATTGGGTATGAAAGGAACATATCTTAACATAATAAAGTCCATATATGACAACACCACAGCTAACATCATACTCAATGGTGAAAGATTTAAACTTTTCCTCTAAGATCAAGAACAAGACAAGGGTGCCTACTCTCACCATTCTTATTCAACTTAGTGCTAGAAGTTCTAGCCAGAGAAATGAGGCAAGAAAAACAAATAAAAGACATCCAAGTTGGAAAGGAAGAAGTAAAATTATCTCTGTCTGTAATGATATGACCTTATGTCTAGAAAACCCTAGAGACTCCACAAACACACACACACAAAGAAAAAAAAAAGTTGGGACTAATAAAATAATTCATAAAAGTTGCAGGATACCAAATCACCATACAAAGGTAAGTTGCATTTCTATACGTTAACAACAAACTATCCAAAAAAATATAAAGAAATCAATCTCATTTACAATAGCCTCAAAAACAATAAAATACTTAGGAATAAATTTAACCAAGGACATGAAAGAGCTGTACACTGAAAACTATAAGACACTGATAAAAGAAATTGAAGAAGATACAAAGATAATGGAAAGATATCCCATGTTCATAAATTTAATATTGTTAAAACATCCATACCACTCAAAGCTATCTATAGATTCAATACAATCCCTATCAAAATTCCAATGGAATTTTCCACAGAGATGGGGGAAAAAAAACAATCCTAAGATTCATATAGAGCCACAAAAGACAATGACTAGCCAAAGCAATCTTGAAAAAGAAGAACAAAGCTGGAGGCATCACACTTCCTGATTTCAAACTATACTACAAAGGCTAAAATAATGAAAACAGTAATGGTACTGGCATAAAAACAGACACACAGACCACTGTAATAGAATCAAGAGCCCAGAAATAAACCCTGATATATACACTCAACTAATATTTGACAATAGAGCCAAGAATACTAAATGGGAATAAGACACAGTCTCTTTAATAAAAAGTTTTGGGAAAACTGGATACACATGTGCAAAAGAATGAAATTGGACTTTTATCTTATGCTATACACTAATATTAATTCAAAATGGATTAAAGGCTTAAATGCAAGACCTGAACTGTAAAGCTCCTAGAAGAAAACAGAGAAAAAGCTCCCAATACTGGTCTTAGTAAAGTTTTTTGGGTATGACACCAAAAGCACAAGCAACAAAAGCAAAAATTAATAAGTGGGACTGCATCAAACTGAAAGCTTCTTCACAGCAAAGGATACGGTCAACAAAATGAAAAGGCAACTTAAGGAATGGGAGAAAGTATTTGTAAATCATATATTGCATAAGGAGTTAATATCCAAAATACATAAGGAACTTATACAACTCAACATCAAAAAAAACCAAACAACCTGATTAAATAATGGGCAGAAGACCTGAATAGACATTTTTCCAAAGAAGACACACAGGTGGCCTACAGGCACATGAAAAGACGCTCAACATCATTAGTCATCAGAGAAATGCAAATCAAAACCAAACTGAGATATCACCTCACACCTGTCAGAATGGCTATCATCAAAAATAACACAAATAACAAATGTTGACAACGATGCAGAGAAAAAGGAGCCCTCCAACACTGTTGTTGGGAATTTAAATTGGTGCAGCCACTGTGAAAAACATTTTGAAGGTTTCTAAAAAAACTAAAAATAGAACTACCATATAGCCCAGCAATTCCACTCCTGAGTATAAATCCGAAAAAAACAACAACACTAATTCAAAAAGTTACATGCACCCCAATGTTCATAGCAGCATTATTTACAATTGACAAGATATGGAAGCAACCTAAGTGTCCATCAACAGATCGATGGATGAAGATGTGGTATATTTACACAATGGAATACTACTTAGCCATAAAACAGAATGAAATTTTGCCATTTACAGCAACATGGATGGAGTTGGAGGGTATTATGCCCAGTGAAATAAGTCACACAGAGAAAGATAAATACTGTATGATATCACTTATATGTGGAATCTAAAAAGTAAAGCTGTGAATATAACAACAACAACAACAAAACAGACTCACAGATATCGAGAACAAACTAGTGGTTACCAGTGGGGAGAGGGAAGCGGGGGGCAAGGTAGGGGTAGGTGATTAAGAGGTACAATTACTATATATAAAATAAGCTACAAGGATGTATTGTATAGCACAGGGAATACAGCCAATACTTTATAATAACTATAAATAGAGTACCACCTTTAAAAATTGTGACTCACTATGCTGTACACCTGTAACATATACTATTGTACATCAGCTATACCTCAATTTTTTAAAAAAACAGAATAAACATATATCAGAAAGAAAAAATCTGGAAGAATATTTTTCTCAGGGCATAATTCAACCAAAAAAAAAAAAAAAAAGCATATTAAACAAACCAAAATCCTATAATTAGCCACTGCTGCTACCCGTCCTAAATTCTCTTTTCACTTCCAGGTAGGCCACAGAAAATTGTTCTTAGGCAGAGGAAAAAAAAATCAGTATCTTTACGTTTCACTCTTCATCCTTGGTAGAGGCAATATTACACAACTATGAGTGATCCAGGTAGCCCAAAAAATGAGAGCTCTTCAAAGTCCATACTAGAACAGATTGCCACATGAGCTGCCTTGGTGTCTAGAGATGCTTCCTCCAGCTGTGCTGAGGTGGGCTTTTCCCTTTTCAGACCCAATAAAAGGTGAAGTGCTTCCTGATCTAATAATAGTGTTTACTGCAGCAGTGAATACAAAATAAACATTCCACATGAAGTGAAATTTTTTAAATAAAAACAAACGGTATGTGGACCAAGATACACTAAAGGCCAAAGCCAGCCCTCTAAAATATACATTTACCTACAATCGAAGCATGACTAACATATAACCGGGATGGTATCTTATTCCTTAAGGCCAGAATTTGAAAAGAAGGGTAATTAACAATATTCAATCTATATTTTCCCAGCGGATGTCTTCAGTTCGTTTACTACAGCTCTTCAATTAGCATCTTGATTCTTAAAAATCAACAAAAAACTATACATAGCAATCATTCATACAGAAAGCGGACTAATTTTAATGGATGAACTATAGGTTCAGTCTGTTTCTTAACGATTGAAGATTGAAGTTTCCCTAAATGTAAACGGTAATTATTTTTTAAAAGCCACTAATCACATAAAGAGCGAAAGGGAAACTCGCCTCCAGGCACGCTGTACCACGCTGCGCCGTTGGTCGTTCCTTCTACGAAGCTGCTGTCGTCATCATTCTTGCGACACGGGGGCCGATCGGGGTCCGACATAGGGGGGTTGAAGGACGAGTACGCTCGCGCCAAGCTTTGGAAGATGTCATCATCTGGGCAGGAGCTGTATTCATGAGCGCTACCTGGAAAATAAACCCACAAGACTAAAGAAACTGACACAGGCTGAGGAACACTGCGTGTTTTCTGAAGAGTGATTTGGTGTTGATCTCTTGCTGACGTATTTTTTAGCTACATCACTATGGGAAAGGAGTGAAGGTTTACGTACTCAACAATTACACCTTAGTTTTTAGGTGGTATAACGTCCACTCCTAATACCACAAAGCAGAAACTGGGTAGAATGTACATTCTGCTTATGAATTGAAAGCTTCACAAGAAAAGGTGACAAGTTCATAGTAAATTGGACTTGGGAAGACAGCAAGGAGATTTCCATTGTTAACTCCACAGGCACTATGAACCACTCTCACACATATTTTTCAGTATCTAAATCTACAGTTTTAAAAAATCTCCTATGTGTATTACTGAAATAAATAATATCTATTTTAGTACACGGTATTCTTATTCTGTATTATCAACTATGCCAGTCCTTTAAATTTCCAGCTATTGACAAACCACAAAATCTCCAAATTTTAAGGATGTTTTACCAAAGACTCTTCAAAACTCAGTTTCCAATACCTACAGTTATCCTGTGTTTACAAAGACCTAACTTTTCAAAGGCTCCTGAGAATCCATTCAAAGCAGGAAATTTCCTGGAACAACAAAAATTAGGCTGATAATATCTATGTGGCTAAAGTTTGCTGTGCTTAACTAAAACTAGTTAAAGCTTAACTAAAACTAGTTAAAGGAAACCAAAGCATCACTTCCCCTCCCTGACACCACCAAGAAACAGTTCCAAATGCAGAAGTGTGAGCACACAAAAAGACACATGCAGAGATGTATATGGGCCCTGATGGAGCGCCAAAAGGCTGCCTCCATTTTTAAGCTATCTTGTACATAAACCTACATAAATTTCATTATTCCTCCATTTTACCAGAGTCTAAGAGTGACCCAAGTTCATGACTTCTGTTTTCTTCCTTTCTCTTCTGTAAGTATTCAGTCAAGATCATGTTTCTCTTCACCTAAACTTTTTTTTTTAATTTATAGTCTTTTTCTGCCAGATATATATGCCAATACCACATGAAATAGGGGATATTCCAGTCCAGTAGATGTATTTCTACAGGCAAAATCAGTGAATGACCAGTCCCTTAAAAGAATATTACAGAAATCATCCAATAAACTCTTGTAAATGAATTGTAAACCTTGAACCAATCAGAGAAGCAGGAAGGACACCTACCACTCCGCGTCTCATCATATGGGTAATTAGCCACAAGGTCTCCTCCATGAAGATTGGCCGATAGCACAAAAGGAATATCCATAATCCAATGAATGACAGCCTTGGTCTCAGGAGCAAGCTGTATTAAAGATTAGAGATTAAAAGGATTCTAAATGTGGCAGTCATTGGTGGGATCACTTGACAGAAAAGACATAGAAAAGGTAAAAACAACAACAAAAACCAAAAACAACAACTGAAAGCTGGTCATATTCCAAGCACTCTGTGATTGTTTTCGTAGAAAAAAAGAAAGGAGCAGCATTCCCCATCTCTATCTTTCTCAGAATTATAAAAAATATTTCGATTTCCTTGAAAGTTCTACTTAAAAGCTGTCAGCTTTTCTTTCTTTGTAACTTGAAAAATAGCATACAAATCACTTACAAATTTGGGCACAACTCCATCTGATCTTTGTTAATAATAACTAAGGATAAGACAAGGAGAAAAGAAAATAGCTGAGCCGCAGAACAGGGTTCTTTCTCTGTGGTGGTGCAACTGAAGAAACATATGGTAGATTTTCCTTCCAATTTTTGCTTACTATTTTTCCAATTCTCTTCAACTGCTTTAAACATTTTTCCTAAGAGAAAAATTAAATTGGGTCTCTTCCAGATTTCACCATCAAATAGTTCACTTTGGGATGATCATCTTAAATTTTAAAACAAAGGCAAAAGTTTCAGGAATTCATGTTGTCTTTTGAATGATTCACAGCCCCTCATACCTTGGAAGCAAAACAAAGGAGGAAAGAAATTTATACCAAAGAATTAAACTGAGCCAAAAGCTTGATACTTTTATGTGATGAGTTTTTAATAGCAACTAGGAAGACTCTCAAACTACCAAGTACCTCTCTGATTAAAAAAAAAAAAAAAAGCTTTTTACTGGAGATGTGATGCATATTGTTCTTTGGGACAGAATAACTAAAAGCATCAGTAGGTTTTGATGGTTATAATTAGATCTTGTATTTGTATGTCTCTGTTCAGTTTATGAATAGCTCTCACATACACTATTGTATTGAGCTTCACAACACCCCCATTTGATAGGGGATATCCATCCCCATTTTACAGGGGAGAATCTGAGAGTTGGGAGTGTTAATGATGTGTCCAAGTTCAGACATTTAAGATTCAAATCCAGTATATAAACTATAAATCCCACATTATTTTCAGTATGTCAGCTTTAATGTATCAAAACTATCCTATTTTTCATGTAGGCTACTCCTAATTGTGCAAAAGTGTGATTTAGAATAGGACATTGTCTTTATTATTTGTTTGGTTTATCTTATTCTCACTATAAAAAATATGTTCACTGTAAAAAATGTAGAGGAGATAAACACAAAGGAGATTAATATCATTTATATACCATTTTGTATGCTACCTATTTTGCTCAACAGATAACACTTCTTCATGTCACTGAATATCCTGAGTTATTATTTTAATGGCTGAGTAGTATCCAATGTATGGACATACTCTTAAACATGGAACAAATAACAGCTAATACTTATTAAACACTTTCTGTGTGACACACTGAATTTTCACATCCACCCTATGAGATAGGGACTGCACATACCCCCATTTTACTGATGCGTAAAGTGAGACACAGAGAAGTCGGGGAATAGCATGAGGCCACCTCGTTGGGAGTGGTAGGACTGGACTCAAACCCAGCAGTCTGGCTCAGAGCTACTACACGAGCACTAGGGATCTCCATTTGGTGGAAGAGGAGGAGGAAATAGGAAGATGTTGGTCAAAGGGTACAAACTTTCAGTTACAGAACGAATTAGCTCTGGGAATCTAATGTATCCCCAGATGACTTAATAATACTGTATTGTGTTCTTGAAATGTGCTAAGAGCGTCACAAGCGTTCTCACCACAAAAGAAAAAAAAAAAAAAAGATAACTATGTGAGGTGATGGATGTGTTAATTAGCTTGATTGTGGTGACCATTTCACAGCATATACGTATATCAAATCATCACACTGTACATCTTAAATCTATAAAATTTTTATGTGTCAATTATACTTCAATAAAGCTGGGGGGAGTGGATCGCCAATTGCTGGGTATTGACTTGTTTACTATGAAAAAAAATGCTGTGAACACACTTGTAGCTGCACTCTTTGTGCAGATCCATATTTTTTTAAGGCAAATTTCCCTAGAAATGGAAAGAATTGACCAAAAGCTAAGCACATTTAGAAAAAATTTTAAAATGTATTCCAGACTGCACCCCTGAAAGATACAACAATATACCCAGCAACAGTATAATAAACCTGTCATTTGTAATTACTCTTACCAACATGGGATATGTGTTTTTTAAGTCTGTCACTTTGATACATGACAAATAGAATTTTTTAAATTTTCATTCTTTGATTAATAAAACTAGAGCAGTTTTTTATATGTTTAGTGACCATTTAGGTTTATTCTTTGGTGACATGTTTATACATGGTTTAACTGATTTTTCTATGGAAATGTATCTTTTCTTATTAATTTGCAAGAGTTGTTTATTTATTAAAAGCATTAACCCTCTATCTACTACATATTATAGATATTTTCTAAGTTTCTTATTTGCCTTTCAAATTTAAGAATAATAATAATTAAAATATAAAACATTAAGAGATTTATGTTGTCTAATCTACTGATCTTTTTTTATGGTCTTGTCCTTTGCTTTTATATTTCATTCCTTTATTCAATAACTATTAAGTGGCCACCATATGCCAGTTTTCTATACTGGGATTTAGAAAGTTCTATCACACTCCAAAAATGACAAATTTACCAAAGTTTTCTTTTACTAGGTTCATACTTTTTATATTTAAGTCATAATACATCTAGATTTTATTTTGATCTATGCTAATATTTGTGAGATGGAGTTGTCTCAATTCCATTTATTGAATAATCTATTCTTTCCATAATAATCTGAAACACTCTCTTATCATAAACTAAATTCTTATACACACTTAAATTTGTTTCTAAAGTTTAAATTAATTTAAATCAAATCCAGTTTAAATTTTAATTTAAATCAACTTTAAAATAACTAATATAGGACAATTTAATCAAAAAATCTATAACGTTTATGCTTTTTTGCAATGAATTTACGGTTTATTAGGCTCGATTGCTCAAGAATGGCATTAATATTATATGATATGGGTTTATCACACATTCTTCTATAATATTCTGTTCAGAAGTGTTTCTTTTACTGCTGAATTTCTTGTCAGTCCTCTTGTTTGTACATCTGCCCCATTTTCCCTATTTATTCAAAACCCAGTGATTTGCTCTGACAAATATTTCACTGAGTTCAGACGAGACAGAAATCTCTGTGGTTTGGAGAATCACTGAGGATTTCAGGAAGGAGGTGGAACTTCACAATGTCTTGGGGGAAAAATAAGGTAGATTTGGATAAGGAAGCAAGCAAATACTCCCTGGAGCGAAGGATAGGTTTGAGTGTGAGCTCAGGAGGCAACGCCATTCTGTGGCGGACTGTACTCTTGTATTTATTATTCACCTGAAAGGATTCAAAATGGCATGTTTCCATATATTTATATGTTGATTCATGTGTAAGAAATAATTTTGAAGGACACATAACAAAATGTGAATGGTGGTCATTTAAGAATGTTGGGTAATGGGTTATTTTTCTGCTTATTTATATTTGCTTTATCTTTTTGTTTATAATAAAATATTAATTTTTTAATAAAAAAGTTTTTAAAGAAAATGTTTTTTGAAACAAATTTAAAGATACAGTCCTGAAATGAAACACTGACACACGCTACAACATAAATGATCCTTGAAAACATGCTCAGTGAAACAAGCCAGGCACAAAAGACCACATATTATACAATTCCACTCATATGAAGGGGCCAGAACAAGGAAATCCATAGAAACAGAAAGCAGATTAGTGGTTTAAGCTGGAGTGGGGGTAGAGGGATAGGGGGGTGATAGCTAAAGGGTATGGGGTTTCTTTCTGAGATGATAAAAATATTCCGAAACTGTGGTATTGGTTGCTCATTACCTGTGAATGTACTAAAAACCACTGAATTGTACACTTCACATGGGTGAGTTCTATGGTATATAAATCATATCTCAACAAAGCTGTTTTTTTAAAAGAGAAAAAGAAAAAAAAAGATACAGTCCTGAATACACAAAGTCATATGTGGCTATTAGGTTTAGTGTATTGTTAGTTCCTATACATACACTATTGCTAATATTCATGTTACTAGATGTTCAAAAGCAAGAAAGCAAACTCCACAATTTGATAAGTTGAACTCCATTTCTCTTTGACTATTAATAGAGTCTTTTAGGCTGACTAAATGCTTAAATCTCCTGGGTACTGTAATCACATATTTAACTAATCCATAGAGAAGGCTTAGGAGCACCTCTTAGATGGAGCCCTTAACAGAATCCAGAGCCAATTATGACCTATCTTTAAAACTTCCATTTAAAGACTGTAAATATAGTTCAAATGTTATGCTCTATAAGTAGATAGCTTTGGCTCTTAAAATATATCAAAGCTATATTTATTCCATTTTCTTCACCACTCTAGCCATTAAAGACAAGTATTTAATATAATTATTTGATTTAATCACTCTGTTTCCATGCAGTCCAAGCCAAGGCTCATGTACCAAGCCCAGATAATGGTGGAAGTGACCAGGCTGAAGAGCTGGAGAGCAGATGAGAAATGACTTAGCAGGAAGAACTCCGGGGAGCAGGAGAGACCTTGCATGCAGAGAGGTTTGGAAGAGCAAGGAGAGCCTCTGGAGGACTTGGTAAAAATGCAAATTCCTTCCTATCACTCATTCCCATAGCATATACACCCCAGACTTCTTGATTCAGCAATCACAGGAATCTGCAGTTTTTAAAATTGACGTATAGTTGATGTGCAATATTATATAAGTTTCAGTGTACAACATAGTGATTCACAATTTTTAAAGGTTATACTCCATTTGTAGTTATTATAAAATATTGGCTATATTGCCTGTGCTGTACAATATATCCTTGTAGTTTACTTATTTATACATAGCAGTTTGTACCTCTTAATCCACGACCCTTATCTTGCCCCTACCCCTTCCCTGTAACCACCAGTTTGTTCTCTATATCTGTGAGTCTGCTTCTTTTTTGTTATATTCACTAGACTGTTCTTTTTTTAGATTTCACCTATAAGTGATATCATACAGTATTTATCTTTCTCTTGTCTGACTTATTTCACTTAGCCTAATGCCCTCCAAGTCTATCCATGTTGTTGCAAATGGCAAAATTTCATTCTTTTATGGCTGAGTAATATTCCATTGTATATATGTACCACATCTTCTTTATCCATTCCTCTGTTGATGGACACTTAGGTTGCTTCCATATCTTGGCTGCTGTAAATAAGCAATCTGTATATTTAACCCCTGATTCCTACAACCATAGAGATTTTAAAACCACTCTAAGGAAACAGGGAACAGATTGGTGGGTGCCAGAGGCAGGAGGCTGGGGGTGGATGAAATAGGTGAAGGGAGTCAAAAGTACAGACTTCCAGTTAAACAATAAATAAGTCCTAGGCATGTCATGTACAGCATGGAGACCATAGTTAATAATACCATACTGTATATTTGAAAGTTGCTAAGAGAGAAGATCTTAAAAGTTCTCCCTGCAAGAAAAAAAATGTGTAACTGTGTATGGTGATGGATGTTAACTAGACTTATTATGGTGATCATTTCACAATATATAAAATATCAAATCATTATGCTGTACACCTCAAATTAAATAATGTTATACATTAATTATATCTCAGTAAATACATACACACACACACACACGCACACACACACATACCTACATACACACACACCACTACAAGGCCAAGAAGGGGAAGTGAGAAAGGCGTGATGTGTAATAACATTAATGAAATGCCTACTATGTATCTTGTACTGGGCTGGGTCCAAACACTGTCTCTGTCTAATTGACAAAGATGGAAAAAGGAGATGAGCCAGACATGGGCAATATCATCCCGTGATTTAAGCAGGTTTACTGAAGATTTAGTAAAATGTAAACAAATCTTGCTTCTGTTCCAGAAAGGAGACTAAAATTTAATTTTTATGCATTTTTCTTTATTTTACCTTTACCGAGAAAAAGTATTGGCATTGAGACTTTTTAAAATAAAAGCTCTAATTTTCTAAAAGTGCCTTAAACAAGCATCTTTTTTAAAAAGTACTGCTTAAACTAGATATATGAAAACATCTAATATAAACATTATACAAGTCCCATTGAGGAAGAGGAAGGCAGTGCTGGCTGAAAATGAAGGCACTTACATGAAGGCTGCTAATCTCATATCCTGTCAACATGAGTTTATTTCACAATTCTTCTATGATAGGTGACAGGAATTCTTTCTCTCATTTCTTAGTTTTAACAGACAGCATGGGCAAGGGGGAAAGTTTGGGTTGATATCCACACTGGGCTTCCAGAACAGTTTTTCATTTCTGTCTTAGGCCTCATAGGTCATCACACAAGACTACCCTCTTTTCCCCTCTAATTACCCCTGCTCTTTGCTTTTCCAGCTCTCCCTTCTCCAGGGAAAGATGGTTTAGGGGCTGAGAAACTGCGAATCTGTGACTCAGAAACAGGAGTGTTTAAGTGAGTCACTTATCAAGTTCTGCCAAAATCCTCAGCCCCTGGCAGCCCTTTTCACAGACCAGTCCCCACTTGTAGGCTCAGCCCAGGTTTCTGGGATGAACTCTAAATATAGGCAGGAGAATTTGAAGAATTTTAGACCAATAAGCTGAGATTCCCTCTCTCCTGGATCCTCTACCCAGTGTCCCAGCCACGTGCTGAGTGCGTGTCTGGAACTCCAGCAGCTGGTGTTGCGATCTGCTTGCCAGGCTGGATTGCACTCATTCATAATAGGCTTCAAGCCTACTATGATTCAGACTCAAATAGGAATTCTAATTCCTGTAATCAAGGGACTGAAATCTAGAATCAAAAAGAAAAACAGCTATGTAAACAAATAATAATATAACATCTATAAAGTTCTATGTAACTATAAGCACCAGACTGGAAATATATATAAAGAACATAAAGGCATGCTCAACAGGATCTGCCTGGAGGAGGAGAGGAAGGCTTCACAGAGGAGGTGACATGGAAGGAGAGGGAAGAGCACTGTGAACATAAAGTTAGTAGAAGACAGTATGCTTAGGGAATACATGGCATGGCAAAGCCAGATTAAAGAGTGGCTGAGCTGGCAGCTGCCAGGGGCCAAGGGAAACTTGAATGGCCCTGGAGCTGTAATAAAATGGAGACACCATCTTTTCCAAGCTCTCACTTAGGAAAGATACTGGAAGAAGCTGATAAGCCAGAGTTGAACTGCCTGGAAAGACACAAGACGCAGTGGGGGTTGCCCCCAGCAGTCCTTGCCGTTCCTCCATGATGGGCTCGCCTCCCCTCTGTGGAACTGAAAATGGTGTTCAAACGGTATGAGCTTCAAACCCAGTGTTTAGTGGGTGTGTGCGTCCATCTGACCTTGTGGTCCATAACAGAGCACTGAGCAATGATGCTGACACAGCAGTAACAATTCCAGGTCCTGGCCTCCAGCACTGCACAGGTACTGGCTCATCCAATCCTCATAACCTCACTATGGGCTGGATGCTATAGTCACGTCCACACTTCGGATGAAGGGAAGGAAGCACACAGTGGTTACAGAACTTTGCAAAACTCACACAGCAAGGACGGAACCAGAATTTGAAGCAAGGTGGCTGCCTCCAGAGCCTCCACACTAAACCATCACACTATTCTGACATTTTGAGTCTTTTCCTTTATCCTCTGGGCAGTGGAGACCCAGCAAGGTTAGGGTTTTTCAGCAATAGAGCAATAATTTGTGTATGAAGATCACTCTGGAGGAATTTGAGAAGACTGAATGGAGCTGGGAGAGGCTGAACCCAAAACAAGAATGGGGGCTCCCTTCCTCGTCAGAGCAGCCCACAGGGCCTGAGTTGGCAGAGGAAGGAGAGGCTGAAGGGTGTCAGGAGGCCAAATCGCCAAGATCTGGTTACATGGGTGGTGAGTGGTGACAGAGATGGAAAAATCAAGGCTTTGATGATCAAGTAAATGAGAGAATAGTGTTTTCTTAGGGAATGATTTATTTCTAGTCATGCTGAGCTTGAGGCCCCAGATGTCACCAGATAAAGGGACTCAGTGAGCAAGCAAAAGAGATCTGGAAGAATCTGTAAAATGGACAACACTGAAGGTCCAGGAGAGGATGGAAACCCAAGGAGAGACAGGAGGGTAGCAGATGGGACCCTGAAGGCCAGCGTTTAGGCCAAGGCAGAAGAAGCAGGGAAAGAAACTGAGGAGTGGTTTGAAAGGCACTAGAAGAGGTAGGAGAAAGTGCAGTTGTGCAAGGCAGAAGAGGAGAAAGTTCTGGAAAATAAGAAAAAGGTCAACAAGTGTGGAATGCTGTGGGAGTTGCTAATCAGATGTGCTGATAAAGGGCCTCTGAACAGGCCAAAAAGACTTTCTAGACAACTGGGTTCTCCCTCCTGCCCCTGTCCCTACCTCCCACTCCCTAAACCCCTGACCAATTCTAGGGGCAGGACTAGTTTCCAGGCCCCAGGCATCCCAGCCTTGACTTTCACATCCGTAGTGAACTATCCCATACAAGCTTTCACAACACTCCTGCGTCCTTCATTGTGATGAAGATAATAGACATCTTTCCTTAGGCTGGAGGACAGAACCCAGGAAAACCATACATGTTCTCTACCTTTGTGTTTTGATCCACAATTTTCTTCAGATTTTTCAACAGATGATTATTTGGACCACCTTCTTTCTCATTAACATAAACTATTCTGTCCAGGTCAGGAAAGTTCCGGTTCAGATCTATTCCCTGGGCATTGCTTCGACCCACGAACCAGTCCTTCAGCTCACCAGGCTGAAAAAAAAAAAAATCAGAGGAAAATCATCAGTTATTTATTATTATTGTTACCATCTATTTAAGGTCTTCATTAATGGTTTTTAAAATAATTTATTAAGATTATTCATTTCAACGATATCCTCCTACAATGGCATTTTCACTATCTTACTGATATACACATGAAAGTATCAGGTTTAAAGTATATATTATGGATATTTTGAAAATATTCTCAACGAACAATATTTTAAATGTCAATAATAATTATATTTAAAAGATATTCAACATCAAACTGCAAAAAAAGTCCATGTGTGTCAGCTAGTAGTAGATGGCATGTCTCACAGCATGCCACTCAGTACTTGGTTTAAGTAAAATACTCACTGCCTCCAAAAACCACAGCAACTACTTTTAAATATTCAAAAGAATAAATTACTAAAGAAGGTTAGATGCTTAAAATGAGTTTAACATGAATTGTTTACATATTAATAATATACCTCTCTCTTACAGTCTTCATGAAAAAATATGAGCTCTAGAACTTCTGCTTCAACTTTGTAAGCTGAAAAATTTCTGTTCAATTTTAAACCTTTCATTTCACTAATGATATAATCTGGAAATTTAATAAATTTCCAGAATATTCCGTTATATTCCATAATGTAGATTTTCTTGTTTTACTATTAAATTATACTAGATCGCTAATATAGAGATAATGCCCGTATTCTTAAAGTCATGTAAACTCAGATACCTTAGACTGTGAGGAATCAAAACCTGTAAGACAGAAAATAGCAATGACAGTTTTTTGTCTATCCTGTCTTACAGTTCTGAATATCACCTTAAAATAGTCAATAATTTAATTCTCTATGTTACTAGAATTTTTCTCTCATAACTTTAGAAATTATATCAATATTATACTTACAGAAATTCACTGTCTGGGTTTCTTACAAGGTCAATCAGGTCACTTGATTTTTTATTTTTAAGGTACAAAACAACTTCTTAACTATAGATTAACATACTAAATATATGCTTTAATATGTTCCCGTAAAATAAGAAAATTATTTCAAACTAGAAAATAAAATGTCCTCCACCCCTGTCTAAACAAAACAGGGAGCACACTTAACTGTGAAAACATAATTACTTCCCAGCTTCTCTAACAGTTAAAATGTATTAAATTAATTTTGATTTATAGGTAGGAGGGTTTTGTTTTTGTTTGTTTGTTTGTTTTTTACTTTACACATCACATATAGATAAGGATTAAACAAACATCAGTGAAACATTGGCCAAAAATCCTCATTCCTTGATTCCAGTAGAGGGCGCTATGATATCGCCTCATTCAGAGACAGCAATGGCCTCACTCTTCAATACATGGCAGTAGTTTTCAAACTTCTAGATTTTTAGGGAGAAATTTACCTAGTCACACACATGAATGAATAAATATGATTCATTTAACAACGAAAACAAAACATTAATTTAATACTAACAAGATTTCTCATTCTCAATCTCTGCTAAAGAAACCCTCGCCCACATCCCTTACCTCTGCACTTTTTCCTTACCAGCAAATTAAACACCATATCATTTATACCTGCCCCTGCACTATCTGTAAGCTTCATGTGAGCGTATATTCCTTATATATGAGCATATATGTACAAACCATAAAAAAAAAAGCAAGCATGCCCTGTTGTGAGCTGGCCCACACCCACCTGAGATGCTGCCTTCTCAAAGCCATCAGGGTTGAGGGAGGGCATGATGTGGATCCGGGTGTTGTGGATCAGCTGGACGATTGTCTCATTCCCCTTTTGGTATTCGTTGCACAGGTGCTGGGCCAGGAAAACCAGCAGTTCCCGTCCAACAGCCTCATTGCCATGCATATTCCCAATGTATTTAAATTCAGGCTCACCTAAAAGCACAAAAATAGAAAGTATGGAGACTTTTTCTATCGCACCAAAGAGAAGGCAAATGACATACAGTGTAAAAAATATTGTATAGTTACTAATTTATTACACACAGCTGATAACTTCTTTGCCCTCCACAGTTGACGCCTAAGAAATCTGCCCTAAAAATAAAATACTCCAAATGCCCCTTCTGTCCTTCTAGTTCTCTCTCCCCAGCTGCCCACTTGTTATGCAGTGAATTGTGCCCCCCAAAATCATAGGTTGAAGCCCTAAGTTCCAATGTGACTGTATTTGGAGATAAGACCTTTAAGGAGGTAATTAAGGTTAAATGAGGTCATAATCCAGAAGGATTGTTGTCCTTATAAGAAGAGGAAGAGACACCAAAGATTCTCTCTCCACATGCATTAATAAAAGGCCATGTGAGGACTCCTCAGGCAGGCAGCCGCCTGCAAGTCAGGAAGAGGCCTCATCAGAAACTAACACTGCAGGTGCCTTGACCTTGGACTTCCAGCTTCCAGAACTGTGAGAAAATAAGTGTCTGTTGTGGTATTTTGTTATGGCAGCCCGAGCAGACAAATATACACACACCCCCCCCAATAACTAATAATGGTACATCTTGTGCGTCCTACCATTAAACAGTGAACTTTCATGTTTTCTTATTTAGTCCCCACCAAACAGCTAAAAATAGGTATTATTACCCATCTCTATTTTAAGGTGAGCAAACTAAAGTTCTGACTGCTTGAGAGGCCTGACTTCAGTTACACAGCCAATGAACCCGGGATTCAAATGCTGGTCTTCTGATTTAGTTAAAAATCTACTTTTTTTAAAATTCTTTTTTAAACCATAGTGACTAAAAGCATTAACTTCTAGAGCCAGACTGGGTGGTTTCAAATCCTGGCACCAATTCTTACTGGCTGGCCTCAAGAAGTTACTTCAGCTCTCTGCGGCTCTGTTTCCCCGTTTATAAATGAGATCCTAGATTCTACCTCATAAGGTTATTACAAAGTTAAATAATGAGTGTCAGTGCTTAGAACAGTGCCTGGCAAAAAAACAAGTGCTATGTGTTCGCTATTATTTTTTTAATATTATTACATCACATTGTCTTGTCATTGTAAGGTGCTTTAACCACACATAATCTAGTTTTCTCTTTATAACAGCCCACTAAAATACAGAAGACAGATAGTTTTATTATCATTATTGTAGAAATGCAGCCAAAGAGGATAAATTTTGCTCAAGGCCCCAGAATTCAAACATAAATCATGCTGCCTATTCCATTGCATTTTAGGAGGAGTAATAAAATTGCAGAGCATGGCAGCAAAATAATCTTTTTTTTTTAATTTACAGAGACGTTTAGTTAGCTTTATTTACAGAGCAGAGATTTTTTTCAGTCTCCAATGGCGCCTAGATAACATCATTAGGCAAGAATGCCAGTTTAGAAGAAATCTACGCAGAATCCTAAAAATAGCAGATGTTTATGCTCCTCAAGCAGGAGCAAGCTTGACTATACCAGCAGCTCTATGTCTCAGAAGCAATTCTGTTGCAGTCTCTACATCCCAAGATTTTGAAGACAAGGCCACTATTACTGCATTCCTATCAAAGCCCATAGCACACAGGTTTTCTATTTTTTTGGTGTATTCTGGACTAGAAACTGGTGCTCCAGCATACACATGTGCCCGAAGTCGAGCTGTCTGTTTGAACATTTCGGGATTTTGTTTGTACTGATTTGCTACTACTGCATCTTGTGGATCATCTGGCTCTGCAGCTGCCAGTAGTGCTTGCAATGACAATAATACCGTGCGGAGAGTCATTGCTGCTGCCCATTGATCTTTCAGGATATCCAAACAAATAGCCCCTGTGACGGAACTAATATAAGGATGCCATATTTTAGTGATAAACCGGCCCTTAGGGGGATTAAATGGATATGTTGCTGGTATTTTAATCTCTAGTTGATATCTTCCTCCTTCATATGGTGTGTCTGGAGGTCCTATTTCTCCTCTTAATTCTGTAAAGTTCTCATCTACAAGATCTACTTTAATTTGATTTTTGCACCGCGATGTTGGCCATGTCTCCGCCCGCAGCTGATTCATACCCGCCTCCTCCGCCACCGCTACGACCCCCGCCACCTTTTCCTCCACAGCCTCCTCCCTCGGCGATTCACACCCGAGCACACGAACGCTGCCAACACCACCCCCGCCGCCGCGCTCCCCTGAGTGTGGAATCACCTCCGCGCCCGGCCACCGAAATCCAAAATAATCTTAATTAATCCTATTGTTCTGCTCCTTTCTGCTTCATCCATCCAACAGGCCCAATTTCTGCAGTGAACAAGATCCTCCCATTTACAAAATCACTAGGACTGCTCACCCCTGGTTAAACAAAAGAAGTTGGAATTATCCTTCTCTTAGAAATATGTTATCTAAATATTCTTTGCATGAGATTCCTGGGTGTGTGATTTGAGTGACCGCCAGCTGCAGAAACCATGTCCTGGGTGACCTCTCGGCCTGGGCTGAAGCTAATCTTAATCTAAGGATCAGGTGGGAGCAGGGTCAGGGCTGTATTTATATGTCCCTCATTTTTCACTTGGAGGGAAAGAAAGCCTCACTTAAACCACCTCCAGGGACACGCGCCGAAGGTATGCATGTGGGAAGAGATGTTTTCTTTGCTTCTGATTTCAAGTCATAATAATCTTCCTCCTTTCTGTCAAACTCACCCCCTCAGTGTGTGTGTTAGTGGGATTGAGGCACAGGGGAAACTGCACCAGTCCACTACGGAAGAAAACAAGAGACCAGGAAGCCAGCGGGTTCTCAGAAGCCTGCCTCCCGAAGTTATTAGAGAAGATTGCAGTGTTGGAGGCTTTCTGGTCCTGCCGCTTTACCCCAACACAACTTTGGAGTTTTGGTCACTCAGAAGAGCTTGGCCCACAACTCATAATGAGTACGTGAGCACATTGAAATTTTCTATTATTCCTCTGGATTAAAAAACTAAAATTCTTTAATCACTTGAAGGAGAAATGGCAAACTCATAGTCACTTAGCTAAACTTAGCATCCCAGTGTTTTGTTTGGCTATCAGAGCCTATCTTGTGTTTGAATTTGAATGCTTGGGATAGAGCGTGCTTTTTCCAGTCTGCCACAGGCCGCACCACTCCATATCACTGCTTTATTTATTTATGTTTCCAGAGTCAGAAAATTTCCAATGAGGTTTTGCTTCCTGCTCTGTAGGAAGTCTCAGGAACCAATCTCCCCAATATGTCTATTATATTTGTAAGGAGGTAGTAATGACACTAGCAATGCTTTAGGTTGACATAAAGATAGACTCTAAAGGTCATTTCATAGAAGATATTAACATATGGAAATAAAGTGCAAGGCATATATGAGTTAGCAAAAGAAAAGGAAAGTATATTTTTATACACTTCCTCTGTCTTCAGGAATAAATTAGATCGCTAGATAATACTGTCACCAGAATACAGAAGGGCTGTGATCTTTTAAGGCGACTGACATGTCTTGGGAGTTGGGGAAGAGGCACAGTTTAAATATAGCCTTTGCTGAATGTATGCAAAGCCCAGTGTCAGACACTACAGGGACCCCCAAAGCAAGTAAGGCAGCATTCCTGAACTCAAGGAACGCAGGGTCTGGAGGAGGGCACTGACATGCGAACAGTGTTTAGGAGGGAGGCAACCATGCAGGAATTTTGGATCCAAAACCAACCAGCTTCAAGGCTCCAAAATGAAATGTTACCACCACCTCTCTGGCCTCTCTCTGGCCCTTTTTCCTCCCAAAGCCAGAGCTATCTTTTCAAAATACAGTCCTCATCCAGTTCCCTCTACCTGAAAATCCATCAGCTAACTTCCCACTGGCCTTCACCATAAACACCAAAGTTCTCCATAGTGTTAGAGCAGGCAGGTAGCTAGGTGTGAGCAGAGAAAGGGGGGCAGGGGCCAGGTGGCAGGAAACCACGCCTCTTGTAAACAGTGGGGGTTCACGGGCAGATAAAGAAAAGCAGGAACTTCCAGACTGAAAGGAAACCACACATTTTGGGGTGATAAGTGTCCTGGAGACAGACAAAGAAAGGTGGGAAAAGGCAGGAATCTCCAGTGTCTGCATGTAACCTGTTGCTCATTATGCTCTCCTTACAATAAAATTAGCCTTGCAGATAAGAAATTCCCATCATGCACCAAAGCTAAGACACTTTCAATCAAAGCTAAATAAGGACAGAAATCCCTCCTCCCCTCGGGAAGGTGGAGCTGGGATGAAAATCAGGGAATACGACCCCCAAACCTGTCCTTCCCCAGTGAAATCCCACCCCTTCATTTGGATGGCCCTCATAACCGGCTTGCCAAAGAAACCCAGGGCTGCTCACCTGTCTGCCCACTCTCCCTCTGAGAGCGTATTCTTGCTGAAATAAACTCTCACTTTACTTTCTTAGCCTCCCTGTCTCCTTTCTGAATTCTTTCTGCGAGGAGACAAGAACCTTACTTTCACAAGAACAGTAGGATCTCTAACCCCCAAGGGGCCTGGCCTGAGGACCTCTCATCTCCTGAGGCACCATCTCCTCTCCCGTCTTCCAGCCACACCTCCTTCAGCACAGGGCTCTTCTGTGATGCTGTCTGCTCCTCACATACATTTTGCCCTCTCATCCCTCTGATCATGGATAACTCTGGTTTCCTTAGAGTATCTTTCATCCAAGTCCAGTTCCTTTGTTATTTTTAATACCTCAGTTGGAAAATGTACATTAGTCAGTGTGATTATGTGTTTAATCCCCATCCCACACTGTACGTAGTGGGATGGTATCTATGTCAGCTCACGCGTGCATCACCCATGCCTGGCATACAGTCTGAGACACAGTGAGAGCACAGATATATCAGTTAAATAAATTCATGACTAAATGAATAGAGGAATGGTCTTTTTCTAAATCCGCTGCTCCCAGCAGCATGGCTGAGAGTAGAGCTTACCCTTGAGATGTTCCTTTCTGGAACAGTGAAGGAAATAACTGAATAACTGAAGGGGGCCTGAGGCAGTGTCAGGGAGGCTGCGCCCCGAGTCCTCAATGCTTGTTGCCCCATCCCGCATTCTCAGACAGGAATGGAAATTCTTCTTCGGGGAGGAAGGCAGCAGTGCTGTGGATAGCTGATTTCCCAAAAAGATTAATCTCCATGGTCACAGAGAACCATAAAGCTCTCCAGGCAAGCAGTTCCCTAAGGCTGTTTTTGTTGTAAGGTCTAAACAAAGGGTTCTGAAAAGACTTTGCCTTCATAATCTTTAATCCAGAAATAGAGATAAAATGGAAGATTTTGGAATAAGCCTCTCGGTGTCAATTTACTTTCAATTTGTTTAACAAAGGGGTGACAGCTTTTCCTGAGCACTTAATTTTCTTTTCTGTGGCTATAAAGATAGAGTTTACAACAGGATGACATATGCATTCCTGTTTATAGTGTCTGTGTGGACCAGATGCCAGGTTTAACCGAGACGTCATTCCTTGTGTTTATAACTGGTGACGCATGTGTACCCTGGCACTGGCTCATCTCTCTCCTGGCAACGGGAGGAAAAGGCAGCAGGCACTCTTCCCAGTACACTGGGGGACAGTTGTTTTTACCTTCATCTTACTTTCCTCACTATCTTTTTACGAAGTAGTTACCCTGTTCCTGAGGAATCACACTTGCACAGCCTGCATCACATTGGCTCAGGAAGTACAGTTTCCCTGTTGCACCAATTTTTCCAGTTTTGTGTAACTATCAGTTTTCCAGTCACTTCACATGGTACATAGTCATCAATCAAGCTAGCATTAAAAGACAATCAACTCACAAACCACATTCAGCCTGGCTGGGCTGTGTTTCTATCTTTCTCATCTGTGTCGTAGAACAATTAATGTACCTGAGTGGATCTGTATTTTCATCAGAACAAGATAAGGATAACTTACAAGATTTTTTTAACATAAGATCCAAACTTTTATTGAAGTCAGAAATAATAAATCCCCACCTGGAGCAAGCAAATAATTTTAAATTCCATACTTGTTGTAACTCTTAATTTGCCCCAGTTGTATATTGATGTGATTTGAAATAAATAAATCAGTAAGGAGGGAGATGGGGAGGGGGAAGAAGGGAGGGAGGAAGGAAGGAAGGAAGGGAGGGAGGGAGGGAGGGAGGAAGGAAGGAAGGAAAGGAATTTCTATTGCTTTAAAAATAAAACATAAGTATTTTACACCCCAGAACCCCACACCCTTAGGCTCAGCATTTGAGGCAAGTCTGCAGCTGACAGCAGACTGGCAAAGCCCCCAAATGGGAGAATTAATGGTCTCAAGGTGACCAGAGAGACTCTGAAGCAGAATCCATACTCAATAGGCTGATCCTGAAAAAAATGATCAAATAAAGGGGCAAAAGTAAAAAAATACTGTCTGCCTTTCCCACAAAAAGCAAAATTTACTTTCACCTCCTTATTTGACCCAATTAGTCTCTCTAATATTTTCTCCTCCTCGAAATAGCTAACAGACAGGCTGACTATTGGGTAGAGTAATTGATCAGATAAATTTAAGGTCCCTTTCAAATCTCAGAGTCAATTATTCAATGACCTTATATGGGAAGAAAACTGCAGAGGGAAAATATCTAATGGAAAATGAGATAAATGTGAAAGTGGGTGGTAAATTGTGAAGTTCTATCTAAGAGGTGTAGCGTCATTATTTAGAAAATATAAGTAGATTAAGGGTATTTTAAGAAAGAACTTGATCATAGTAACAGAACCCTTCTTCTTTCATCCTGTAAATAGAGATGAAACTCACACTGAGATGAATCCTCCAACATCAAATTATTGCCAAAATATAAGTTCACTAACTCATTCGAAGTGTATATACTTAACTCACTGATTACATAATTCTTAGAGCTAGGGACAATTTCAAAATATATGTTCCAGGCACAAGTAATATACTAAACACATTGCTGAACAACTATAGCATCCAAAAACAAAACCCCATTTCTCAAAGATATCATGGTAAAATGCGCTCATAACCAATGATTTTGAGAAACTGATAAGCAGTTACACAAGCAGCACAATCACTGAACTGACTTGATTCACAAAACACTGGGCAAGCAAGTCAGACACACCTTTGGAACAGATGGACCTTTTAATCGATGACCTTCCTCCCTCAGTTGTGAAACTGGGATTAAGACATTAGTGCTGGTAATGGTTTCCACGTGTTTGACATTCTAACATATTATAGCCTGTAAATCATTCTTGCAGAATGAACCCTGCAAGTTTCCTAGGACTCGTGGACAAATATGTCATAAATTGGCTCCTGTTTTAGCACATCTTAGCAACCTAAAATGCTAAGCAAGTTCCTCAAAAAAATGCAAATCTTCAGGGTCCAAAGAAACAATGGAAGAGGATGGGTATGCTTATAAAAAATGATTCCTCTTCTACAGAAGAGATGAGGAGCAAATAAAGAAGGAAGGGAGAAAGAGAAACCAAGGAAAGGCAAAAGTATAAAAAACAGCTGCAGAAGAAATTACAGAATTAGAAGATTACATTATCTCCCCTCACTCCCTCCTTCAGAGTAATATTTTTAAATAATTAAATTAAATGACATCTTGAAAGGGAAACCTGATTTTTAATGGGCAGTCAAAATAGAATACATTACAGAATTATTCTGTAGAGATGCATTACAGAATTGTTTTTGAAAATATTATGTATTAGCCATTACACATAATTTTAAAGTTTCCTTACATATGACATCCAGAATGTTTCTAGTAATATTCTACTTGAAGAAAGAGGGTAAACAAAAGACCAGAAGATATTTCTAGCCATACAAGTCCTTAAAACAATGTAAGAGTTCTAATATTAATGAATACGTTCAATTTTTTTTAATTAAAATGTTTGTTTTCACATGAGTATGCCAGATACAATGAGAAGCTGGTAAATGTTTAACAACCAGCTCTGATCTGTAGCATATGCCAATTTCCATGGTGTAAATACTCCCACCATGGCCAATTTGAAGCTATCTATGTGAGGTCAATTAGCTCACAAATTTACTGAATAGTAAAAATAGGTCTCCTAAGCCAGTACAAGCCTACTCCAGCACACCACTGGACAGCAGTTATTTGGGATGTATGGCTCCCAGTTTCCTCATAAGTTCTCCAGAAGGGGAATCTGAGGTCTAGGAAATTTGAAGACTTTTCAAACACATGATAAGAAATATAATCAGATTAGCTTCTACTCTACTGTCTTTCTTTATGTTTAATTTTATACAGGAAGAATTAAAAGAGGTTTGTTTGGGTTTTTTCTTATATTGAGATAGAGCTGTTTTCCAAAGCACTGCACCATCATCCATTCATTCTAGGAGGAAGGAAAGACAGAGAGAAGTGGGAAATTTTTTTGGTTGAGTTAATTATCCCAGAAGGGACTAATGCACTGGATTATATCACCCTTTGCTCTAAATCTGCCCATAATAAGTCAATGAAAAAAATGTAACCTAGTCAATAGTTTTTCTAAAATATTTATCAGCAGTTTCACATTTTCAAAGTTCCTCTGTTCTTCCTACAGTCTTGACCTATGAGGCTATCTTTACAGTGGAAAAGGCAATATAATTTCTGTGCCCACTCACAGAAATCAGTTATTTAAAATTAGTAACATGGGGCTTCCCTCGTGGCACAGCTGTGTTAAATTCAGGGGACACGGGTTTGAGCCCTGGTCTGGGAAGATCCCACATGCCGCGGAGCAACTAAGCCCGTGCACCACAACTACTGAGCCTGCGCTATAGAGCCCCTGAGCCACAACTACTGAGCCCACAAACCACAACTGCTGAGCCTATGTGCCACAACTACTGCAGCCCACGCACCTAGAGCCCGTGCTCCGCAACAAGACAAGCCACTGCAATGAGAAGCCCGCACACCACAACAAAGAGTAGCCCCCGCCCGCCGCAACTAGAGAAGGCCCGTGCGCAGCAACGAAGACCCAATGCAGCCAAAAATAATAAATAAAATAAATTTTAAAAAGTTTTTAAAATTAAAATTAGTAACATGAAACACTTTATAATTACTGAGGAGAGACTGCCTACAAAAGCCTTTAGATTCAGAAAAATCTTTGATTTAAGAGCATCTTGAAGTGAACACAGAGAACTTTTAATACAGAAATGAGATAAGGCAGAGATTATTTTAATGATGTAGTTTCATGATAGATTATCTTTCTGTAATACTAATCACAGAATTGCTTTAAAGCACTGCAACAGTTATGGATCTCCCCAAATGCTTGGCAGGATGCCTTTGTGCACTCATTTACCAAAGGTGGCTTTTGGACCTTAAAGCATCCTTCAGAAATATTAATTTCTAGTTATTTTAGATAACTCTCTTAGAAGATTCTGCTTTCACCAGTATTCTTATCAAATAAAATAAAATGTAAAGTTAAATTTATCTAAGAGGCCAGGAACAGAACAGAATTAAATGAACTGGCACTAGAAGAGAGGAAAGGAAACAGGAAAGGACCCAGTTTCAGACAAGCGATTATGATTCAGGTCTTTGCCAACTCTCTCACTAACGTATTTGGTTGTGACTGGTATGTTTATTCTGGAAAACAATGCTTATGAGGAACTCATTTTGTAGCTTGAGAAGAGAAATTTAGGAGCAGCGTCAAGTTTCTGAAGGTTGAAGTTTAAGTTTCCTAAGGTTGTTATGTGGGGAAGGATTTGATTGATTCTGCAAAAGTCCAAGGACAAAACTAGAATTGAAACTAGAAAGTTCAGAGAGAGAGAGCATTTAATACAGCTGAAGAACAAACCTTCTTTCAGCTAGAGCTCTTGGAAGACAGAATGGCTGCAATGAAGTCATTAATTCCCCTGGAAGGCACAAAGCTATCTCAGAGATACGGTATAGAGGTTGGACTGGATGGTCTCTTAAAACATCCTATGATTCCACTGAAACAGGACCTTTGACAAACTATTGGTATTTAAGCTTCTAAACTTGTCCTATACAAATCATAGCCCTCAATACATGATAGTTGACAATTCTGATAGTTCTCTGAAACAGAGAAAATGGTGGATCATCATAGTGAACTAAGACATGATTACGAAATGTAATGGAAAAACACGAGTCCATTTCTACCAATCATCTCTCTTTATGCCCATGAATAAAGAGCTCATCTTAGTTCAAAGATGAATATTTGAGAGGATGAGTAAAGTGAAGTCATCAGAACCTGTACGGGTGGAAAATGACAAGCATTTCTAGCAGACAAGGATGAATGAAGAAGAAAAACTTCAATTTGCTAATAAGCAGATAAAGTAGTAGCACAAGTAACTACCTAAAGCAAAATCAGCAATGTAAAAGCTTAGTTGAACAATCTCTCCCCAGAAACTCTTTGGAACTTTCTTTTTAACTCTCTCAGGAATAACTCAAAAGTCAAATTTATTTGTCAAAACATCTTCAAGATGTTATTTTTTGCAATATCATAACTAAAGACTTGCAGTGCTAAACATATACCAGTCTCAGCAGCAGTGGGCAACACAGTAGAATCTTCAAAGATGAATGAAGGGCCAAATGGAGTCTGGTCTCTGTGCTGCCTCAGTACCTAGCTGGTGATGACTCACCTGTGGGAGGGCTGAGTCTACCCCAGGTCTCCCTCCAGGAGATTACTCCATACCAGGGCATGCATGAAGTATCCTCTTTTTTCAAAGATTTTAAAGAAAAGTGTGCTGACTTAACAGCTCTGTAGAGGTCAGAATCATTTGTGGACTTCCTATACATACAGATTTCTGAGCTCCGTTACCAAAGATCATACTTCAAAAGGTCTGAGAAGGGGCCTGAACACATGTATTTTTTAAAGGATCTAGAGGTGATTCTGATGCCCTTCCAGGATTGAGAAGGAGTGGTTAAGGAGGCAGGTGCAGGGAAAGTCTAAAGGTAGAGAGGAGGTCGATAATGCCAGCAGACAGGTGGGAATTCCAACAGCCAATTCCATCAGGATACAGCCTGAGTAGGGTGATCATTCTTAACAATTTGAGGGTCGTGGACTTTTTTTGAGAATTTGATTTAAACAAAACTATGAATTCTCTTCCCTCACATTTGCAAGGAAAAAAAATCCACAAAATTATGCGAAGATCTTACAAACTTAAGGAATATTATACTAAACATTTACGTGTCAAGAAAGAGGGGAAATCATAGCCACCATAAATATCAATCTCTTACACAGGCTTCTTTTCTGTTCCAGACAAATAGGAGACTATTGCATGCACTTCCTTCCTGCAAATGGAACACGGCAGCACAGCAGCAACTTGGCACTGTTTTAAAAAGTTGGGGAGGTGCGGAGCATGGACTTTGATGAGACAAACTTGGGTTTGAATTTCAGCTCTAACATATCTAAACTTCTGCAAGCAACCCCTTCCCTGAACCCGAGTATTCTTTTCTATAAATTGGCTTACTAAAACCTCTTTTGTCGAGTTGTTGAGGATTAAATGAGAAAATATAGACAAGACATTCTGCACCATGCCCAACAAATAGTAGGTAACCAATAAATGGAAATAATATTGCCCATGACCCACGCTGTTATGATAATATGAACAATCTTCTCTACTCAAGGCATATAGAAGCTAGAAGCTTCCAACAGGAATATGAGGTGCATTGGGATCTTTCAAAGAGCTATGGAATGTAAGTGGGTTTGGAAAACTAACCAGTCCTTCCAGGAGTGTAGATAATAATTTCAGCCTAGTGTCAACCTATCCCGTATGGCAGGCTCCTCGAGCTTGGATGTGCATGTGAATCACCTGGAGATCCTGTTAAAATGCAGATTCCGATTCAGTAGGTCTGCAGTGGGGCCTGAGAGCCTGAAGCTCTAATAATCTCCTCAGGGATACTGCTGCTGGTCTATGGACCACTCTTTCAGTGTAGAAAGACTATTTGAAACCTCTAAAATCAAGAGTAGGGGAGCGAAAGAGCAAGGGAGACTGACTTTTAAATAACAAAAAAACCCTTTAGAAACTTGAGTGCTCCTTCTTATTGTTGGGTTACTCCAACCAACCTGAGTGCCTACCTCCCCAAAGGGACACAGCATAATTCTGGAGGCCATGACATGGCCTTAGGTCTAAGATTCACAATAAATGCTAAACTGCATGACCGAAAAAGTATCTGCTGGTGTACACTGAACCCAATGTTAGATGCGGGAAGATGGTAGACTATTACAGGGCTTACTGAAATAACCCTATAATGCTCCGGAACTATTCAGATCATAGGAAAGTACACTGCTCTTCTCAATTTTAATATCAATGTTTACACTTTAAATATACATTAAATAATTATACACAGGGTTACATTTTTATTATAGTTATGAATAAATTGAGTAATCAGAGTTGTATAGGATTATGTACTATCATATTTTTATTTTGTTTATAGTTCTCTCACTAAAGTACTTTCAAGATTTTCACTGATTGAAACTATTCTGATTTTACCTCCCACTCCATCTCACCCATTTTCTGCTACCCTTTTTATTTCTTCGGCGACTAAGATAAAACCTATAGAGAATTTGTGGGGGTTTTTTTGCAATGAAGAGAAGAGGTTAGTAAAATAAGGGACAAAATCTCATACGAGGTCAAGTAGACAACTAAACAGATACACATGGCCCCCAAAAGACTAGAGATTTCTGATCTTATAATATTTTATATTAGTTTGTATCGATATTAGTATTTTAATTTTTCCTTCCCTTAGGGATTCTTTAATGTTAATTTAAATAAATGTTCTACAAGCATTCAAAAGTAAAAATAATATTGAAATGTTCTGCTAAATAAAATATAAGCCACCTGGCTTCAATGAAGAAATAAAGACAATGAAGAAATAATGTCCTAAATATTAACTAATCATCTTTAATTTCATGTGATCACAAATAAACCATATCTAGAATCCCAAAATGTCAACAAAAAGTTTTATATTGAACCTTATTATTGTTTTTGCTATCATTGTTTTTATTCACAATTCTTTTAAAGCTATTTGAGATTTTGTATTTGGATGGTTTGAGATATCTTGTCAAAAACAGTCTTACTGAAACATTTCTTGGTGAACAAAATAAAGTCTGTTTTCAAGTTTAATGACACAAATCATCATGTGTATCAAAATTTTCCATATAAAAAGATTTTCTAATTGCTTAACAGCTCAGAAAAAGAAAAATAACTGTATCCCAAGCCCAACAAGAGAAAGAATTTCTTTTCTGGGAACATAATTAAATAACAACAACAACAAAAAAAAAAACAGAAAAATTGCACATGAAATTGCATGAAATCAAAACAAACAAAAACTTATACAGTTCTATCTACACAGATAGATACGTATATTTCAATAGCTTCTTCCAAAAAGGTTATAGCAATTCACACGCCCATAAGCAATGTAAGACAGTATCTGTTTACCCAGACCATGGCCAGCAATGGAGCTTATTGTCTGTTTTTAATTTTAATAATAATTTCAATTTAATTTTATCTTGTATTTCTTTTATTAAAGAAATTGAAACTTTTTCCTATATTTCATTCATTTGTATTGGCCATCTGCATTCCATCATATGTATCTTGCTTAATTGCAAGCTTTGCCTATTTTCTATCACGTTTCTGTTTCTCTTATTTTTTATAGAAGCTCATAGTACATTAAGTACAAGTTTCTACTTTAACATGCAGTCTTGCAAATATTTTCTCAGTCTAGAATTTTATTTTTTTACTTTTTGTCACATATTTTCCCACATAAAAATTCCTAATTTTGCTAGTCAAAAACTATCCAACTCTTTTTTTAAATGACATCTAGACTTTTCTTCTCTTTTAAGAAAAATTAAACAAATGTAATCCTAAATTTTCTTCTATTACTGTATCATTTTAATTTTTGCATTTAGATCTTTATTCCACTTCCATATATGTATATGATGTGAGGTAGTGTTTAACTTTATCTCATTCCAGATGGAGGCCAATTACACCAACATCATTTTCCCCCTGAATTTAAATTATACATTTATCACAAATTAGATTTCCATATATACTTTAGTCTATTTCTGGATGTTTTTCTATACTACTAGTTATTTCTTTCTGGACTTTACACCATGCTGTTTTGATTAGATAATCTTAAAAGTATATTTTAACAGCTGGTAAGACAATATAATTTTCCTTTTCCAAGATTTTCTCTGGAATTATGATACATTCATTCTTTCACGTAAAAGTGGAAATAATTTCCTTCATTTTAAAAACATAAGACTCTGGCTGGAATTTAATTAAAAATGCACATTCATTTTGGAAGAATTACTATTTTCATGATTTTAAGTTTTTCTGTGAATTCAGTTTCCATTTATTCAACTCTCAATAAAACTGTACATCCTTCTTCACAGAGAAGCTGCGCCTTTCTTGTTAAATCTATTCATGGATATATAACTGTGAAAGGAATATTTTTCCAATACGATATGTAACTTATTATTGCTACTATTTTTTAAAAACTGTTAACTTTTTTGTTGTTTCTTTTATTTTTTCAAATGCAAAGAAAATATCAAAATCAACAAAAGAAGGTAGGGAATTTTCAAAGCTACAAGCAAAAATTAACCACTAAGATAGGAAATATTAATAAAATATAAATTCTGTTGAGTCTGAAAAGAAAAAAAGATAAAAGAAATTTACATACTATTAGAAAAAAGGATAAAGAACCATAAATGTAGACAAAGTTAAAATAACTTTTATTATTAGTAAAAAACCAAAGCAACAAAAGATAAATAAACAAGTGGGACTACATCTAACCTGTGACCTGTTTTCCCCACTTGGATCATCACCCCCAAAGCTCCACCTCAATCAACAGTTATTTCTTTTTCTAATACATTTCAAATCCAAATGGGTTGCCAGCTTAAGAAGATGCAGTACCTCTCCAAGTGGTTAAAAATGCAAGCTCTGGAGGCAGACAGGCTAGATTTCTATCTGTATTCCATCATTTACCAGCTGGGAGACTTTGAGCAAGGTATTTATCCTCTGTACCTCAGTTTCCTCAACTTGGATGCAGGAATAAAAATAATACTACTTCATAGGGTTACTGGGAGGATTAAATTAGAAAACCTATTAAAAGCACTTAGCATAATGGCTCGTATGTAATAAATGCCCCAAAAGGTTAACTATTTGATAATGATGATGATGACGAAGAGGAGGGAGGAGAGACGGGAGAAGAAGGAAGAGAGGAAAAAGGAGGAAGCACTCAGAAAACTGTTTGCTAAATTCTTTTTTCTGACTTCTACATGGAAGACACTTCCAATGACACTTACCTGCTCCTTCTCATAATTCCTAGAGAACCTTCAAAATGATCCAAACCCCAAGAGATGCTCACATCTTTGTACTTAAGGACCCTTTAATTGGTCTTTGCTGAGTTCTTTCATTTATTCACTCACAGAAGTGTTTATTGAGTGTCTGCTATGAGCCAGGCCCTGGAATTACAATGGAAAACAAAGCAGACGTAGACCTAACGTTCATAAAATTTCAAGTCTCCTAGACCTTGGGTTCTGAGTTCTGGGACCACTTTTAGGTTTCATTGCTCTTCCTCAAACTAACACAAGGGCGTCTCCTAGAGCTCTGACTCACTGGCACAGACTCAGAACTGAAGACACACTTCAGGTTGATCAACTATATTTTCACCAGAGAATAAAAGGACTGTTATACAAGCTCTGCCTATTCCTCTTTGACATCGCCATCCAGTAGAACTTTCTGTACTGGTAGCAATCTTCTATATCTGTGCTGTCCAGTATAGTAACACGAGGGCACCCAAAATGTGGCTAGTGCAACTGAGAACTGGATTTTTAATTATACTTAATTTTAATTTAAATAGCTGTATGTGGCTACCATATTGAAGAACACAGGACTAAACTCCTTACAGCTTTTTTGTTTGTTTGTTTGTTAAAATCTGGAAACCGAATTTGGCACTTTTGTATGAATTCCCTGTATGCTGAGTTTATTTACATTACAAAAAGAAAGGTTTGAGGAGTTTTGGAAGGAAACTCAGAAGCACTACTGTGGACAAACAAGCAAAAGCTGCAGTTATATTTTGGAATAAAAAACTCATTGTTTTGCTGTAGAAAGAAACTGTCCTTAGTGGGGAAATTTTAAAAGGTTCTGCCAAACCAGAAATTCTATTTGAATAATAAGAATTTACTCCCTTTTTTTAGCAGCAGAGATGACCAATGATTAGAACCATTTACAAAAGTCACCTTGAACACATCTGCATCCACAACCTACTAAGGCAGCAGCAAGAGAATGGAAGCAACAGAGGTCATTTTGGTGTGGTCAAAATATCCATAGGTCCTCAACCATAACCCACACCCTCCAGCTAGTGATGAAAGTCAAACCCAAGATTCTGAGTGGAGCCAAAGGAAAATAAAAAGGATCTGTAAAGAAAGCCCAAATATGATGTGTTAAATAATTGAGAGTAACTGAAACAAGGACCTTATGGAAAATGCCCACCCTGAAAGTTACTATTATTGGTTCTAGACTGCTACTTGGAAAACAGAGTTAGTGAGCATGTGGAGCTGGCTTGCGAGTGAGTGTCCTGCATGCTGAGTGGCCTACTCCAGAGGCAGGCCTTGACAGGACATTCAAATGATGGCATCGTTCTTTAGCAAAATGGAGCTGAGTCACTGTGATGTCCTCTGTCACAGGAAAGCTGAGATCCACCAAGTGCTGCTGATCAGCCTTCTCTATGAGTTCAGGATATACACGAGCCACCTCTTCTCCAAGTTGCTTCACTTCTCTGGATAAACAATACTTACGCATTTGAGCCATTAAAAACACTTCAACATTCAGCAGATAACCAACCAAATTGGGACTCCTGAGAGTACAAGGGTTCTCAATGATTAATTACTCCAGGGAAACAGTCATAAACCAGTCCATCCTGAGCAAACCAGGATAGGCGGTTACACTAGCAATGCTGGGCATCTGGTGCAAAGGCCCCAGTTTGCGGTCAGATGTTTCAGCACCTGTATCTCCCTCACTTTGTCTCCTCTGTACTGATGAAATTTTCCATCCAGTGACATGCTGCAGTTCCTTTAAGGTAACAGCATTTTACATTCTTCTTTTACTGATGAGATTAGATTGTAGGGGCTGGACTTTTAAGATTTACCTCATACTGACGTTTGCTAATGTTGTCCACGTGATAAGGAGCACGGGAGCCTCACTGGGAACCAAGAAGCCCCTACCTCAGAGAGGACTGTCAGACACTCAGTAGCCAGTGCTTATCAAGAATTCACAGGTCCCTGAGGAAAGCCCCTCAAGGCAAGCATTTCCCCATTGGAGATACAGAGACAGAGGTGGCCGTACTTTCTTGCACACTCCTTGGAATTCCCCCAGCACTGATGCTTATATTTACTAAGGACTATAGGTCATAGTGACACTATAAAGGAGCTCAAACGGGAGGGTATGAAGAGGATATCCTGTAAAGTGGATAAGGCTTAAAGTATATAAATTATTATAAAAATTTACTCTTGTTCATTCCCATGGTATTTACATGAATCATAAAATCAGTGACATTTCCCAAAACCCTGAAAGTCATACCACTGCTCCAGAAGCCACAGCTTAGAAAGGGGTATGGCAGTAGCTGGGGGAATTCTGAAACTTATGCTTTGTTCGTTTCTGCTGCAAATGAATACCTTGGTAATACTTCCATTTGCCAACATGTATGTTATAAGAAGGGCTTAGCTGATCTGACTTCTGAATAAGTAGAGACAAAGTTCTTTTCTGTGATGGTGAAGATTAACTCTAAAACCACCAATCTTCCTGCTGCCCAGTGATTCAGCACTGACAAAAACACTAGGAGCCTTTCTGGTTAAAGACATCACAGCATGAGAAGCATGTTGAAAACTTGGAGAGGATACACAGAAAATAAAAACAGAAAACACACATATACACACAGTGTTTTTAGTAGGAAAAACTAAACAAAGCAAGAAAGGCTGATGTGGAAGTCCTATGTGAAGCTACATAACAGCATAATTATATTATGCAAATGATAGTCTTTGAGCTAAGGTATTCAAATCTAAAAATTTCTAGAAAGCAGAGAAGTAAATCTTCAAACAATCAAATTGCATTCTGTTCATTCATCGGGTTAATGAGCTGATCTTGGGAATGGTTTAGCTCACTCACAACTCCATCAGTTCCCCATCACCTCAACATTCTTTTATCTAGAACACTGACATTCTCTCAATTTAAGAAATCTGCTCCCCTTTTCTAACCAGATGGCTGCCCCAATCTTCTGGAAAGTTCTAGCAACTGCAGATTTATATTCTCCTTATTAGTAACAGTATCCTTTTATTGTTAGTCTCTCTGAATTTTTTATGAGTAGGAAATGCAGCATGAATTTTTTGTCACATGAGAAATAAGTTTAAAACTGAAGTAAATCTTCAAAGTGACATAAAAAATTGCTTCAGCAGACTTCTGCCACAGTACTTTGTTTTTCCTATGTGGATAAATTAGCAATAGAGAACACAGATGAATAATTTACTTCTAACAATTTAACTAGGAAATGAATTCCTCTTGCCTTATTTTTTCTCTGAATGCTTCACATATATGCTTTATTTAATCTCATAACAACCCTTTGAAGTAGACATAGAGAGGTTAAGTGACTTGCTCAAGGAAACACAGCTAGTCAGAGCTGCACCAATGTTCAAACCTAAGCAATCTGGCTCCAAACTCTGCTCTTAACCACTCCTCTGGAGTGAGGGTTTCCAGCACAGGGTTTTTTTTTTTTTTTTTTTAATTGAAGTATAATTGCTTTACAATGCTGTTACTTTCTGCTGTACAGTGAAGCAAATCAGCCATATGTATACAAATATCCCCTCCCTCTTGGACTTCACCCCACCCCATCCCATCCATCTAGGTCATCACAGAGCACTGAGCTGAACTCCCTGTGCTAAACAGCAGGTTCCCACTATCTATTTTACACACGGTAGTGTATTTATGTCAAACCTAATCTCCCAATTCATCCCACCCTCCCCTTCTCCCCGTGTCCACACATCCGTTCTCTACATCTGCCTTTCTATTCCTGCCCTGCAAATAGGTTCATGTGTACCATTTTTCTAGATTCCACATATATGCGTTAATATACAATATTTCTTTTTTTCTTTATGGCTTACTTCACTCTCTATGACAGACTCTAGGTCCATCCACATCTCTACAAATGACCCAATTTCATTTCTTTTTATGGCTGAGTAATATTCCATTATATATATGTACCACATCTTCTTTATCCATTCGTCTGTCAATGGACATTTAGGTTGTTTCCATGTAGTGCTGCAATAAATACTGGGGTACATGTGTCTTTTTGAATTATGGTTTTCTCAGGGTATATGCAGTAGTGGAACTGCTGGGTCATATGGTAGTTCTATTTTTAGTTTTTTAAGGAACCACCATACTATTCTCCGCAGTGGCTGTATCAATTTACATTCCCACCAACAGTGCAACAGGGTTCCCTTTTCTCTGCACCCTCTCCAGCATTTATTGTTTGTAGATTTTTTGATAATGGCCATTCTGACCAGTGTGAGGTGATGCCTCATTGTAGTTTTGATTTGCGTTTCTCCAATAATTAGTGCTGTTGAGCATCTTTTCACGTGCTTCTTGGCCATCTGTATGTCTTCTTTGGAGAAATGTCTATTAGGTCTTCCACCCATTTTTTGATTGGGTTGTTTGTTTTTTTGATATTGAGCTGCATGAGCTGTTTGTATATTTTGGAAATTAATCCTTTGTCCATTGCTTCATTTGCAAATATTTTCTCCCATCCTGTGGGTTCTCTTTTCATCTTGTTTATGGTTTCCTTTGCTGTGCAAAAGCTTTTAAGTTTAATTAGGTCCCATTCACTTACTTTTGTTTTTATTTTCATTGCTCTAGGAGGTGGGTCAGGATAGAAAGCCCCAGAGATAAACCCACGCACCTATGGTCACCTAATCTATGACAAAGGAGGCAAGAAGATAAAAGCTTTTTGTCTTGTCTCTTTCTGACAGCTCTAGCAATTTTCATATTTTGGTCATAGTTTCAACATTTTAACATGTGAATTATAGGGTTCCATGTTGGTTTCCAGATTTTATTGTTTGACTATGTACTATGGAACTTTAAGTCATATATACATATATATATATTATTCTAAGGGGGGAAATGTTATATTTTTCTTTTTCTATAAGAGATGAATAAAGTGGATACTTTTTCTATTGGTAATGATTGAGTTCACCTCTTTCAGAAGACAGTTTCTTTCTCTTCTGAGTAATTCAAATAAAATCTGGCCCTTGTGAAACCCTGGAAATCTTAAAAGTCTGTTGAAACACCAGGTTAAACACATTCCAAGAGATGTGTTCAAACTAAAATTCTTTTGTATACTTCTGAGGTGCCTGAGAAAAAGACTTCATTATTTATGAGAAAATGTGCTTTATCTTGGAAATTGTGTTCAAACATTAGCTTACTATTTTGTAGAATGAATGCTTATAAAGCTGACACGAGACCATCTCAGAAGAACCAGGCAGGTTCCTTTACCTCTTGCTTGCTTTTCTGAACAGTGTGAATACTACACATTTCTTTCTAAATTACTCTAGAGTATACAGATGTCAATGGTATGAAACACCACTGTACTGGAAGAATTAATATATTACTTTAGTAATGTACCGGAGCTAAATGACTGAAGCTTTAGGGGTACATAAAAACCACCGTAATTTGTATGACATTTTGAAGTGAATTAAATATTTTTGAACATGCTTCTTCGTCAGCCAGTGTTATATTTTTTCAGATCAACACAAAGTACAATGGTTACTCTAAACTCAATATTTTCAAATTCACATAATTTAAAGTCATGCAAGCTGCAATTTCCCTGTCTAAATTACTGGCTGCCAAATTTATACCTGTTTCTTCAGCTGTAGCTTTTGATATTTAGAATTTTTAAATTTCTGTAAAGTAGATTTTGTAGAATGTAATGTGTTCACTGCCTTTGTGAAGCAGTATATAATTGTATAATTTCTGTGTGTAAACTGAATGCTTGGGCTTTCAATACAGTATTCATATAAAGCAATAAATATGAATGTTATGAAATAAAAAAAAATAAAAAAAAATAAAAGATCCCCTAAGGTAATGCTGAAATAATCACTTCCCTATTTCCTTCAGGTCTGAAAGACTGTAATGTCCTCCATTCATACTCTCTCTGGTCCTGGATTCATCTCCTCATGTAGTCTGGAAATCACCTTTGACATCCCCCAAACCAGGCTTCCTGCTGAACTGTTGTCCTTTAGTCTCAATCCTGTAGCATCCACAGAAAGGGAACCCCAACACACACACAGACCCCATGTACCTAAGGGGCAAGGTAGCACCATAAGCGAAAAGAAAAGAAATTTAGAGCAAGATTTTTTCATTCTCTAAACTAATCCCAGGCTTTCAGTTAAGCCTTTAAAATATCTGTTAGTAAATTATTCCACCTTCCATTTTGGGAAAGGAACAAAAAAAGTGAAGACAAATTTGGCCCACTCCCCTTAGTTATCTTTTCTTTTTTTTTTAACAGCTGCAACTTATAAAACCTCTGTCTCAACTCAAGTAGTACTGAGATTCTATTTCAGCACCTTCTGGGATGACAAGAATCCATCCAAATGTATAATAAAAATAAATCTCCATTAATAGCTGGGTCTTCAGCAGCTGACAGAGTTACTGGTCTCTTTTGTTTACTCACCCAGAGAGGGTGTGAGTTCTACTTTGGGCACAGCTGTGAATAGGACCATTAATAGTCAGGCTGCATCAAAAAGGGATCAGTTCATAGCTCTGGGCTTCAGTGATTATTTTTTGATCCTTATAAATTGAATTGTTCTTCTGAATGGATTGCTCATACAGTTCAAGACTGATTCATTAAGATCTCTGATTTTTTTTTGGATTATTTTTTTAATTTATTAACTTAAAAGCCTTGTATGGTTGATAGAAAGAGGGGCAACCAGTACACAATCCTGAGATTTCTGTAAATCCCATTTATACTGCTTCTGCAATGAATTTACAGAACTCAGCAATATCAAGGTTACTAGGTGAGCATAAAGTCTAAATACACATGGTATCAATCATGGTATATAAAATATGTTCAAATGTATGTGTCATATTATTTTTTGCTCCCTTTCTATACCTTTTATGAATCATAAAGCTAAGAGGGCACACAAGAGGTCATAGGCCTCATATTTCCAAAACTTTCAGGAATTGTTAATATTTCACATCATAGTTATAATTACTTCCTATAATTAAACAACCCATAACATATTCCATTAATGAGTTAATTATATATCTACTCTTTATAAAAACACAAACTCAAGCTTTCATCCTTTCTTCCTTTGCATCTCTGAATTATTTTTCAAGGTATGTTTTCTCCTATAGCCCAAAAAGCATTAGCATTTCAATTATCCCAGAAAGTCATGATGTGCAAAATCATGGTCCCTTTTCATTTCATGGAGGCTGTATACAGTATTTGAGGCTATAACTTTTCCATCTTTTTTCCTATAGTTTTGACCAACTAGCTCCAAGGATCTTTTGTTATCACACATCAATCACCAGGTGTTGCTACAGCTCTTGTACCTGCTCACAGGCAGTTTCCCTCACTCTTACTTCCAGGATTTCATCTCCATCAAGAGCTCATTAAACCCAGTGTTCAAGGCAACATGGTCCAGGTGGGCACTGTGATCCCTATGTTGGTGTTTGTTGGTTCCAATGAGTCCTTTAGGTGTTGGAAGTAAGAAGCTATACGAAAGAGGGTACACAATATTTAGTATTAGGTTGAGGCACATGAAATTGCCTTTTTTGTAGGTCAAGGATAGTCAAATGTAAGCAGTTTCACATGGTTCAGCCTCTGCAGAAAAAGTTTTTCTTGCAAAATCTGTAGGTCCTCCATAGCTGCTAGCCAAACACTACAACATCTCCATTTCACCTTGATACTAGAAACTAGAAACAGTTTCTCTAATATCAATTTTCACATTACAGATAGCAATTATAGATTTATTTACTTAGCAAATATTTGCTAAGTGCCTACTATAAAGGCACAGTATTTGATGTTGAGAATTCATAGGTGAAACTCCAGACATGTTTCCTGACCCTCAGGCTTTACTGTCTAGTAAGGGGCTAAATGTTAGACAAACAATGACACAGTTGGGACTTCCCTGCAGTCCGGTAGTTAAGACTCTGCTCTTCCAATGCAGGGGGTGCTGCTTCGATCCCTGGTCAGGGAACTAAGATCCCACATGCCACACAGTGCAACCAAAAAATAAACACAAAAAACAAACAAAAAACAATGACACAAGTATTTATTTAATTAAATTGAGTTTAAAACTATGAAAAAAAAAGTACGGATATAGCAGAAAGAAACTAAATTAGTCTGCAAGGGTGTAGGGACGATTTCCCTAGGAAAGTGACATGTAAGCTGAGAGTTGAGTGAGAGTTAGGAAAGCGAAGGTTTCCAGGGAAAGGAAAACAACTTGTATAAAGACCCCAAGACAGGAAGGAACTTGGAGCTTTCAAGGACCTCAGTGAAATAAGGCCAAAAGGACTGGCTCAAAATGATCAAGAAGGAAGGGGGTCATAAGGAGAACAAAGACGCGGGCATTTCCAATTTACTCCCGTGAGCTGCGAGAAGCAATTAAACAGCGTTAAGCAGGGGCCTGACACCATTCACTCTGCATTTAAGAAGCATCACTAGCCACAGTGTAAAGCAGGATTCTCAGCAAACCATGGCTAGGACACCAAACCCTGCGGATGTGTTTTGTTCTGTTTTTCTATCTACCACATTCTTCTCTCTTGCCTTTGTTACCTATGTTCTCTATTAGCCTCTGCCATGGATGGTAATATCTACTTTATTCTGTGAAGCCCTAAATATATGCCCTTCCCTTCAGATCTTTTCTCATATATTTAACCGTTCTTATGACTCTCTGGGATCTTTATTATCCTTTACCATATTTTAATGCCTTCATGTTCAAACAGAAACCTAATCAGCTTTCACAAGTCTCTACCCCAAATTCCAAGTTCTTCAAGTACTTAATTTCAGTTATCACCATTGTATGTTATACAGAAAAAGCTGAAGCTTTCCATTTCAAATGTTTCAAACTTGTAAGGCAGCAGCATGTTATGGTGGAAAAAGAATGATTTTTGTCAGAAAAATTCCTCCTATTAACTGTGTGTCCTGACGTAATGGGGCTATGAACACCTGCTTCATAGAGAGCTGAGGGAATTAAATACAGAGATTACATATGGAAAGTGCCCCCAAGTTACCTTCTTCCCCTTCTTCCCTTCCCCTCCTCTCTCTTATACAGAAAGACAATCAGTTCTGCTAGCCCTTTACCCTTTGTGTAAGGGTGTTTTGTAGCATTAACACGCATTAAAGCACAGTCAGACAGGTATGGAGCAGATGCAAAAACAAACGCTGACGCTAACCTGGGTGGCGTAATGTAGGCATGGACAGTGGGCAACAGAGGTGTCCCCTCAGGACAAGGGAGTCGTACCAGAGCAGGATCTGACAGGTATGGATGTCACTCAACACTACAGCTCCGGAGCTCAGAGGAAATATGGCTCGCAGATCAATATAAGGAGATCTAAGGGAAAAAAGCCAGGAGGCTGGGAAAAGGCAGGGGACATGTGGGAAACTCACTAGGAAATGGGGCTGGGGCTCCATCTTTCCAGAGTGAGCAGGTGCAGCAGGGGGCTGAGGCCAGGTGCTGAAGGGCTATCTTTGGAGGCAAGTTTACTGGAAAAGGCCAGAGCCCAGGGCTGGTCACGAGCAACCACCAAAGCCAGAGTTTCCTCTAGTAGGGAAGGTGCTGCATCAGTAACAGGATGCAGGTGCTGCATTGGACTTGCCCAGAGTCCCATTCAGTCCTTAGTTTCCTCTGGACTGTGTCAGCATCCTTCAACCTAAATCCAAATATTTAACTGAAATCATTTTCTGATTGTTCTTTTTGCTTTTTCTGAAATACAACTTCCTCACCCTAAATTTCATTCTCCCTTAGTAAGCCTGAAAAGTATATATCCTTAAATAACTTTCTGTTTACATTTCTTTTGTAAGGCATATAGTAGATATAAGTAAAAATCACTTTCATACAGATCTATATTTTTTTCAAACTCCAACATGGAATGAAAACTATATATTTTACCAGCACACAGTTTCAACCATCAATCATATTGTGTATTTCAGAGCGCTCTTATCATCTTCCTTTTGGGATTTGTGCCAGAAATGATGAAGCTTAATATTAATTGACAACAGTTCTAGTCTGTTCAAAATGTCACTGAAATGGGATCTTGCAGAATATATCTATAAACTTCATTCAAAATGTCACTGAGGGCTTCCCTGGTGGCGCAGTGGTTGAGAATCTGCCTGCCAATGCAGGGGACACGGGTTCGTGCCCCGGTCTGGGAAGATCCCACATGCCACGGAGCAACTGGGCCCGTGAGCCACAATTACTGAGCCTGCGCGTCTGGAGCCTGTGCTCCGCAACAAGAGAGGCCGCGACAGTGAGAGGCCCGCGCACCGCGATGAAGAGTGGTCCCCACTCGCCGCAACTGGAGATAAGCCCTCGCACAGAAACGAAGACCCAACACAGCCATAAATAAATAAATAAAAGAACGTGAATTTCTTTAAAAAAAAAAAAAAAGTCACTGAAATGGGATCTTGCAGAATATATCTATAAACATCATTCTGAAATCCCACACAAGCGCTTAGGTTTGGAATCAGGCCCCCTAAAAATATTTTTGTTAATTTGTCACATGTTGTTTTGCACTGCTTTAAAAAAAATTTGTGCAAACTTCCCAAAGTGACATTTTCTTCAGGAACAAGAAGTCTTGTAGCAAGTATGACTAAGATTACTTCTTCCCGAAGTTGAGCCAGCACATGCAATCAATTTGGCCACATATGGTTACTTATGTTAAGTAAGTTAAATTTTTTAAATGAAAACTACCTCTAGGCTATGTGATTTCTATATCTATTAAAAACTGATACAAAGATAAAAAGACTAAAATCAATCCATTGTAAAGAGCATGGTAGCAATAATAACATTATTTCTATTTTTCTTTGATATTTACACTCAGCTTTCAAACAGAATAATGAGTCCCAACACCATCCTGGCTGGACTCATGCCAGTTGAGGTTATGACTTCCCCAGGAATTAGAAGTTAAGCATAAAACCTTTTTTACCTAACCATTAGTCATATATACAGCATGATAAATAATCCAAAAACACAAGCACAGCATAAACAAGAATTTATAATCCCTTATGGTTTGTCTTGGTGATTTATTGTTTTTACATTATATGTACGTATATTTAATCTTTCTTATAAATTTAAAGTGTTGGTAACATGACAGAAGCTTAATAATTTTTAAAGTGTGTGTAAAAGAACAAAGAATCTTCCGAATATACTTACTCTGGTAATGCTTTTGTACAAACTTGGATTTCCAAAAGTCTTAAATATGGGAGATGCAGGGAATTGTTAGAAACTGTTAAATTAATGGCTCTCAAAGAATCACAACTCCCTGAGTCCACATCCTGTGTCATCCCCTCTGGCCTGTTGGTAACCCACAGCCTGCGCAGGCAGATATAAGTGCAGCCATGAACCCACCAGCTTCTATGTGAACTCAGGCAAACCCAGAAGAACTGCCCAGCTGAGCCCAGCCCAAACTGCTGACCTACAGATTGATGAAAAAAATCAAATGATTGTTTTTATGTCACTGAGTTTTGAGGGTGGTTTGTTATGTAGCAATAGATAACAAACTAATACAGGAGAGAAGAGTGACAGCACTGGTTCAGAGAAACAGTAAAGACTGATGTTGTTAAAAGATAAACTGAAGCATATTAAAATGTTTTGGAGTTTATTTGAGCAAAAATCGATCCAAATCAGGCAGCATCCAATCTAGCAGACAGAAAGGAGCTCCAAGAAGCTGTACAAAATGGAAAATTTTTACAGGCAGAAGGGAGCACAAACGAGGAAGTTATAATAGGCAAAAAAAGCAGGTTGCTTATTGCAAGGTTCCTTTCCTTCAGTGGATGGCAGGGGTCTATCAGGCAGGTTACTAGTGCTACTGGTGCTGATCAGGAGATTCCTAATTGACTGGGTTAAGTTTCCACTTCTGGGAGAGCTGAAACTGTCATTAAGTCTTGGTTTGGTGATGTGGGGCTCAGCAAAATTGACTCCATATGCTATGAGGAGATTTCACATACAGAAGAGGAGAAAGCAGTGTGACTACAAAGGCAGAGACTGGAGTGAGATGGCCACAAGCCAAGGAATGCTGGCAGCAACCACAACCTGGAACAGGAAAGGAAGGGGCTCTCCCCTAGAGCCTCTGGAGGGAGCAATGGCCCTGCCAACACCTTTACTTCAGCCCAGTGATGCTAATTTTGAAATTCTGGACTCCAAAACTGTAGAGAATAAATTTCTGTTGTTTTAAACCACCAAGTAATTTGTTACAGAACCCACAGGAAACTAATACAATGGGTAATGCATGTATATGGGAGACAGGCTGTCTTTATGTATGACGTCAAAGGAAAACTTATCTCCCATTACAGATAAATCTTTTTTCTTTGAGCAGCAGGTCATTCTTTGAGTGTTTTCACTCTGGAATACTTAAAACTTGCCAAGGCATAAGAAAGTACAGCATAAAGTACATAATCTTAAGGAAAGAGTCCATTTCACTAATAAGTAATAAAAACATTATTTTGGGGCCTTCCCTGGTGGTGCAGCAGTTAAGAATCCGCCTGCCAATGCAGGGGACATGGGTTCGACCCCTGGTCCGGGAAGATCCCACAGGCCACGGAGCAACTAAGCCCGTGCGCCACAACTACTGAGCCCACGTGCCACAACTATTGAAGCCTGCACGCCTAGAGCCCGTGCTCCACAACAAGAGAAGCCACCTCAATAAGAAGCCCGTGTACCACAACGAAGAGTAGCCCTCGCTCGCTGCAACTAGAGAAAGCCCATGCACAGCAACAAAGACCCAACACTGCCAAAAATAAAAATAAATAAAATAAACAAATATTTAAAAACATATTATTTTTATGTTATAGAATGCAACACAAATTCATATGATTTTTTTCAAGAACAAAATTACACCTAAAATAAATATCAAATGTACAAGGTATGGGTGCTTAGGAATACACTCTGAGAGATTCTAAATCACTATCCCCTATTGCTAGAGGAAATTCGATGAAAACTACTGAGATGACTTATATCCACTTGTATTCATGTGACAAGGATAACGGATACTTCTGACAGAGTCTTAGAGATGTAAAGCATCAGCAGCAGGGAGTTCTGTCCATTCTGTAGAAGACAGGGTCTCCTTTAGAGGATCTAATATTCAGAAAGAAAGAATCAAAAAAGTTTGTAGGTTCTTACCCAATGTCCATATATTTTTTTCTTTTTAATTCAGAAAGTATTCTCCACAAAACAAGTAAACTATGCTACATCCATAAAATGGAGTATGATGCAACCATTAATATGTCTTCCAAATCCCTGTAGGAAATGGTTGAGGAGATGTTTCTGATAAAATGCTTTAAAAAGGCAAGGCAAAACTATAACATCTACATACACAAAACTAGAATATCTACATACACATATGCATGGAAAGAGGACAAAAGAAGGAGTAATGCCAAAGCACTACTGTGGTTATTTATATTTTTAATTTTCCCAAATGTGTGTGCATGTCTTTCTTTTATAAACCAGAAATGGTCCACCTCAGATAGACACAGGAGATTTTTACTTCTTCCTACTTCTAAAAGAATTTGAGGCAGCTTACATAATTTAACATTACATAAACTAGACACTGAAATTGAAAAGTAAGACCAAGACCAACAAAAGGTGTCTCAAACTTTACTGTGCATAGAAATCACCTGGGACCTTGTTTACACGGAGACTTTGATCCAGTGAGTCTGTCTAGGGCCTGAGAGCCTGCAGTTCTAAGGCAGGTGTTGCCAGTGCTGCTGGTAGAGGGGGCGGAGTGGGCACCACACTTTAGGCAGCAAGGAAAGAAACAGGGAGCAGGTGGCGTGGAGCACCTGAGATGACTTACTCACTGTAACTGGATGCGGGATTTAGCACTTTTCCTACCTGTTTAAACAGAATGAATCACCATACGTAACAAAGGCTAACCTTGGAAACTGTAACTCAGTAAAAAGAATTTTTCCAATAACCTAGCCTTCAATTTTACTTTTTAAAAATACACAAGTTTGCTTCACATCCTTCTTGAAGAAACAGTATTTACAGATTTACATAGGCTTTTGTTGAGCCACTAAAATAGAGCCTTAAATTTCTACTCTTGAAAGGCATTCCCCAAGAGAATTTTTTTCAGTGTGGTAAAATTACCAGTTATTTTGACTTGGCTGAAAACTCTAGATCATAGCTAGTAAGAGTCCTGAAATCCAAAATACAGAGAATACAGAAAAGTTTATTGCTGACATCTTCAAGCACTTCATTCAGGCATGAATAGGTATTTGGATTTTTGCTTCTGTCTTAGAAAAGTTATACAATGCACATCAACATTATAAAAAAAACAACATTTACTACTGTACATAACCACTTAATCTAAGGTATCACCTAAGCTAAAGGAGGTATAACTGCGGCACTACTGCCCTTTGGGGTCAGATTATTCATTGTGGGGCTGTCCTATGCACTGTAGGATGTTTAGCAGCACCTAGGCCTCGACCCAATAAATGCCAGTAACACCTCTCCATGAGCTGTAACAATGAAAAATGTCTCCAGACATTGCTAAATGTCCCCTGGGGAGCAAAATCTCCCCTTGAAAACCACTAATCTAAAACATCTGCTTGAATTTACTGGTATTAAGTAGTTTTTAGAGGAATATTTTGCTTGTAAACATATCTGACTTTGAGCAATCTTTGTATGATTTTGAGTGCATTATCAATATCTTGGCAACTCTGACAGATTATCTTTCGTTTCTGGCTCATCTTTATCCAACTAAGAAACAGGCAGGTTGAAGTTTCTATTTTCCTAAGCAAGAATCAGGCAAAGCTTTCACCCTATCTTCTATCTGTAGGCACATAAAGGGGATATTAATCCAAAATATTTCTTGAGCAGACTTCTACAAATTCCTTATACTCAGGAGATTAATTCAAGAACCAGAAGATGGGGCTTCCCTGGTGGCGCAGTGGTTGAGAGTCTGCCTGCCAATGCAGGGGACACGGGTTCGAGCCCTGGTCTGGGAAGATCCCACATGCCACAGAGCAACTAGGCCCGTGAGCCACAATTACTGAGCCTGCGCGTCTGGAGCCTGTGCTCCGCAACAAGAGAGGCCGCGATGGTGAGAGGCCTGCGCACCGCGATGAAGAGTGGTCCCCACTTGCCGCAACTAGAGAAAGCCCTCGCACAGAAACGAAGACTCAACACAGTCATAAATAAATAAAAAAATAAAAAAGAACGTGAATTTCTTAAAAAAAAAAAAAAAAAAGAACCAGAAGATGCAGTAAAAAAGGACCTGTAGCAGTTTTTTAACAAGATAAAAGTATAGAAGCTAAAAAATCAGAGGAAAAACTCCTAACTTAAATACACAGAACCAACAAATGTTGAAAGATTTATATTTTTATAATAATAAAAAGATTATAAATCTATATTATCTTTATGGTAAGCAACAGTGAAATTAAAAAGAGCTTTCTACTTTTTAAATCATTATAGAAGCTAAAAATAACGATGATGGCCTTTGTTGTAAAATGCAAAATAGAAAGTAAATAGTAATGAAAAATAAAACCATAAGAATGATAAAATCAAGGGCTTCCCTGGTGGCGCAGTGGTTGAGAATCTGCCTGCCAATGAAGGGGACACGGGTTCGAGCCCTGGTCCGGGAAGATCCCACATGCCGTGGAGCAACTAGGCCCGTGAGCCACAACTACTGAGCCTGCGCGTCTGGAGCCTGTGCTCCGCAACAAGAGAGGCCGCGATAGTGAGAGGCCCATGCACCATGATGAAGTGTGGCCCCGCTTGCTGCAACTAGAGAAAGCCCTCACAGAAACGAAAACCCAACACAGCCAAAAATTAATTAATTAATTAAAAAAAAAAAAGAGTACTGTTTAAAAAAAAAAAAGAATGATAAAATCAAACATAATAATTATGGCAATAAATATAAATCTTTTATATTTTACTTTTATAAATCTTTTATATTTTACTATCAAAATGATAAAGGCCTAAGCCTAATTCTACAACTTCTGATAAATATACCTAAAATAAAATGACATGGAAATATTTTTTTAAAAAAGAATATGTATAATGCATAAAGCATGTATAAAGCAAACCCAAAAATAAAAAAGTGAACTAATTATGCAAAGTTGACTTTATCTTTTTCTAAGAAGTAAGTAATATTTTGAAGTTACAATACCTACTGAGTACATATAACTCTGAATAAGGCATCAAGAAAAGTATATACACAAAAACCTTTGGAGATTTAAGTAGAAAATGGTCAAAGTACACTTACATAAGAGACCAATCGTCCTCCACCGGTTTTCAGTAGGTCAAGCAGACAAAAAGAAGGATGGGGAGATTTTCAAAAGAAAGATGAAAATTAATCAAAACATATCCAACTTGATAATCTAGAAATGGGAAATTCACCTTCTAACTTACAAATGAAACATAATGACTAATTACATAATTGGTCATAAAGAAATTTTTGAGAAATTTCAAGAGGCAAAATTGTATAAATAAGACTATAGATCACAGTCTCTAATAACAATACAACAAAACTGGAAATTAATAAAAGTTTGAAAAGAGGCATATAATTAGAAATTTTAAAACGTTTTCCTAAAAAATGAGATTAAAGAAAAAATTAAAATCAAATAGCAATAATGAGTTTGTTTTATCAAAACCTTTAGGATTGGTCAAAAGTATATGTACTCAGAGACACTGCCATTATTTTTTTCATATTTAAATATTAAAATAAATGGACAAAACTATTTTTATATTATAAAAAGATAGAAAAATTCCTTTAAAAATAATTAAAAGTAAAAAAAAATTAGAGAGAAAAACTATGACTTGAATAAACAAATTCCAAAACTCCTTACTTGAAGAAATAATGATGTTGATGAAATAGACTAACACTTGCCAAATTGGTGCTAAGGAAAAAGTCAATAACTGTGCCAAGAAAAAGTCTTCCTCTACACAAATAAGTTATTTATTTTTAAGTTCTTTAAAACATTAAATAGACTTCACAAGTTTTCCCTTTTACTTTGAAATTTCTCAGATCTTTTCTTATGTTAATATGTACTTTGAATCCTTAAGAAGGGTATTTACTACAATTTCCCAAGCTTATTTGCCCTCTTTTTTAGTATTCTGAGAATAGACTGCAAAATGCTGAACTAGACAAACCCCTAGCAAAACTATTAATGAAAAAAGCAGAAATGATTAGATTAGAAACAATAAAATGGAAATAATATGTAGAGAAAAATGTGTTAAAATGGGGTGCTATGCAGACACATTAATTAAAATGGGAGAACACACTAAGAAAGCACTGCCTTCTCATTTTAACTTTTGTTTTAAATCAGGACATGATATTAACTAGGATTATAAGATGGAAGAAAATGTGAGCACAAAATATTTAGCCTAAATCCAATTTTAACTGCAGTTCAAATTGTCCTTTTCCAGGTGAAAAGATAGGCTATTTGAAGGGAGACAAAGAAGCTTCAAGTGTTCCTCTTTTAAAAGCAAGAAGGATAGGGGATTTATTAGGCAAATGTTAGGGGTACTTTGGCCAAACTTGGAGAAGAAAAGGGAATTTGCCCATTGGGAATGAGCCCTACCTCAGACAGTGAGACACAGGGACGGGAGCTTTAAACTGCCAAGTTCAGGCAATGGAATAGGGGCAGAGGTTATTTGCTGACCAGCCACACAAGGGACATAAAAATTAAAATTCAGTCCCTTCTCTGCCCACTGGAGGAAAAGGAGCCAGGCATGCACGTCCTGAAAGTAAACCTGTCAATATACCTGTTCTTTTCTGCCCTGAAGAAACCATCAGCCTACAGAGCACAGCAATGAAAAGTCTCCAAATCCTACTACAGGGAGAGTAGAAAAAAACAGATTTAGATGATAAAATATTTTTTACTTTACTACCGCACTTAAGTGTCTGCCTTAAGATCATGCTTAATTTGACCAGTCTTAGGCAATTAAGGCAGAGTATTAAGAACTGTAATACTTATGTAATTTTCCTCTATGATGCAGACCTAAGTACATTTCCCATTACATTAATAAATATGTAGATCTCCATTAAATAATTTGCTGAAAATAAATTACAACTCTAATTCCAAATCTGACAAAAACTATATAAAATAGAAAAGTATAGGCTGTCAACTGAAAAAAAAAAAAGCACAACCTAAAAGTTGAGAATTACGTTTTATTTGGCGGACAAAACTAAGGACTTAAGCTGGGGAAACAGGTCTCAGCAGCTCTGAGGGATGGGTCTGAAGAGGTCAGGGAGGAGCCAGGTTACACAGGAGGTTTTGCAGCAAAGACCAGGCAGTCGGAACATCAAAAGATTACTGTTAATTAAAGACAACCAGACATCTCAAGTTAATGAGTTTAGCACTTTGTATGGGAAGATTCAAGAGTCTGGGCTCATTGAAATCATTCCTTTGACACACATCTTAGCTATCTAGGGCCATATCCTGCTTTTCTCCATCCTGAATCCCCTCAGGTGCACAGGTGGGGGGTGGCTGCAGTGTCTGACTGCCAGATGGCAGGGCACCCTGTTTCTATCCTGAGTCCCCTCAGGGTGCACTGTCAGGGTGGCTGTTATGTGATGGCTTGAAGGCTGCAACACCCTTTGTTTGCTGATATGGCAGGCAACATTTTTTCATTGACAAGGCCAATCTCCTTTATGAAAATAGACATAAAAATCTAAATGAAATGTCAGAAAACAGAATATATTAGAAGAACAATCTGCCCCAATCAGAGTTTTTAATATCTTTTAAATAAAAATACAAGTCAAAACAACATTTGATACAACTAATTAATTATTGTAAAGGCTTAACATATTGAATCTGCAAGTACAGAAGTGTAGGCATGTGGACCATCATGCAGTGACACAGAAGAGCCATTCTTTCAAAAGTCAGAGGAAAGAGATACCTAATGGTATTATTATGTAACAATGCATTAGAAATTCTTAACTTTCAATATACATATGTGAAGAAATTAAGATATATAAACTTTGACAAATAAAATGCAAACACTGTATACAAATTATATCATATATTCAGGAAAACTGAAAGGAATCAACTGGACTACTATTAGACTTGAGAGTTCGGCAAAATGGCCCAAAATAAGATACATATACAAAAAATCAATAATTCTTATACTCCAGCAATAACTTTAAAATACAATTGAAAGACAATTCACCCACAGTAGTAATAAAAATATTGTTTATATAGGAATGACTATAATGAAAAGTATATTACCAATATTAATAAACTGCTAGAATTTTCTGAGAAACAAAAGGTGTAAAATATTTTCATTTTTTCCAGATTCATTCTTTGATGCATTTTCAGTCAGTATAAAAGAGGATATTTTTGTTACATGATAAAATGATTCTGAAGTCCTCTTATAGAACAGAAATGGTGAGAATAACGAAACAAAGAAAAAAATTAACGAGATGAGATCTGAGAATGAGGGTGAGGAAAGCACTAATCCTGAAAGATATTATGAGATACCCATACATATAAGCCATAAAAGTGAAAAAAATATGAGCACAAGAAGAGAGAAATAATTATGTGTATATGTACATATATCTCTCAGAAATAACCTATTATATTTCTTAATACCTGCCAAAAAGACATTCTAAGTCTGTGGTTTAAAGACAGTATTCAATAAAGGAGGTTGGATCAATTGGCTAGCAACTTGTAGAAAATGTTTAGGTCTTCACCTACCACCATACAATAAAGACTGAGTGGGTGGATGGGTGGGTTGTTGGTTGGTTGGTTTGGAAACTTTGAACTTTAGCAGTTCCCAACTGAAGGTTGGAATCAGAAGCTCCTCTGAAACTTTTTCCATATATGTATGCTTAGGCTCTACCCTGGACAAGTGTAAAGGACAAGTAGTCTAGGGGACAATGGGATTTATTTGCAAAACCCCTCCCCCTATTAAGATGCACTAGCAATGGAAAGAGCTGGGAGACAAACAAAACTGAATTTAATTCCTGACTCTGTCACTTATTAGGTGAAGACATTGACTTGGTTTTTATGATCCTTTGTTTCCCCAATTATAAAGTAAGGAAGATAATAACTGTTAAAATGCTATTTTGAGGATTAAATAACTTATGTAAAATGTCAAGATATCATGATTCTGGTTCATTTAAAAATATATCAATACACAAGCTTGTTTCTCTGTCTGGAAAACCGTGTTTTTAAAAAGTAAAATAAATTTTCATGATACAGTTGACCTTTTAACCATGCAGGGGTTAGGGGCACTAACCCTCCACACAGTCGAAAATACATGTACAACTTATAGTCGGCCCTCCATATGTGAAGTTCCTCCATATTCACAGTTCCTCTTGTCTGCAGTTCTGTATCTGCAGAGTCAACCAACTGAGGACCAAGAGGTATTGTAGTACTTACTGTTGAAAAAAAAATGCCTATCAGTGAAGCCACACAGTCCAAATCCATGTTGTTCAAGGGTCAACTTTATATCTGTTTTTTTGCCTTCAGTTTTCAAGGTAAAAGGCAGAAGCATCACTATACAATCCACCCCCCAGCCTTTCACTGTAGCCATTTAAACTTAAAACACAAAACTTACTTGTCAGTATGGTTAAAAATCCAAGAGCAAATCAACAAAAATAGATAAGAATCCAATATATTAAATTATTAATAATTTCTTCTAAAGATGGAGAGTGAAGCATCTAATATTTCTTACACATGAAATCAAAGGCATGTTCAAGCACACAGCAGAAATGCTTAGGTGGTCTAGAAGAAGGCTATAAAAACTCAAGCTTCTTTGATTCCTTAAATTGGATACTACCCTAAAAAAATGAAATAAGTAGATCGAATTAAAATTTAAGCATAGAAGGAGGCATGGCCAAGATGGCAGAGTAGGAAGACCTGGTCTCACTTCCTCCCGTGGACACACCAAAATTACAACTATTTACAGAGCAACTATCTATGAAATGACCTGAAGACTAGCAAAAAAGATTTTCCACAACTAGAGACATAAAGAAGGAACCTCAACAAGAAGGAAAAGAGGGACAGAGACATGGTATACTCAAGACCTACACCCCTGGGTAGGTGACCCACAGACAGGAGGATAATCACAACTGCAGAGTTTCTCCCCAAGAAGTGAGGCATCTGAGCCCCACATAAGGCTCCCCATCCCAGAGGTCCTGCACCAGGAAGATGAGACACCAGAATGTCTGGCTTTGAAGGGCAGGCAGCAGGGCTTCCATACAGGAGAGCCAGAGGGCTGTAGGAAACAGAGACTCAGCTTTTCAAGTGCGTGTGCAAAATCTCACGTGTGCTGAGACTCAGGGCAGAAGTAGCATTTTGAAAGGAGCCAGGGTCAGACCCACTTGCTGATCTTGGAGAACCTCTCAGAGAAGTGGGAGGCAACTGGGACTCCCCCTGGGGATATAGATGCTGGCAGCAGCCATTTTAAGGATCTCATTCTACCATGAGGACAACAGCACTGGCAAATACCCTTTCAGAATCATCCCTCTAGCCTATCAGCACTGGAGGCTTACCTACCCACCAGGAGGCAAGGATGGACCCCCAAGCCCATGCATCCAATCACTCCAAGACTGGGCCCCACCCACCAGTGAGCCAAAACCAGCATGGGACCCCCAGCACTGGCAGGCAGCCACCCCAGGACCTGGCCCTGCCCACCACTGGGCACCCAGCCCCCACAGCCAGCTGCCCCTGGACCCAGCAGCATCCACCAGTGGGCCAGCAGCCATTGCATGAACCAGATCCTGGCAGCTAAGTAGGCTAGTGGCCAGCCCTGCTTACTAGCATGCCCATAGTAGTTAACCCTGCCACAACACAAGGGCCCACTCAGCACACATAGGGAGGATGCCTAGATCATACAGCTCTGGTGACCAGAGGGGAGAGTGATGCTGGGCTCCAAAGGATGGCTCCTATAGAAGGCCACATCTCCAAGAATCAGGAAACATAACCAACCTACCTAACAGATAAAAATAAACACAGAGAATTAAAATGAGGAGACAGAGGAATATGTTTCAAATGAAGGAACAAGACAAAACCTCAGAAAAAGAACCAAATCAAGTGGAGGTAAGCAATCTACCCAATAAAGATTTCAAAGTAATGATCATAAAGATGCTCAATAAACTCAGGAGAAGAAAGGAAGTGAGAATTTTAAAATGAGTTAGAAAATGTAAAGGATAACCAAACAGCTGAAGAATATAATAACTGAAATAAAAAATAAACTAGAAGGAATCAAGAGTAGATTAGATGATACATAGGAATGGATCAGTGAACTTGAAGATAAAGTAGTGGAAATCACCCAAGCTGAAAATAAAAAAGAAAAGAGAATTTTTAAAAATGAGGATAGTTTAAGAGACCTCTAGGACACTATCAGTGTACTAACATTTGCATGACAGGGGTACCAAAGGAGAAGAGAGAGAGAAAGGGGCAGAGAATTTGTTTGAAGAATAATAGCAGAAAACTTCCCCAACCTCGGAAAAGAAACAGACCTCCAGGTCCAGGAAGCACAGAGTCCCAAATGAGAGGACCTGAAAGAAGTCCACCCCAAGACACATTATAATTAAAACAGCAAAAATTAAAGATAAAGAGAGAATCTTAAAAGTGGCAAGAGAAAACCTTATGAACTGCCATAAGGCTTTCAGATGACCTTTCAGCAGAAATTTTGTGGGCCAGAAGGAATGGCTTTATATATTCCAAATGATGAAAGGACAAAACCTACAACCAAGAATACTCTACCTGGCAAAGCTTTCATTTAGATTTCATTCAGATTTGATGGACAGATCAACAGGTTTACAGACAAGCAAAAGCTAAAAGTGTGCAGCACCACCAAACCAGCTTTATAAGAAATGTTCAAGGGACTTCTCTAAGACCATAACTAGATACATGAAAATTACAAAATGAAAAATCTCATTGGTAAAGGCAAATATACATAAAGGTAGTAAATCAATCACATGTAAAGCTAGTAGGAAGGTTAAAAAGACAAAAGGAGTAAAATCATCTATATCCACATAAGTAGTTAAAGAATACAAAAAACACAAAGATGTAAAATATAACATCAAAAATATTAAATGAAAATGGGGGAGTAAAAATGCAGGGTTGTTAAAATGTGTTCAAACTTAAGAGAAGATCAATTTAAAATAATCTCATATATGTATATATATGAACTTCATGGTAATCACAAAACAAAAACCTATAATAGACACACACACACACAAAAGAGAAAGGAAACCAAACATAACACTAAACATACTCATCAAATCACATGGGAAGGGAACAAAAGAAGAAAAAGGAATAAAAAACTACTACTACAACAACAACCAATTAACAAAATGGCAATAAGTACCTACCTGTCAATAATTACTTTAAATGTAACAGGACTCCAATAAAAGACAGAGTGGGTAAATGGATTTAAAAAAACAAGACCCATTTTTATACTTCCTACAAGAGACACACTTCATATCTAAAGACAAGCACAGACTGAGTAAGAGGATGGAAGAAGGTATTCCATGCACTTGGAAATGAAAAGAAAGCTGGGGAAGCAATACTTAATGTCAGACTTTAAAACAAGACTGTAACGAGACAAAGAAGGACATTATATAATGATAAAGGGATCCATCCAACAAGAAGATATAAAATTGTAAACTATATGCACCTAATATAGGAGCACCTAAATACATAAGGCAAATATTAACAAACATAAAGGGATACATTGATAGTAGTACCAGAACACTAGGAGACTTTAACACCCCACTTACATCAATAGACAGATACTTCAGACAGAAAATCAGTAAGGAAACACTGGCTTTAAATGATACATTAGACCAGATAAACTTAATAAGTATATATATAACATGCCATCCAAAAGCAGCAGAATACACATTCTTCTCAAGTTTTCATGAAACGTTCTCCAGGATAGATCACATGCGAGGCCACAAAACAAGGCTCAACAAATTTAAGACAACTGACATCATATCAAACATATTTTCTGACCAAAACAGAATGAGAATAGAAATTAACTACAAAAAAAAATTCTAAAAACACGAACATGTGGATGCTAAATAATATGTTACTAAACAACCAATGGGTCACTGAAGAAATCAAAGAGGAAATCAAAAAATACCTGGAGACAAAGGAAAATGAAAGCATAATGATACAAAATCTATGGAACGCAGCAAAAGCAGTTCTAAGAGGAAATTTATAGCGATAAAAGCTTACCTCAGGAAACAATAAAAATCTCAAATAAACACTCTAAGCTTACACCTAAAGGAACTAGAAAAAGAAGAACAAAGGAAACCCAATGTTACTAGAAGGAAAGAAATCATAAATATCAGAGCAGAAATAAATGAAACAGAGCCTAAAAAAACAGAAAAGATCAATGAAACTAAGAGCTGATTCTTTGAAAAGATACACAAATTGATAAACCTTCAGCCAGACTCAACAAGGAAAAAAGAGGGCCCAAATAAATAAAGTCAGAAATAAAAGAGGAGAAGTTACAATAGACACCACAGAAATACAAAGGATAATAAGAGATTACTAGGAGATATAAAATTGACAACCTAGAAGAAATGGATAATTTCCTAGAAATGTACAATCTCCCAAGGCTGAATTCAGGTGAAATATTTTTAAAAACTCCCAACAAACGAAAGTCCAGGATGAGAAGGCTTCACAAGTAAATTCTACCAAACATTTAAAGAAGAGTTAACAACTATCCTTCTCGAACTATTCCAAAATTAGCAAACTTAATTCAACACAGACGTTAAAAGGATCATACACCATGTCAAGTGGGATTATCCCAGGGATGCAAGGATGGCTCAATATCCATAATTCAATCAATGTGATACACTACATTAACAAACTGAAGAATGAAAATCATGATAATCTCAATAGATGTGAAAAAAGTTTTTGACAGAATTCAATATTCATTTATGATAAAAACTCTCGACAGAGTGGGTATAGAGGGAACATACCTCAATATAATAAAGGCCATATCATAGTCAATGGAAAAAAGCTGAAAGCATCTCCTCTAAGATCACAAACAAGATATGGATGCCCACTCTTGCCATTTCTATTTAGTATATTATTGGAAGTCCTAGCCACAGCAATCAGACAAGAAAAAGGAATAAAAGCAATCCAAATTGGAAAGAAGTAAAACTGTCACTGTTTCCACACAACTGATACTATATACAGGAAGTTCTAAAGACATCATCAAAAAACTTAGAACTCATCAATAAGTTCAGTAAAGTTGCAGGATACAAAATTAGTATACAGAAGTCTGTTCAATTTTTACACACTAACAACGAACTATCATAAAGAGAAATCAAGAGAACAATTTCATTTACAATTACATCAAAAAGAATAAAATACCTAGGAATAAATCTAACGAAGGAGGTAAAAGACTTGTGCTCAGAAAACTATAAGACATTGATGAAAGAAACTGAAGACAACACAAACAAATTGAAAGATATACTGTGCTTGTGGATTAGAAGAATTAATACTATTAAAATGACCATACTAACCAATACAATCTACAGATTCAATGCAATCCCTATCTAAATACCAAAGTCATTTTTCACAGAACTAAAACAAATAATTCTAAAATTTATATGGAAATACAAAAGACCCCGAATAGCCAAAGCAAACTTGAGAAATAAAAATACGCTGAAGGTATCAAACTTCTGATTTCAAACTCTACTACAATGGTACTTTAATCAAGCCAGTATGGTACTGGCACAAAAACAGACACATAGATCAATGGAACAGAATAGAGAACCCAGAAATAAACCCATATGTATATGGTCAATTAATCTACAACAAAGCAAGCAAGAATGTACAATGCGGAAAAGAAACCTTCTTCAATAAACTGCATTGGGAAAACTGGACAGCTAAGTGTAAAAGAATCAAACCGGACTACTTCCTCACACCATATACAAAATTAAACTCAATATAGATTAAAGACTTAAATGTAAGACCTGAAACCATAAATATCCTAGAAGAAAACATAGATAGTACACCCTTTGACGTCAGTCTTACCAATCTTTTTTTGGATCTTTCTCCTCAGGCAAGGGAAACAAAAGCAAAAATAAACAAATGGGACTACAACAAACTAAAAAGCTTCTGCACAGCAAAGGAAACTACCACAAAATGAAAAGTCAGCCTAGTGTATGGAAGAAGATACTTGCAAACTATATACCTGATAAAGGGTTAATATACAAAATACACAAAGAACTCACAACTCAACATCAAAAACACAACCAACCCGATTTTAAAATGGGCAGAGGATCTGAATAGACATTTTTTCAAAGAAAGACATACAGATGGCCAACAGGCACATGAAAAGATGGTCAACATCACTAACCAAAAAGGAAATGCAAATCAAAACCACAGAATACCACCTCACACCTATCAGGATGTCACCTGACACCTATCAACAAAGAAAACAAATAACAAGTGCTAGTGAAGACGTGAAGAAAAGGGAACCCTGATACACTCTTCGTGGGAATGTAAACTGGTGCAGCCACTATGGAAAACAGTATTGAGGTTCCTCAAAAAATTAAAAATAGAACTACCACACAATCCAGCAGTTGCACTTCTCGGTATTTATATAAAGAAAACAAAAACATTAACCCAAAAAGATATATGCACCCCTATGTACACTGCAGTATTATTTACATTGGCCAAGATACGCAAGCAACCTAAGTGTCCATCAATTGATAAATAGATAAAGAAGATATGGTGTATATATACAATGGAATATTAATCAGTCATAAAAAATGAAATCTTGCCATTTGTAACAACATGGATGGATCTAGAGAGTATTATGCTAAGGGAAATGAGTCAGACAGAGAAAGACAAATACTGCATGATCTCACTTATATGTGAAATCTAAAAAGCAAAACAAACAAACAAAAAAAACCAATATGAAAACAGGCTCATAGATCCAGAGAACAAATGTGGTTGCCAAAAGTGACGGCAGTGGGAGTGGGTGGAGGAAACTGGTGAAGGGGATTAAGAGTATAAACCTCCAGTTATATAATAAATAAATCCTAAGATGTAACATACAGTATAATGAATAGAGTCAATAATATTGTAATAATGTTATATGGGGACAGATGGTAAATAGATTTATCATGGTGATCATTTCATAAGGTACTGAGATGTCAAATCATTATGTAGTATACCTGAAACTAACATAATATTGTATGTCAACAATATTTCAATTTAAAAAATTTAAGCATAGGGTGGAGTAGAAGGACGTGCACTCACTTCCTCTGGTGAGAGCACTGGAATCACAACTAACTGCCAAACAATCATCGACAGGAAGACACTGGAACTCACCAAAAATGATACCCCACATCCAAAGACAAAGGAGAAGCCACAATGAGACAGTAGGAGGGGAAGAATCACAATAAAATCAAATCCCATAACCACTGGGTGGGTGATTCACAAACTGGAGAAAAATTATACCACAGAAGTCCATCCACTGGAATGAAGGTTCTGAGCCCCACGTCAGGCTTCCCAATGTGGGGGTCTGGCAACGGGAGGAGGAATTCCCAGAGAATCAGACTTTGAAGACTAGCGGGATTTGACTGCAGGACTTCCAACAGGACTGGGGGAAACAGAGACTCCACTCTTGGAGGGCACATGCAAAGTAGCGTGCTCATCATGAGGACCCCAGGGGAAGGAGCAGTCACCCCGTAAGAGACTGAACCAGACCTACCTGCTAGTGTTCAAGGGTCTCCTGCAGAGGTGGGGGGCAGCTGTGGCTCACCGCTGGGACAAGGACACTGGCAGCAGAAGTTCTGTGAAGTACTCCTTGGCGTGAGCGCTCCCAGAGTCCGCCATTAGCCCCACCAAAGAGCCTCTAGGCTCCAGTGCTGGGTCGCCTCAGGCCAAACAACCAACAGGGAGGGAACTCAGCCCCACCCAACAGCAGACAAGTGAATTAAAGTTTTACTGAGCTCCGCCCACCAGAGCAACACCTGGCTCTACCCACTGCCAGTCCCTCCCATCAGGAAGCGTGCACAAGCCTCTTAGGCACCAGACGGCAGACAGCAGAAGCAAGAAGAACTACTATCCTGCAGCCTGTGGAATGAAAACCACCTTCACAGAAAGATAGACAAAATGAAAAGGCAGAGGACTATGTAACAGATAAAGGAACAAGATAAAACCACAGAAAAACAACTAAATGAAGTACAGATACGCAACCTTCCAGAAAAAGAATTCAGAATAACAAGAGTGAAGATGATCCAGGACTCGGAAAAAGAATGGAAGCAAAGATCGAGAAGAGGCAAGAAGTGTTTAACAAACATAGAGAAGAATTAAAGAACAAACACCTAAAAGAATTAAAGAACAAACAACTAGAGATGAACAATACAATAACTGAAATGAAAACTACACTAGAAGGAATCAATAGTAGAATAACTGAGGCAGAAGAATGGATAAGTGACCTGGAAGACAGAATGGTGGAATTCACTGCCACAGAACAGAATAAAGAAAAAGAATGAAAAGAAAAGAAGACAGCCTAAGAGACCTCTGGGACTACATTAAAAGCATCAACATTCATATTAGAGGGGTCCCAGAAGAAGAGAGAGAGAAAGGGCCCAAGAAAATATTTGAAGAGATGATAGTTGAAAACTTCCCTAACTTGGCAAAAAAATAGTCACCCAAGTCCAGGAAGCAGAGAGAGTCCCAAGCAGGATAAACCCAAGGAGAAACATGCCGAGACACACAGTAATCTAACTGACAAAAATTAAAGACAAAGAAAAATTATTCAAAGTAACAAGGTAAAAATGACAAATAACATACAAGGAAACTCCCATAAGGTTAATAGCTGATTTCTCAGCAGAAACTCTACAAGCCAAAAGGGAGTGGCACGACATAGTTAATTAGATGAAGGGGAAGAAACTACATCCAAGATTACTCAACCCGGCAAGGATCTCATTCAGAGTTGACAGAGATATCAAAAGCTTTACAGACAAGCAAAAGCTAAGAGAATTCAGCACCACCAAACCAGGTCTACAGCAAACACTAAAGGAACTTCTCTAGGTGGGAAACATAAGGGAAGAAAAGGACGTACAAAAACAAACCCAAAACAATTAAGAAAATGGTCATAGGAACATACATATTGATAATTACCTTAAACATGAATGGATTAAATGCTCCAACCAAAAGACACAAGCTTGCCGAATGGATACAAAAACAAGACCCATATATATGCTGTCTACAAGACACCCACTTCAGACCTAGGGACACATACAGACTGAAAGTGAGGGGAGGGAAAAAGATATTCCATGCAAATGGAAATCAAAAGAAAGCTGGAGTAGCAATACTCATATCAGATAAAGTAGACTTTAAAATAATGTTACGAGAGGCAAGGAAGGATACTACATAATGATCAAGGGATCTATCCAAGAAGAAGATATAACAATTATAAATACATATGCACCCAACATAGGAGCACCTCAATACATACGGCAAATGCTAACAGCTATAAAAGAGGAAATCAACAGTTAACACAATAATAGTGGGGGACTCTAATACCTCACTTACACCAATGGACAGATCATCCAGACAGAAAATTAATAAGGAAACAAAAGATTTAAATAATACAACAGACCAGATCAGATAGATTTAATTGATATTCATAAGACAATCCATCTGAAAACAGCAGATTACACTTTCTTCTCAAGTGCACATGAACATTCTCCAGGATAGATCACATCTTGGGTCACAAATCAAACCTTAGTAAATTTAAGAAAATTGAAATCATATCAAACATGTTTTCCGACCACAATGTTATGAGATTAGAAATCAATTACAGGGAATAAAATGAAAAAAACACAGACACATGGAGGCTAAACAGTATGTTACTAAATAACCAAGAGAACACTGAAGAAATCAAAAAGGAAAAAAAAAAATACCTAGAGACAATTTACAATGAAAACACAATGACCCAAAACCTAGGGGATGCAGCAAATGCAGTTCTAAGAGGGAAGTTTATAGCAATACAAGCCTACCTCAAGAAACAAGAAAAAACCCAAATAAAGAATCTAACCTTACACCTCAAGGAATTAGAGAAAGAAGAACAAACAAAACCCAAAGTTAGTAGAAGGAAAGAAATCATAAAGATCAGAGAAGAAATAAATGAAATAGGAACAAAGAAAACAACAGCAAAGATCAATAAAACTAAAAGCTGGTTCTTTGAGAACATAAACAAAACTGATAAACCTTTAGCCAGACTCATCAAGAGAAAGAGGGAGAGGACTCAAATCAATAAAATTAGAAATGAAAAAGGAGAAGTTACAATGGACACCGCAGAAATACAAAGCATCATTAGAGACTACTACAAGCAACTCTATGCCAATAAAATGGACAACCTGCAAGAAATGGACAAATTCTTAGAAAGGTATAATCTTCTAAGACTGAACCAGGAAGAAACAGAAAATATGAACAGACCAATCACAAGTAATGAAATTGAAACTGAGATTAAAAATCTTCCAACACACAAAAGTCCATGGCCAGATGACTTCACAGGTGAATTCTATCAAACATTTAGAGAAGAGCTAACACCCATCCTTCTCAAACTCTTCCAAAAAGTTGCAGAGGAAGGAACACTCCCAAACTCATTCTCTGAGGCCACCATCACCCTGATACCAAAACCAGACAAAGATACTACAAGAAAATAAAATTATAGACCAATATCACTGATGAATATAGATGCAAAAATCCTCAACAAAATACTAGCAAACAGAACCCAACAACACATTAAAAGGATCATACACCATGATCAAGTGGGATTTATCCCAGGGATGCAAGGATTCTTCAATATATGCAAATCAATCAATGTGATATACCATATTAACAAATTGAAGGATTAAAAACCATATGATCATCTCAATAGATGCAGAAAAAGCTTTTGACAAAATTCAACATCCATTTATGATAAAAACTCTCCAGAAAGTGGGCACAGAGGGAACCTACATCAACATAATAAAGGCCATATACGGAAAACTCACAGCAAACGTCATTCTCAATGGTGAAAAACTGAAAGCATTTCCTTTAAGATCAAGAACAAGACAAGGATGTCCACTCTCACCACTATAATTCAACATAGTTTTGGAAGTCCTAGCCACGGCAATCAAAGAAGAAAAAAAGAAATAAAGGGAATCCAAATTGGAAAAGAAAAAGTAAAACTGTCACTGTTTGCATATGACATGATACTATACACAGAGAATCCTAAAGATGACACCAGAAAACTACTAGAGCCAATCAGTGAATTTGGTAAAGTTGCAGAATACAAAATTAATACCCAGAAATCTCTTGCATTCCTATACACTAACAACGAAAGATCAGAAAGAGAAATTAAGGAAACAGTCCCATTCACCATTGCAACAAAAAGAATAAAATACCTAGGAATAAACCCACCTAAGGAGGTAAATGACCTGTACTCAGAAAACTATAAGATACTGATGAAATAAATCAAAGATGACACAAACAGATGGAGAGATATACCATGTTCTTGGATTGGAAGAATCAATATTGTGAAAATGACTACACTACCCAAAGCAATCTACAGATTCAATGCAATCTCTATCAAATTATCAATGGCATTTTTTATAGAACTAGAACAAAAAATCTTACAATTTGTATGGAAACACAAAAGACCCCGAATAGCCAAAGCAACCTTGAGGGAAAACAACAGAGCTGGAGGAATCAGACTCCCTGACTTCAGACTATACTACAAAGCTACAGTAATCAAGACAATATGGTACTGGCACAAAAACAGAAATATAGATCAATGGAACAGGATAGAAAGACCAGAGATAAACCCACGTACCTATGGTCAAATAATCTATGACAAAGGAGGAAAGAATATACAATGGAGAAAAGACAGTCTCTTCAATAAGTGGTGCTGGGAAAACTGGGCAGCTACATGTAAGAGAATGAAATTAAAACACTCCCTAACACCACACACAAAAATAAACTCAACATGGATTAAAGACCTAAATGTAAGACCGGACACTATAAAACTCTTAAAGGAAACCATACGCAGAACACTGTTTGGCATAAATCACAGCAAGATCTTTTTGACCCACCTCCTAGAGTAATGGAAATAAAAACAAAAATAAACAAATGGGACCAAAGGAAACTTAAAAGCTTTTGCACAACAAAGGAATCTATAAACAAGCTGAAAAAACCACCCTCAGAATGGGAGAAAATATTTGCAAACAAATCAATGGACAAAGGACTAGTCTCCAAAATATATAAACAGCTCATGCAGCTCAATATTAAAAAACCAAACAACCCAATTAAAAAATGGGTAGAAGACCTAAATAGACATTTCTCCACAGAAGACATACAGATGGCCAACAGGCACATGAAAAGACACTCTACACTGCTAATCATCAGAGAAATGCAAATCAAAACTACAATGAGGTATCACCTCACACCAGTTAGAATGGGCATTATCAGAAAATCTACAAACAACAAATGCTGGAGAGGGTGTGGAGAAAAGGGAACCCTCTTGCACTGTTGGTGGGAATGTAAACTGATACAGCCACTATGGAGAACCGTATGGAGGTTCCTTAAAAAACTAAAAATAGAATTACCATATGACCCGTAATCCCACTACTGGGCATTACCCTGAGAAAACCATAATTCAAAAAGACACATGCACCCCAATGTTCACTGCAGCACTATTTACAATAGCCAGGTCATGGAAGCAACCTAAAGGCCTATTGACAGACGAATTGATGAAGAAGATGTGGCACATATATACAATGGAATATTACTCAGCCATAAAAAGGAATGCAATTGGGTCCTTTGCAGAGACGTGGATGGACTTAGAGACTGTCATACAGAGTGAAGTAAGTCAGAAAGAGAAAAACAAACATCGTATATTAACGCATATATGTGGAATCTAGGAAAAGGCACAGATGAACCGGTTTGCAAGGCAGAAATAGAGACACAGATGTAGAGAACAAACGTATGGACACTAAGGGGGGAAAGTGGGGTGGGGGGGGACGAATTGGGAGATTGGGATTGACGTATATACACTAATATGTAGAAAACAGGTAAGTAATAAGAACCTGCTGTATAAAATAAATAAATAACTAAAATTAAAAAAAAAAGTCAAGAAAAGAGGGGGAAAGTCCACAGAAAAATTAAAAATAAGACAGTAAAGCAATATAAATAAAAATAAATATATCAAAATTAAATATTTAAGCATAGACAATTACGTCCTTTACTTAAAAACAAATCCCAATTCTAAATGTTTTTGACTGCATCTGCCTTAAAATATTGACAATGAATTTTTTTCAAATTCTCCCAATAATGTGAAATGATCGGTTCTCACTGTTATATTTTTTCCTCAACTTTCTAATTAAAATTCTGTACCTTAAGTCTCAACATATTTATTTCTCCTTTTCTATATCCCACACCAAAGACCTTTCTAAGGGAAAAAAAATCAAAAACTGTTTTGTATACTCTTTCAGTTGCAAAATTATTATTGCCATCCTAGTATCTTATTACCATTCTTAAGAGAATTTTTTCTTACATCAAAATTGTGAAAGGGACAGATTTAATACTAATCAGGTGCTTCCTTTTATGAAAAACAAAACTTTCAAAATAATTTTCGTCACAATCTCTAAGTAAACAAAACTTCTAATGGAATAATGCATCCTGACACAAATACACATTTACTTAATATTCTGTTTCTGTACTATCGCCCTTTCTTGTAATAAATACTAGCCAAGAGTTTTAACTTTTCCTCAAAACTTCAAAATACTGATGGATAATTTTACAGTCCGTGATTTTTAGCACAATCACTGCTCACTGAATACTTCCTGTCACCCTCTGCCTCTTTTAATGCCAAATAGAACACTTCTTGGCTTGCTTCCTTTTCTGCACAGTCTGTTGTCCGGCATTTTTCTCACCACCTCCTGGCCTTCTGTATTTTTGGAGAGCTGCTGCAGTCTGATCAAGTCTCAGCTCTTCATACTCATGTGTTCCTGGTTTTTCCAGTGGGTGTTGAATGTCAATCAATGGGCTAAGTTCTCATTCACACAAAATGTGTTTGCCTTGCTGTCAGCTGATGATACTTGCATTTTAAGCCAACACATTTATTAAATTCCTGTATCTATTATTCTAAACAACTGCTGCATTGGTATGTTCTGTCTTATTATCTTTTTTATATTTATTTATTTATTTGGCTGAGTTGGGTCTTAGTTGAGGCATGCAGGATGTTCGTTGTCATGTGCAAAATCTTCATTGCGGCATGTGGGATCTTTAGTTGATCCATGCAGGGTCTTTTAGTTGCAGCATTCGGACGTTTAGTTGTGGTATGCAGGATTTTTAGTTCAGCATGTGAACCCTTAGTTGCGGCATGTGGGATCCACTTCCCTGACCAGGGATCGAACCCGGGTCCCCTGCATTGGGAGCATGGAGTCTTAGCCACTGGACCACCAGTGAAGTCCTGGTATCTTCCGTCTTAGAGTAAAGGTGTAAGAGGACAAGAAACTCAGTTCTCCTCAGAATTTCATTCCAACAGTGAGTGTAGCAGTAGCACTTGAATTTGATCCTTGAAGTCCTTCATAATTTACATTCAGTGAAATGCCCCTTACACAGAATCACGGGGGGGAAAAAGTCAGATTTTGCTAATACTGAACAGAAAATGATTTATGATTCTGACTTTTCTCGTCCACCATAGATTATTTATTAAGTGCCCACTGTGCATCAGGCACTGTTCTGGGTGCTGAGGATACAGTGCTGGAAAAGACAGACAAAGTGCCCACCTCTCCAAATGCAAGGCCTAATGGGATGTGTGACTGCAAAACAGAGTGATAAGCAGGCAGCTGTGGGTTTATTAGAGCTTATGGGGTCAATCTAAGCCAGGCCTTGGGAATTGGGGGCATCTTACTTACTCTGAAATCTAACGAGTGAGAAGCAGCTAGTCAGACAATGGTGGGAAGAGTAGTCTAGGCAAAAGAAACAGCATGTGCAGAGCCTGGAATGGAACAGTGCTTTGGAGCTGTGGAGATGAAGCAAGTTACATGCAAGGGCTCAAATCGTCTATTGCATTTTCTCCCCTTTCTGGTTTCCAATCTGTTCACCCTACCTCCCCCTTGTGTAAGTGCTTCACCCGGCTATGAGCTGTGCTACTGGAAATTTGAAAGTATTTTGTGTCCCCACGTGGGGGAGCATTAGGAGAGCAGCCCCTCGGAACCAGCCCAGTGGTGACAGCGTAACTGCTGAGAGCACAGAGGGGCAGGTGAGTGGAGGAGAGTGGGCAGAGTCAGGGCCACGCTTGGTTACACCCTCCGTGGATACATCTCCCTCCATCACCCAGCATGGAAGATCAGGCTGACGAAAGAGGCCAGAGTCTCCTGGCACTGAACCCGAAGGCACTGATTTGGTCTCAGTTAAAGTTATGGTTGAGTTGGCACAGGAGTGTGGATGGTGACTCAGCTGGCAGGGAGTACAGATGAGAACGTGCCTCACCTGGACCAGCACCTAAGTCTCCAAAAAAGCATAAGTGTCATGCCTAGAACTGGAGAACCCAAGCCAAGTTCGAATTCTATATTTTACATTTACTGTTTAAAACTAGTGGATATAGACCCTAAAAAAAACCCAAAAAAACTAAACTAAACAACCAAAAAGGCTGTCTCCTTTTCAGAGCTATATATAATAGGATAATGAAGTTTAGTTCAGTTCTCCCATATTACTTACAAAGCAGACAAAGGACTTATGCGTGACAAAGATATACTTGAATTAATTTTGATCTATGCATTTCTAATCAAGATTATGTGCTTTCAAGTTATGAAATAATTAGGTGATGCTAGGGAAACAGAGACAGACACAGAATATAAATGTTCACCAAAAAGCTTGTACTTGTGGTGAAAATTTAAGTATTAGTCATTGTTAATTATCCCAAAACATACCTTCAGGGAAAATAATACTGAGAAAGTATTAAAGACTGTGGTGACAGCTACCCTAAATAATGACGCTTTCATTTTGCTGTATTTAATCCAAATGGTAAAATAATTTATTAAAATTACCCTCCAGGTAGTAGTAGCTTTAAAAGAAAATCCAAGTCAGTTCTTACACAATCACTCCCTAGAGAACAACTGATTCTACAAGTGACATGGGAAGAAACACACTCCTGTCTCTTGCCCCCATATTGGGAAAGCAGATTAGCTCACTGACACAGAAACCTGGAAAAACCTTTCTGTGAAGGTTTTCCCAACCACAAGGTCAGTGATGCAGAGAAACTTTCAGATTTGGCATTATTAACATTTTCACGAATTTTACCTGTTTAAGATTTGTGATCAGCAAGGCTAAGGATGAAATAAAGATTCTAGACCAATGTCTCTTTCAAACATATTAATTTGGAATTAATTTATAATAATGAGGCAATTACTGGAAAACTCATTCTTAGTGTTAATTTTGCTACAAACAAAAATTTGGCTTCCTGCCCTCCCAATCTGGCACTTTGTAAAGTCACTAAAATTCACTTCAAAATGCAAATATTATTCTAAGCAAATGATCAGCTGTCACTGCGGTCATGTGAGGTGGTACTTTTCAAGCTCAATTTTATTTCTGGATGCATTTTTCTGAATTACTTTACTCCATATATATATTTATATATTTATATATATATACACACACACACACACACACACACACACACACACACACATATATGTATATATACATATATGTCATCCAGGTTATTTTTGTCAAACATTTCTTTGGACAAATAGTATAAACCAGTTGATTTTTATCAAACTACTATAACGATGGAGCCAGGCAGCCTTCAAGGGAACACTGTTCAGCCTATTAATACACACACACAATTTATACAAGAAAAATATTCTTAGCTTCCTGACTGCATCACTCTTTTTATTTTTCTTACATAAAAACTATTCTTAGAAGCATAACAAATTTTGTTTTTCAATAAGAACATCTGGCTTTAAGTTGTATACAAATACACTCATTATTTAAATTCACCCTTCTTTAAAGCAGGTCATCCTATTCATTACAGATTCTTTAAAATGTATAGCTTTGCTTTCATTTGTCATAAAAAAGCTTCCTTTGGAATGACATAAATTTTATCCAAAGAGGCAGAACTATTTTCAAAATATGTTCATCTGACCAATTTGATACATAAAGCCTCTTCAAGGAGTAATTCCTCAAGTTATTTTAGGAAAACTGATGAAAGAGTAACAGCTTCAAATGTGAATTACATAGCTTTAAAAATTCTAAATCCTTCATGGATTTTATTTTGCTATCCTATTCCAGGAAAAATAAACAAATCTTTTGAGAAAGTAATGAAGCTAAGACTCCTTTTTTCCCAGGAAGCTATAAGCAAGCTCAGAAAATGTTTCAAACTGAACATTCTTCTTGTCCATATTAAAAACAGTAGTCTCCAAGTGCTATTAATAATTTAACCTAGAACTCTCGGTTGAGGATTAACCAAGATGGTGGAGTAGAAGGACATGCTCTCACTCCCTCTTGAGAGAGCACCAGAATCACAACTGGCTGCTGAACAATCATCGACAGGAAGACACTGGACTCCACCAAGGAGGATACCCCACGTCCAAGGACAGAGGAGAAGCCACAGTGAGATGGTAGGAGGGGCACAATCAGAGTAAAATCAAATCCCATAACTGATGGGTGGGTGACTCACAGATTGGCGAGCACTTATACCACAGAAGTCCACCCACTGGAGTGAACGTTCTGAGCGCCACGTCAGGCTTCCCAACCTGGGGGTCCAGCAAAGGGAGGAGGAATTCATAGAGAATCAGACTTTGAAGCCTAGTGGGAATTGATTGCAGGACTTTAACAGGACTGGGGGAAACAGAGACCCCACTCTTGGAGGGCGCACACAAAATAGTGTGTGCATCGGGACCCAGGGGAAGGAGCAGTGACCCTGCGGGAGACTGAACCAGACATACCTGCTGGTGTTGGGGGGTCTCCTGCAGAGGCGGGGGCTGGCTCTGTTTCACCGTGGGGACAAGGACACTGGCAGCAGAGGTTCTGGGAAGTACTCCTTGGCGTGAGCCCTCCCAGAGTCAGCCATTAGCCCCACCAAAGAGCCCGGGTAGGCTCCAGTGTTGGGTTGCCTCAGGCAAAACAACCAACAGGGAGGGAACCCAGCCCCACCCATCAACAGTCAAGTGGATTAAAGTTTTACGGAGCTCTGACCACCAGAGCAACAGTCAGCTCTACCCACCTCCAGAGCCTCCCATCAAGCCTCTTAGATAGCCTCAACCACCAGAGGGCAGACAGCAGAAGCAAGAAAACTACAGTCCTGCAGCCTGTGGAACAGAAACCACATTTACAGAAAGATAGACAAGATAAAAAGGCAGACGGCTATATACTAGATGAAGGAACAAGAAAAAACCCCAGAAAAACAACTAAATGAAGTGGAGATAGGCAACCTTCCAGAAAAAGAATTCAGAATAATGATAGTGAAGATGATCCAGGACCTCGGAATAAGAATTGAGGCAAAGATTGAGAAGATGCAAGAAATGATTAACAAAGACCTAGAAGAATTAAAAAACAAACAAACAGAGATGACCAATACAATAATTGAAATGAAAACTACACTAGAAGGAATCAATAGTAGAATAACTGAGGCAGAAGAACGGATAAGTGACCTGGAAGACAGAATGGTGGAATTCACTGCTGCGGAACAGACTAAAGAAAAAAGAATGAAAAGAAATGAAGACAGCCTAAGAGACCTCTGGGACAACATTAAACACAACAACATTCGCATTATAGGGGTCCCAGAAGGAGAAGAGAGAGAGAAAGGACCAGAGAAAATATTTGAAGAGATTATAGTCAAAAACTTCCCTAACATGGGAAAGGAAATAGCCACCCAAGTCCAGGAAGCGCAGAGAGTCCCATACAGGATAAACCCAAGGAGAAGCATGCTGAGACACACAGTAATCAAACTGGCAAAAATTAAAGACAAAGAAAAATTATTGAAAGCAGCAAGGGAAAAATGACAAATAACATACAAGGGAACTCCCATAAGGTTAACAGCTGATTTCTCAGCAAAAACTCTACAAGCCAGAAGGGAGTGGCATGATATACTTAAAGTGATGAAAGGGAAGAACCTACAACCAAGATTACTCTACCCGGCAAGGATCTCATTTAGATTGATGGAAAAATCAAAAGCTTTACAGACAAGCAAAAGCTAAGAGAATTCAGCACCACCAAACCAGCTCTACAACAAATGTTAAAGGAACTTCTCTAAGTGGGAAACACAAGAGAAGAAAAGGACCTACAAAAACAAACCCAAAACAATTAAGAAAATGGTCATAGGAACATACATATCGATAATTACCTTAAACGTGAATGGATTAAATGCTCCAGCCAAAAGGCACAGGCTTGCTGAATGGATACAAAAACAAGACCCATATATATGCTGTCTACAAGAGACCCACTTCAGACCTAGGGACACATACAGACTGAAAGTGAGGGGATGGAAAAAGATATTCCATGCAAATGGAAATCAAAAGAAAGCTGGAGTAGCTATACTCATATCAGATAAAATAGACTTTAAAATAAAGAATGTTACAAGAGACAAGGAAGGACACTACATAATGATCAAGGGATCAATCCAAGAAGAAGATATAACAATTATAAATATATATGCACCCAACATAGGAGCACCTCAATACATAAGGCAACTGCTAACAGCTATAAAAGAGGAAATTGACAGTAACACAATAATAGTGGGGGACTTTAACACCTCATTTACACCAATGGACAGATCATCCAAAGCGAAAATTAATAACAGAAGCTTTAAATGACACAATAGACCAGATAGATTTAATTGATATTTATAGGACATTCCATCCAAAAACAGCAGATTACACGTTCTTCTAAATGCGCATGGAACATTCTCCAGGATAGATCACATCTTGGGTCACAAATCAAGCCTCAGTAAATTTAAGAAAATTGAAATCATATCAAGCATCTTTTCTGACCACGACGCTATGAGATTAGAAATGAATTACAGGGAAAAAAACGTAAAAAACACAAACACATGGAGGCTAAACAATATGTTACTAAATAACCAAGAGATCACTGAAGAAATCAAAGAGGAAATTAAAAAATACCTAGAGACAAACGACAATGAAAACACGACGACCCAAAACCTATGGGATGCAGCAAAAGCAGTTCTAAGAGGGAAGTTTATAGCTATACAAGCCTACCTAAAGAAACAAGAAAAATCTCAAGTAAACAATCTAACCTTACCCCTAAAGAAACTAGAGAAAGAAGAACAAACAAAACCCAAAGTTAGCAGAAGGAAAGAAATCATAAAGACCAGAGCGGAAATAAATGAAATAGAAACAAAGAAAACAATAGCAAAGATCAATAAACCTAAAGGCTGGTTCTTTGAGAAGATAAACAAAATTGATAAGCCATTAGGCAGACTCATCAAGAAGAAGAGGGAGAGGACTCAAATCAATAAAATCAGAAGTGAAAAAGGAGAAGTTACAACAGACACCGCAGAAATACAAAGCATCCTAAGAGACTACTACAAGCAACTTTATGCCAATAAAATGGACAACCTGGAAAAAATGGACAAATTCTTAGAAAGGTATAACCTTCCAAGACTGAACCAGGAAGAATCAGAAAATATGAACAGACCAATCACAAGTAATGAAATTGAAACTGTGATGAAAAATCTTCCAACAAACAAAAGTCCAGGACCAGATGGCTTCACAGGTGAATTCTATCAAACATTTAGAAAAGAGCTAACACCTATCCTTCTCAAACTCTTCCAAAAAATTGCAGAGGAAGGAACACTCCCAAACTCATTCTATGAGGCCACCATCACCCTGATACCAAAACCAGACAAAGATACTACAAAAAAAGAAAATTACAGACCAATATCACTGATGAATATATATGCAAAAATCCTCAACAAAATACTAGCAAACAGAATCCAACAATGCATTAAAAGGATCATACACCACGATCAAGTGGGATTTCTCCCAGGGATGCAAGGATTCTTCAATATACGCAAATCAATCATTGTGATACACCATATTAACAAATTGAAGAATAAAAACCATATGATCATCTCAATAGATGCAGAAAAAGCTTTTGACAAAATTCAACACCCATTTCTGATAAAAACTCTCCAGAAAGTGGGCATAGAGGGAACCTACCTCAACATAATAAAGGCCATATATGACAAACCCACAGCAAACATCATTCTCAATGGTGAAAAACTGAAAGCATTTCCTCTAAGATCAGGAACGAGACAAGGATGTCCACTCTCACCACTATTATTCAACATAGTTCTGGAAGTCCTAGCCACGGCAATCAGAGAAGAAAAAGAAATAAAAGGAATACAAATTGGAAAAGAAGAAGTAAAACTGTCACTGTTTACAGATGACATGATACTATACATAGAGAATCCTAAAACTGCCACCAGAAAACTGCTAGAGCTAATTAATGAATATGGTAAAGTTGCAGGATACAAAATTAATGCACAGAAATCTCTTGCATTCCTATACACTAATGATGAAAAATCTGAAAGAGAAGTTAAGGAAACACTCCCATTTACCACTGCAACAAAAAGAATAAAATACCTAGGAATAAACCTACCTAGGGAGACAAAAGACCTGTATGCAGAAAACTATAAGACACTGATGAAAGGAATTAAAGATGATATAAACAGATGGAGAGATACACCATGTTCTTGGATTGGAAGAATCAACATTGTGAAAATGACTATACTACCCAAAGCAATCTACAGATTCAATGCAATCCCTATCCAATTACCAATGGCATTTTTTATGGAACTAGAACAAATCATCTTAAAATTTGTATGGAGACACAAAAGACCCCAAATAGCCAAAGCAGTCTTGAGGCAAAAAAACGGAGCTGGAGGAATGAGACTCCCTGACTTCAGACTATACTACAAAGCTACAGTAATCAAGACAATATGGTACTGGCACAAAAACAGAAACATAGATCAATGGAACAAGATAGAAAGCCCAGAGATAAACCCACGCACCTATGGTCAACTAATCTATGACAAAGGAGGCAAAGATATACAATGGAGAAAAGACAGTCTCTTCAATAAGTGGTGCTGGGAAAACTGGACAGCTACATGTAAAAGAATGAAATTAGAATACTCCCTAACACCACACACAAAAATAAACTCAAAATGGATTAGAGACCTAAATGTAAGACTGGACACTATAAAACTCTTAGAGGAAAACATAGGAAGAACACTCTTTGACATAAATCACAGCAAGATCTTTTTTGATCCACCTCCTAGAGTAATGGAAATCAAAACAAAAATAAACAAGTGGGACCTAATGAAACTTCAAAGCTTTTGCACAGCAAAGGAAACCATAAACAAGACGAAAAGACAACCCTCAGAATAGGAGAAAATATTTGCAAACGAATCAACAGACAAAGGATTAATCTCCAAAATATATAAACAGCTCATTCAGCTCAATATTAAAGAAACAAACACCCCAATCCAAAAATGGGCAGAAGACCTAAATAGACATTTCTCAAAGAAGACATACAGACGGCCATGAAGCACATGAAGAGATGCTCAACATCACTAATTATTAGAGAAATGCAAATCAAAACTACAATGAGGTATCACCTCACACCAGTTAGAATGGGCATCATCAGAAAATCTACAAACAACAAATGCTGGAGAGGGTGTGGAGAAAAGGGAACCCTCTTGCACTGTTGGTGGGAATATAAATTGATACAGCCACTATGGAGAACAATATGGAGGTTCCTTAAAAAACTAAAAATAGAATTACCATATGACCCAGCAATCCCACTACTGGGCATATACCCAGAGAAAACCATAATTCAAAAAGACACATGCACCCCAATGTTCATTGCAGCACTATTTACAATAGCCAGGTCATGGAAGCAACCTAAATGCCCATCAACAGACGAATGGATAAAGAAGATGTGGTACATATATACAATGGAACATTACTCAGCCATAAAAAGGAACGAAATTGAGTCATTTGTTGAGACGTGGATGGATCTAGAGACTGTCATACAGAGTGAAGTAAGTCAGAAAGAGAAAAACAAATATCGTATATTAACGCATGTATGTGGAACCTAGAAAAATGGTACAGATGAGCCGGTTTGCAGGGCAGAAATTGAGACACAGATGTAGAGAACAGACATATGGACACCAAGGGGGGAAAACTGAGGTGGGGTGGGGATGGTGGTGTGCTGAATTGGGCGATTGGGATTGACATGTATACACTGATGTGTATAAAATTGATGACTAATAAGAACCTGCAGTATAAACAAACAAACAAAACAACTAATACTAAACTTTCATTGGGTTATTTGTATGGAAATATGGTAATATAAATGTTTCAGACATTACATGAAATTTCTAAAAATCAAAAAAAAAACAACAACTCTCAACTTTTAGGTTGTGAATATTTTTTTAAGTCGACAGAAGGGGAAGTCAGAGAGATTCACATCTTGAGAGGAGCTGAACCCTCCATTGCTGAAGGGGGTGATATGGAAAACATAAAAAGGAATGCGGGCAGTATATAGGAACAAAGCGTGACAGACAGCAAAGAAATGGGACTTCAGTCTTATAACCGTGAAAAACTGGATTCTGCCAACCAGAATGAACTTAGAAGATCCTTTCCAGATCTTCTTATCTTTCTTATCTTTCCTTGGTAAGAGCCTAGAAGGCTAACACCTTGGTATGGACTTTGTAAAAACTCAGAACAGAGAAACCAATCAAGCCGACCATAATGAATCCATTCCCATAATGTCTCCTACAGAAACTTTTTCCAACTGTCTAACCAGAATTAATGTTTCCCTCCTCTGTGCCTGCTAAGCCCCTTGTAACTATCATTGACTTTATATTATTTTCTCTCAAGTCTCTTTCCATCCCAACTGAAAGTTCTTTGAGTATCAGGAATCCTACATAGGGGAATCATGACAGTGTCTTACAATGGCTCTCAAAGTGTGGTCCCTGGACCAGCAGCATCAGCATCCCTGGATACTGGTTACAAGTTACAAATGCAAAATGTCATGTCCCAAATCAGACCTATTGAATCAGAAACTCTAGAGGTAGGGCCCAGCAACCTATGTTTCAACAAGTTCTCTAAGTGCTTCTGATGCAGGGTCAAGTTTGAGAACCTCTGGTATATTTGAACAAGTCTGGGTTTTGGAAGCAGACAATCTAATTCCTACTGTACCACTGATGACACTAAGCAAGTCATTTGACATCTCTGAGTTGCCTCTCCTCATCTGTTAAATGGAGAGAATATTAAACAATGCCTGACAGTTAATAAGACCTCAGTAAATACTACTGCCTTTATATTTTGTATCTTCAAAACTGGTGTCTAGTCAACACTGTGAAAATACTGTGCCCTCCATACTTATTTACTTAATTGAATGAAATGAACTGAATGGAATGAGAAGAATAGACACAACCCCTGGGAACCAAATAGTAATGAACCTGCAAGCAACACCACTGAAAGATACAGGTAATGGATAAGTAGGAAAGTCACATAAAACACCAATGAGGTAATATGCCAGGTCAGTAATCTTGACTGCTTTGTCTCAAAGTGACCCTCCTGTAATCTCAAATTCCTGCCATATCTTTGCCACAATAAGAATTCCATTCTCTGTTAGAGATAAATATCCCATCAATCTCCCAAATTCTACAATACTCACTGGGAATAAGTTATGGTACCCACATAAACTTTATACTATAGCAGTTATTTGCTAAATAACTCCTTTCAGTTGGAAATAGCGAACTTTCTTCCCATATTGTAGTCTGGGATTTAGAAAAGTTTGACCTCACAGAATTATCCCTGATATCTGGGGAAACCAATAAACCCATTCATGACAGCTGAAAATACTGTGGGGGAAGGTTATTTTAAGAGAATAATTTTCAGTAACTGGTGCTGAGATAACTGGATATCCACATGCAAAAGAAGGAAGCTGGACCCCTATCTTACACCATACATAAGTTACCTCAAAATGAATCAAAGACCTAAGTAAAAGAGTGAAAACTATAAAATTCTTAGAAGAAAACATAGAAGTCAATCTTTGTGACCTTGGATTAGGCAACGGTTTCTTAGATATAACACCAAGAATACAAGGAACAAAAGATAAAACAGATAAATTGGACTACATCAAAATTCAAAACATTTGTGCTTCAAATACCATCAAGAAAGTGAAAAAAGAATCCACAGAATAGGAGTAAAAGTTTCCAAATCATATGTCTGAGAACAGACTTGATTCCAAAATATATAAAGAACTCTTACTACTTAACACTAAAAAGACAAATAGCCTAATCAAAAACGGGCGAAAGATTTGAAAAGGCACTTCTCCAAAGAAGATATACCTATGGCCTATAAGTACATGAAAAGATGCTCAACATCATTAGCCATTACAGAAATGCAAATCAAATAACAATGAGATACCACTTCACACCTAGTAGAATGGCCATATCAAAATGACCGAAAATAACAAGGTCAATAGGATGTGGAAAAATTGGAACCTTCATATACTGATGGTAAGAATGTAAAATGGTGCCATCACTTTGGAAAACAGTCAGGCATTTCCTAAACATGTTAAACTAAATGTTACAATATGACCTAGCAATTTCACTGCTAGGAATATACCTAAAAGAAATGAAAACATATGTCCACACAAAAACTTGTACATGAATGTTCATAGCGGCATTGTTCATAATCATCAAGAAGTGGAAAACAATCCAAATGTCTATCAAGGTGAACGGATAAATAAACTGTGGACTATTCATATAAAGAAATATTATTTGGCAATAAAAATGAATTAAGTACTGATACATGCTACAACATGGATGAATCTTGAAAACATTATGCTAAATTAAAGAAGCCAGTTAACAAAAGACCTCATATTGTATGATTCCATGTATATGAAATACCTACAACAGGCAAATCTATAGAGACAAAAAGTAGATTAGTGATTGCCAAGGGCTGGAAGAAATGGGGAAATGGAGAATGGTTGCTAATGGGTACAGGGTTCCTCGTTAGGGAGATGAAAATGCTCTAAAATTGACTGTGGTGATGGCTGCACAGCACTGTGAATACAATGAAACCAATGAATTGTATCGTTTAATGTGTGAATTGTTAGGTGTGTGATATCTATCTCAATAAATAAAATTTATTGTAATAAATATACTGTCATAAAATAATAACAGCAAGGCTTTTCGGCCATTAAAATAAAAGAAGCAGGTTTTAGGATACAGCTTGAGAACAGTATGACTGAAATCTCAGGGTAAAAACCTGTGACGTCAGTTCAAGTATATTCTTCTTGATTACAGTGTGTCAAAGGAAATTTTTTAAAAAGATGAAAATGAGATTAAAAGTGTGAATTACAAGGGGCTAGTGACTTCATCTTTTTATGTCATTAGCAAACCAGAAAATACATCTCCCATGGCATATATTGTAATTTAAATCTTGTTCAAAAATTAAATCATTGTCACATTAATAGTAATGGCAAGATTTTGGAGCTGGAGCCCTAGTGATTGTCTATTTCAACTCCCAGTTTTTACAAAAATAAACTTCTCTACCATTTTTCATACCATTCCATACTGCTTCCCCTCTAGTATGCAAACATTAGTTTTTACTTAATGCAATTCTAATAAGTTGTCTTCTGGAACATGTGCTTCATGGCCTCAAGTATGCAGATTTATTTTTATCTTAATTTTCTCACACTGTTTTCTTTTCAAGCTTTGCTCATTTGAACCTTTGTTGTTTTGGTAGGTGGTGATGGTTTTCTTTGTGATATATACACATCATAACCATTCACCCTTCAGCTTTTTCCTTTTAATATCTTGTCTAGATAGTTATACAGACCTACAAAAGAATCAAGTAGCAATCTAAAAACTCTTCATAATACCATTCATTTTTAGTTCTTTCCCAGTGTTGGACTTCTTAAATCTGAGCTCAAATTTGGTGTGTCTACACTTCAGTTCAAGACCATCTCCCAGTATTTGTTTCAAATCTTGAAAAGAGGAGGAAGTCTGGCAATTTACATTCCAGATTTCAAAGCAATAATTATTCCAAAGAAAAAGAAAAAATTTTACAAGTACTTTAAAGACAGGTAGTTTTCTCCTTTCCATTTTTCAACTTGCCAAATCTATCAGATTTCCATATCGAATCGTTCCTCTTCAGTAGGGATAAATCTTTCTGTGATATATTTGAAAGTCTATATCTTAACTCACATGGTATCATGTAACAGGTCAGAATCACTTGAGGTACAAATATCCTCCAAAAGTGAATTATGTATCAGGAGAAGTCTCTGTAACTATAAGAATAATAAAGACATCACAACTGGAAACAGTCATTACAAAAGTCATGCAAGATATGAAGAGGCAAATTAACACCTAAGTAAACAGTAGGTGAATCAGGCTGAAGACGTTTTCCATCATTATTACACATTCTTCTCTCACACACATAGAGTGGCTCCAAAAAATCATGATATCTTGATCTATAAGGCAGTTTTACTAAATCTTTAATAAATATATCTTATCAAGGAAGTTATAGTCTTCTAAAAAACTGATATGAAAAAAAAGTAATCTACAGATTTATCACCTTCCCCTACCTATCTTTTCCTCTTTATCCCACTGTCACCACCCTCTTCTAAGTCCTCATCAAATTATGCCACTATTATTTCAACAGCCTCCTGGCCCTCTTCCCTGTCCCAAATTTTAATACATCTGGCTTGATAATAAAATATTTAAGTTTACTAAAACACCACTTTTCATAGAGTCACCCCTATACTTAAAAGCTTACAGATGCCCCTGTTATCCATCATCGTCTCTAAGCTTCTCTGTCTAGCTTTCAGGGTCTCATATATTGTGGTACCACTCTGTCTTTTCAAAAATATTTTGTGTTCCTGCAAACATGGACCCTCCTCCACTCAGATAGGTAGGTGTTCTACATCTCATCAACATGGGATATATGGTAGGAGAATAAGGTTTGGGGAATAATAACAGTCCCCGTTATTTACTAAAGATTATCATGTGCCATGAACGATGTAAAGCACATTACGTGTGCTATCTCATTCTCTCCCTACATAAATGTGTGTGTGAGAGGTTTCCTGATTTTACAGAATGAACACTGAGCCACATAGAGATTAAATATCTTCTTCAAGGTTTCTAAGCAACTAAATGGCACAGCTGGCAACCTATGTCTGTCTTATTCCAACACTCAAATTCTTGCCCACGTGTTGAATTTCACTTACAGTGAAACTGTCCACTAGGCAGATGAATATGCAAATCTGAAGTTCAAGAAGAGAAACTAGGGTGATATTTTGCAGTTACTGTCTTATGGTTAGCTGTACCTATCTCTAAGAATGAGCTTGTCCACAGAGAGGGAGTACAATAAAAAGAGAAAAAAACAGGAACAGAATTCTGAGCAAAAGGGGAGCTCAGAAAATACTGAGAAGATATGAGGAGAATCAGGAAAGTTACCCAGCACAAGTCAGAGAAAAGGAATTTCAAGTCACAGTAAAGAGCATGATCAACTCACCAAGCAAAAAAAACTAAGTAAGGTCAAGTGAGGTAAAGATTGAAAACCGCTCACTGGAATTGTTGGTTAAGAGTTAGGGTGACTCAGAACTTATCATCCAAACCTGAACAGTTTTCAGAGTGAAAGAGGGCTGTATTAGCAAATACCCCAGGACCATGGAATATTGTCCCATGCAAACCAGGACACATGGACACCCTGTAAAGAGGTCACCAGTGCCCTTCATACAAACAGTTTCAATAGAGAGACGCAGCGCAAGCCACACTGCTGTGCGTTCAGAATGAATGTGCGATGAAGAGGTAGAGAGAGAGACTAGTCTTTCAAGAACTTTGGTTTGATTGATGGGTAACAAAAAGGTTAGTTAGTGTTGGAGGGGAATCCACCCCCCACTTCCTCCTTCTTCCTTTGTCTGGCTCCTTCCTCTCAACTCTACTGAAACTGCTTCCCCAAATGGCATCAGTGCTATCCAACCAGCTCAGGCAGAGAATAAGCGTCCTCTGCTTCACCCACTTCCACGCCACCTGCATTGTCCGATGCCGCTAGCCCTTGAAACTCTCTCTTGCCGTGATTTTGAGGCACTGAATTTTTATCAGTTGTCCCTATTTCTCTGACTACTCTCTGCTCTCATCTACCTCTCCTAACCATAAAATCATCAATATATCCCAAGTTTCTGCCCTGAGACAACTTCTCTCTTTTGTTTATTCTCTCTCCCTCGTGGTCTCATCCACTATCACCACTTTCACCTTCACCAGTCACGCAAATGAGTCTGAAATCTTTTCCTCTGTCCTCAAAACTTTCTCCTAAAATGAAGATCCTCATTTCAAATGAAGGACCATACATCTCTCTCCAGTGGTTGGTCCACAACACCAGGTCACCAAATCTGTCAAAAATACACATTACCTTCTTCGTAAACCAGCGATCTGTACGTTTTCTTTTCTACAAATTGCCACACAGATGACATCTAAACCCTCAGCCTGGTAGTCAAGGTATGGTTAGAGCCTACCTGTTAAGGTTTTGCTTCTACTACACATGCAGTAAGCTCTAGACAGAAAGTGTTCTGTCAGCATTCACTGCACATTATGTGGGAACCCACTCTTAGAGAGGTGGGGGTTATAACTTTAATGAATGCTACTGCTTCTTCTAGAATTCTCTCTTCATCTTACACTGGCTAAGATTCTGGCCAATCGGGCCCCACTTCTTCCACAGGGACTTCTTGGTATCCTTACTGAATGTCCCACGCCATTCTTTAATCTCAAACTCAACTTTGTATTTCTACGGCACTGCAAGTCCTTAAGACATATTCTGTCTCGATTATCATAACATGTAGATAACTTGTGCATTATCCTCCCTACTATATTGGAAGCTCCTTAAAATTAGGGTATGTCTCTTAATAGATACACAACAGCTATTTATTATTTAGAATGGATAGTTGTCATTTGTGTAATGGATGCGCTTGACATCTTTTCATTCCTGACTTGAAAATCCATTATGTTGATCACTCTCAAATACAAAAGAAAAACTGACTATTCATGCTCTGACATATTAAGCATCCTCAGTAATCATTATTTTAAAAAATATATCTCTAACTATATAGTTTATGGGCACGCAATGTGAGAGAACATTTTATTGAACGGGTCCATTTTTAGGTACATAAAAAATAATGTGACCACGTAAAGGTGTATATTTAAGCAATTAAATTTGTATAACACAAGCAAGCTCAAAAGTAAAGCCCTTTAATTCCTAGTGTCATAGCCTAGAATTATGAATTACTAATTGGCTATAATAGGCAGTGATTTGAAGCAGAACTTCTTAGTCACTGATTAGTTAAAACAATGAACGCCAGCAAAGCCTTTTTTTTTTTAAAGATTATTTTGCCTGTTTTTTTTTATAACTGTGCCTTGATTTCTATTTATTTATCTATCTATCTATCTATCTATTTATTTATTTATTTATTTATTTATTTATTTATTTATGGCTGTGTTGGGTCTTCGTTTCTGTGCGAGGGCTTTCTTCTAGTTGTGGCAAGCGGGGGCCACTCTTCATCGCGGTGCGCGGGCCTCTCACTATCGCGGCCTCTCCTGTTGCGGAGCACAGGCTCCAGACGCGCAGGCTCACTAATTGTGGCTCACGGGCCCAGTTGCTCCGCGGCATGCGGGATCTTCCCAGACCAGGGCTCGAACCCGTGTGCCCTGCATCGGCAGGCAGACTCTCAACCACTGCGCCACCAGGGAAGCCCAGCAAAGCCTATTTTTAACACCTCAGTGTGTGTCACCCGGTATTCTTTGTCCAACAGAACTGTACCTTTAAATACGGCTAATGCCAGATGGTCTCAATAACAAAACAGCAGGAGGCAACATATTAATGCTACTCAACAAGCAAATCTGCAGACACTCAACCAATGAAATTAGTCTTCAGTTGCTAAGCCGTTCTGTCACCATGGCAACACCTAGTTCAGAAAAAATATTGGATTTTCAAGACAAATGGGCCACCCGTCTTAAAACTCCAGTATCCTCCAAGCTTATGATCAGATACTTCAGCTAAAAGAACTGCCTAGATCTCACTCATCTCCAATCAGGTCTACCTATGAAAAGCCATTTGCCCTTCCATTTAAAAATATTTATGTACATTCAGTTTCTAACTTTATTGACTTCCTAGATAAATACACCCCATTTAAAGGGGTGTGTGTATGTGCATATACTTGCAGGCTAACAGTTCTAAATATAATGACAAATGTTACTGTCTTAGAAATTTTTCACTGGTACATACTCTTATCAGTCTGTTATTATATCTGATTCAAGAGAATCAAAAAAATAAATAATGTGGAAAGACCAGAATGACATTCGTATTGTTATCTAAGATACCTAACATGAATGTTCAAAGTAACAATTAAATCTTACTTTTAATACAGCTTCATTTTTAAGTTGAAATGATAATTTTCCCCAAGGGAGATGATCTTGTTTTACCTCATGAAAATGCAGGGTATCTGAAATAATGTTTGGAAATATATTGTAGAATCAAGATATGATGGTGGGGTGGAAAGGAGGCTTACTTTGGAAGCAAGGAGACAGGGTATCTTAGAACATGGTAGCAGCTCCCACTCAAATCACATGGTAAGAAGAATTCTCCAAAAAGGAAAGGGAGAAAGGCAAGAAGAAAGGAGACAATTCAGAAGAAGGAAAGGGGATGAAGCAAATGGTATCTAATGCACTGATTTTTTGTATTTATTTAACAATGTAGCTATATATAAATATATTTTTCATATCTTGGTTTTGCCACTTATAAGCCCATGATCTCTCAGGTAAGGGAACAAATCACTTATCTCTCTGTGCTTCAGCTTCCTAATTTATAGAATGGGGTTAATAATAGTATCAACTCCATAGGGGTTGAGGATTAGATGAGTTAAACCTTTAAACAGTACTTGACATATACTAAGCATTATTTAAGTATGAGGGAGATAAAGTATACTCATTTTATTTTCACAACATTTAAATACGCTTGTTTAGCCTTTCTATTTCATCGTTAAACTTTATTTTCCACCTTACTTATACTGTTTCTTAATGCTTTTTGTTTTCAAGTGTGCTCACTTCCTTCTTTTATTTTAAATGCTATGTTTCACTCTTTTTAACCATCTTTTATTATCTTAACTTCTTACCTGAGATTTCCTATATTTGATGGCTCACTTCCCCACAGCTCCCTCAAAGCTAGGTTGTAGGAGTTACAACAGACCCCAGGCCACAAACCGTGGTGAGTCTGACATCAGCAGCTCCTACATCACCTGGGTCACCTCAGCCCAGTTAAAGATGACTTAAGGAACTCATCCCAGGAACCAAAAACCTCCCTGTGCAAAAAACATAGCTGATGATCTGAAAAGGTTTTCTCATGAAAAACTTTGTTGTATTTGAAATTTTAGCATAAGCGCATGTGTGTGCACACGCGCGCGCACACACACACACTTACTTTTCCTTTGAAGAGAGCAGAAAAGAGAAGACAAAGTAAATGGAACAGCTTTGGGGTGCCTCCTTTTTGTGGGGAGAAAAAAGTTGCAATGGTCTTAGAATAACTGACTGGATAAAAGTCAATCTAGTTTTTTATCTACTTAAGAGAAGCGGGGGATCTTCTCCATCTCAGGGTTAGCCAGGTCCTCTGGCCCATGCACGCGAGGCTGGGTTGTCATATTCTACTTCTGAAGTACTCTGGGCACCAGTGGGCCTTGCACCTACCGGGTTAGCACTCTCTAGGATTAACGTTTCCTGAGGGTCCTGTACAATTCTCTACATAGGAAAAAACAGCCAATAGCTTTGAACTACACAGAATGCACAGCATTTATGATTTCAAGTTTTATCCTCAACTGTCTATTTAGCTTCTAAGCTGAATATATACTTAACAGAAAGCAAGAAACAGATGAAATCTGGATTCACACTCTTTTCTTTTCATTCTAATCCATTTATATAAAAGAACTTGGAAAATGATGCTAAAAAGTCACTTTTTAATAGTCTGGCAAAGAAATGGCTGCTAATAAAACTGCCCAATCAAATGATCACAGTATTACTCACTGACCCCTGCTGCACTCAGAACTCTCGCCCCTCAGCCCTTCTTCCTGACCTTGCACCTGATTAGGCTCTGGGCTCCTACTCTCCTAATGCCCAATGGTTATGACTGTGCACAGACCAAATGGGGAATTAAAGTAATTATCTGAATCATTCAGACCAAACACCTTCATCTGAAATAACATAGTCATCAAAAGGCAAGTTATTTACCCTGAATTAACTAAAGCTACCTTGTCATTTCACTGTGTTATTAGCCCACTTCCTGTTCATGAGATCACAAACATCAACCTGAAGATCTGGGCATTTTTTTGCTTGCCCATATCCTGACTATAAATTACCAACAGAACTTATCATCTAATCATTTTGGTAGAGTTTCTCAAATGGCAAAAACCAAAACAAAAAATTTCACCCATATTTTATGTATATTCTTAAATTCTTGCAATAATTCCACTATTTTCTGAACAATAATTTAAGGAGGCACTTTATTCCAGGTATAGTTCCTATACATATTTATTGTTTTAATATAGGCTATTTCTTAGATATGCAATATATCAATAATTCTTATACCATAGTAATGTTTTATAAAAGATTAATAAATATGGAAATAAAGTTCTTTAAGAAACTGTATGCTGATTGTTGGTTTGGAAAAATTCTGAACAAATACGTAATCCTCTTTAGCACAAATAACTTCTTTCACATTAAAATTTAATGCAGACACATGAACAGGTCAACATGAACACTATTTTCCTGAAAGGAAACCTCACCCAATTTAAGTTATTTATACTCCATGCCCCTAATCTCCAACATATAATTCATTCTGCTTGGCGCACACGAACCTCGAATTGGCTTACAAACCATAACATTACTAAAGGCTCTCTCCCAGTGTTTACTTTCTCCTGGGATCAGGATTCCAATTTGGAATACACAACTCAGGAATCTGGGATTTCACTGTAAATGGTCAGTGAGATGGGGATGTCTGGCTGACATTCCAAAAAAATTGCCTTTATGTCTTCTAGGAAGCACTATGGTATAGTATATGTCTGATCTTTATTAATAAGGTTAATAAGTTCTTGTTTTGTAACTTGTGTAACTGTCCTTCCTTGGACAACCTCTGGTTTTGCCAATCTTGAAGCAAGATTAAGTACTTCATCCCATCTCCCAAAGCAATCTACTACACAAAGCTTCACAGAGCACAGAAGATTCTGTGACGTTGCCATTCAACACGTCTGTTATCCCCAAAGTTCTCGTAAGCCACCAGCCATTAAGTCTTTCTCTCCCTCTCTGACTCTCCACCCAGCCTCTGAAAATATGCTTCTTTTTATTCAATATTTTTATTTATTTAAACTGAATAAGTTTAGCCCATTCCTGAGCCCTGAAGGCCCAGACCTCAAAAGAGTTCATTAGAACAGCCTTTCAGCAAAAGCTTGTTTCTTTCTTGAGAGAGGATTCTACTGCCAAGAAAAATAATATTTTCTGTATATACTTACAGTATACTAAAGTGATTTACTTCAATCCTTTCTGGATTTTTTTGCCACTCAACATACTCTCCCGCCACCCAGGCCCGGTCCCTCCACCTGGAATCACCCATACCCATTACAGCACATAGGTCAGGAAACTGCTCTAAGAAATTGAAAACACACTGATAAGTTACATTCCTGTACACTCCCTCACAGACTTCAGTCCACGTAAATAATTCATGACCCTCAATGGCCACAGAAGTTATGTTTATCCCCCATCTGTATACATTGCTGTGAGGAATATTCTGAAACGAATGCCCAACTTCCTGTATCAGGAAATGGGTTCTAGCCTCCTCCAAGGCTACACAAGCTCGAGCAGGTTGTTTAAAATCTCTCTGAAACTCAATTTATTCATCTATAAGAGTGTTCCTTCCAGCTAGGAAAAAAAAACTATAATTCAATGTTTCACAGTTCTATGTAACACTAATGAAGACTGGGCTTAACACAAGGAGTGATTCAAAATAAATTTACCCTAATCAAAAACGTATAGTTGGAAATTTTAAGTAATAAATATTTCTGCATAGTGAATTTTTCTCCCAAAAGCATCCAACAAACTACATGGTCATATATAAGTGTTAGACAAGAGCAGCTAGATGAATGCTCTGGAGTGGCTGCAGGGCATGGATGCAGCTATGGGCTGCATCCTCCTTCAATAACTCAGACTATAGCACTTTCTTGTTGTGGTTCTTATTTTTGTTAAATACAGTTTTTGAAATGCAGAATCAAAACAGAACACGAATTGAGCAGTATATAACTGCTGGAAACTGGCCTAATAAAATCAAAATTACTTGACATCTTTTTACTCCATGCCTTCAAGAGAGTGTTCAATAACAGCTACCTAGAGGGGAAAAGGAATTGTAATCAATTATTGCCTATTACAATATAATATACATTATATGCTTAATATCATTATATTTATATGATATATATAGCCATATCATTATATATATCATAATATATATCATTATATATATATATATATATATCATAATCTCCATCCCAAATAGTTTTACCCTCATGATGAGGGAAATCAACCCTAAAGGACAGCACCCTAAAAACTATATTCTAACAAGGTGGAAATTTCACATCTTAATGGAATGCAATTATCTGTCACAAGACTTACTGAATATTGGTATGTCACCGCTATGGGGGATAGTGGAGAAAAAGACACAAGAAGAGTGAATGATCTTACACTGGCATAGAATGAAGTCCTCTCTTCTACTTTCCAGATGTGGTTCATCCTTTAAGACCTGCTCAAGTCCCTGCCTCCTTCTGAAAGCCCTCCTTTGATAATCTCTCTCAACTTCCTGTGGAAATTGAATTAATATCTTCATATTAAGTACTTTGTAAAATACTGTTGTTTGTTGCTCCTTTTGTAAGTATCTCTTCAATTTGCAGAATGTCACTAATATAGCAGGCACTTGGCAACTCTTGTGAAGTACATTCGAACTACAAATATAATAACACACACAGTAATGAAAGATGTACTTCGTTCTGACCTGCAGTACTCAAAAGAGTTTGATTTCTAAACGTGAACTGATTTAAAAGCATTTCTATCTGGTATTTCCAAATGTCTAGTGAATGAATGCCTTTAGTTTTCTTGGTAATTTGTCCAATTAGGGTGATTTAGACCTGCAAGTTGTTAGTAGGGTCTAAAAATAACAAAGTGTTACTACCTTGGTCTGGGAACTGAGGACATCATGGAAAATGTGGTATGGGCTATAAAGGAGAGCCCCTTCTTGGCCTCTTGGAAATGCTGGTAGGGGTATGAATGTTTTGCTTATGCTACTGTCTTTACAGAGGCTATAAACACTTTACCTTTATTCTATAAGTTTGGGGAAAATACCAGCCAGTCTCACCCTCTGTACATTCATTTCAGAAACACATTCTCATTCATTCCCTCTCCCTGTGCACAGGTCATAGAATTACCGCTGCCAGCGATTCAGCTTCAATGTTAAAATAACAACAGCAACAATACAAGTTTTAAAACTATTCAGGAAAAATGCTTGATGTTCCTAAAACTTACATGTCATTTTTTAAAATACAGTTTGTGCAAACTGAAGTAGAGTCCAAAGAGAAGGGGAAATGGTTTATTAGAACAATACCAGGTGCTCCCAACTCCCATCTATCCAGCAATTTGAATCAACTATGAAAAGCACACCAAAAAATCTAGAAATAATGGAAAAGAGGTCTCAAAAATATTAAAAACACTTATCACATAGTTCATGGCTTTTACCACTCGTGCAAGGCCTAGCATTGTCCTCAACATACAGCCCCCCATGTAGACACTGAAGTGAAATTAATATACGCTGTCAACGAAGCTTCTCCAGGCCAGTCCACAGGTACCAGTGAAGAGCAAGTTAGGCACTAACGTGGGTTTGAGAGATACAGTAAGATTGTGTATAACTCACACATATGAACCAATCTCCTGTAGATACTGAGGGATGACTACACAGACTTAACCAAAATGTGCATATTTTCAGGCTCACAAGATTCTCCAAAACATAAATAACAGCATAATAACACCATAAATATCAGCAATTTATGTACCTTTTCATAGGGAATTGAGATCATTGTGACAAGATCTTTAAAAAACAAGAAAATCCACAATTCTAATTTTTCTTTTAAATACTTTTCAACAATAGGCAGACTCTTCCTGCATCTTTAAGTCCCCATAAAGATAAGTATTATCTAATTCCTCACCTGTGATAGGTATGAAAAAGCTGTTCATTTAGGACTAAACGAGGTTGTTTATGGGGAACCATGGAGCAAATGGCTGACAAATGAGCCAACACATATCCCAGTGGGTTCATGACCCACATTTATCAGATGAAAGCCTCCCAGCTGATACCCAGACAACGACCCTTTCTTATTCTAATACCCACAGAAGAGGGGCAAGCAGAGGGGTACAGGGAGAAGAACACGCAGGGCCACATCCATCTGTTAGGGTCTCCAAGCCCGCCTCAGTGGGTACCCAGTCAGACTCCTCATGAAAGTAAAGGCAAATTTGGCCAAATATTTAAAATCCTGGTGGAATATCTGACCATACTTAAAGAGGGCAACAAGAGCCCAAGAAAACTTTCTGAAAGAAAAAAACTTTTGAGAAATGATTTTTTCCATATAAGTCACTTAGATAAAAGAGAAAATTCTTCAGTTCCTGATAAAAGCTATAGAAAGAAGTAAAAACAATTAAATTGAAGGGTATTTTATAGATGTAAGTGAAATTTAAAATACTGTAAAGTGACGGCTCCACTCATGATTATCCTGCTGTCATCAAGACTTAGACAAAACCTACATGTCTATACAGGATTTCAGTCCATGTGTCAATATAGCATTAGTCACTACACATCTATAAAATATTCACATGAGAAATATCTACCTATATTTTATATTGCTTTAACATCTTCCAAAAACTGAATTTGACTCGAGAAAATACATTTAACAAGCAGATTTCTCTCTATATATTTTGCTATATAGGTTCCGCTGATTTCGTAGAGTTAGTGCTGTTTCCAAAAGTACATTAACTTAATTCCTATGATGCTGATTATGTGCAGAAACTGGCCTAACATTTACTGAGTTCCCACAATGAATAACACTGGTTTTCTCCAATAAAATTTTAAAAAATTGTGCTGAACGATGTCACGACTTGAGACAAATGGAACTATTTCAATAGATCTGTTGTACTTTAAAATCAGATGTCCGACACCACACCTAAAACACAAAAAGGGCAAAAAACATTTTATTTTGCAAATGTCTAACATTCCCAGTAGTTTCACCTGCAGATACTGTCTTTATATCCGCTACATCAAGAATAGTATAGGGAACTATTTGACCCTGGCATCTATATGCAGCAAATATTTTGTAGAATCAAGGAATATGTCCACTGGTTATAAAACACGTCAGTTAAGCTCAACATGCGAAAGAGTGAATCCAAGACCAGTACCCAAATACACATTTCAATATGCAAAGGAACTGCTTAAAAGAGTGACCGGCAGATAGAGTAAAATAGCATATACATAGTGGGCATTCGTTAACTATTCTCTAAATTAAATTGACAGTACTAGCTATATTGACAAAAGCCTACAGCTTCTTTTCCTCTTGGAAAGTCAATTTTAGCTTAGAATGATACACAGCAATTTTTATAAAGGTTATGAGAAAAGGTTGTTTTAAAAATTACCCCTTGGCTAGGAAAAGAAAAATAAGAGTATTCAGGACATTGGTCAAGAATATGATGGTCCAACCTGTATATTCAAGTTTTCCTACCCTGAACTCATGGTCAAAGCTTATGATTTGTACAAGTTGCTGAAATGAGCTCTAGAAACAAGATATTTCTTGGGGGAAAAATTACAGAATGGCAGTGAAGGAAGATTTTCTGGTTTTGAATACTTTAGGCTATGCAGGAAGGGAAATTGTGTAGGTCCATTCTGGTGGCATCACTTTGGGATCTCAACATCTGAGTAGCTGCCTGCATGTGCAAATACATGAGATAATTGTTGCTTTTCCCAATTACCTTGACATGAATCACCACAGCAAGGGATTTTTTTAGAACCTGGATTTAAGTTAAAGGTCCCATTTAAAAAATAAGTAATCTGTATCCACTTTTTAAATAAACAGCTTCTGTTTGAAATCAAACATCTTTAAAGTGAATGGCATTATTACTATTGAACTATGATGCTCAGAGTGATTTCATAGTAAACAGATTTCTATTAAACAAACAAAATATTTACCGGTAGTAGAAAGTTGTTTCAGGGTTTATTATCATAATTAACTTATTTTTGTTTAAGAATCAACTTTGTAATTCTCTACATGAGCCACCTTAAAAGTTACTACCTAGGGACAGTTAAAGTTGTAGGTAAAGCATTGGAACATTAATAAGAGGTACTGGCAACACAGTCTCTTCTCTGAGGCCACATTGTATTAGAAAGAGCTGGCTGCTGGAAGGCCTACAAAACACCACATCCTGAATTTCAAAAGAAAGAGAAACATTTGCAGAGCAATGGACTGGCAGCGATTCCTGTAATTAACGAGATGGGAAGGAAAGAGCAAATTTAAACATGTCTCAAATCTGAGCTCATTAGACCCATCAGCTCACTTTCAGATACATCTCCTCCTCTTCAGCATTTTCAAGTGCATGATTTGAATGCCATTTTCATGAGGGAAGGAAAGTTAAAACCTGGAGATGTATGGCTTCTATGTGTAAAACAGCCATACTAAGGGCTCAGAATAGATTTTTTAAAAGCCAAAAATTTTACTAAGTGAATTTTTACTAATTATCTTTAGAACTTTTATTTAACACTTTAAAAGCAGCTTAACTTTCTATCAATAAAATGTCTCAAGAGGAAAGAGGCCAAGAGGAAACGAGCCTCATACTACTTCACTTACAATAAACACACTCGAAAAGACATGCAGTAGATGGATTTCTCCATTATGCAAAACTGGATGCATCACAACAAAATATAAGTGTTCACATAAGGAAAAGACCATTTCTATCCTTTCTTGATATCATGCTTCTGGCATGCTAACATGTATTAACTCAACACTGAACTTCAACACAGCTTTGTTTTGTGATGCCCATTCTTGCCTGTTTGAGAAATTTCATTTATTCCACAAACATTCACTGAGTGGCTGCTATGTCCTAAGCATAGAACTAGACATTTGGAATAAAGAAATGTGCAAAACACAACTCCTGACCACAAGGATCTCACAGCTCACTGGGGGAACACGTATACCAACAACAGAAAGTGCCATAAAAGAGATAATAATAATTGTTGACATACTTAAGAGCTTTACATTTACTACTTCATTTAATCATCACATTATTGTCATTTTGTAGGTGACGAATCTGGGGCTTTGAGAGAAGTTAAGTGACTTGCCAAAGAACATTTAGTTTAAAATAGGAAGCCATGATCTAAACTCAGGTCCCCTGACATTGAAGCATATACTGTAAACCTTGATGCTACCTCTCTTCAAAGAACTGTGGAAACACAAAGAAAAGACCCCAGTGGGGGTAAGAAAATTAGGGAGGGGTGAGAAAGGAGATTTCGAAGATCTTTCACTTACACTGAGTCAGGAGAAGAATAAAGTAGTCAGGACCTGAGCAGTTTTATTATAAATTCTTCAGAAAAATAAGTTAGTTTGCCTAAGTAAATGCTGGAATTGCCCTAGATTTGTTTAGCTACCTGAAGATATAGTCATAAAGACATCCTCAAATAACGATGAACACTTACACTGTTTCTATTGAATGAAGCAAAATAAGATGTCAAGCTGAAGCAAAGCAGGAATGTCCTACATTTTAAAAATCGATAGAAGACAAACGTTTGTGAACGAGGAAACACTGATGATGAGAGGGTAGAAGTCCATCAGGGCCGCCTGCTGGGCTTGTGCAGATGGGCTTCCACTGGAACAGGTAAGCATCCAAGGTCTCCTGTGATGACACACCAAGGAGGCCCCCTCCCAATGAGGAAAGCCAATGGAGTACACTCCAGACCAACTTCCAGTTGTGAAGAAACATTTTAACAAATTACCCCATGTTCTTAATAACTAGATGAAAGCAACTTCATTGAATTCTTTTCTATACTACTTTGGCCTCACAGCAGCCCTGTGAGGTTTGAGTTTTTAAAGTATCCCTATTTTATAGACAATAAAAGGAGGTACACAGAAGTTAAAAGCATGAAGCTACGTAACAATAAAAGAATGGTAATGCATTTGTCACTTGAATCTTTCCAATCGAAAGTATCTGTCCTATGCCTCGTTGCCTCAAAATCATGTTCTCAATTCAATAAGCATAACCTAAGAGCTTACTCTACATAAATCACTAAGTCAGGTGTTTATGGGCAAAAAAATGGAAAACATATGCTCCCCACCCCTAAGGAACTCCCTATTTGAGTGTCTCTGCTAGAGAATTACCAAATCAATCCTTCAAAGTATGATAATGAATAATAATGAGCTAGTGCTGTGCTTCTCTAACTAGTGCAATGCCAGGTACAAGATAAGCTCCTTGGGGGATAAAAGGGAGTTCCATGGTGAAAAAGATTGGAAAATACTGTACAGCAAACATCTTAGTTGGAGGTTTGAAACATACATTAGCACATTAAAGGCGCTGATAAGTCTTGCAATATATAAACCTGTTTGTCTTTGTTTACCTAATCCTTCTCAAACCAAGCTGAACTAATGTTCCATTGAATACACTTCGGGAAAAGCTGGCTTATGTATCCCCGCTTCTTACTGGAGCTGTTTTTGTATTTGTCAAAAATATCTTTCCCAAAGAACGGTAAAAGTGGGTATTGGAATATCCTCTGTGCTGCACAATGAGGGAGATGCTGGCAGATGATTCCTTTGCCGCCTCTCAAATCAGTTTCCATAGAAAGACACTTACTTTGTCTGAGTACAGGATATAATGTTAGGGGCCAGCTCAATTTCCTCTCTTCCTTTAGCCAATCACAAGTCAATCAAGCACATTATTTCTGGCAAGAGCTACATTGACTCACTTGGGTCTAAAAATAACTCTTGACCACATGTGGTATATCTAGATCCTTCTCCACAATCTAATGTCAATATTCACCAGTTGTAAGGTGCTACTCAGCTGTAATCATTGCCCACTAATTCACACTAATCTGGTATTAAAAGAGGCCATACGAAATAACCAAAACCCCACTGTTTTGGGGTTTTTTTTGAGTTGTATAGAAATTTTGCCAGCATTTAATGTTGCATCACGATATTTGGCAAATGCACATTGGCATTCATACACTTTAAATGTGAACATATTTGGGGAGGAACAAGTCCAAAATAATCATTCCAGCCTTTGAGAGAGGAAAATCTATGCCCTAAAGAATGTTTCTAAGATAACATTTTAGCTATAAATCAGATTTTCTCCCCAAGAGCAATCTTAAACTACACGTGAAAGAATTAGTGTTTTAAACAAACTAATCTTAACTCATGTTTAACCCTAGGAGGAGTGGTCTGGGAATACAGATTCCATTGCTTAGACATAAATTAAGAAAGGCTTCTTTTATGAGTACTGCAATAATTGCTATGCATACCTAGGAGAGCATATATTTGGGTTTGAGAACATGAGTCCCTATGTGTAGAAACATTTTAAATGTATAAAATACAAGCAAACAGAAAGAAAAATGGGAAACATAATCAGGCTTGGCAGGTATCATACCTCATGGCAACATACCCAAGAGCAGAGACTCAAATCTTAGCCAAGGCTCCATCCCAGCCCCATGTCTGGCGTCCAGATTCATGTGTGAGGAGATGAGACTGGGGCCAAGACCACGCACAGTTCTTCTGAGAATGGCTGAGACCCACCACCCTCCTCCAGTAGATTTGTGCAGGCCTCCAAAGTGATCAAAATGAAAACTGAGACCCAACGTCCAGCTGGTCAGGAATCAAGCGGACAGAATAGGTGTGGATATTCCGCCCTGACCAATTCCAAATAGAATTTTCTTTCCCTTTTGATGAATTCAAATGTGGAATATCGGAGAGAACTGATCACTTTCAGGAGATCAGTTCAAATTCAGCCCATAGCCTGGTACCAAACAAGTCCGATGATCACTTTTTTCTGCTCAGGAAGGGAGCTGGTGGGATCCAGGAACACCCTCTGTCCATAATCTGCAAATCTAACCACATCAACTTCTACCACAGGGAAAGACTTGATGTATATATGTTATTTTGTTTTGGGAGAGTTTTTCTATTATGATAAATACTTAGACATTAGCTATATTTTTTTAAAGTTCAGAAAAAGAATTTAGACTAAGAGGACTAACAAACCTGACACCTCTCTCTTGTTAGAAGATAAAATGAATATGGGCAACTTGATCAAAGTTTTAGTCAAGTAAATGAATTTGTTAAGCTAAATATTATTTCTGAATAACTTCATCAGAAACATTATTTTAACCTTCCCCAAAACACTTATAATGTGAAAACAGTGAAGACAGTTGCCCTCTTTCAAAAGCAGGGGCTCTGTTAAAACATACATCTATATGAGCCACTGGAATTGGTAAATTTCACTAATCTGTACATTCCTGCCTTCTTGTCATCTATTCTTCAATAACCAAATGCCCTGACCTAACGTTCGCAGTCTCCTTTCTCTGGGCCTCCCACTCCCTTCTTGCAGCACTGACCACCTTTACACTGTCCTCCAACCTCCCAATTCTCAATCCCCCACAGGGCAAGGACCATCCTGTGTATCACTGTACAGCCCATACAACTTGCCTCATCTAGAGTGTGTGGGTGGTTCAAAACACACTGATTGCATCCATTTCTATCGCAAAATAAGTATGGAAATTCCCTTCTCATTTCTTAAAGTATTTTAATCTAAAAACGAATATGAAGACCTTTTAAGAATACTTTCCTTCATTCAAAATTTCCTAAAAATTCCCACAAGTGCTATCAAACTCATATACTGAACAGATCTCTGCATTCACTAGTGTTAAAAACAAGACAATAGGCCCCAAATGGAGTCACTTATGCTAAGTCCCACATCACCAAACTTAATTACAGTTTTGGCTCTCCCAGAAATGGAATCTTAAACCAGTCAATCAGGAACCCTGTGATCAGCACAAGCGAGGTAATCAAGGACCCCTGCCATCCCCTAAAAGAAAGTAACCTTGTGATAACCAACCCATTTTTTGCCTAGTATAACTTCCTTGTTCCTGCTCCCTTCTGCCTATAAAAGTCTTTCATTTTGTACAGATCTTAGAACACCTTTGTATCTGCTAGACTGACTGATGTTTAATTCATGAATCACTGAATAAAGTCAGTAAGATCTTTAATATTTACCCAGTTGAATTTTTTTTAACACTAGTTCCCTGAAGATTTCCAACCTGCCCATCTCCTCTAAAAAGGTGGTGGAGGGGGAAATCACCCTGTGGTTTTTTAGTGTTTGCTCATAATAGTTTACTTCAACCTTTAAAAATACAATGCGTAGACATTTTGTATTCTATTTCTTAAGTAATACCATGAACTTAGTTTCCCTCATTTAACAAGGACTTATAAAGCATGTAATGTAAACGTTTCTTTGTCCACCTTCTTAAAATGAATTTAATTGGTGTATTCTGTGTTTAAAAGGAAGAAAACATTGAAGGCATTGTGTTATTCAGCAAATGACTGATTCATTTTTCCCCTAATGTGACCTGAGTGTCCACTATGTGCCAGACCCGGCCTGGGTGCTGGAGACACAGCCCTACCTCATGGAGCCTGCAGTCTGAGAGGGATCTGCAGATCTTGACAGACCACACATTCCAGATATTTAAGCAAAAAAATTATGGTTTTCATTTTCAAAAGCATATCGCATTCTAACAGTAATATCGCTTAACAATTTTGTTTCTAAACTTGAAGACAACAAAAAGTTAACATTCGCTTTCATATAATCTCTCTGAAGAAACAATTAACAAAATGTGAGGAACAATCTACAACAGAATAACCAAAGGTTCTAATTAAGTAGACAGGAGAATCACAAATATTTAGATTCTCTTCATCTAAGCCTAGGATGTCTTGGCTTGGATTATCTGAAATAACTGAAAATGAGCTGTCACATTAAAAATTTTTCTTTATCTTTAGATATAAACACGAAACTAATTTTCCAAATTTCCAATTCTACATGCTGAATCCTGCTAGAGAGCATTACCGAAAATGTTTTCTAGGATCTGATTTTAGAGTTTTGACTGCAAAATTATACAAACCTTTTTGTTTACATTATTTGAAGACAAGAGATATTTTCCATTTGAAGATTTATTATTTATCAACCCATACTCTTTCCATTTGAAGATCAAAGTGTCTCCATGGATCACCTATTTTCATCCCTTCTCAGTATGGTTCTTAAATATCATTATAAAACTATCTTAGCCCTACATTGAGAATTTTTACCTGTTTTCTTGCTTTCTTTGTCATTAAAAAAAAAAAACAAGCATCCCATGCTAATGTCATTAGCCCAGATAACTTCAACAGTACCTTTACGATCATAAGACATAAGACCAGGCCTTAAGAGTTATATCATTTCCAAAAAGCAATAAAAAAGAAGCACCAAGAACATTTTTTAAAATACCTCTTTATTAATACCAAATGCATAACATTTAACATAAGTTAAAACGTGCCCTAACACACTCAGGAGGAAGATGCATAAGATGGCCATATGGAAACATCTGTTGGAATAAAATCCTGGTCACAAACTACTCATCTCCACGGGCGAGAGCAAAGAGAATGGAATACTCCTTTTTCCTTAGAAAAACTGTGTGCAGTTTCAAGATCGGAATGCCTGCCAGAGGCCACTTTCTCACCCTCTACCACCCAATGTTGCCAAGATCCTTAACATTCCCTGAGCATCCCAGCAGCGCATGTACCTAATGCGCACATACAGGTAGAGGTGGGTACGTAGAGCCATCAGGACCAATAAACTGGAAATTAGGAAACAAATGATAATTGACTTTTCCTCATTTCCTCCAAGTTCCTGCCTTCTGCACCTTATCGTTCTACTCCTGTTTGCAAGGAAGGGCGACCTCCTTACAGAGGCCTCGAAGTTATTCCCTGCGGTCTTCGGTACAGCGAAGTAGGGGTGACAGCGGGTTTGCAGGCGCGCAGATTTGCTCGCTGCGCTCCTACCTCCATCCGCCGCAGCCCCTCGGGCCTGTGCTCACGCAAGGGGGGACCTCGAGGCTGGGGAGGGCGGCCGGCCGAGACTAGGAGACGGCAATCCCCATCGCCATCCCTCCCTCCACGTCCCATCTTCCACCCCGGGCGCCCCTCTCCCTCCTCCCCCACCGCCAGCCCACCCCGCGCGGCGCCCTTACCCGGCTCGTGGACGCCGGGGCTGTCGGACAGCTCGAGCACCAGCAGCTCGCGGCCCTCGAAGCTGCGCCCCACCGTGTAGATCCTGCTGACCGCGGCGCACTGCAGCCACACGGACACCAGCGCCTCGCGCAGCTCGGGGTAGCGGTGGTACTCGAAGGGGATGCCGTCCTCCTGAGGCCGCCGGCGCCGCCTCGCGCCCGCCGGGGGCCCTCCGGACCCCCGGGCCTCGGCGCCCAGCAGCCACGCACAGGCCGCCAGCGCCCCGCACAGCGCCAGCAGCGCGCGGCCCCCTCGCCCGGCCATCGCGCCACGCGTCTCCCGTGCGGCCTCCTGTGTGCCCGGCGCTTCGGGGCGCACAGCCCGCGGGTCCCCTTGCCTCGCCTCCCGGCGGCCTGGAGCCGGCAGCGGAGGGAAGACGCGAGCAGCGAGCGCGGAGCCCAAGCGGAGCGCAGGATGCACCGCCGCCAAGCGCGGGACGCAGGGGAGGCGGCGCGGAGCCGGGCGGGGCGCGAGGGCGCGCGGGCGCGCGGGCGCGCGGGCGGGACGGGGCGGGGCGGTGCCGCGGGCCGGATTTGCGGATAATCGGGGGCAGCTGCGCGATTTGCGGGCTCGGAGCTACGTCACAGCCAAATGGCGCCGGAACGACCCAGGTGGGATGACAGCTAAGGTTGGGTGTGGATATGTTGCTGTCATTGAGAGACGCGTGACACTGCCTGTGGAAAAAACACTCTGGGATTGTTAGTGCAGCCTTTTAATGTGCCATCAATTCCAAGCCGACCAGGTTTCCATCTTGATGCTCCAAAAACTAGAGAATATTGCAGAAAAAAAGAAATACAAAAGAAGTATTGGCAGCCGCTTGCCTTCTCCCCGTGATGTGTCTTTAATAACTGTATTGATAGTCCAAACACAAACCCACGGGTTGGATGTTCATTGATTGCAAGGTCTGGCTGGAAAACAGAACACAATGCACTGTGATTCAGAGGTTTAAGAGACTAAAAATGCATTCTATCAATTTGCAGATACTGTCTTTAATTGTATTTATGCACATTCCTGGATTCTTGGGGTGGGGGTGCACAAGTGAGATAATGTCATCTGCCAGTGCCTATGCCAACCCCCTTCTCTAACTCCTGTGGGGAAAACAGAGTGCAGCTGGGGAGCGCCGGACAAGGGATTTAGTTTGATATTAAGGTTAAATCTTTCCAGAACAGCTTATCTGGGTGGTTCAGGTTCAGGGTCTCCTACCTGGTTGAAACTAAGATGTTGGCCAGGAGTGCAGTCATCTAAAGGCTTGATTGGGGCTGGAGAGTCTTCATCCAAGAAAAAAATAAAAGATCAAATCCTGTTATAGAAAGAAAACTCTGATGGTGAAAGATAAGATCTCCATTCCCCTCCCATAATTATTGCAAAAATACAAAATCATTTACAGCTTTAAATACCCAGCCTTTACACAGGATTTGTAGTCCTGGAACAACTCTGGAGCAAATGTTATTCTGAAGAGGTTGCCATTTGGATTAAAAAATAGCACAAATCTAAATAAATAAATAATCCATTGGGTATTTCAAGCAAACAGTAAAACTGGACATCATGTGGGTGATTTTTCATGTTAGACATTTTTTTTCTTAACTTACTCTTTCTCCACCTGTCTAACAGTGCAGTGCACTGAATAAAAACTTTCTCCTGGAAAAGAATCCAGATATTTAAATGATTTTATTGGATCAAAAAAAAAAAATGCTGCTGGAGAGGTTGGTTTCAAAACCCTCTGACTGTCTACATTTCCCACAGCAGCATGGATCTTCTTTTTTGGATTTTTTTGGGAAAAGCTGCCACTGTAAAGACATGCCACTCAGTTGAATTTGGACCCCACCATGATCCTTGTCAATGTAGGCAGAGCTAAGAACCATATATTTTTCTCTATGACCAGTCTGAGTTTGATTACATGGTCCAGAAGTTTGAAACCAGAGTTATACTTAGATTTCTAAAATCATGCCCAAAAGAGCAACCTTGGAAACCTAGAAAAAGAAAACAGCGTAGCCAAAACCAATAACTTCAGAAGTAGAAGGTTAGGATTTTCATGTTAGCAATTTAAGGTAACCACACTGATTTGAGGCAAGGTGGGCCATATACTGGTAATGACACACATAAACAACATATGATTCAGTGAAGTCTTGTGTTGCCCTTAAGCTTCTCTTCAAACAAAGGGTGTGTTTTCTATTTTCTCCCAAATCTCAGTTTTATGGATTTCTTTTTAAACTTTTTTTGTAAATGGGTGGAATCCCACCAACTCTGTGGCCTCACTTGAGGGGGATTTTTTTGAATCTTAGAAGTTTGTTTTCTTTAGCTATAAAATGAAAGATTTGGATTTATTCGAGTGCAGCCGGGTCATCTAGAGAATTTGTAAAGTATGCAGATTCCCAAGCCCCCACCAATGCAGAAAGTCTGCGATGGCTTTCAGGTGTTAACAAGGTTCCAGGTTTTAAGAAGAATACCAGATATTTCTGATTTTGATGTTTGATTGACAAACATACTTCAACAAAGTGTTTGTTCTATGGGTTTTCTGAAGTCTTTTCAAATCTCAAATGCTGTGATCCTGGAAGTTTTCTTTTCGAGAAAAGTTCCTGCTCACCAAAGCTCTGGGACACACCACATACACCAAGGAATCAGTTCAAAGGAATTAAAACTTCGTCTTTGAATTTCTGGGCAATTTTAGGTGTAGGACAGCTTCACTGGAGCATAATTACTTTTGTGGTTTCATAAGCAATTATGTAAAAGGTTACATACCCATCCCGATTGCTAGATAGAAAATCTTGCATGCTAACTGTCTAATGTGTTTGACCCTGTGTACCCATAGTTAAATCTAGTGTGCACCCACACTTTAAATCATGCACATGCATGCACACGCATGTAAGGAAGAAAGAGATCTGTTTTTTGTGTTATTTCTGAACATCTGTATGAGCATATTTAAGCTCCACAAACCTTCACTTCCTGCATCACCTCCACTATTTTCAAACCCAGAAACTGTCTCTTCCTATATCCCAAACCCTGTATTCCCTCCTTTCAAAGCCATGCCTAAAACTCATCTAGGGCTTCCCTGGTGGCGCAGTGGTTAAGAATCCACGTGCCAATGCAGGGGACACGGGTTCGAGCCCTGGTCCGGGAAGATCCCACATGCGGGGGAACAACTGGGCCTGCGAGCCACAGCTGCTGAGCCTGCGCTCTGGAGCCCACGCACCACATCTACTGAAGCCCGTGTGCTCTGGAGCCCGTGCTCCACAGCGAGAGAGGCCACAGCAATGAGAAGCCCACGCTTGCTGCAACTAGAGAAAGCTGCGCACAGCAATGAAGATCCAACACAGCCAAAAATAATAATAAATAAATAAAAATAAATAAATTTTTTAGAAGTTTATATATGCGTTAAAAAGTAATAATAATAATAAAAATAAAACTCATCTAGTCCACAAAGGTTCTGTAAACACATAGCTTTATATCCTTTTAGTGGTGTGCTGGTAAATGTTTGACACTCAGCTCTCCGTGGGTGGTAAAACCTGATTTAGAGTGTTTACTGATTTCTGTGGTATTAATATTCCCACCGTGGCTGATTCCAAATTGCCTATGTGACATCACTGAACACAGCGTTGAGGAGAGGCACGCAGCACACTTTTATACAAATTCTTTACACTCCTTCCTTTCAAGAGGGGGAGCTTAATTCCCTTCTACTTGAGTTTAGGCAGGACTTAGTGACTCGCTTCTAATGAACATAATATGGCGGAACTGATGGGATATATCTACTAAAATTAGGTTGTGACAAAACTCTCTCTCCCCCTCTTTCTCATATCACTTGTCCTGGGCAAGTTGTCTGCCATGTTGTGGAGATGCACACAGCAAGGACTGGGAAGGCCTCTGTGGAAGCCTGAGAGGGACCTACGTCTGCAGCCCAGCGGCTGTGAGTTACTGAGGGCCGTCAACAGCCACAGAGCAGATCCTTCAGCCCCAGGCAAGTCTGGGAGGGCTGCTTCACTGACAGCTGGACTCTAGCCTCCTTACAGACCCTGAGGCAGAACCACCAGCGAGGCAGCAAAAGGTTCCCAACCTACAGAAACTGTTAGAGAATAAATGTGTGTTGTTTCAAGCTGCAGAGGCTGGGGATAAGTAATACATACAGCATCTCTCCTGTACAGGTACAACAGATACAAAAAACCTCGAGAGCACAGAGGATGATAAAATATAGCAGCAAATGAACAAGTGGTGGGTTTTGAGTATTTATTCCCTTTTTCTTCATATAATTTATTTAATTGCAAGTTTATATAATTTATTTTTTATAAATAATGGCTGTGTTTAACAAGTGACTCATAAGATTCCTTTAATTTTAACAATTGGCTCTTGCAAGTGTCAACCAAGAAACGCACAAGGCTGCCAATAAGAAAAGAGTTTATTTGGGGGTCTTAGGAATTGCAATACTGGAGACACAGATTCAGATAAAACCGAGTGTTCCAAGGAAGAGAAAGAGTCAGGGGCTTATAAAGGCAAAAGCCACAAGGTTGTTAAAGTTGTCTGGCAAGAATCATGATTGACCCTGGTGCAAGAAGGAGATATTTAGCGTAAGGGTCCAATAAGCGTCTCGAGTTTCTGGAACATTGGGCAGATGGTCTGCATTCCCGCGTTAAGAGAATAAGTGGTCAAAAGGTCAGATTTCATCCGGAATCACTTCCTCAATGGCCTTGAGGCTTCGTTTCAGAGCTCTCTTAGCAGTCCCGCCTGCATTTGATTTTCCTTCCACAGAAACTGGTATGACTGGCTCCAGCAAATCTCTCTTCTTCCCTCTCCAGGCCCCATTCCTCACTCAGCAGTATCCCTTTCTGGCTGGCCCTCCTCTCTGGACCCCCGGAGAGGCCATGTTGCGTTGAACTTCAGGGTTCATGAACCTGCTACATCAGAATCACCTGGTGAGCATGGCCACATTCCAGACCGGTTGAATCCAGTTTTCAGCTGGGTCTGGGGCTTGGCAGTCTGCACTTGAATAAGTCCCCCCCACCCCCATCCCCTCAGGGTAACTCTGATGCACAGTAGGATTGGAGGGACACTGGTGCAGGAGACTGGTGTTGAGGTTTGGCAGACAGCGTTCTAATCCCAGGTCTGCTTGTTTCTGGAAGCTGCTCAGTGACTTCACCCCAAAATGAGGGGCACGATGAGCATCCCATGAACTCATGATAATGGAAGCAGAGGGAAGCAGAGTTAAAGAGAGAAAATGCTATGCTCCTGGCTTGGAAGATGGAGGAAAGAGCCGCCAAGCCAAGGAAGGCCGGGGAAAGAAGATGGAAAACGAACTAAGGCCTTTTTTTGTTTTTTTCCCCCAGCTTATGTGCTGAATAAATAAGAATTTATCTACATACAAACGCACTTCGTTTTCTGTAAAAGAGCTCAACGACCACACTGTTCTGTTTCTGACACAGAGGCCACGTGGACGCCCCGCAGGCGGGCGCGGGTCACGAGGGCGGCAGGTGGTCGTCCCCGCACTCCTGTACAGCTCGTCGGCTCCCAGCCCAGACAGCGCCTCGAAGAAGGGCTCAGCTTCTGGTCCCCAGGGCTGAGCTCGACGTCATACCCGTCCTCCCACGCCTGCAAGGCGGGCGCGCACAAGAGGAGTGCTGGCTAAACAAAGCCTTCTGAGCCCCTTCACTCCCTGCTGGGACAGACTCCAGTCGTGGTACGTCTCGCGGGCACTGCAGCCCCATCCAGACATCCTGCTTCAGAATCCTCCCTCCCCCGTGAACTCCCAGCACCAGTGCCGGGCGTTCCTGGGAAGCCCTGAAGAAATTCTCTGACCAAACTCTGCTTGACCTTCTCCCGTCCACACCATGAAGCCACTGTCGGGAGCCTGTGTCCCTGACCTGACCGGGGCTGCAGCTGGTCTCACCCGTCTCTCGTTTCTCCAGTTTCCCATTTCCTTCATCACTGGGTTGTGTGCAAACCAAGCGTCAGGCAGGTGTCACCAAAATGTTCATGCCACTTTTACTTGTCATTGTGTAATTAAGTTAAAAAACTGGGTAAACTGATAAATACAAGAGTAGAAAAAAGTTGGATGCTTTGGAAACACTTGAATTTTTAAAATTTTTTTATAAATTTATTTTTGGCTGCATTGGGTCTTCGTTGCTGTGCTCGGGCTTTCTCTAGTTGCGTCGAGTGGAGGCTACTCTTCGTTGCGGTGCGTGGGCTTCTCATTGCGGTAGCTTCTCTTGTTGTGGAGCATGGGCTCTAGGCACGGGGGCTTCAGTAGTTGTGGCACACAGGCTCAGTAGTTGTGGCTTGCGGGCTCTAGAGCGCAGGCTCAGTAGTTGTGGCGCACAGGCTTAGTTGCTCTGCGGCATGTGGGATCTTCCCGGACCAGGGCTCAAACCCGTATCCCCTGCATCGGCAGGCAGATTCTTAATCACTGCACCACCAGGAAAGTCCAGGAAACACTTGAATTTTATAAATGGAATTAGGTATGAACGAAAAACAGTGAAGGACTGAGGAAAAGATAAAAATCTTTAAAGATTCTGCTCTTAGATTTGTTCAAAACCTGTCACTGTAAAGAAACTGTAACAGTAGAAAACACATTGTGGGGAGAAGGCCTCGTTCCAACAACCAACAACCAACTGATGGATGAGTGAACACATGTTTTAAGTTTAAATAAATTAATTAAAGTGTGCTTTGTGCTTCTTTTTTTACGATTCTCTTCTTTAGTTGATTTTTTTTCCATTAACCACCTACTGCATATTCTAGTTGTATCAGCCGAGAGGGTGGATGTACCATAGCAGACAGGTAACAGCCAAAGGCACTCTGAACCCGCTGCATGAATCAGCAGGACAAAACTCCATGTATAGGTATCACCGCCTGAAACCTAATTACCAACTCAAATTAAATATGGTTTATCACTGTTATTCTACAGCTCTGCCTTGTACCAATTCCTCCGTATCCCAGTGGCCACCCCAGTATTACTGACCTCCCAGCAGCACTGACCAACAAAAATATATTTTGAATCATATATGTAATTTGGGACTTTCTAGTAGCCATGTTGTTAAAAAAAAGTAAAAAGGAAGAGGGGAAATTAATTTTAATAGTAAAATTTTTAACCCAATATATTCCAACTATTATCATTTCAACTTGTAAACAATAGAAATGTATTAATGAAATACTTTTTTCATACTAAGTCTTCAAAATCTGTTGTGTAAATCACATCACAGCACATCAGCACAATTCAGATTAGCCATATTTCCAGAGCTCACTGGCCACAAGTGGCTGGTGACAGCTGTATTGGACAGTTGAGATATATTGCTGTTCTTATATTCCTATCTTCTAAAATTATTCCTCCTGCTTTCTCTTCCCAGTTAATGCCTTAGTCCAGGCTCTGGTTATTTCTTGCCTGGACTATGGCAACATGCTCCCCTGAAGATTATTCCTCTCATCACCGGTTAATCTCAGTTTCTAATCTTGCTGCCAAAACCACCTTCTCCATCATTCACCTTGATTATGCCATCCACCATCCTGTCCTGTCCATCACTCAGTGATCAAACCCAAAGCCGTGGTCCTCTTCCTCGGAGAATTTCCTTAGAGAGTCTTAGGAAAGCTCACTTCCTTCCTGCGCCCCCTCCTGCTTCTTTCACTACCACACTTTCTCTCTCAAATTCCTGCACCGTCATCCCCCAAGCCACAACGTAGTTACACCTACCCCATCCTTACCCTGTGCCGTCCTTCCCCCTCCCCAGGCCAGCCTTAATCCCCCACCCCACTCCTGCCCCACGTCCCCACCAGGCAGGCTTCCTCTCTCCTGAAACTGCACCTCTTTGCTCTCCTTGCATTTCCCTTTGGTCAACCCTCTTCTCTCCTCTGGGAAAAACCTGAAATTCTCATTTGAGTTTCCTTTCCCCATTAGTTATCATCCAAACACCTCAACTTTCTCAGAGCTCATTCCTCTCCCACTCGACTTCTACTCTGTGGATTCTACCCACCCAACCAGACTTAACGTCCTCTGGCCTTGCCTGGGCTTCCTTAAGCCCACACTCGGCCTATTGTTCTGCTCCCTCTTCACGTGCTCTGTCTGGGTGACCTTATCTGTGTTCATGGTGTCAAGTATCACCTCTCTGTTGCCCTGTTTGTAGCTCCTAAGATTGAGTCCTATATCCATTCCCTCCCACTGAGAGACAGAGACTGGCCTGCTTGTGAGTTTGCCTCCACAGCCCAGCACAATGAGAGCCACGGCCACTGGGGCTCAGGATGCTTGCCATGAGTGGATGAACTACTACTGCCACCATCTACCTTCTACCTTTGGCACTCAGACTTATGCCTGTGTTTTTAATGCTCTGCTCACTCTGCAAACTCCTGGGCTCTTACATTCTCCTGCAGGATCCCTTCCTAGGTGTGACACAGCCAGCTCAGTTCCCTCTGCACTCATCAACCATATTTACCAAGTTGCTTGCATGTAACAAGTCGTTTGCTAATGTTCTCATTTTATCTAATGTAGTTCCTATTTCTGTCTTCATTATTATTTTCCATGTTGTCAGTTTACGTCTACCACATCACAAATACAATATTCAGAAGAGAAAGCTGGAGTTTTCTATGATGTTCTTACCTTTGGAAACCAAATTACTGAAATGAAAATCAAATTGCCAATTTCCATCAGGTAAACCCCTCAAAGAACGATTGGTTTTCCCTTCAGCTGCTGGAAGCCAACCAACATAAATAATACATGACAACTTCATATGTAGGACGCTAACTTTATGGAGCTCAGGAGTATTAAGCATTATGTAGATGTACGAAGAAGTACTGAAATCCCTCATTATAAACAATAACCATACCTTATCTACTATGTGACTCATCAATCCATAAGATTTCTTGTACCTTTTTAAATCTCAAATGTCCAAGAAAGAAAACTATTCACCTCTTTGTTTTATACAACATACAAGATGTCAAAGTGAAACTGTCTCTTATCTGTGGAAGCTACCCAGTTCCCTGTAAGCTCAAAATTATAAATGTAAGTAAACATAGTTGTGTCCACACATATGAGTTAAAGTGTCTTCTGCCTTGGCCAACATTTTGGAAGCCTCTGCTTCTAGAGGGACTGACCAAGGTGCTAATGAGGTCGAAATTGAGGCTGACTGATGACTCCTGTACAGAGAGAAAAATGAGCAAGTCAACAAGCAAATCTCTCACTCATTACCAGGACTGCACCCTTAATTTCAGAGAAGCTCCGTGGATGACAACAAATCCAACCCCTCTGAAGGAATGACGTACATCAGCCTGCAAGTGGGTGAGCAGTCAGTTACAGCACTGTTTGTGGGAAAAAAAAGAAAAGAAAAAAGAAAAAATTACAGCATATTCATCAAGTGGACGCTCAAACACTACTCATGGACAACTATGACTTTAACACGGTACAATCACAGTCATTGCTATCGTGCACTTTGGTATGGATTGATGAAAGTCTTTGAAGTTAAATCAGGCTTCTCCTACCCCCCAAACATAAGACTGGGGTTGGCCCTTTTGTTGAAAAGTAACTCATAGGTTGAGTCTTGCTCCAAGTTAAAGAAGAAGAAGGTTTGTTTTGCTTCCCGCTTGGTTGCGTGATTTACTCCAGGGCTCTGCAACCAGAGAGGGAGAGGGCAGACTCTAATACACTGAGAGATGAGGGGCCAGGGGGTCTGGAGTGGTGGCTGCTCAGCAGGTCCTGCGGGCCTGCCGGTCATGCCTTCTCATGAGTAACTTAGTGACTGTCTCCTTTAGGGAGAACCCCACGGTGAAAAGAATAGACTGTAGCTGAGAACCTAGGTGGGATTTGTTTAAGAGAGGAAGAGTGGGAGGGTGGGGAGCGGGAAAGGAGAGAAATAGTGAAAGAGAGGGAGGAGGAAGAGGAGGAAAAAAAAGAGGAAGAGGGGAAGAAAACAAGCAAAAGTAAGGCAGTTGAAAACCTGGTAATCTCTCTATTCAAGGAACTTAATAAACTTCATCTACTTTGGTGTGATAACCATGGGAAATTTGGAAGATTAGTCCTAAGTCAAACTGAGGAATCTCTGTATCTTATTTGCAATACACAGTAGCATAACAACAACAACGAATAAAAACTGGAACATTTACAAAGTGTTTCCCCTGCATTTTCTAACTTGATTCTCACAATGACCTCATTTCATAATCCACATTTTACAGACAAGGCACCTGAATTTATGGAGGATAAATTCTAAAGCAAGGATACACTGGGTCAAAGAGAAATATTAACTCAAAGATATATTTTATAATTACTCCTTCATTTAATCTTTTGGATCTTTTGGATTGTATTTTAGGAAAACATACTATAAATCTAGAGTCTTAACATGTTACTAGGAGCCAAGAATGAATTGCATTTCTGTGTTCTCCTCTCTGGCCATGAAGAAATTGTTGCTGCACCTTTACCAACTATAAACTGTGATATGTCTTTCACAACTATAAAATGCGGTGATGGTGTTCATCAGATTTAACTTAAAATGATATACTTTGCTATTTAAAACAAGATTCCAAAAATGGAGTAAAAAAGATAATATAAAAACTTATAGGGCTTCCCTGGTGGCGCAGTGGTTGAGAATCTGCCTGCTAATGCAGAGGACACGGGTTCGAGCCCTGGTCTGGGAAGATCCCACATGCCGCGGAGCAACTACGCCCGTGAGCCAGAACTACTGAGCCTGCGCGTCTGGAGCCTGTGCTCCGCAACAAGAGAGACCGCGATAGTGAGAGGCCCGCGCACCGCGATGAAGAGTGGCCCCCACTTGCCACAACTGGAGAAAGCCCTCGCACAGAAACGAAGACCCAACACAGCCAAAAATAAATAAATAATTAATTAAAAAAACAAAAAACAAAAAAAAACTTATAAAATATTATGCTAGACCCTAGTAGCTAGAGGAATGTATTACTTTATAGGCCTTAATTTTTCCACTAATATTATACACTCACGTTTGAGAATGACGTGACCAAAATAAAAATCAAAAGCCATGCTCTTATCAGACAAATATCACAAAGGATGACCGGTTTTCTCTTTAGCTACGATGTTTATGTTGACCATCCTACAAATTTTTAAATATTATAAATTAACCAGTCTTGTAAATAAATAAGATCTTTATCTATGGTGTGAGTTAAGTTGCTCAGGAATCTACAGTGGTAACTCTAAACATTGCCCAGGTGTGCATGGCGCGTCCCTCCCTCATCTCCTCTCCCCCATCACCTCTCCCCTCCCCCTCCCCCTCCCATCTCCTCCCTCCCATCTCCTCTCCTAGGTCTCCCAGGCACCCCTGTTACCACCTGTCAAGTCTTCAGGCCTATTTCCCTCTTCACACTCATCACAAGGTGATGTTTCCTTACTTGTGTTGGCTCTTTTCCCTTGAGAAGGTGAGCAACTTAATGGTAGGCTCCTACCACCAGAGTCTAACTCATAAAAAAGATAATAAATATTTGTTGAAAAATGAGACATGTCCTAACATTTTCATTTAAGTCCACAAGAACTTTGTGCCTTTTAAACTTTAAAGGTTTCATGGAAATAACCAAGTTACCTCTAAAAGAAGAGTATCATTTCTAATAGTCTCAATATCTAAAATCTTTGACCTAAGCACTGTACTAATTATTGGCTTTAATCTTCCAGCATCTTACCACATTTTCCAGATCAGAAGACTAAGGTTTAGAGAGGTTAAATAATTAGTACAAGTTTATGAATAGGAAGTGATGAGAGCAAGATGGTAGAGAAACATGGCTTTATTTCCATGGAGTACTGTAGGGCTTTAAATTCACCCGTTCATCCAACAAACTTTTATGTAGAACCAGGTACTTGGTAGTTACTTGGTGGAATGTGGTCAGTGAGGAATACAAAATTGATTAACACATAGTTCCTGCCAGAGAGGAGCTCAGAGCTCACTCTCCCATGTGGAAACCCAAGATAGTCTTGTCCATGTTGAGTGTGTTCACTGTGAATGGGAGAGTTTGTTTCAATTGGGATTTAGCAGAGTTAAAGTCTGGGGAAAACACATACTATTAAGAAGTGACTTGTTGAGTGTTTTCAACACCTGGAAAGCGATATACAATAAATATCCAATAACTAGACTTGTCAAGTAATTAATTCACGGATTCAGAATGCACTACACTCTAGCTGCTTGGGAACCCACTTGTGGCAGGAAGTGTCACCAAACACACTGAGTCATTAAGTCTTCCTAGTTGGGTAAAGAAATTAGGTTCAGCCACCACATTGCTCAAATTGTTTCATGAAAGATTCTTGCAAACTTCAGTGTCTTACTTCTATCTGATTCCTGGCCTCAGGAAATTAACCTTTTGACTCCTTGACTTTGCTTATATTTTATTTTACACTTGCGAAACCCAACTACTGTCCCATCTTTAGTCTAGTTTCACCTCTTCCTAGGAGCTGGTTTTTATCTCCTTATCTTGTTCAGGCTGCCTCCCAACCTCTGCTGTTTCGTTAGCCATTTAACTCATCCACCCCTGGATGTCTATGAGTGACCCAGGCTCAGCGGGGCAGCCGACAGGGGATGAGCGACAGCACCACAGAAATGGTACCTTGAACTGATGGGATTACGTAGGAGAGGAAAGAGTGAGCCAGTGAGAGTCATGGGTGCTCTGATGGAAAATGAGCCCCATGCCCCTCGGCCATTCTTCCATCCAGCTGGCCTCTAGTTGCCGGCCTCAGGGCAGGGCAATCTCTCTTGTCTAAAGTGTCTCCCAAACAACTCCAAGCACAAGTGAGGTTTCTCTCCAGCTTCTCTCACCTTCACCCCTGTTGCTTCCATCCTTCTTTCAGTGTGTTGCAGTGTATTCCATACTCTCTCACCACCAGATCTTAGCATGCAGTCCCCTGACTTGGATGAATCATCCCCTTCTGCCCTCCCTCCCCCACCTTCCTGGGTAACTTGCTGTCATTCAGGTCTCAGATGAACATGACTTCCTATGTGAACTTTCTCTAACAGCCTCCATCAGGCAAGAAAGATCCTGCTGCTCTGTGACCCCAAAGTTCCTTATGCCTCTCTCCCTTCTCAGAGCTCTTTCATAATTACTTGTTTAATCAACTTTTATCTCCCTTATACTATACATTTTGTGAAGGCAGGACTCACCTCTCTCAAGCCTCCTAGTGTATCCCAGTGCCTAGCAGAGTTTGATACATAATTGAAACTAAGTAAATATTTGACTGAAAGAATATATAAATTCTTAGACATCAAGCTCTGCTCTCAGTTGACATCTGATACACCACCAGTCAAGCCTCAACAATTCAAAAATAACTTGGTCAAAATCTACGTTCACTAAGCTGCAACCACTTCCATCACCACAGGAAGCAGCTCATAGTTATGGATGAATGCAGATCTGAGAGGAGTGGCGTTCTGAGCTTGAGGAAGGACCCCCTCCTCACTGCCTACTTCAGCCAGTTTATGTGGAAATACACCCCGACCAGACAGAACCTGGAATATAGTCCAGTGACTGTGAGGTCCTGAGTAGGTGAACTGATCAGTACTCGCTTTGTTGCAACTAAAGTAAACTGAATTCAAAACTGCATAAGTAAATAGGAAGGAAGGGAGGGACGGAGGGAGGAATGAGGGAGAGAGGGAGGAAGGGAGGGAAGGAAAGGTAAAAATAAAGTGGAATAGAATGAACACAATTTAAGAAGACCATTCACTTCGGTCAACTAAATTGTCAAGGGGAATAGCCACCTGGACCATCTAGTTCCAGAGTTATTTTATGCTTTCAGTCCAGGATAGTCCTCCTCCCAGCAGGGAAATCACTTTCATTTTTGAAGTGTTATAAGAGATGCTGAAAAATAAAACATGATTTGTTTAGACTAAGAAAACCTGGTAAAATGGCAGATAAACATCATTCCAGCATAAACTTTCCAATCAAATTGAAGACAAATCAGGAATTCCCTGGTGGTCCAGTGGTTAGGAATCCATGCTTCCCCTGCAGGGGGCACGTGTTCAATCCCTAGTCGGGTAACTAAGATCCCACATGCCTCGCAGCATGGCCCACCCCCCCAAAAATAGTCAAAAAAATTGAAGACAAATTTTTCAAGTTTTTACTTTTTTATTTTTTAAATTTATTTATTTATTTATTTTTAGCTGTGTTGGGTCTTCGCTTCTGTGCGAGGGCTTTCTCTAGTTGCGGCGAGTGGGGGCCACTCTTCATTGCGGTGCGCGGGCCTCTCACTATCGCTGCCTCTCCTGTCGTGGAGCACAGGCTCCAGACGCGCAGGCTCAGTAGTTGTGGCTCACGGGCCCAGTTGCTCCACGGCATGATGGGATCTTCCCAGACCAGGACTCGAACCTGTGTCCCCTGCATTGGCAGGCAGATTCTCAACCACTGCGTCACCAGGGAAGCCCTCAAGTTTTTATTTTTAATAAATATGCTAAGTTATAGTATTGTGAACTAATAACTATTATAAGTTTAAATGTGCATTTGGTACTTATATCAATTTAATTTATTGAGTATATCTACCCACCACATTTTACAGAAAAATGTTTGTAAAGGCTGTATATTATCAATTAGCGTGCATATGGGAAAATAGGACTTTCCAATGAAAAGGATCAGTATTGGTTCAAAATTTTTCATTTCCTTGACAGTGCGTTTGAAAAACATTAGTCAATTAATTTAGAAAATCAAACCTCAGTTGCTTTGTTTAATTGACAGCTTTTTTGTTGCTATTGTTTCTATTTTGTGTTGGGCATTTTGCTATAAAAAAGTTTTTTATAGCTAACTGTGCAAGGTAAGCATTACTCGTCCCATTTTATAGACAAAGAAGCAGAGACTCAGTTAAGCAACCCGCCCAGGGTCACACAGACAGGCCACACAATAAACTGACTCCAAACCAGGGTCCGTTGTAGTTCCTGTGCCCTTTCCTCAGACCTCAGGGCTTCAAGCAATATACTGTCACCTATCGGCAAGGGAGCTACTGCTGGATGGTGAATTGCTTGCCAGTGGTCCTGTTTCCAAGCCCTGTTTCATGTCTATCCATTATAGAAAGGAGATTCAAGTCTAGGTAGGTGATTAAATTAAATGACTTTTAAGGTCATTGAAGGATACAGAAACATTCTGAAATTTCATCACCAACTCTGGAAAAGCTCCACTTCCTCCAGGTAAGTATTCAAGCTAACAGGAGGTAGAAAAATATCTTCTCTCTGTATTACAGTCTTAAAAAGAGAATGGGATGTGTTCTTTAGAAGGAAGCAAGATTCTAGCATCCTGGCCTTCTATTTAGAATCAAAGAAAATAATAATGTCCTTACTGTTGCTTATGGGTTGAAATGTGTTCCCCCAAAAGAAATTGGAGTTCTAACCCCCAGGACTTGTGAATGTGACCTTACTTGGAAATAGGGTCTTTGCAGAAGATCAGGTTAAGATGAGGTCGTTAGGGTGAGGCCCTAATCCAATAGGGCTGGTGTCCTTATAAAAAAGGGGAAATTTTGACACAGAGATAGACACGCGCACACACAAAACACCATGTGAACGTGAAAGCATAGGTCTGGGGAATGCATCTATAAGCCACAGAACACCAGAGATTGCCAGTAGTCCACCAGAAGCTGGGAGAGAGGCACGGAGCAGACTTGCCCTCAGACTGTTCCTCATGGAACAGACTCAGAAGAAACCAACCTTGGCAACACCTTGATCTCAACTTCTAGCCTCCAGAACTGTGAGACAAAAATTTCTCGAGTTTAACCCCCACCCAATTTGTGGTACTTTTGTTATGACAGACTAACACATTGTTAACTAAGGTTTGTTTGTTTTTAACAGCTTTGTTGAGATATAATTCACATACCATACAATTCACCATTTTGAGAGTATACTATTCAATGTCTTTTAGTGTATTGACAGGGTTGTGCCACATCACCAATCTAATTTTAGAGTATTTTCATTTCCCGTGGAAGAAACCACATACCCATTAACAGTCAATTTCCATTCCTCAGCTACTCCCATCCTTCACCCACCTCCAGACCTAAGCAACCAGTACTCTACTTCCTGTCTCTATAAACTGCCTGTTCTGGACATTTCATACAAATGGAATCATACAATGTGTGATCTTTTGTGACAGGCTTCCTTTGCTCAGCACGTTTTCAAGGTTCAACAATTCATGTTGTAGTACGAATCAGTACTTCATTCATTTTCATGACAATGATTTCTGTGCTATAGATATTGCATATTTTATTTACCTATTTACTGGTTGATAGACATTTGGGTTGTTTCCACCTTTTGGCTATTGTGAACCATGCTGCTATAAACATTCACTTACAAGTGTTTGTGTTCACATACATTTTCATTTCTCTTTGATATGCACCGAGTGGAATTGCTGGGTCATATGGTAACTATGTTCAGTATGTTGCAAACTCTTTTCAAAGCAGCTGCACCCACCAGCATTGTGTGAAGCTTCCAGTTTCTCCACATTCTTGCCAACACTTGCTATTGTCTGTCTTTTTGATATAGCCATCTGCATGGGTGTGAAGTGATACCTCACTGTGGCTTAGGTTTACATTTCCCTAATGACCAATGATATTGAGCATCTTTTCCTGTGCTTATTAGACATTTGTATATCTTCTGTGGAGAAGTGTCTATTCAAAACTTCTGCCCTTTTTTTTTTTTTAACTCAATTTTATCTTAAGCAGTAATGTCCAGGAAATGATGTGTAGGATGTACTGGCTGGTTATTTTCTAATATGTTAAGGTAAATATGTAATTATTAAAAAGTACTAGTCCACACTTCGGAAAACTGCGTTTACTACCCCAGAGCTTCCCAATCAGTGTGCTGCAGCCTGTGTACTATTAATGAGGTACAGATGTCCCTGATGGCAAGCAGCCTCATCTGTTAACTCAGTCTGCTAGATAAATGTTGTCTGCTGCCCATTTTAAATTGAGTTATTTATTATTATTATTAAATTTGAGTTCTTTATATATAGCAGATACAAGTCCTTTATCAGATATAGAATATGCAAATGTTTTTTTCCCATTCTTTGGATTGGATTTAGTTTCTTGGTGGTATTGTGTGCCACACAAGAGTTTTTAACCTTGATATAGTCCAATTTATCTATTATTTTCTTTTGTTGCTTGTGTTTTAGGGTCATTTCTAAGGAACCATTGACCCAATTACTATGTTTTCTTTTAAGAATTTTATATTTAAACCTTTTACATTTAGTGCTAGAATCCATTTGGGGTTATTTTTGTATGTATGGACTGGGTAGGGATCTAACATCTTTCTTTTGCATGTGGATATCCAGCTGTTCTAGCACCATTTGTCGAAAAGACTATTTTATACCCATTTAATTGTCTTGGTACTGTTGCCAAAATCAATTGATTATCAATTAAGGATTTATTTTTGAATTTTCAATTCTGTTCCCTTTATATGTCTTTCCTAAGCCAGTGCCACATTGTCTTGATTATTGTAACCTCATAGCAAGTTGTGAAATTGGAAAATGCGAGTCCTTCAACTTTGTGCTTTTTCAAGATTATTTTGACTATTCTGGGTCTCTTGCATTTGCATATAAATTATAGGATCCCACTTACCATCTTCTACAAAAAAGACAGCTGGGATTTTGACAGGGATTGCCTTGAATCTATAGATAAATTTGGGAAGTACCTTAACAATATCGTCTGGTGATCCATGAAAATATAGGATGTCTTTACATTTATTTTGATCTTTAATTTCTTTCAATAATGTTTTGTAGTTTTCAGTGTATAAGTCTTGTACTTCTTTTGTTAAATTTATACCCAATTATTTTATTCTTTTTGATGCTATTGGAAATGTAATTTTTTGGTTAATTTTATTTTTTAGAATGTTCATTCTTAGTATTACTGGCCAGAGCCAGAACTGAACTCAGGTTCGGCTGCTTGTTACTCAAAAGTCAATGTTTGAGAGACAAGGGTTGGTGGAAAAAGAAAGATGCTTTATTCAGGAAGCTGGCAACCTGGGAAGATGGCGTACTAGCATCCACCAAACCAGCTCCAAGTTGCCAATCAGAGTGCAAGAGCTTTTAAAGTAAATCTGCAAGGACACGCAGGTGGGGGTTATGTGCAGAACAGCACAGTCAGTTCCGAGAATCATCTTAAAATTGGTCATGCAATGTTCTGGTCAAGGTCATCTTGATTGTTTTAAGCAGTTAATCTTCAGCTCCAGGGTTGTTTTTTTCCCATTCCCTTGAGGCCAGTTCCTGGAATTGTCCTAGCCATAGATTTAGTACTACTCAAGATGGAGTAGCTTATGTCATGGCTACAGTCTGGTCAACATGCAGTTAGCTTTTTCTCTCTGGTGGCGGTTTTAGTATCTGCAAAACAACTCAGGAATGTGCATCTGACAGTGTTATCTATGTCCTTCAGGGAGGAACTAAAGATTCTGTGACTGCTATATGGCCAATTTACTGTTTAAATTGTTACCAGTTCTCTTGGCCTAATAGCTATTTTTGTCATACATGTCTATATCTTTTCAATCATTAATTCTTGAGCGATGCTTTGTGACTCAGGGGATGCCCCTAGGAGACTAAAGCCTTTTTCTGCAAACAAGAAACAGGGGACATGGAATGGCTTTTGTACCTGGGAGTTTCCCACAGTGTCCTGCTTGGTTTCATTAGTGTATAGAAACACAATTTATTTTTGTATATTGGTCTTGTATTCTGCAACCTGGATAAACCCATTTAATTATTCTAATTAGTTTTAGTGGATTCTTTAGGATTTTTTAATATAAAAGATTATGCCATCTGCAAATGGAGGTAATTTTACTTCTTCTTTTCCAATCTGGGTACGTTTTATTTCTTTTTCTTGCTCAATTAGCCTGCCTAGAACCTCCATTACTATGATAAATAGAAGTGGCAAGAACAGACATCCTTGTTCTGTTCCTGATCTTACAGGAAAAGCCATTAGTATTTCACCATTAAATATGTTAGCTGCGGGTTTATGGTAGATGCCCTTTATCAGGTTGAGGTAGTTCCCTTCTAGTGCTAGTTTGTTGAGTGTTTTCATCACAATAGTGTTGGATTTTTGTTGAATGCTTTTTTCTCTTTTTTCATTGAGATGATCACATGGTTTTTATTCTTTTATTCTTTTAACATGATGTTTATTGGTTTGGGGATGTTAAACTAACCTTACGTTTCTGGGATAAATCCCACTGATGTTGGTATATAATCCTTTTTATATGTTACTGGATTTGGTTTGCTAGTATATTCTTGTGGATTTTTGCATCTATAGTCATAAGGGATATTGGTCTGTAGTTTTCCTTTCTTGTGATATTATTGCCTGGTTTTGGTATCAGCATAATACTGGTCTCATAGAATGTGTGTTAACTGAATGATAAACAGTTACTATATTTTTCTCTCTCTCTCTCTCAAGTCACTGCCACGTGTTTTCACTTTCTTGAAAAGTCTGTGTACCTATAGGTATTCTGATTTTGGTCAACAACTGATTGAACATTTATCCACTTAATACTTACATTGAAATAACTTTTAGGCCTTTTTTTGTCAACCCATTCTGGTTTCAGCCCCAAATAGTCATGTTTTCATTTTATTTAGCTTTCCTAGTAACCCCAGACACTGTGTAGGAACTGGGGAGGCTACTATGAGTAAGATAACCACTACGACAGTCCTTGAGGATTTCCAGTCTACTGGGGGACACAGACAAGTAAAGTGGCCTTTGCAATGCAGTGTGCTGAGAGCCATGATAGGGGAAGAACAGTGTTAAGAGAGTACATCAGAGAAGTGCCCATGTCAGACTTGGAGAGAAGAGATCAGAAAATGATCGCCAGAAATGTCTGATCTGAGACAGGAGAACATGTGGGAATTAGTTAGTTAGGTGAAGAGGACGAAAGTTCTTAGAGAAGAAAGATTGTTCTAGGCATCAGGAAGAGAAAATAAAAATGCCAAGAGGAAGGAGAGAACAAGGCTCTTTGCAGGGCTAAGCAGCTCTGTATGGACCCAGCTGGAGCGGTGCAAGTAGGATCCATTGAGACAAAACCTTGTAACCATATGAAAAATTGTTATAACAATAAAGTAAAATATCTTCACTAGAACCACGGACAGAGCTGGAAGTATCATTGGAAACAACTCTGTGCAAACTCTCCCTCATTTCACGATCTCTCTGTGACATACTGATTAAGGATCCTATAGCTGCTGCCTAAACCATCAAGGAAGGAGCAGGCAACAAGCTCTAATGGTTAGAAAGTTCTTTCAGAGTTTGAGTTATTAAAAAAATTTTCTATAACTTTATCTCCTAGTAAAGTTCTTCCATCTGGGGTAATAAAGAATGCCTCACCCTCTTTTACAGAAAACCATCTCAGATATTTGAAGACAACTTTGATATTTCTATTTAGTCCTATTGTCACCAACCAGTGCTTTCCAAAAGACCTTCTGTAATGACGAAAATGTTCTATAATCTACTCTGTCAAGTGTGTCAGTAGCTACATGTAGCCAGTCACTCCCATACTCGATAGACCTGCTCTAGACTAGGTCTCTACATTCACTTACACTATTTTTGTGTCATTATTGCTAGGCCTTAAGCCATTCCTAGTTACTGTTTTGAATCCAAATGCACCACAATAAACATGATATGCTTTTCCGTGTGCAGCCAACCAAGCAGTCAAATAAGATGATTGATTACCTTCTCTGCAGTTTGGGCTTGCCAATAATTCAGTTTAAGATTGTCTTAACATTGGGGTAAGTTAGTGCTTGTAGTCTACTAAGATTCTTAAGTTTTTTGGCTATGTGTTGCTATTAATCCAAGTCTGTAACTCTCAGCCTCCATTTGAACAGCTGATCTTTAAATGAAGGCAAAAATTTATTGGTTCTTGACTCTGTCATGTAGGACAAAGTGTTAGCTTTCTGTTTTTCCTTTGCCTTGATCATAAATTTGATAAGCTCACCTTCAATGGCATTATGCAAGGAAGATACATGTGTTTAACAGGACAAGGCCACAGCAAAGTCCCCTGTCACGACACTAGAAACACTCATTAATCAAGATAATTTGTATTCAGTTGTTCAACCAGGTAAGAATGTAACTATACGGACTTCCCTGGTGGCGCAGTGGTTAAGAATCCGTCTGCCAATGCAGGGGACAAGGGTTCTATCCCTGGTCTGGGAAGATCCCACATGCCGTGGAGCAGCTAAGCCCGTGTGCCACAAATACCGAGCCTGCGCTCTAGAGCCCGTGAGCCACAACTACTGAGCCCACGTGCTGCAACTACTGAAGCCCGCATGCCTAGAGCCCGTGCTCCGCAACAAGAGAAGCCACCTCAATAAGAAGTCCACGCATTGCAACAAAGAGTAGCCCCTGCTCGCCGCAACTAGAGAAAGCCCGCGCACAGCAACGAAGACCCAATGCAGCCCAAAATCAATCAATCAATAAATAAAAATTGAAAAAAAAAAAAGAATCTATATTCCTGGTCAAAAGTGATAAAGGAAGTAGTCAAGTTCTTGATCTGGATAGTGACTCATGGATGTGATCATTCATCAAGCTGTGGGCTTTTGTTTGTATGCTGTACTTCAATTAAAACTTTCTAACAGAGTATTGAAAAATACTGACATCCAGCATTGCAATCTCTATTCAGAACTCTGTTCACAAAGGCTTTAGGTCACAGGCCTCTTCCCCAGCTCTGCATGGCCACCCCTCCTAGGGAGCAGGTTTATTCTCTGGAGAAATTGAATAGAAATTGAACAAGAGAGGCTCAGGACTCTCTAGATACTGGGGAGGCCTCGTGTGAGGTGGGCATGAGGCTGAGAACAGAAGGATTTTGTGAAAGGGCACCTGCTGAACTTGGGGTCCTAGGTCCCCTTTCCATACCTGATCCCCAGAATGATGGCATCTAGGCATATTCTTCCCCAGACAGATTAGGAAATTCTTCTCCGGAGAAACTGAAACCAACCTACAGAAAAACACAAAGTCTGAAAAGACGGAGTGCTGCCTGATCGTCTAAAATGGTTTCAGAATCACATTTCAAATCCTTTCCCTCCTCAGAAATGTAACTCATTTGAAGCTGGAAACTTCAACGTTAATTTAAATCTATTAGGTGCTTGATGAAATATCTCCTCCGCTATATTGGGATTCAGTTCCCTCTCAACAGGGCTATTTTGCTTCCTTTTCCACCTTGAACATGGCTTTCCCTTGATAAAGGAGTGCAAGAATTGAGTTGTTCTGAAGCCCCCTAGCATGTTAATGGTGTGCCACCTACCCCTGAGGAGTGGTCCCTGCCTTATTCTCACGGCTTCCTTTTTACCTTCTTCTAGCACTAGCAGATGAATTATTTTCTAGCAAAAGAAATCTCAGAGACTCTTTTTTTAAAAAAATTTATTTTATTTATTTATTTTTGGCTGCGTTGTGTCTTTGTTGCTGCATGTGGGCTTCCTCTAGTTGCAGCGAGCGGGGGCTACTCTTGTGGTGCTCGGGCTTCTCGTTGCAGTGGCTTCTCTTGTTGCGGAGCACGGGTTCTAGGTGTGCAGGCTCAGTAGTTGTGGCTCGCGGGCTCTAGAGCGCAGGCTCAGTAGTTGTGGCGCACAGGCTTAGTTGCTCTGCAGCATGTGGGATCTTCCTGGACCAGGGATCGAACCCTTGTCCCCTGCATTGGCAGGCAGATTCTTAACCACTGTGCCACAAGGGAAGCCCTCAGAGACTCTTCATGGAATACAAGAAGTCTGGCTCAAATCTTCCAGAAGACTAAACAAAGTTTTACATTTTCCTTATCAGGTAAATACAGTCTTTGTTCAAGTTAAATACACACACACCCTCTAACCTGTAATTTGTTCCCTAAAAGAATACATCAAGCTGCATATCCCATGAGAATCTCCACTTACTAAGTCAAACCTTAGGATCCTGAAGCATCAGCGCGCAGTCAGACTTCAACGGGCCCCGGCAGCCCCATATCTGGCTCTGGCTTTGGAGTGCATGTCAAACACCCCTCTCTCTCTCTTCCGGCACCCCCACTATTTGCTGTTATTATTTAAAACTTTCTGAATTGATTGTTTAAATGGCAATGTAATTGCCAAATCCTACATTAAGTTGCTGTTACAATATTCTCCCCTTTTAAAAATCAATAAGACATTTCTTGAACTCCTACCACGTACAAGGAAGGCATCGCGTCAGGTGAACAGAGGATACGGGAGGAAAGATGGAGAATAGCAAAGTCCCAGGAGAAAAGTACAGGAGAATGAAATGACACAGTGCAAAATAGAAATCTTTGGATTAAAAGAGGTAGCAATACAAGGCAGCACGTGCTGAGGTGTGATAAAGGTGAGTGATACAGAACGAGGAGTGAGGGAGAGTGGCGAGAGGTTGCTGTCACCTGAAGCAGGGACAGGACCTCGGTAAGGAAGGTGGGGCTGGTGGGGGGAGGCTGGAGCTGGTCCATTAGAGAAGGGGAGGGAATTTGTAACACAATAGCTAACGTTTATTGCGCAGAGCAACACATACTTCACATGGAGCATCTTACTAATCCTCACAAACTCCCTATGAAATGTTATCATCCTCATTTCACGGATGAGGAAATCAGTGCAGAGCAGCAGGAGGGGGAAGGGCTTTCTAGGAAGTAGACCAGTTCCCTGGAGCCAAGGGGCAAGGCCTGCTGTCCCAGCAGCTGCAGCTCAGTCCCCTGTGCTGCCTGGTGACGGGTTCAGTCTCCTGTGAGCAGGTCTCCTGGGAAGGTACCCTGGGCTCCGAGCCTCCGAGTACGCAGTGAGCCTCCACCCATCCTGACTTTTGCTTATTTTCTCAATAGTTTGAAGGTAGTATTTCATATAGTGGGTTCTACCCTCTCATATCCTTCCTTTCAATGTTTGAAACACAACAGTACTCCTAAGAGTGTCGTAAAGACGTTTTACCATGGTCCTCTGGTGATTTTATGGAAGAATGTCAACATTTGACAGCCACCTGCCAGAGCATCCATTTGACGAAGGGCACATCACTCTTCTGAACATTAGCTGAAAGATTCTGATCTTTTCGAAGAATGGATTAGAAGCTAAATCCTCAGAGACAAACATACAGCCCTTGTGCACTCATGCATGAAGATCTTGAAGAGCATCTTTCTCCAGCTAGGGGAATTTAATAGCCCTAGGCTTTATGCGAGAGCTTAGGAATCGGAAGTTGGGATGAGAATTGCTTTAAGTATTGCAGACCCAAGCTTTTCCAAAGGTCTACATGTCTTTAGCCAGATTATATAGAAAAAAATAAAATACTAGTTAATTATGACTTTGTAGATACTAACTCTAAGCATATCCTACCCCTCATTTTAATTACAATATTAACTTTAAGCTTTCAAATTACATTAGCAAAATCCAAAATAGATAATCTAAGAAACAATCTCGTTTTCTAGAATAGACTCAGATCTATGTATTGTTTTTGTACTCTAGTCTTTGTATTTATTTCTGTCTGTCTCACCAGCAAGTGCTAAAAGACAGAACGCTTAATTCAGGTAACTTTAAAAGAAGTCTGGCCAGTGAATCGTATCAAAATCCATTTGTACTAAAGTGCCTGTGAATGAGTCTTACTACTTTCTGGATGGCTACTGGCTTAGAACTTTCTTTCAAGTGTCTTCTTAAAGACTGTGCATAAGAATGAGGGGGTAATTTTGGGAAGTATCCCCTGAGATTTTCTCAGAAGATACAAGTCTGCGGTGCATGAATGGTCAACATAGTGGCCACAACCATGGCTTCTTAAGTCAAAAGTCTGGCCCCGTGGGTCTGAGGTGACTTCACCTCTCAGACAATTCCCACAAATATAAATGGAAAAAAAATGGCATCTACGTCAGAGCGATAAGTGAGACCATGCACAATTCAGGGTGTACTGTCAGTGCTCAGTAAAAGGTAACTAAATATGAAAGAAAATTAGAATGTACCAAGTTGTTTAAAAATGTTTAGCACCATTTTCAACAGTAGGTGTCGCTCTCTCCCTAAGTGCTGGAAGGAGTTGCCTTCTACTGTTAGTTCAGACACCTGTGTGTTCCAGTATTAGGGAATGAAAGCAGACGATAAAAGAATTCCCTTAGATACCTTACAACTAAACAGCAGTTTTAGGTACAGCCCCCAAATTGCTGTTTGAGATTTAAGAGATTGATTAAATAGACACACACACACACGGCAGTAAGGGTTGGAAAGGGAGAATGAAAAAGGCCAGACAACCAGGTACTAGTTAGAAAACATGGTCTAGCAAGTCTCAGCTGTAACTTTCTCAACTCTTATTTGAACCTCTTTACTGTATAAGTGTAAAAACAAACAAACAAAAAGAAACTTACCAGAAGATGGCTCCATATTTTTAAAAAATTACGATTTGGTGCTACCGTATACACAGTTAGAATTATCACCTTTTGATTTAAATTAGACTCTAGATACTTGAAATTAAACCAGCCCTAAAAAGTTTAGCTCCATTCTTCCATCTGTACATTTTCTAAGTGGAGAAAAGAGCTGCTTCGATATCCTCCATTTTATTAGGTCAATAGAATTTCCCACAATAGGTAGCCTGATAAATACATGTTGAAACTGCCAAAAGTTTAGCAAATGAAGCACTTAAAAAGATAAAAACTATTCCTTTTATGACAAAATATAATAATTTAGTGATTTCTGTACTTTTCCTGATAAGAATAAAAGGTGACAAATGATGTTCAAAATTGGAAACCAGACAAAATCACATTTATTTCAATAGCTCCAAGTGCAAATACAGCAAGTCAGTACACAAAGTTTCAAGATACAGCTTTAAGTATAATGAAAACTTGATATACAAAAAAGAAAGGGTAAATAGCAGAAATAAAGCTCAATGTTTAAAAAATTCAAGTAACCTGAAAACCTTTAGACTAAAATAGTCTTTCATCAATTCAGAAACGCCTTAGTTTATAGATAAGAGTAGTACATTGCAGTCAAAAAGGACTTCTCAAAGAAGGAGAATCACCCCAAACTGGTCAGCTGCAGATACGAGTAGAAATTCCCAGTGCTGGCTATTTCAGAGTTAGCATTCACTCACACTATACAGATTGGTGTGGTTCAACCCATGGCATTTGATCTTTAAGCAAATTCCAAAATAGTGTTTAAAGTTCAGTACTACTAAGAGTTCTTGAAACGGCCACTATATATTTAAAAGGTTTGAAGACCAATTTCAGTTTCAGGCCTATGGTACAACTTGGGGAAAAGACATACATTAATATTCCTTCCATTACTTCAATCCTTTTTGTAAGGTTAGCAACATGGCCTTTAAAACTTCCTCAGGGAAACTGTAGTTAAACATAGAAAAGTTCCCCCAGAAGCAATGTTAGCTACTAGCTTCAATTCAGGAAATGTGTATCTGCAGGAAGGTTTATGTGAGATGCTTATTCAGTCTTTTTCTCAACCTTCTTCATTTTCTCAACGTAGGCAGTAAATTGAGAGTCTGTTCCAAAAAGTTTATCCCACCATGTAAATGTCGAAGCATAGTTTCCAATGAAGTTCATGTGGTGGAAATCATGATGCCGAGAACCAGCATAGAAAGGAATAAGATTTAAAGGGTTGAGAGGAATGTCATAACCACTGAAATAAAAATGATAAAGAGTATTAAGAAAGTAAATACACCTTAAATAATCGACATTTTCATTGATAGTAATATGCTTGTTAACCATTCAAATAACATTCCACTTTACCTAAGTCACTTATTCCTGACATGTTTACAAAAGACAAAAACTCACAGCAAATGGTGCATATTCTAGAAACCACTTTAAGAAATTAAAGAAAAACTTGAACAATTAATAGACATTAATATTATACATCAGGGGATGAAAGAGGGGTTATAGTAATGAATCTTTAGACATAGATTTTCATGCTTTTTTTTTTTTCTTGTTTTAGAGGACTTTCTCACCATAGTTTGTAACACCCATAATACTACATATTTTTTTTTAGGAAAAGTTATATGAAATTAGTACCAAGCATTACAAAGGTTAAACCTGAGGATTACTGTTTTGCAACTTCTTTTAGAGTACCCACCTTTATTTCTAACTACAAGTCTAAAATCTGATATCTACAATTATACCAGTCTGAATCACCCCAATCCTTCCCTCCCTTGAGGAGTCTGAAGGGGGAAGGAAGGAGAAAAGAGCAATGGAAGGAAAGATTGAAGGAGACACCATCTACCACTTTTCTGCCTAAGACTAGAAGCATTAATTTTGCTACTTTAGTGATTCAGAAACAATTCCTAGAATTTCATATTCTGCTTGCACAGATGAAAATTCCCAAATAAAAATGCAATAAATATATAATCATTTTTAAATGATGAAAAATTAGGATATTGGGAATTTGAAAAGGCATTTAATAGAAATAATTTACCAAAAAATGCCTTCCAATCAACAGAAAGGAAGCATGTGAAATATGAACATATCACAAGCAGTTTTCATCAGTGCTGGGCAGTGGAGTACACAAATGTTTTATTCAGTGAATCCATTCAGTGGATGTTTCAATATTTTTTTCAAGTAAGAGTTAGGTTTAGGTTCATTACAGAAGGATAAAGTAATTGCTGCTCCTGAATTACAGTATTTAACCAAATTTTTAAGAAAACAACAAGAATATTTTCATTTGAACAATGTTTCAGGAAGACTCTGCAAGGCATGAAATCCAAAAGCCATTAAAAAAAAAACTGAGAGATTTTACTACATAAAAATTTAAAACTTCAGAACTGCAAAAGAACCATCAAGCGTTAAAATTCAAATGACAGATGGAGAGAAAATATTTACAACATATGTAACAAACAAAGCTTACACATGAACCAATAGGTTATAAAACGTATAGCCTTAACAGAAAAACTGGCAAATGATATAAAATGGTAATTCAAAGAAAAAATTACTGTTGGTCAACAAGCACAAAGACAGGTGGAGGGAGTAGAAGGACGTGTGCTCACTCCCTCTTGCAAGAGCACTGTAATCACAACTAACTGCTGAACAATCATTGACAGGAAGACACTGGAACTCACCAAAAAAATTACCCCACATCCAAAGACAAAGGAGAAGCCGCAATGAGACGGTAGGAGGGGCGCAATCACAATAAAATCAGAACCCATAACCGCTGGGTGGGTGACTCACAAACTGGAGAACAATTATACCACAGAAGTCCACCCACTTGAGTGAAGGTTCTGAGCCCCACATCAGGCTTCCCAACCTGGGGGTCCAGCGATGGGAAGAGGAAGTCCCAGATTCAGACTTTGAAGGCTAGTGAGATTTGATTGTGGGACTTCGACTGAACTGTAGGAAACAGAGACTCCACTCTTGGAAGACACACACAAAGTAGTGTGTGCATCAGGACCCAGGGGGAAGGAGCGCTGACCCCATAGGAGACTGAACTAGCTGTACCTGCTAATGTTGGAGGGTCTCCTGCAGAGGCGGGGGGTGGCTGTGGCTCACTGCGGGGACAGGGACATGGACAGCAGAAGTTCTGGGAAGCACTCCTTGGTGTGAGCCCTCCCAGAGTCCGCCATTAACCACACCAAAGAGCCTCTAGGCTCCAGTGTTGCCTCAGGCCAAACAACCAACAGGCAGGGAACTCAGCCCCACCCATCAGCAGACAAATGGATTAAAGTTTTAGTGAGCTCTGCCCACGAGAGCAACACCCACCTCTACCCACCACCAGTCCCTACCATCAGGAAACTTGCACAGGCCTCTTAGATAGCCTCATCCACCAGAGGGCAGACAGCAGAAGCAAGAAGAACTACTATCCTGCAGCCTGTGGGACAAAAACCACATTCACAGAAAGACAGACAAAATGAAAAGGCAGAGGACTATGTACCAGATGAAGGGAACAAGATAAAACTCCAGAAAAACAACTAAATGAAGTGGCGATAGGCAACCTTCCAGAAAAAGAATTCAGAATAATGATAGTGAAGATGATCCAGGACCTCAGAAGAAGAATGGAGGCAAAGATCGAGAAGAGGCAAGAAATGTTTAACCAAGACCTAGAAGAATAAAAGAACAAACAGAGATGAATACTACAATAACTGAAATGAAAAATACACGAGAAGGAATCAACAGCAGAATAACTGAGGCAGAAGAATGGCTAAGTGACCTGGAAGATAGAATGGTGGAATTCACTGCCACAAAACAGAATAAAGACCAAAAAGAAATGAGGACAGCCTAAGAGACCTCTGGGACAATCTTAAATGCACCAACATTTGAGTTATAGGGGTCCGAGAAGGAGAAGAGAGAGAGAAAGGACCCAAGAAGACATCTGAAGAGACTACAGTCGAAAACTTCCCTAACATGGGAAAGGAAAGAGCCACCCAAGTCCAGGAAGCGCAGAGAGTCCCAGGCAGGATAAACCCAAGGAGAAACACACCGAGACACATAGTAATCAAACTGACAAAAATTAAAGACAAAGAAAAATTATTAAAAGCAACAAGGGAAAAACTACAAATAACATTCAAGGGAAGCCCCATAAGGTTAACAGCTGATTTCTCTGCAGAAACTCTATAAGCCAGAAGGGAGTGGCACGATATAGTTAAAGTGATGAAGGAGAAGAACCTACATCCAAGGTTACTCTACCCGGCAAGGATCTCGTTCAGATTTGACAGAGAAATCAAAAGCTTTACAGACAAGCAAAAGCTAAGAGAATTCAGCACCACCAAACCAGCTCTACAGGAAACGCTAAAGGAACTTCTCTAAGTGGGAAACACAAGAGAAGAAAAGGACCTACAAAAACAACCCCCAAACAATTAAGAAAATGGTAATAGGAACATAAATATCAATAATTACCTTAAATGTGAATGGATTAAATGCTCCAACCAAAAGACACAAGCTTGCTGAATGGATACAAAAACAAGACCCATATATATGCTGTCTACAAGAGACCCACTTCAGACCTAGGGACACATACAGACTGAAAGTGAGGGGATGGAAAAAGATATTCCATGCAAATGGAAATCAAAAGAAAGCTGGAGTAGCTATACTCATATCAGATAAAGTAGACTTTAAAATAAAGAATGTTATGAGAGACAAGGAAGGACACTACGTAATGATCAAGGGATCAATCCAAGAAGAAGATATAACAATTATAAATATATAAGCATCCCACATAGGAGCACCTCAATACATAAGGCAACTGCTAACAGCTATAAAAGAGGAAATCGACAGTAACGCAATAATGGTGGGGGACTTTAACACCTCATTTACATCAATGGACAGATGATCCAGACAGAAAATTAATAAGGAAACAGAAGCTTTAAATGACACAATAGACCAGATAGATTTAAATGAAATTTATAGGACATTCCACCTGAAAAGAGCAGATTACACTTTCTTCAAGTGCACACGGAACATTCTCCAGGATAGATCACATCTTGGGTCACAAATCAAGCCTCGGTAAATTTAAGAAAACCGAAATCATATCAAGCATGTTTTCTGACGACAACACTATGAGATTAGAAATCAATTACAAGGGAAAAAAATGTAAAAAACACAAACACATGGAGGCTAAACAATACATTACTAAATAACCAAGAGAACACTGAAGAAATCAAAGAGGAAATCAAAAAATACCTAGAAACAAATGACAATAAAAATATGACGGCCCAAAACCTATGGGATACAGCAAAAGCTGTTCTAAGAGGGAAGTTTATAGCTATACAATCCTACCTCAAGAAACAAGAAAAATCTCAAACAAACAATCTAACCTTACACCTAAAGGAACTAGAGAAACAAGAACAAACAAAACCCATAGTTAGTAGAAGGAAAGAATTCATAAAGATCAGAGCAGAAATAAATGAAATAGAAACAGAGAAAACAATAGCAAGGATCAATAAAACTAAGAGCTGGTTCTTTGAGAACATGAACAAAATTGATAAACCTTTAGCCAGACTCATCAAGAAAAAGAGGGAGAGGACTAAAATCAATAAGAGTAGAAATGAAAATGGAGAAGTTACAACAGACACTGCAGAAGTACAAAGCATCACAAGAGACTACTACAAGCAACTCTATGCCAATAAAATGGACAACCTGCAAGAAATGGAAAAATTCTTAGAAAGGTAAAACCTTCCAAGAATGAACCTGGAAGAAATAGAAAATATGAACAGGCTAATCACAAGTAATGAAATTGAAACTGTGATTAAAAATTTTCCAACAAACAAAAGTCCAGGACCAGACGGCTTCACAGGTGAATTCTATCAAACATTTAGAGAAGAGCTAACACCCATCCTTCTCAAACTCTTCCAAAACACTGCAGAGGAAGGAACACTCCCAAACACACTCTACGAGGCCACCATCACCCTGATACCAAAACCAGACAAAGATACTACAAAAAAAGAAAATTACACAGCAATATTACTGATGAATATAGATGCAAAAATCCTCAACAAAATAATAGCAAACAGAATCCAACAACACAGTAAAAGGATCATACATAAGGCAAATGTTAACAGCTATAAAAGAGGAAATCGACAGTAACGCAATAATAGTGGGGGACTTTAACACCTCATTTACAGCAATGGACAGATCAAAGGATAAAATCCTTTTATCCTGGGATAAAAGGATTCATCCCAGGGATGCAAGGATTCTTCAATATACATAAATGAATCAATGTGATACACCATATTAACAAATTGAAGAATAAATACCATATGATCATCTCAAGAGATGCAGAAAAAGCTTTTGACAAAAATTCAACATCCATTTATGATAAAAACTCTCCAGAAAGTGGGCACAGAGGGAACCTACCTCAACACAATAAAGGCCATATATGACAAACCCACAGCAAACACCATTCTCAATGGTGAAAAACTGAAAGCATTTCCTCTAAGATCAGGAACAAGACAAGGATGTCCACTCTCACCACTATTATTCAACATAGCTTTGGAAGTCCTAGCTATGGCAATCAGAGAAGAAAAAGAAATAAAAGGAATACAAATTGCAAAAGAGAAGTAAAACTGTCACTGTTCGCAGATGACATGATACTATACACAGAGAATCCTAAAGATGTCACCAGAAAACTACTAGAGCTAATCAATGAATTTGGTAAAGTTGCAGGATACAAAATTAATGCACAGAAATCTCTTACATTCCTATACACTAACAACGAAAGATCAGAAAGAGAAATTAAGGAAACAATCCCATTCACCATTGCACCAAAAAGAATAAAATACCTAGGAATAAACCTACCTAAGGAAGTAAAAGACCTGTACTCAGAAAACCATAAGACACTGATGAAAGAAATCAATGATGACACAAACAGATGGAGAGATATACCATGTTCTTGGATTGGAAGAATCAATATTGTGAAAATGACTATACTACCCAAAGCAATCTACAGATTCAGTGCAATCCCTATCAAATTAACAATGGCATTTTTCATAGAACTAGAACAAAAAATCCTAAACTTTGTACGGAGACACAAAAGACCCCGAATTGCCAAAGCATCCTGAAGGGAGAAAACAGATCTGGGGGAATCAGACTCCCTGACTTCAGTCCATACTACAAAGCTACAGTAGTCAAGACAATATGGTACTGGCACAAAAACAGAGATATAGATCAATGGAACAGGATAGAAAGCCCAGAGATAAACCCACGCACCTATGGTCAACTAATCTATGACAAAGGAGGCAAGGGTATACAGTGGAGAAAAGACAGTCTCTTCAATAAGTGGTGCTGGGAAAACTGGACAGCTACATGTAAAAGAATGAAATTAGAACACTCCCCAACAACAATACACAAAAATAAACTCAATATGGATTAAAGACCTAAACGTTAAGACAGGACACTATAAAACTCTTAGAGGGGGCTTCCCTGGTGGCGCAGTGGTTGAGAGTCTGCCTGCCGATGCAGGGGACACAGGTTCGAGCCCTGGTCTGGGAGGATCCCACATGCCGCGGAGCAACTGGGCCCGTGAGCCACAACTACTGAGCCTGCGTGTCTGGAGCCCGTGCTCCGCAACAAGAGAGGCCGCGATGGTGAGAGGCCCGCGCACCGCGATGAAGAGTGGCCCCCGCTCGCCACAACTAGAGAAAGCCCTCGCACAGAAACGAAGACCCAACACACCCAAAAATCAATCAATTAATAAATAATTAAAAAAAAAAAAAACTCTTAGAGGAAAACATAGGAAGAACGCTCTTTGACATAAATCACAGCAAGATCTTTTTTGATCCACCTCCTAGAGTAATGGAAATAAAAACAAAAATAAACAAATGGGGCCTAATCAAACTTCAAAGCTTTTGCACAGCAAAGGAAACTATAAGCAAGACGAAAAGACAACCCTCAGAATGGGAGAAAATATTTGCAAACAAATCAATGGACAAAGGATTAATCTCCAAAATATATAAACAGCTCATGCAGCTCAATATTAAAAAAAACAAACAACCCAACCCAAAAACTACAATGAGGTATCACCTCACACCAGTTAGAATGGGCATCATCAGAAAATCTACAAACAACAAATGCTGGAGAGGGTGTGGAGAAAAGGGAACCCTCTTGCACTGTTGGTGGGAATGTAAACTGATACAGCCACTATGGAGAACCGTATGGAGGTTCCTTAAGAAACTAAAAACAGAACTACCATATGACCCAGCAATCCCACTACTGGGCACATACCCAGAGAAAACCATAATTCAAAAAGACACATGCACCTCAATGTTCATTGCAGCACTGTTTACAAGAGCCAGGTCATGGAAACAACCTAAATGCCCATCGACAGACGAATGGATAAAGAAGATGTGGCACATATATACAATGGAATATTACTCAGCCATAAAAAGGGACGCAATTGGGTCCTTTGCAGAGACGTGGATGGACTTAGAGACTGTCATACAGAGTGAAGTAAGTCAGAAAGAGAAAAACAAACATCGTATATTAACGCATATATGTGGAATCTAGAAAAATGGTACAGATGAACCAGGTCTGCAAGGCAGAAATAGAGACACAGATGTAGAGAACAAACGTAGACACCAAGTGGGCGGGGTGGGGGGTGGTGGTGGGATGAATCGGCAGATGGGGAAAGAAAAAAAAACCCAGCACAAAGACAGCCATGCAGCCTCACCAGCCCCTGGGAAATGCAGTGCATAACCCTGAAGGCTCTCTGCCCTCCTACTGACCAAGATTAACTAGACTGTAATGTCCAGGTTGCAAAAGGTGTTGGGCGCAGGGAAAGCATTCTTACAGGTTCCTGCTGGGCATGTAGAGAGGGGCCCTTTTGGAGGGCAGTTCTGTAGCACTTATCAAAATTTTATTTCATTTTCTCAAATGATACATGAATATACTCTCACCATAAAAACGACAACAGCCATAGATAGGAATGTAAAAAAAACCAAAAATTATTATTTGAACTTTTATCCAATGATTATGTTCTCCTGTTTATTAAAAATAGCAACATTAACAAGGTTAACTTCTCCTATTACTCTACTTAGGAAAAAAGATAACCTATGACAATGATTACGGTGCATGAAATGGGTGAAGGTGGTCAAAAGGCATGAACTTCCAGTTATAAGATGAATAAGTACATTTAATGTACAGCATGGAGGCTGAAATCAACAATCCTGTGAATCTGAAAGTTGCTAAGAGAGTAGATCTTCAGAGTTCTCAAATTTGTAACTCTGTGTAGAGATGAACAGTGTGGTGAGCATTTTGCAATACATACATATATCAAACCATTATGTTGCACACCTAAAACACAATGTTACATGTCAGTTACATTTCAATTTAAAAAAAAAAAAAACAGAAATAAAGATAATCTATGACCATGAAAAAAGGATATTTTATGATACTTTTACCTGAACAGAAACCATAGCTTACCTATGGACATCAATAGTTTCTATCAAACGAATGGTTACCCAGGCCCAAAGAAGAATAACATGATCACATAAAAGCATGATTCCAATGAAAAATCCAGTTCCAAGAATTAAGGTTTCCAGAGGATGTGCATATTCAGCTTCCATTCCAAATGGAGCCTAAAATAAGTAAGAATTGCTTAATATATTGTGATGGTTAATTTTATGTGTCAACTTATCTAGGCCATGGTGCCCAGCTGCTTGGTCAAACACCAGTCTAGATGCTGGTGTGAAGGTCTTTTTTCGATGTGATTAACAGTTAAGTCAGTAGACCATGAGTAAAGAAGAAGACCCTCCATAACCCAGGTGAGCTTCATCCAATCAGATGAAGGCCTTAAAAGCAAAGACTGAGGCTTCCCAAGAAAGAAGGAATTCTCAAGACTACAATACAGAAACCCTGCCTGGTTTCCAGCCTGCTGCCCTAAGGAATTGAGATCCAGGCCTGCAACATCAACTCTCACCTGCGTTTCCAACCTGTGAGCTGCCCTACAGATTTCAGATTCACCAGCCCCCACAAGTGCATGAGCCAGTTCCTTAAAATAAATCTGTGTGTGTGTGTGTATCTCCTATTGATTTTGTTTCTTTGGAGAACCCTGACTAATATATATAATTTATGTATGTATATCATTTTATGAAATTATATCCCTTCTATATGTTATGATAGATAGTACAGGCATCCCTAGGTATCCCAGGGGGATTGGTTCCAGGACTCCCGTGGATACCAAACTCCAAGGATGCTCAAGTCCCTTATATAAAATGGTGCAATATTTGCATATAACCTATGCACATCCTCCCATATACTTTAAATCATCTATAGATTATTTATAATACCTAATACAATGTAAATGCTGTGTAACTGTTGTAAATACAATTTAAACGTTATGTAAATAGTTGTCCACTCGAGGCAAATTCAAGTTTTGCCTTTCGGAACTTTCTGGAATTTTTTTCCCAAGTATTTTCAATCCTCGGTTGGTTGAATTCATGAATTCAGAACCCATGGATACTGAGGATCAACTATATATCTAGCCATACATATATAAACATTAACAGTAATTCTCAATAAAAATGTTTTTTTGTTCTTACCAAACATTAAAAGTCTAGGGATGTCCTTAAAACAATCTATTTTAATAGCTGTCTTTGATGGTTTGAGATAAAGGCATTAAACAATTGACTTGAATTCTAATTTTGGTTTATGCACCTGAATTTGTTCTGCCAAGAAAGGGATGTTTGGTTTATCATATCATGTAATTAGGATCAATGCAGAACATACCAAAATAACAAATTTGACAAAGCTAACATCAAAGCAGTTCTGATAAAAATCACTGTTTTGTGGGAATGAGTTAGCAATGATGTGGAAATGTGTTAAAACTAACTTGGAAATTGTTTTAGGAATTTAACGATTCAAGGTTTGTTGTTTTGGGGTCCCACTTAAATGACCTTAACAGCACTAGAGGCCTCTATCAAACTGCCAGGTACCCAACTGTGTGAGGATAGCGCTCTGGACCCAAAGACAAAAATGAACGATTTCACGTAACATTTTTCTTTCAGGTCTCACTTTACCATGAAATTAAGATATTAAAGAAAATCTGTAGAACTACCTTTGTGTTTAGGTGTGTGTGTATTATATTCTTAACAATCATGCCAAAGGAAAAAGAAATAAAAACATCACTGACAATTTTTTTTAAAAGTCCAGGAGATTTTTTTTTTAAATGACATTTTTGCCTCTAGTAGGAAAAATGTATTAAATATAGTTCTAACATACCTGAAACTCATGATGAATTTTATGAATATGCTTATATATTCTTTTGTGGTGTAAGAGCCTATGCAGGAAATAGTGCCAGGTATCCTCAATCACTGCACAGCCAAAGCATCTTGCCAAAAGCATGTACCTTTAAGATGAAAATACTGCAATGAGGATTAAATAACTTTTACTTAAACAATCTAGACTTTTACCTGGGATCACTGCTGGAGACACTGCATAAAACCAAATACCAGCTTGACCTAACTGGTTATATTGATCAACAAATTCTCAAAACAATATATATAGATGCAAGCTAGCTATATGATACCACCTGAAGAAGGGTTAAAGAATCTGACCACCATACCAATTCTAATTCGCTTAAAAAAAAGTCACAGGTATAAAATCAGAGTTAAGAAACAAAACTCAAAACTTCTAGGAAAAGAGTAACATTGATAAAGGACTTGAATTAAGATTAATAATAGTAAAATCCTTGTTTTTTTCCTGACAAAGAGAAGCACATAAGTGCAATGGGCAAAATATATTTTATATACATATGAACACATACACAGAAATTCTTTTATATGTTGAATATACAGTAATAGGAAAAGCACATATCTATATACTGTACATCTGTGTTCAGGTTAAGTCAGAACAGACAGTTGAATACAAATATTATTTGAACACAAATATTTATGCTCAGATAATATATATTTGTGTCTGTATAGACACAATTTTTATAAACTTCACAAACTATTCTCTCATTTTTTTCTTTCATTTTAGACTTAAAATGCAATAAATTTTTTCTTGGCATAAGCATGTGTACCTGTATACAATCATATAAAGGATGCTATGGAAACTTCTGATGCAAGAAACTCACCTTCCAATAAAAATATTACACTAAAATATAGAAACATATAAAAATGGGAACATTTTAAGTTTCTGCTACGGTTTACTTTTCTACATTTTATTTATTTCCAAAGTTTAGAAGAAACAAACATTAACCAAATGAAGAAAGAAAATAACATTAAGGATATTTTAATTGAATGATAAACCATGACTGAGTATAAAAACCAAATCTTCATCTACATACCATCTTGGCATTGTTTCCCAATCATAAGGAATATTGAAATACTCTGTAAAATAATAGGTTCCACAAATCAAAGGAAGCTGGATACAAAAGTGATTAAAGAGAAGTACTTTAAAACATTTCCATTGATTTTCCCACGTTTCTGGTTTATCCTATGGAGAAAAAAATCAAAATATTTAGTATTAGCCTCTGCTATCAGGAGTTTCACCTGAAAACTAGAAGTAAATTCCTAGTGTTTTCTCTAATGTTTATATGGAGACTTAAGTTTATGTTATTTAATTAATCCTATGTTATGTGAATTCTATATTATAATTGCTGTGTTACAGTAACTAAGGTCCAGGAACCACAACACACACACACACACACACACACACACACACACACACACACACACCTGCTTCTAAAACCTTGACAACTATCGATATTATCACTACTTTAAATAAGTGAAGAAATTGTCAATAGACAAACCGAGGCATAATGGTCCCGATGATCTCTACAAACCAAAGGAGCACTACAGAATGAATAACTCTTGTCTTTGCTGCCCACAGATCATTTACTTCTTTTATCAGGAATGCCAGAGAGGAAGAAATGTGTTATGCTAAGATCACAGTTGGGTTCTCCCAATTGCTGAGGCAGCTGCACACATAGCATTGGAAGCCTTATTACACAGGTAAATCAACACTGCCAGCCATTCAGCGGTTTTCATTCCCAGAAATAAGTGCATTTTTTTCTTAAACATTGACAGAATTCAAAACTCTCTGAGCTGGAAGAACTTAGAAAACAAATGCGTCCAGTGGTTCCCAAAGAATGGAGAGCTACTACCCACATGAAGTTCACAGATTAAAGTCAAAATGAGGAAGTGAGATTAATGTAGTGAAACGTTCACAAAACCTCATGAGGATTATCGACTTGCTTAGCAAGCCATATAGAAAAATCTAAAATATATTCAATTTAAAGGGGTGCACTTAGTTAAAAAGTGCTTTTGGTTTTACAAAAAGATGGTGATAATAAATAGTTATTGCTTTGTTTAAATGTCCTTACCTAAAAATTCAGAAACCTACCAATGCAAGTTTTTTAACTTAACCATAACATCCCAAGGATGAAACCACTGACCTAAGCAGAGGCCCGGAGGTCAACCTCCCTGCCCAGGATCACACAGACAGTTATTAGCAGAACTTGGACTAACTAAAATCTAGGGTTCCAGTGTTGTTCTTGAAATTCTTTGGGAGAGTTACCTTCCCTGACAAAAAAGAAACAGCATTCAACTGGTAATCAGTCTGGAGAGCTGGCTCTAACCTCAGGGCCTCTGTGAAGCTCACATCTCAGTCTGCTCAACAATAAAATGAGGGAATTAGGCGAGATAATTTATAATTGTCTATTTCTACTCTGAGCATGATCTGACCCCGTTCCTCCAAACTTCCAGTCTGTGATTGGGGACAAAATAAATGGAAGATTCTGGCTTGGGCCGGCAAAGGCACTCTTTTTCCCACAGAACTATGTTTAACTGACTTGTGATATCCTGGCTAAACTCTAATACTGATGTAGCTGCAGAAATTAACACAAAAATGAATCAACTGTAACTAAAAAATCATATGCTTTACTGTTTACCAGGCCCACACTTCAGAAAGAATGTTTTTAGTGTATAAATCCTTGAGGAAAATTCCTAGAGAATTATCAAGATGTAAGACTTAAAAAAATCCTGCAAGGTCTACTTCATTACTCTCTCATTCTTGTGAATATTCTCCCCACTAGCAAGCATGTGCATTAGCTGTCTATTCTGTTTCAAAGCAGAGTCTTCAGTGTTAGCTCCACCAGCAACTTTTTCCTGTACCCTCACTGTTTCAGGGTATCTGCCTTTAAAATGTGTAAACCTGTATACACTGATTTTTTGGCTTGTTTTTAAACCCCCTGATATTGTGAAAACTTGTACTGATTATCTTCACAACTAATTTTAGTATCAAAAAATCTCAAAGCAGGGACCTTAATGGTTGTGAAACTCAAGGAAGACATGCTAAGTACAGACTTGAAGGCTTTCGATCTCTGTTTATCAGTAACTAGTTGTAAACTAGATTACTTCTTGTCCTTTCTTTTGCCACATTTTACTCTAAAGTCTTCATAAAACCTTGAATGAAACAGGTCTTTCTCTCTCTGAAAAAGTTACCACCTCTGACCAGTGAGTCAACTGTAGAGGGCAGAAGACAGACAGGGATACTTTGGCCTGGACAGCCATACAACAAATCAGCCCCATAAATAAACCAACGGGTGACCTGTGGGAGCCAGAATTCCAAACATGCATGACAACTTAGACATCCAAACTCAATTCTGCCTTTCAAAGCAGGCCTTTTTATAAGACGTATTCTGGAAATGTTGTGCCCTTTATTTACAGTAACAGGATTCTCTCCTTTAGGTCACAGCCCTTTTAATTCCTTCTCCCTTTACCCTTTGTTCTTCCCTCCTTTGGCTTGGAGTCCACAGGCAGCTGACCCTCTGCACTATCCCCAGAGAGAATCTATGTTAGTACTTGCTTAAAGTGAGACTCACTGGGAGAGGCTACAAAAAGAAGAGACTGGTCAGAGAGGATGTGTGCACTGACTGCCACCCGACATGGACTCAATGAGTACAAACCAGTCTCCTTAGGTGAACACTCCCAAGATGCCTGCTTTCCACCAAGACTGTGTGCCCTTGAGTTTGAGTTTGGCATGACTTTTTGAGAAAAGTTAACAGTAAGCATTAGAAACTATCGTGGGTTTACCAAGTGTCAATAAATCATTTCTTTCTCTAACAAGCTGGTGCAGATTCCTTCCTGGGAACTGTGTCAAACTCTTTAGTCTACACATTACTAGAGTTCACTATTTCCCCTATGTTTAAAACTGAGACGAGGCACTGCGTATATCTCAACACTTTGTCATGCATAGCAAGCTCTCAAGAAACATTTAGTACACTGAAGTGAATACCTAGAAGCTAGGAGCATCATCATTTTTGGGGGGATGACATGAATGCTGCAGAATTACCATGATATATTTAGGGTAAAAACAAAACCTTAACAGTCTTGATCAAAGTCTTAGCATATTAACATACATTTAAGAGTTGAGACATCATGGGCTGGAGTGAACTGCAAAATAATACTCATGAATCCCCATAACCTTCCCTTCCAGCTAATTTAAAAATTAAAATTTATGTATGATAAACCTCTCCATAAAGTGGGTACAGAAGGAACATATCTCAACATAATAAAGGCCACAGATGATAAGCCCACAGCTAACAACATACTCAATGGTGAAAAGCTGAAAACATTTCCTCTAAGGTAGGAACAAGACAAAGATGACCACTTTTGCACTTTTATTCAACATAGTATTGGAAGTCCTAGCCACAGCAATCAGACAAGAAAAAGAAATAAAAGGAATCCAAATTGGAAAGGAAGAAGTAAAACTGCTACTGTTTGCAGATGACATAATACTGTACTATACATAGAAAATCCTAAAGATGCCACCAGAAAACTACTGGAGCTCATCAATGAATCTGGTAAAGTTGCTGGATACAAAATTAATACACAGAACAGAAAACTGTAAGACACTGATCAAAGACACTGAAAACGACACAAATAGATGTAAAGATATAGTGTTCACGGATTGGAAGAATCAATATTGTTAAAATGACCACACTACCCAAGGCAATCTACAGATTCAATGCAATCCCTATCAAAACACCAGTGGCATTTTTCACAGAACTAGGACAAATAATTTTAAAATTTGTATGGAACCACCATAAAACTCCTAGAAGAAAACATAGGCAGAATACTCTGCCTCTACAATTATTAAATTGTAATAATATTTTTTTGGATCTGCCTCCTAAAGCAAAGGAAACAAAAGCAAAAATAAACAAATGGGACCTCATTAAACTTAAAAGCTTTTCTGGACAGCAAAGGAAACCTTTGACAAAACAGACAATCTGCTGAATGGGAGAAAATATTTGCAAATGATACAACTGATTAGGGGTTAATAGCCAAAATATACAAACAGCTCATACAATTCAACATCAAAAAAAAAAACTGATTAAAAAATGGGCGTTAAAAAAAAAAAAAAATGGGCGTAATACCCGAACAGACATTTTTCCAAAGAAGACATACAGATGGCCAAAAGGCATATGAAAAGATGCTCAACACCACTAATCATCAAGGAAATGTAAATCAAAACCACAATGAGATTTCACCTCACACCTGTCAGAATGGTTATAATCAAAAAGACTACAAATAACAAATGCTGGCAAGGTTGTGAAGAAAAGGGAAACTTAGTACACAGTTGGTGCAAATCTAAATTGGTGAAACCACTGTGGAAAACAGTATGGAGGTTCCTCAAAACACTAAAAATAGAACTACCATATGATCTGGCAATTCCACTCCTGGGTATATATCTGAAAAAAATAAAAACACTAATTTGAAAACACCCACAACGTTCATAGCAGCATTCTTTACAATGGCCAAGATATGGAAGCAACATAAGTGTCCATTAACAGATGAATGGATGAAGAAGATGTGGCATATATACACAATGGAATACTACTTGGCCATAAAAAAGAAGGAAATTTTGCCGTATGCAACAACATGGATGGATCTGCAAGGTATTATGCAAAGTGAAATAAGTCAGAGAAAGACAAATATGTATGTTATCACTTACATGTGGGAAAAAAAACCCCAAAATAAATGAACAAATATAACAAAACAGACTCACAGATATAGAGAACAAATTAGTGGTTACCAGCAGGGAGAGGAAAGGGGGAAGGAGCGAGATAGAGGTAGGGGATTAAGAGGTACAAGCTACTATGTATAAAATAGATAAGTAACAAGGATATATTGTATAGCATAGGGAATAGTCAATATTTTATAAGAACTTTAAATGGAGTACAATGTATAAAAATTTTGAATCACAATGTTGTACATCTGAAACTAATATACTGCATATCAACTATATCTCAGTAAAAAATATTTTTTTAATTAAAACTTATAAACCCAAATTAGATAAACATCACATCTACTTAAGGCACAATTTAACAAATTATTCTTGAAACCTTAATAGTAAATGCTCTAGGGTTGTGCTGTCCAATATGGTAGCAACTAGAAATGTGGCTATTGAACATTTTAAATATAGCTAGTCTTAACTGAGATGGGCTGAAATTAGTGTAAAATATACACTGGATTTCAAAGACTTACTATAAGAATAAGAACGTAACATATCCCATTAAAACTTTTAAATTTTGATTACTTACTGAAATGCAACAGTTGAGATTTATTGGATTAAATAAAATATATTGCTAACATTATTTTCCCTATTTCTTTTTACTTTTTAATGTATTCTACTAGAAAATTACACATGTGGCTTCATTATATGTCTATTGGACAGCCCTGATCTAGAGTCTATTTTGAGTTATAAAGTTATATTTACCTTAAAAATATTCAACAAGACTAATGACAATACTCCATTGCAAGTCTATCATACTCACCTTTTGAATTTTGTACTTTTTCATGTAAGGTATAAATTGAAACAAGAATCCAGGTAAACAGAACAAGAAATAAAGGACCTCATGAACTATGAGGGATCCCCATGTTGCAATCTGGAACTTTGTGTAATTATTCAACATATAGTTCCAAGCATTTTTAAATGGTTCCTGCAGAGGATTCTCAGGTAAAAGTGAATCTACATATTCCACAGCCAAGGATGCTGAACTAAAGATGCTGATACTTTCATTTGTTGCCATTTTGCAAATCTCTGCAGACAGCCTTATAATTCTGCAAAAATAAGTAAATAAATAAGTAAATAAATAAATAAGCAAGCTAAACAATGAAATTCTAAGAAAACAGTTTTTAAAATGCTTGTGATTAATTTTTAAATTACTAGAGGAGTGCCAATCTCTCAGGTCCTAAACATGATTAAAAACCCCAGTCTACAGGATGTCATCACCACCTCCATTCGTGGTGTATGATTTAAAAGTCACATGTTAACTTTCAAGAGCAGAATCTAAAGAACTATAGTGGATAAGAAATTTCAAGCCATCTTTAGAGACTTTTCAGTGTGGTCTCCAGGAAAAACTTGTAATTTCAATGAGCAATAGTTGGGTCACTTAAAACTAAAAGAATCTATAAAGAAAAAGTCTGCCAAACATGACTGCATAAAAATTAAATACTTATAATGGGGAATAAAAAGACAATCATAAATAAAGTCAAAGCTCAAATGACAAACTGGGAAAAATATTTCCAAAAATTATGACAGAGAGCTACAATGAGTGCTTTAGAAAAAGCCTAAAAACCCAACAGAAAAATGACAAAGACCATTCACAGAAGGTTCACAGAAAAATAAATACAAATGCTTACTAAGCAAATAAGCAGTTCAATTTGACTCAAATAGGAAATGCAGCCTAAAACAAAATCTTTAAGTTTCATAATGCCCAGTACCCAGTAACAATTTGGGGAAACAGGCACCATTGTACATTGTTGATGGGAGGATTAGTCTATAAAATTCACAGTATTTATTACAACTCAAAATGAATACACCTTTTGACCCAGCAATTTTCTCACTCAAGTGTACCAAGATGAGCACACTAAGACTGAAAGAAGCATTGCTCATAATAGCAAAAAGAAAGAGAGAAAAGTAAAACAAAATGTTAAGTCCGTCAACAAGAAATGAATTAAATAAATTCTATCAGGTCCTTCCAAAGACACACAGCCACAGAAAAGGAGGAAGATTTACATGTTCTACATAGAAAGATGCCTTAGATACAGTGTTGTGAAACAGCAAGTTATGGAATGTAGAGCAAGAACCCCACTTATGTTTTTGTGAAAAGGTTATATACTTTATGCACTTTCATGCATACGTATATATGAGAGACACACACACAAACATAGAAAATGTACAGAAAATGCATATGTATACACGGTTGGGGGGGTTATGAAGAGGAGAAAGATTTTACTTTCCATTTTATACCTTCTTACAATTTTAATTTTTTTCATGAGCATGTTTTACTTATTTAATAAATAAGCTTAATAGGTCAACAAATCAAAAAATATAGAAACTTACGAAGAATGTCACTTTCCTAAAAATGTTTACTGATGTCCCTAATTTATGAATTATGATAGGCCACTCTAAAAACAAATATATTAAGCCTAGGAAACTCTTAATAGTATTTAAAATGCCCCCTCCCCCCATAGACCTCTAATCATAGAGGATCGGGGGAGCTTAGCCAGCTTCCTCAGGACTCTGAATTCACTTTGCATCCTTATTCCTCTGTCCTACTCATTCTCAAGTGACTTACAGCACGGGGACTATTGTGCCACAGCCTGTGCTCACTCACCCTCTCCTCTAAGACTATCTGGTTTTGTGTTCTTATCCTACCTCATCAAGAACTTGTCCATCACTTACTCTTTCTCATCTTTCCCTCTTCACTGAGTTCATCCCGTCAAGTTTAAAAACATACTCAAGTCTTCCTTTCCTAACCTCTATCACCTCTCCCCCAAGCCACTGTTCCCTTTCTCTTTTTCTTTGGACCAACCAACTTCTGTCTTAAGGGAGAGATCAACATGCAGCCTCTGACTGGTTAATTCTCACACACACAACTCACTCAACTACAGCTGACCCTTCAATAACAGGTTTGAACTGTGCAGGTCCGCTTAGACTCAGATTTTTTTAAATAAATATATTGGAAAAATTTGGGGAGATTTGCAACAATTTGAAAAAATTCACAGATGAACCACATAGCCTAGAAATATCAAAAAAAATTAAGAAAAAGTTAGGTATGTCGTGAATGCATAAAATATATGTAAACAGTATTCTTACATAGGCATAAAGTGAGTGATATTTAATATAAAATTAAAGTGTTACTGCAAACCAGCCTATTATCAGTGAAGTGGTTTTTAAAAAAAGTAACAATGTTTCCAATACTGTATTATGAATATGACTAATACTATGCTATAAAACTTTATAATGATTCATTTATTAGTGTATAGGCTGAGCTACTGTAAAGCAATAGTATCGACTACACGAGGTGACCACAAAGCAATCATATTGCTGCTTCTTCATTATCAATGTGTGAATCCTTATACATGTAAATAAATATGAATTTCTTTTTCACATTTTCTTTCCATTTTTGATATCTGGTGTTAGTAATATTCATAACATCCACAGTGTTTTGTATCATATGAGACAATGTTGATGTAGGTACTGACAGACCATTCATCTTGTAAAAAGACATAAACTTATGGTATCAATAAATACAGCACAGTACTGTAAATGTATTTTCTCTTCCTAATTTTTTAACGTTTTCTTTTCTCAGCTGTTTATGTTATTGGTAAGGCTTTGGTCAACAGTAGGCTATCAGTAGTTCAGTTCTGGAGGAGTCAAAAGTTATGTGTGGATTTTCAACAGCCCAGGGGTTTGGCGCCCCAATCCCCGAGTTGTTCAAGGGCCCACTGTACTTGCAGTTTAGGTCCCCATCCACACCAAAATGTCTTCAATATTCTAAATTACAAAATAAAAGTTGTTCCAATCCTCATTTTTCATGAGGTTGTTACCAAATCTGATGATGCTAAACCAACACCAGTTACTAGCTGTGTGACCTTGAGCAAGTTAAGTCACTTCTCTAAGCCTCAGTTTTATTATCTGCAGAATGTAAAGAATAACAATAGTAACTAGATGATGGGAATCTTTTCATGATGTACATGTATATCAAATCACCACAACATACACTTGAAATATCTTGCAATTTTATTTGTCAACTGTACCTCAAAAAAGCTGAAAAAATAAGGAATAACAATATAGTTCTTCTCATGAGTCCAAGAAATAATGCACATGAAGTACTTAACATAGGACCTGACACATGGTACCTACAAGAAGCTAACAATTATTAAGGACTTTCTATAGGCCACTAACTGTTCTAAGAGTGTTACATGCTCTCTCTATATTAAAGACTTTAATCCTTACCACACCTTCAAGGCAGGCACTTTTATTATCCCCATTTTACAAATGAAAAACTGAGGTTTAGAAAGATTAAGTAACTTTCCCAAATTACAAAATTGCTACGTGGGGGAGCCTGTGCTCGCATTCATTATGCTATACTGTGATCCGAAACCATAAAGTACATAAATGTTATAGTAAGAGGGGAATAATTCCCACAGTTTACCCAAGCCCCTTGAAAGAGTATTCCATATAGGCTGCCTTCATTTTCACATTTCCCATCCATTCTCCAGCCATTACAATCTGTTTCCTATTCTAATCAATGCACTGAATTTACTCTTACTAAGTAAAATCAGTAAGTCTCCTAGCTTCCAGATCCAACTTTTTTTTGACTTTATTTTATCTGGCCAATCTGGAAGATTTGATACTTCTCACTTTGAAATGCCCGCCTTTCTTGGTTCTTGGGATTCATATGTATTCACTCTGATTTAATGTGTGGTACTATGTGCAGCCACTGTGCTCCCTGCTGCCCTCACCCCTAACTTCAAAACATAAAATCTAGTGAGGAATACAAAGAAGTAACCAAACTGTCACAAAATCTGTGACAAGAACAATAAAGGGTTGGAAATACAGAACAGAGAGGCCCAGAGAAAGAGGCATCCTAGAGAAAGAGGCATCTAAACTCAAGTCTGGAGCATGGAGGGGAGGTGACTAGATTAAAAGAGAGTGAAGTCGGGTGGGATGGGGTTGGGGGGGATAGTTTTGAACAGAGGAAACATCAGTTCCAAAGACTCAACCAGGAGATGAGAAAGGATACAGCACTTTCTGATTTAGTTATGTCTGTGGTACAGCTTTTGAGAAAGGAAGGCTCAAGAATTGAGGTTGAATAGTTTCCCAGAGATGCTTTCTTTACTCCTTCCAACTATTCTACATTACCTGGAGTGAGCTTATCTGTTCCTGTTGCGAGAATATGCTGATATCCACAATCTCTCTCTCTCTCTAGGCCTCTCTCCTAAACCCCAGGTTCTGATTACCCAAAAATCTACTGGCCATCTCCAACTTAAGACAGTTCAGAGGCACGTCAAAGTAAACATGTCCAACACGTTCCGCCACTGCCCCTTGCAGCACTACCCACACACTCCCTACCTCCTGTACCACGCAGTGAACCGGTGCCACCACCTACTTAGCCATCTGGGACAGAATGTTCCAGACCTCTATCTCTGCTGCCCGGGTTAAGTCTTCACACACTTACCCAATTGAGAGATAACTGCTTTAATTAACATTCAGGAGTTTACTCTCCAGACTCAAGGGAGGGCAATGGACACACTGTTGACAACTGAAGCAAAAAATAGGAATTCAAGAGGAAAGGGGAAGGGAAATAAAGAGTGGATTTTCTTTTCCTTTTTTCATCCTTGCACAACTGGATTGACTGGAGGCCTGCTACAGGCTCAGACAAAAGAAATGTAGTCGTTTGTGGATTCCCTTAGAAACCTTCAAGTTTAGCTGTCGGAGTGCTGCCATGAGTGCCTGCCCTTCGCCGTGCCCGGATCGCGCCTCCAAGCGTGCCTTTCTTAAAAGCCCTCCCTCCAGAACAGCAGACAGGGTTCACCCCTTCTCCAGACCCTTAGAGTTCCAGGGAGCGCCTCCCCACAGATAAAGACCTAGGCCTCTGCTCTCCTCCTCTCTCACCTTCTCGCCCCCACCCTCGGTATTCCTACAAGAAGGCCTCTGACCGTCCTCCGCTTGGGCCTCTCTGCCCACGAAACAGCGTCCCTTGCCGGTACGTCCTCTGCCCAACTCCCATTCATCCTTCAGTACCCTTCTCGTACGCTCTTCCCAGCCGCACGCCCCGCCGCGCACACAAACAGATCTTGCCCCCTCCTTTTGTACAACTTTGGTCACACTGGCACCGTGGGCTGTGACCACTGTCCCGGACGGCTGAGGGCCGTGCCCGGTTCCGACACTGACTGAGGGATTTCACCCTTTTCCACCCGTACCCGCCGCCACGCCCTCCATCCCGGCCTCCATCCGCGGGCACCGGCCGTACCCTCGTCCACCCCGGGCCCTCACCTGCACACCGCTGTATCTGCTGCCGTCTCCTCCCGAGCTTCGCTAGGCTCAGCCGCTCGGGCGGTTCCTCCCGCCGTTATTGGCTTGCTAGGGCCCCCGCCCCGCCTTCCGGGAGCTGTGATTGGTCTGCGCAGCTGCCGGCATCGTGTGACTCGCGCGAACGGAGCACTGGCGGCGCGGCCATTGGCTGCGAGGATGGAGTGAGGATCGTGAGAGCTGGGCGTCAGGCCAGTAGAGGCGCCGCGGCGCCTGGGGGCGGGAGCGCACAGCCAGGTAGGTGGGGCGGAGGTGAGGCAGTGAGGGGTCGCGCATCAACCTCGGTTCCGCTCACAGGCGCCTGCGCGGTCGGGGAGGCAGTGATTCCGCTGGCTGTGAAGTGTTTTCGCGGCGCTGCGTTCACAGGTCGCTGCTTTCGCTGGTGCGCCTCGAACTTAGACCACCTCTTTCTCCTCCCCAGCCCCAGCGCCCCTTGATAACTCCCACGTTTACGTAGGAGATGGGGAACTTCAAATGCAGCGCCATTCCTGTATGCGGACGGGAAGCCGAGGGTCCGGGAGGTTTAGGAGAGACTGGACGCGGCAGTTGGCTCGGCACGCGGGGAGACCGCCGCCGCGGACCCGCACGGGGCTCACACTTGCAGCCCGGCTTGGCCGCCTTCCGCCCCTGCGGGGGTGCAGGAGTGTGCACGGATGGGGGTCATCCACGAATTTAAGCTTTCGCTTAAGAGAGCCTTTTAAATCTTGCACAAGGGCAACACGCGGTCTAGTTGAAGGCACCTTATATGCAGGACTTTGTACAAACGGGATAATGTCGCTTCTCATGGCTGTGATCGGATTGGCTCTCCTGCCTGAAATAAGGGGTCAGGTACCATCTGCTTCAGGAAGCCCCTTCTTGAGGAATATGTCTCTTGTTAGGTCCAGTGACCTCTACCGATTCAGATAACTGTCCCATGTGTTTGACACCCACGTTCTTTGTAAAGTATCATGACAGAAAAATCACATCAAATGAAAAGAAACGGGATCTGTCCCTTGGGTGTTCAGAGCCTTGTCTTTAGGAGGCCTATGGTGTCCTGGGGTGGATGTTGTGCTGCACCACCTAGGTCCCCCCTTCAGGACTAAAGCAGGTCTTCAGCTACTGAATGTTGGCAAAAAGAGCCACTTTCCCATGGCACGAGTCCCTTTCCAGGGGGCAGCCTGAGTCCAGTGACTGGTTGATGCAGGAGTGTAAAGGCCCAGCCCCTCACCCCAATTTAGAATTCCTTTGATTGGCCAGCCTAGCTCTAGGCACCGCCCCCCCCCCCCCCCCCCCCGCCATTAGCTGAGGTTGTGGGTGTGACTGCACCGCAGCCCAAGTTTCCCTTTGCCCAAACGTGTTGCCTTCTGTCAAGGAGTGTTAAGGGCATGCGCTATGGGGTCAGACCTACCAGGTTGTCACTCATTAGCAGTGTGCTCTTAGATAACTTACTTCTCAAAATTTTATCTAGTACTTCTGTAAAATGGGTATTATAATAATGTTTGTTATGACAGTAAATGTGATTATGTATGCAAAGCCCTTTGCACAGTATCTGAAATACAGGAAGTGCTCAGTAATACTATGTTGGTTATTATCTGACTTAAAATCCTACCACAGTAGTGATATATATTTTATATATCGGAGCAGATGTATGTATGTGAAGGGGTTAAATTATTATTTTAAATCTTGGAGATTCAGAGCTGAAAGGAAATACAGAGATGGCTCCAAAATTACAGAAATAAGCTCAACTCACTTATTTCCGTACAATGAAGAAATGGGAGGTTCAGAGAACTGCAACAATAGTGATAATTGATTGAGGGTCTTCTGTATGTCAAACACACTAATATACATCATTTCTTTCAAACTCCACAATAGCCTTGTAAGTGACATAGACACTACTGTTGCCATTTTAGAGAAGACAAAATGTCAGAGGTTAAGAAATGTGTTTAAAGTGGTGACAGCTAGCAACTGACAGAGGGGGATGCAAACTGAGAGCCATCTGATTCCTATGCCCATGGGCTCTGCAATACATCACACACTGTTTTCCTTAGAGTCCTGAAGCCAGGGTTAGAATGCCAGAAACTTGATTCAAAGTGTGATTCAACTTTCCCATGTAGCCTCCTCTCCAAAATGAGACACGGCGGCCATAAAAGCCAGTAGGACACAATTTGCTCAAGACCAAACTGAAACAAGAGGCAGGCTAATCCAGGGGTCCCCAACCCCCGGGCCAGTACTGGTCTGTGGCCTGTTAGGAACCGGGCTGCACAGCAGGAGGTGAGCAGCCGGCCAGCGGACAAATCTTCATCTGTATTTACAGCCACTCCCCATTGCTCACATTACCGCCTGAGCTCCTCCTCCTGTCAGATCAGCAGCGGCATCAGATTCTCATAGGAGCGCGAACCCTACTGTGAACTGCGCATGCAAGGGATCTAGGTTGTGTGCTCCTTACAAGAATCCAATGCCTGATGATGTGAGGTGGAGCTGAGGCAGTGATGCCAGCACTCGGGAGCAGCTGCAAATACAGATTATCATTAGAAGAGAGGTTGGACTGTACAGAGACCATAATAAATCAATTGCTTGCAGACTCATATCAAAACCTTATCAGTGAGTGGCAGGTGAAAACAAGCTCAGGGCTCCCACTGATTCTGCATTATTTTAAGTTGTATAATTATTTCATTATATATTTACAATGTAGTAATAATAGAAATAAAGTGCACAATAAATGTTATGAGCTTCAATCATCCTGAAACCATCCCCCTACCCCCACCACCATTCTGTGGAAAAATTTTCTTCCATGAAACCGGTCCCTGGTGCCAAAAAGGTTGGGGACCGCTGGGCTAATCCATTACATCACTATGTAATATTATGCTACCCTGTCTCATAACTCATCAACAGCTGACATTATAAATACATGGGTCCTCATGCTGTCTATAAGGGATGATAATAAAAAACAGGAATCATATGCCAGAGTCCATAAGGGATGGGAGGGGAACTGAAAGTATACACACCATTCACCTCAACCCCAGTCATCACTGCTTTCAGTCAAGAAGGTGTAGAGCCAAGCAAAGCAAGCAGCAGAGTTGCTTTACAATGCATTTTCATGGATATAACCTTGAACTCTGCTCACACCTGGTGGTCTTCTTGGCAGGATTTCTAAGACTTCTGACCTTTCTTTTTTGTACAATAATCTGAACAAGCCAGGAACATTTTTATAGGCCTAAACAAAACAAAACAAAACAAGATGTTTCAAACTGGAGAGGCAAAGGCTGGCGGTGGCGGGGGGGGGGAGTACATTCAAAGTCTCTGAAATCATGGAGTTATGAATCTAGCTACTGACAAACCTTGGCAAACTGTTTTATGGTGTAGCTATTAAGGCTTCAAAGAAAGGAAAGACAAAGAGATATCTGACATGCTAAGTTTTTAAGACTGTCACCCTAATAGATTATATTTTAAGAAAAGTTTTAAAGATTTTTAGATAAATCTTTAATTGACAGATTCATGGAACATTAGTGTTTGGTAGTGATCAGGAAAGGTAATGACACACTTTTGGTGCCACTGTCAGAAGCAGCTAGCAGTGCTCCAAGTTCATTAGATCCTCAACATGTTTGTTGACAATGGATGTGCTTGGAGCCACACTAATGCAGAAATTCATGTTTTCACAGGGTGAACACAGGCTTTTTCTTTTTCTGATTAAAGTCTTCATATTTCCACTTATAATGGAAAATTCAACTAAGTTGGTAATAAATGTGGTTCTATGTTTAAATGTGAATACTCTATATTAACTAAACAGAAATTTTATCACAGGTATAATTCTTTCCTCTTGATTACTAACTGTTCTGGCAAGAGCTCATGCCTACCTTTTAAATTCCTGAGGAACAGCCACCATACCCCATCACCCCCTTCCATCTCCTCCCCCTCCTGTGTCTAGCACCTCAGCTGTCCACCCCACTCCCCCATGCCCATTTCCTCCATTCCTTTTATTTGGTATCAAAACCACAATTTATTTCTCAGTTGTTTTAAAGTAGGTATTTTTTCTTTGACTTTCTTTTTGGTCCAATGCTATTTGTTTTATCTTTATCTTGTGCCCTGCCCATATTAGGGACAGAAGAATATAAAACTTTAAATTTCACCAATCCTTGGGAGACTTTTTCCTTGATTATTAAGGTAGCTTTTTCTTGGAGAACAGTTTTCCATGACTTCAGTTGTTGAACTTAACAGACTTGCCTTGTAGGTTTCTTTGGCAACAAATTTTAAATATTGATTTATGAAGTTAGAAAATGCAAATTTTATAAAAGAATACAAAAAGTGAACAGGCAACTTTCTTAGTAGCAAACTAAATAGATAAAAATCAAGGACAATGTGAAACAAATAATATACAAACTTTTATTCAAAGTTAATTCAAGAAAGACATATTTTGGTCATTTTTAAAGTAAGATTAATTGAAGATCTCAGAAAAATTGTATCTGATCAACACACATGGCTACTCACAGAAAGTTCTCTCTTCTGTTAATAGCAGCTAAATTTATACACACAGAAAAAATTCTTAAGACCATGCAAATTCAGTTGAATTCCATACATTCATTATATTCATCAAAAACCTGCAGTAATGTTCATGCCAAACTGTTAAGAAAAAAATTTGAAATACACACCAAAACATGACCAAGATTAAACCAAAGAAAATAATAAATAAGCATAATTTATATTTTATTTTAAAAAGTTTGGCATCACACATGTATTCAAGTGTGTTACACCAGTTCATTCCTCAGAAGTGGCATTTTAAAGTGTTAAGCATTGTTAAATATCAAAAAATACAACTCTGTTTTACAATGTAGTACTGGCATAATTCAAAGTACTGTGCCAATTATAAATAGTATAATCAAGTTTCAAACATCTTTTCAAACATATTTAAAGGAAAGCATATAGACACACATTTATATGCACACAATTTATTATACTCATGTAATCAAACATATTTTATAAAAGCAAACAGTTTTATCCCTCAACTAGTTTGTATACTTACACAGAGTTTAATACCTGTTCAAAGATTTTCAGTTCCTGTGTATACAGATTTTCAGGAGAAGGAATAAAGATGAAACTTAATTTTACAAGAACACATATTACTTTATCCCCCTTCACAAAATAATCCAGTCATTCAAGATTGGTAACTAGTCTTTGTGAAAGCAACTATTGTCCAAAGACTACAGAATAATACTGCAGTACAAGTTTCTTATTAAAATTCAGTCAGCTGCTGCTCACTGCAGAAAAAGCTTACACGGTGCATCTACCAAAAATAATCTTCAATATCTGAGGCCTATAAAGGCAGATGATCTTATCTTCTGCGGAGACTTAAAGTGCAGCTACAAGTGGAGAAGTGCTAGACTCTCAGTCACTTCAGAAGTACTTGTTGAAGTCTGCTTCTTCTCATGTGTAAATGCGCTGAAAATGTCCTTCAGGCTCATAATGGTTTATCAATAACTGTGACCCCTTAACAAAGAAACGAAGAAATAAAACAGAAGTCACAGGAAGCATTCTGTATCTCTGAGAAAATACTGAAGTTTTTATATTATTACTTAAGAGGGACTGAACACATCATGATGTTTCAAAATCTCTTTCTTAGAAACTTTAGTATTACTATCATTTTAATCTAAATGACAATGAAATCTTTGTTTAAAAATTAGGGACCAAAACTGCATAAGACTATTTAATCCAGAGCTCATCTTTTGCTCTTCACAGTTACAATTAAGGGAAAATAATTTTACTCAAGAAATACTAAGATCCACTTAATACTCATAGGGGCACAAACAGACTTTTAAGAGTGATGAATATTTTCATTACCTTGATTGTGGTGGTTTTGTGGTTATATACATATGTCAAAACTAATAAAACTGTACACTTTAAATATATGCTATTTATTCTATGTCAGATATATCTCAATAAAGCCGTTTTAAAAAATTTCACGTAATTTTGAGGAATGCTATCCTGGGATCCTACTCTATATATCAATAGTTCTATTAGGTGTTGTTTTATATGACAAATAACAGTGATGGTTAATTAGTATAAATTTCTTTTTTCCCCACTATTAAATCTATATTAGAATGTTACTGAAACATTCTAATATTTAAAGCAATATAAATATCTATCATCAGAATAAACTATATGCAACATATACTTTTAAAGACTCATCATTATATTTATTAAAGAGTATTACCATTTGCCTTACGAAGAGAATGGACCAAACTGATATTTTATAATTCAATCAGTGCTGTGCTTAAGTAAGAAAATTACTCTGTAGCCTCACTGTAATAGTATCACATGGAGCCCTGCCAGGGCAGATGTTATAGGGCTCATATCTTTTGGATATCTGAGTAATTAAAGCCTTGCCACATTGTGAATTCCATGACACTGCATACAGATGTAGCCATATTAAATTTTATTATATGATTCCACACTGGAAAGATTTGTAATTTTGAATACAAATGACTACAGAATGACAAAAGGATACTAGTGCTTTATTTCAGAATATACATATCTGATATTAATTATTTTGAGAATAAGAAATAAGATATACTTTGAGAAAAGACTTCCTTCTTATATAGGAGAAAAACATTCTTAATGTAAAAATCATAATGATGTAATCCTTTCGTATTATAATAGAAGACTATAAGAAAACTGAACAATTATTACCTGCGTAACTTCTCCCTGTGCTCATACAAGATGACACAACTGTCCATTTATCAGTTGTTGGGTTATAATATTCTACTGATGCCAAGTTACAGGAACCATCATCCCCTCCAACTACGTATAACAGACCGTTAACTGCACAAACTCCTTTAAAAAAATTACACAGAGAGAAAACAATTATTTTAAAAATTTGGACGAATATAAGTATCCCTGCACGTGTCTGGTGAGGTGATCCAGAGATACGTACTTCCTGGAAAGAGGCAAGGAGAGAAGATGGGGGAACCCGAAAAGAATTCCTTTATATGTGAGAATCTAATACTAACTGTAAGCTCCTACTCATGTTACTTATGCAGTAGATGCTTTATATATGCATTATTTCATTTAACCTTCACAATAACCTTACTTTACAGGTTAGAAACTATTTTAATCCCCATTGTATTAAAAACAATAGAAAATTAAAAGTCAAAGAAGGTTAGTAACTCTCCCAAAGTCAGCTTCTAAGGAAATCCTAAGGAAAAAGGAAAAATAAATATATATATTAGTAGAAAGTAAAAATGATTCTGAATTTTAATTATTATACTGACTGGTCAACCATTTTATCTCTTTAAAAGGGAAAACAGTATTATTTACTTAATTATTATGAGAATAATATATTTTTTGTATTTTTGCAAAATTCAAAACATCTAGAAAAGTATAAAGAAAAAAAGTCCACCACTAATCCTATACCGCTTAGAATCCTGATCATCGAAATTCTGGCTCTTTTCTACACATATATACTCAGACGCTCCTTTTTTTTAACCCCAAAGTAGCTCATACTACACATGCTACTTTTTACTCACTCCCACCAAACAATATATACCTTGGACATTACCCCAAGTTAATAAATACAGATCTACATAATTTTTAATGGCTGCATAGTATTCCATGTATGATAATACCATAATTTGTCTTTTACTGATGGATTTTAAATTATTTTCAGCTTTTTTGCTCTTATCAATAACGTTACAATGAACAAGGATCTCTCTTGCACATTTTGCATACTTGTGCAACAATTTTCTTAATATAAATGTTTACAAAGAAAACTGCTGAGTGAAAAGATAAACACCTTTTAAAAGCTCTTTATTTCAATTTATTTTTTAAAAGTATATTTAATAATTTTAAACACGATTCAGAGCTTTTATGAACTGGTACTACAGGGCATCAAAACATCCAGAAGGGTGCTGCCCACACACTGGTCTCTTTACAGACAGTTTTGCTAACACAATTAATAGGTGCTTGTAGATTTTTAACGTAACAAAATAATAAGCCCAAATCTCTACACAGCATTTAAAAGCAATAGCATCTTCTGTGCAAATGGAGTGGATCTCCTTTACTCAAACTCTGTTGTGCTACTATGCTAGTCTCTCGACAGGAAGCAAACTCATATCATTTTAAAGTAGTTCAAATACCTGAAATGCAAGAGCAGGATGACAATAGCTCGACATACACAAAGTATCTCCTTATTCTTATGGCTAGAAGAAATGAGCTAATTTTGATTTGAAAACAATAAAACAAGGGTAGAGAAAAAATAAGATTAAATAATCTTTAGGAAAATAATAACAAAAGTTTAAATTGCAAATAAATTTCCTAATCCAGGAAGCACATGCACATATGCTTTTCTAACTTCATATGTGCTGGGGCCCAGATTTGTGGGTCTTACTATTAATAGTTCTGGACTATCCATAGCTGAGAGAGTTTTAGTACCTCACCAAGTACCAGTTGTACCAGTTGGATGAGGTAAAAGGTCACGTAAATTAATTTTATATTTTGCTCTTTTGAGCAAGTTCTTGCAGTCCCATATACTTGTCTCCCTTAGTGATCACATTTAAATTAAAGAGAAATTAAGAAGAACATTTCTGGGGGGATGGAGGGTGCATCTTGCAACATCATCCAGTGGTATAAAGTGAGTTTGAGAATCATCAGGAACTTATTTTGGATTATAGGAACAGGCATGAAGATAATGGCATTTTTAAGAAAATGAGAATTTCCCAAAAAGACTACCCAGGTACCCTGAATCTATTTTCCATTTCTATTTCCCTTCTACAGATCTTCCTTTTAAGTAGGTAGTTCCCTACCTACTTAAGAGATCTTGAAGACCTCAGCTTTCTTAAAATTATTGTTGTTGTTATTTTAGCTTTTCCATTTTCTAGAAACCCTGAACTGTATTAAATTGAGGTTGCCTTCTTCAGGCTTCCCCTCCAGATTCGGATAAACAACTAGCTTTTTTATTTGGTATAAATATTTACTCAACTAGACTAAATTCCCTGAGAACTGGGCTCCAGAATGTGATACAGGTAGACACTCAAAAACGTCTGTGGTAAGAATGAATGAATTCAAGTATCAAATAAAGAGGGTTCTTCCTCTAATTAAGTCTCTACATTCATCACCAAAAAGTAAACTTTGACAGAAATTATAAGTTAACAGAAGGATCACATCAACCTGTTATATCCAGACACTATGTTAGGCATTCACTATATAGGATTATTACAAAAGTTTCTGCAAGTTTCTGCCTTTAAAGAGCAAGTCTATTAGGGAACTCAGATCAGTAAAAGAACAATGGAAATACACAGTGATACTCTGAATATAATTCAGTATAAATTTCATAATCATAAACTAGATAGATACCTGCATTTCTTCTACACATGTTCATATCTGCAACCTGTCTCCATGTGTTGGTGGCGGGATCATACACTTCAACACTTTTTCGTACTAAAGGGCCATCATGACCCCCGACAGCATACAATAAGTTGTTTAACACACCAACACCTGTAAAACACAAAGAACTAAACAATAGTAGAGTAAAAGGGACAAGAAATTTATAATGTATTAGGGTTTCTTCAAATGACTTGTAAATAAAACTTTTGAAATGATTATTCATATTAAAAAGTCAATATTAAAGCATACAGCCTAAAAAATAGAAACAAATAGAATTACAAATGAGAATCTCAGTAAGAACTATTGTTCTAAAAAAGTATGTCAAATACAATAAAAATAATATGGAGGTGAAACACAGAGAGGGAAGTCCTTTACACAATTCTTTTGAAAACAACTTTCATGATAAAAGCAAACCAATATTAGAGCATAAAATCTGTAAGAAATGGATATGGAGTTGATTATTAAGCAAGTTCTCCAATAAGCACTAAAAACAAAAACCTAAAAGTAATGCCAAACAATATAATTAAATGAAACAGAAGCCTTTAATATAGCACTTTAGAAATTTTACAAAGTGAAATTTAAGTGCAGCTACCTACCAACTCTACCTGCATAATGCAAAAGACATTTTAACAGTGGCACTAAAATCAGTATATATTTTCTGATAATATAAAGAGATGCCACCATTTCACTTGTTTAATTCTTTTCCATCATTTCCATGCTTCAGTTACTAAATGAGGTTCCTATTCACCTGCTCCGCTCCGTCTGGTGCTCATTTCTGCTATATAGGTCCACTCATTTGCTGTGGCGCTGTAGCATTCTACTGTGCTGAGACACTGACGTGAAGCTCCATCATAACCCCCGACAGCATAAAGCAGACCTAAACATGGAATCACAGAGAAAGCCAAATTCATAAAAAGCTATTTTTTCAAGTCAGGAAATAATAATATATTTTCCTCCTTGGTAGCACAGTTTACCTTTAAAGTATTAGGAACTATTTAAAATTTTGCCTAATGGTGATAGGTGCACTTACCAAATCATATTATGAAGATCTGCAGAATATATATGATATTAATTTAACACTTTCATCAATAATCTGACTGACAGAACAAGAGAGTACACTCAGTATACCTTTGGATAAACACTATTTGGTAAGTGAACATCCTGGAAAACCAAATTAAATATCAAAGTTATCTTAGTAAATTGAAAAAAAAAGTTGAATCAAGAGTCAGTACCAGTATACAATGGAATATTATTTGGCAATAAAAACAAATGAAGTACTGGTAAAATGCTACAGCATGAACAAACCTTGAACATTATGCCAAGTCAAAGAAGCCAGTCACAAAGGACCACATACTGTATGATTTCATTAATATGACATGTCTGTAAGTGGACAATTTATAGAGAGACAGAAAAGTAGATAGTGTTTGCTGAGGGCTGGGAGGATGGGGATGATAGCCAAGGGGAGTAGGACTGCTTTGGGGGGTAATAAAAATGTTCTAAAATGAATTGTTATGACAGATGAACACTGGATTGTATACTTTAAATGCGTGAATTGTGTGGTATGTGAATTCTATCTCAGTAAAGCTGGTAAAAGAAAAGTTGGTGCAGAGGATTATACCCACCATGGGGAGGGGGGTGGGAACCCACAAATTTGCTCAACCAAGTAAAAAAAAAAATCATACTAATTAAACTCTTTTGGGGGACAAAGTAGGATATAAATAAATAACTGTGGCAACCCATCCCTTAAATGTTGAATAGCCCTTCTCCAGATGTAAAATTTCATATTCATGCCATCTGGTTTGTTCCCCAGATGACTGTATTAAAGTCAGTTAATAATATTACACAGGTTACACAGAGAGAGGGAGGGGGACCAGAGGGCGGGCGTGCCTTATTTTAAAAAGGGATAACTAGCGTTTTCCAATAGCCACTATTTCCCTTTTAAATGGCCCTTTGGTTGCCCATTTAGAAAACCAGAGTCCGGGTTACGGGAAGAACCACTCACAACCGCCGGGAAGCCGACCCACCTCCAACTACGGCGACACCCACGCTGCTCCTCCTCGTGTTCATGGGGGCCACGTGGAACCACTCGTTAGACTTGATGTTGTAAGCCTCCACCGAGGACAGCCCTGTAATAAACAAAGCACAACGCACTGCACCTCAGGTTCCTTATATGTATTAAAGTGGGCCAAAATCCAATTATGTGGCGAAGAGGAATTATGTGGGCCAAAATCCAATTATGTGACGAAGAGGAATAGCGAGCTCCTACGCAAGCTACTGACATTTACTGGCTTTTTAAACTTGGGAAGATGACTGACACTGAAGCATGAGAAAGAAAATTTACATACTGAGCACTCTTAACATCATTTAAAGGAATTCTGGATGGAAATTTTAAACTTATCTTCACAATACCTGTTAAAACATTCAAATGCCTCCTAATTTTGCTAGGCCTTGTTCCATAAATGTGATCGCTATGTTAATTCTAACAGCAATGTAGGAAAGATAAAAGAAAATTGCCTGTACTCCCGTCAAAGCCTCCCACGGCATATAAAAGTCCGTTCAACACAGCAGCCCCCAGGGTGCTTCTCCGGTCTCGCATGTTAGCAACACTGGTCCACTGATCTTTCACGGGGTCATAGGAATCCACAGTGCGGACCCTTAAGGAGCCATTAAAGCCACCGACAGCGAAAACGAGTCCAGCCATGTAGACCATCCCTGAAAAAGAAATATAGCAGTTAATGATGCATGTGCAACCCAACTGCTACCACCATCTAAAGACTGCATTCCAAACAGTCTACAGCTGTTGTCAGAACAGAAGTCCCCCTTAGGAGAAGCCTGGTTGAATAGGTCCTAAGAAACGCTATTCATTAGCGAGAATATAGAATGAATAGACTGTGCTCCTTACTACCACTGAAAAATGCAATGGCATGGGCTGAGGTACTATTTTGACTCTTGGCTTCTTCAAAGACTTACTTACAGACGTAAACAATGAGCCAATATTTTCCAACTACTTGAACCTGTACACATCTCCCATGGCTTTCAATTTTGGACCTTCTACTCAAAAATATCAGACCAAGTGCTCTTCAAAAGAATCAAGGGCATGAAAGATAAGGAAAGACTACGGAACTGTCACAGATCAGAAGAGACTAAGAAAACATGACAACTAAATGCAATATAACAAGGGAGGATCAAGATGGCAGAGTAGGAGGACATGGAGCTCACCTCACCCACAAACGCATCAAACATACATCTACATGTGGAACAATTCTCACAGAAAACCAACTGGAAACTGGCAGAAGATCTCTTTTACAACCAAAGCTGCAAGAAAGATCTCCACATAACCTGGCAGGATGGGGGGAAAAAGGCATTCAGAACAGGACTGGCACCCCTGGGAGGGATCTGTGAAGGAGGGAAGGTCCACACGGGCAGGACCTCGCCCTGGGGAGCCCCTCTGCCTGCTATGAAGTCTGCCAGGACAGGTAGAGGGACTGGAGGTGTTACAGACCTGGGTTCTTGGACTCTTTAAGCAACAGAAATTGATAAGAGGCCAGATGAGGAATTCAGGCAAGGCTTTACTGGGACTTGTGCTTAGCACGAGGGAGCAAAAACAAGTAACAGGTTCCCTTTCTTGCTCCCTGAGGAGAGGGAAGCTGTTTCCTTAAATGGGGTGAGGGTGGGGGCACATTGGTGGCTTGGGCTGGAGGCGTGGCTTAGGTGGTCTGCCCACCCCTTGATGGTGGTGTGTGCAGGGATCATGCCCAGTACCCTGCTTTTGCTCCTAGCACTTCAGAAGTGGCAGTTGGGTTTTGGCCTTATTATTCATAATTACCCTGACTACGCAGGTGCGCGGTTATTTTTAGTCCCTTAGAGTTTCTTTGTATTCTGTTGCTCAAGGAGATGTTTGTCCAGGTGCAAGCACTGCAGTAAAGGGTCCCAAGTCCCAGGTCCCAGCCTGTCTCAGAGGGGCCTGGTCTCTGCTCTCAAGGAGTGTGTGGGTGCTGGTTTACTAGCAATCAGAGCAGAGCTGATAGCTGCAACCTCGCCATGCTTCCCAGTCTGAAATGCATGATGGGCAGGGGTGCTAGTATGCACAGCGGCTAGATGCTGAGTCTTGGGCAGACAGGCCCGGGAAGAGGACTCTGTCTACTTGCATGGAGACAGCCTGGAGGGCCTGGGGTATGGCCTTATCAAACCTCAGAGCCCACTGTCAGCATTCACACCACGGGGGAGGGTCCAGATCCAGTGGACATAGTTGGTGCACACACTGGGTCACACCACAGAAATGCATGTCTTGGGTGGACAGCCCCTTGGGAGGAATATACAGGGGTTCCTTTTCTGGCTGGAGCACTCTAGTTCTGCCCAGACCACACTGAAGCTTGGAGCCAGATCTAGTGCAGACAGGTCCTGGGAGAGGCCTGCCACAGAGGCAGCCCAGGTCCCAGGTGGCAGCACAACCACCTTGACTCTGCAGCCACAGTACCCCAGCCCCCAGCACCAGCCCACTCCACACCACACACCATAGCCTAGCACTAGATCTGGGACGAACACAGTGGAGAAAGGGACACGACCTTGGGCTGCTTCTGGGCAGAACTGCAGATGACTGCAGAGGCGGTGCATTGGTTCACTGTGACCACATGGGCCTCACTTGCTTCAGCACTCACCTCCTTTGCAACAGGGCAAGGGCAACAGAGCCATATCAAATGTGAGACTCAGGGTTTCTACTCAAACAACTGGGGAGCAGACCTTGCCCCTGACAAGGCTGTGACACCCACAGAGAAAAGAGGAGGCTATGCCCAATATCCAGGGCAGGCTCTAGACACCACAACTCCAATCACACCCCCTTATCAAGGGGATAATGGCCAGCACACTCTGAGGAAAGATATGGTTGGCATACAGCCCTTGCACCAAAAATATTGGACTTACACAGTCTACACAGGGATGCTCCCACATAAAAACAGCCCTTTAAGACCACAATAGACAACTGTTTCTCCTAAATTCATAGAGACAGACAAAGTCAAGTAAAATAAGAAAGCAGAGGAACTACTCCCAATTAAAAGAACAAGAGAAATCCCCTGAAAGAACAAATAATGAAACAGACCTCTCCAATCTACCAGACTCCTAGTTCAAAAAGGAGATAATAAAGATGCTGAAGGAATTAAAGATTATCAATAGAAATGCAGATCACTATAACAAGGAACTAGAAACTATAAAATGAACCAGTCAAAACTAGACAACTCAATTGCAGAGATAAAAACAAATCCAGAGGCAATGAACTGTAGACTAAATAATGCAGAAGAACGAATAAGTGATCTGGAAGATAGAATGATGGAAATCACCCAATCAGAGCAGCAGACAGAAAGACAAATGAAAAAAAAAAAACAAACAAAAAAACCCCAAAGTAACATACAAGATCTATGGGATAATATAAAGCATACCTACGCAAAATAGGGAAAGAGAAAGAGAAAAGAGAAAAGGGCTCAAAAATGTATTTGAAGAAATTATGGCTGAAAACCTCCCAAACTTAAGAAGGAAACAGATATCCAGGTAGAGGAAGCACAGAGGGTCCCAAACAAGATGAACCCAATCACACCCACACCAACACATTTCAACACATTTCATAATTAAAATGGCAAAAGAGATACTGCAAAAAACTGATACTGTAAAAAACTAGAAATCAACCACAAAAAGAAAAACGGGAAAAAACCAAACACATGGAGACTAAACAACATGCTACTAAAAAACCAATGGTCACTGATGCAATCAAATAAGAAATCAGAAACTGCTTTGAGACAAATGACAATGAAAAACACAACCTTACAAAATCTATGGGATGCAGCAAAAGCAGTTCTAAGAGAGAAGTTCATACCCACACAGGCCTTCCTCAAGAAAAAAACTCAAATAAAAAACCTAACCTATCACCTAAAAGAATCAGAACAAGAAGAACAAACAAAACCAAGGTCAGCAGAAGGAAAAATAATAAGGATAAAAGAGGAAATGAAGAAAATGAAGATCAAAAAAACAACAGGAAAGATCAATAAAACCAAGAGCTGGTTTTTAGAAAAGATAAACAAAATTGACAAACCTCTAGCTAGGCTCACCAATAAGAAAAGAGAGTGCATCCAAATAAAATAAGAAATGAAAGAGGAGAAATAACAACCACAGAAATACAAAAAAATCATAAGAGAATACTGTGAACAGTTATATAATGACAAATTGGACCTCCTAGAAGAAATGGAAAAGTTTCGAGAAACATATAACTGGCCAAAACTGAGTCAAGAAGGAACAGATAATTTGAACAGACTGATTATTAGAAGTGAAATAGGATCTGTAATGAAAACAACTCCCTGCAAACAAAAGGCCAGGACCATACAGCTTACCTATCCTTCTCAAACTATTCCAAAAAATTACAGAGTAAGGAACACTTCTAAAGTCATCGTATGAGGGCACCATCACCCTGATACCAAAACCAAACAAAGACACTACAAAAAAAGAAAATTACAGCTCAATATCTCTGAAGAATACAGATGCAAAATTCCTCAACAAAATATTAGCAAACCAAATCCAACAATACAGAGAAAGGATCATATCTCATGATCAAACTGGATTCATTCCAGGGTAAAAAGGATGGTTCAACATATGCAAATCAATCAATATGATACACCACCTTAACAAAAGGAAAGAAAAAAACCACAGGATCATATCAATAGACACAGAATAAGCATTTGATAAAATTCAACATCCACTCATGACAAAAACTCTCACCAAAGTGGGTATAAAGGGAACATATCTCAACATAATAAAAGCCATTTATGACAAAGCCACAGCCAACATAATACTCAACGGTGAAAAGCTGAAAAACTTCCTGCTAAATTCAGGAACAGGACAAGGATGTCCACTATTACCACTTCTATTCAATATTGTATTGGAAGTCCTAGCCACAGAAATCAGACAAGGAAAAGAAATAAAATGTATCCAAATTGGAAGTGAAGAGGTAAAACTGTCACTATTTGCAGATGACACGACACGCTATATAGAGAACCCTAAAGACTCCACACGAAAAGTATTAGAACAAATAAATTCAGCAAGGTGGCAGGATACAAGACTAATATAAAGAAATCTGTTGCATTCCTTTACACAACAACAAAGTATCAGAAAGAGAAAGAAAAAAAAAATCCCATTTAAAATCCCAACAACCTAAGAATAAACTTAACCAAGGAGATGAAAGACCTATACACTAAAAACTATAAAACAATGATAAAGGAAGCTGAAGATAATTCAAAGAACTGGAAAGAAATCTCATGCTCTTGGAAAAATTAATATTGTTAAAATGACCATATGATTTACAGATTAAATGCAATCCTTATCAGAATATCCATGATATTTTTCAAAGAACTAGAACAAATAATACTAAAACTTATATGGAACCACGAAAGACCCAGAAATGCCAAAGAAATCCTGAGGAAAAAGAACAAAGCTGGAGGCATAACTCTTCCAGACTTAGACACTACTACAAAGCTACAGTAATCAAAACAGCATGGTACTGGCACAAAAACAGACATATAGATCAATGGAAGTGAACAGAGAGCCCAGAAATAAACCCACACACCTATGGTCAATTAATCCACGACAAAGGAGACAAAACTGTGTAATGGAGAAAAGACAGTCTCTTCAACAAGTAGTGTTGGGAAAGCTGGACAGCTGCATGTAAATCAATGAAATTAGAACACTCCCTCACACCATACACAAAAGTAAATATAAAATGGTTTAAAGACTTAACTGTAAGACATGATACCATAAAACTCCTAGGAGAGAACATAGGTGAAACATTCTTGGAAATAAATCATAGCATTATTTTCTTAGAGAAGTTTCCCAGGGCAAAAGAAATAAAGGCAAAAATAAACAATAGGACCTAATCAAACTTAAAAGCTTTTGCACAGCAAAGGAAACCATCAACAAAATAAAAGACAACCTACGGAATGGAGAAAATATTTGCAAACGATGCGACTGACAAGGGGTTAATAACCCAGATATACAAATAGCTCATACTATTCAAAAAAAAACCCCACAACCCAATCAGGAAATAGGCAGAAACCTAAATAGACATTTCTCCAAAGAAGATATATAGATGGCCAACAGACACATGAAAAAGATGCTCAACATCTCTAATTATTAGAGAAATGCACATCAAAACCACAATGAGATCTCACCTCACAGTGGTCAGAATGGCTATCATCAAAAAGTCTAGGGCTTCCCTGATGGCGCAGTGGTTGAGAATCTGCCTGCTAATGCAGGAGACACGGGTTCGAGCCCTGGTCTGGGAAGATCCCACATGCCACGGAGCAGCCGGGCCCGTGAGCCACAGCTGCTGAGCCTGCGCGTCTGGAGCCTGTGCCCCGCAACGGGAGGGGCCGCGATAGTGAAAGGCCCGCGCACCGCGATGAAGAGCGGTCCCCGCACCGCGATGAAGAGTGGCCCCCACTTGCCGCAACTAGAGAAAGCCCTCGCACGAACCGAAGACCCAGCACAGCCAAAAATAAATAAATAAATAAATAAATAAAATAAAAAATAAAAAAAAAAAGTCTACAAATAGGGCTTCCCTGGTGGCGCAGTGGTTGGGAGTCTGCCTGCCAATGCAGGGGACAGGGGTTCGAGCCCTGGTCTGGGAGGATCCCACATGCCGTGGAGCGACTGGGCCCGTGAGCCACGGTTGCTGAGCCTGCGCGTCTGGAGCCTGTGCTCCACAACGAGAGAGGCCGCGATAGTGAGAGGCCCGCGCACCGCGATGAAGAGTGGCCCCCGCTTGCCGCAACTGGAGAAAGCCCTCACAGAAACGAAGACCAAACACAGCCATAAATAAAATAAATAAGTTAATTAATTAAAAAAAAAAAATCTAAAAAAAAAAAAGTCTACAAATAATAAATGCTGGAGAGGATGTGAAGAAAAGGGAACCCTGCTGTTGGTGGGAACGTAAATTGGTGCAGCCAGTATGGAAAATGGTATGGAGTTTCCTTAAAAAACTGAAAATATAACTACGATATGATCCAGCAATCCCACACCTGGGCATATATCTGGAAAAGATGAAAATTGTCATTTGTAAAGATACATGCACCTCAGTGTTCAGAGTAGCACTATTTATTGGGTTGGCCAAAAAGTTCATTCGGGTTTTTCTGTAACCTTATGGTAAAACCTGAACGAACTTTTTGGTCAACCCAATACAATAGTCTAGACATGGAAACAACCCAAGTGCCCGTCAACAGATGATTGGTTTAAGAAGATGTGTTATATATACAATGGAATATTACTCAGCCATAACAAAGAATGAAATACTGCCATTTGCAGCAACATGGGTGGACCTAGAGAATACCATACTAAGTAATAGTAGTATGTCAATGCTAATTTCTTAGTTTTGATAACTGCATCACAGTTTTATAAGATATTAATATTAGGGAATTACACACACACAAATAATTTCTGAGTAAGGCTTTTCTACATGAGAAACAAATCTTTAAGTCCAAGGACAAAATTCTGATGTACAGGAATTCATAAAAAGTAACATTGTTAAATGGCAAAAATAACACGAAAATAATGCAAGTAAAGTCAGAAGATAAAAGATTAATACAGGGGCTTCCCTGGTGGCGCAGTGGTTGAGAATCTGCCTGCTAATGCAGGGGACACGGGTTCGAGCCCTGGTCTGGGAAGATACCACATGCCGTGGAGCAACTGGGCCGTGAGCCACAACTACTGAGCCTGCGCGTCTGGAGCCTGTGCTCCGCAACAAGAGAGGCCGCGATAGTGAGAGGCCCGCCACCGCGATGAAGAGTGGCCCCCGCTTGCCACAACTAGAGAAAGCCCTCGCACAGAAACGAAGACCTAATACAGCCATAAAAAAAAAAAAAAAAAAGATTAATACAAATAAACATTCATACCACAAATGACAAAAAGACTACTTCCCTTAAAGTATCAAATCAATAAAATAGTAAAATAAAAAAATGGCAAGAATCATGAACTGACCATTCAGAAAGATGTTTAACTTTCCTCATAATAAAAGTGCAAAGTAGATAATGAGATAGCATTTTTCACCTACCAGATTGCAAAACTCAATTTAATTATAAGGTGTTCTAGGGTATGTAGGGAAATTTGTACCTTCATATTTTACTGTTAGTGGAAGTAATAATTGGTGTATCTTCCTTGCATACTCTTTTAATCATTAATTCTAGTTCTAGAGTTTTATCCCACTAAAATATATTAGCATACATACATAATAATGTATGTATAAGGAATTCATTGCAGTACTATTTATAACATAAGATTAAAAACAATTTTAATGTTCAATTAAAAGCTAGTAAAAATTATACTACATCCAGATCCCTGTCCAACATACTAGACAGCTCGAAAGGGATGAGTTAACTCTATGCTGTTATGTAACAGTTTCTAGGATATATTGTTAAAGGACTACCATGATAGAAATGTTCTGTTACACTTAGAACTCATTTGCTATGAGAGCTATGATTTATGGATCCAGGTTTGAGTCACAGGAAGAATCCTTAGAATTTGCAACTGCCTCTTCTGATCACAGTTTTGGATAAATAAAGTCTATTTCAACAAATGTTTGTAAAACAGATGCTTGGAAAAAGGAAACTGTGGCTTATTAGCTAAGCCAGGAATCTCTTAGAACTAAGGGTCCCAACCTAAAGAATTCTCAACACTTCAGCAAAGGTAACTGGGAAAATATCCAGCAAATTGCTAGCTACTCCACGTTATACTAGAGAATCAGAAAAATATGTAAATTGAAGACAGAGCGGCTATCCCCATCGATGTCTTATGAGTTGCACGGTGCTCCTCAATCACTCTGTAATCACATGGCTATTTTAATCAAAGCTTTTCCAATAAAGGTTCTTCTAGTTAATAAAATAAGACCTGAGAGAGAAGCACCCAATGACCCAGGAATAGGGAAATGACCGCAATGCATGATGCTTACCTGCCCTACATCTCCTGGAAGGCAATTCTGCTACTTGGTGCCATCGTTCTTCTTTGAAGTCATAGCATTCCACACTGCGGATAGCCTTTGGTGCTTGGCCCCCAACCACCACCATTAACTGCAAGGGCAGAAGTAGAGGCACTTGAACCAACAACTACTGCATATTCAGGGATTTAAAATGTCTTACAAAGACAATGACGTGGAGAATATTAGGATGAAGATGGTAGGGGGAGCTGGGGGGAAACAACCACCTCATCAACATTTAATAAACATCAACAAAGGGGACACATGTATGTTAGAACTACAGTTCTATTTTCTAGCACATTTAGTCAAAAATAAGGATATCAGAAACTAAGTTTCTGATCCTTCAAGCAAAAGCAGTATTTAAGCCAAAAACAGCAGGCAGTCAGCACTGGCAAGGCTGCAGTGTCATAGGGCTTGCTATAAACTAGATCCCAGCTTTGTAAGGACCAGGGATTAGATCTCCACAATCTAGGAAAGCAGACAGAAGTGATATTTATGTTAGGGGGTAGGTGAGATGAAAAGGACAATAAGGTATTAAAGAAAGATGGAAGAAGGAAAAAAAAAAACCTATTGAAAAAGGAGGACCAATTGAATTGTTCACAAGAGAGCACACATTCCCAGATGTCAAGTAAAGAGACCTTCCTGGATGCCCCACAAATAAAACAACCAAGAGGACAGATAATGGAGATACTAGAAATCATAACGAATGAATGAACAACAGTCCAGCACTGAGAATAAGTGAGGTCGATAAACTTCTCCAATTCAATTCAATCCAACAACTATTTATTAAGTGCCTGTCTTCCATATTTGATCAGAACTGTGCTAAGATGTTCTACATAAGAAATGTAAGACAGGATCTCTACCCCCAAGAGCTATTAGATATCACTAAGGAGACAAGACTCTAAAGTACTTCAAGAACTATATACAATTATATGTGACCAGAAAGCTATGATTGGTTATAGACATTGCTATTCCTGATCAGAAAATGAAACATAGCCATAATTTAGTGAAAGCTTCCTGGAGGGAGTGGAACCTTGAGAGATAGATGGGATTTAGCAATCAATGTGTTTGTCTTTTAATGAGTATAAGCGGGCACACTGGGCACTCTTCGGAAACACTGAAAACACAGCTGTCAATTCAGAAGAACGTAAAAGTTAATGATGTCACGTGTAGAACACTGTAAAGAATGGCAAGGACCTGTCAAGGGAAAAGTGAGATGACAGGAAAAATGGATGTTCAAAAGAAACAAAAAATCAAAACAAACAGAAGATGGAATGACTCATGCATACAAAAAGGGAAGGTTTGCAACCTTGACTGAGCAACGACCTACCTGTACTTGGAACTATAGAAAGATGGGTACACAGAAATCAGAATAAATCTTGTTTCCAAAAAGAAGCCTATTTTAGTAATTTATTTACTGGAAAGTATGAAGAATTTTAAAGGTCTTAAAAAGAAGACTGAATGTAGCACAGTTATATAATTTTTTTCAGACCTGCCATTCCTCTAGTGTTGAATACAAATAAATAAAAGAATTAACAAAGAAAATCTGCAATACCCTTCCCTCCTAATCCCAAAGGGAAAAAAGGGAGGGGCAAGGATATGAAATCACAGAGGTGCAACAGACAGTAAGATCAATCCTGTATCTAGAGGTCTACAGAAGACCTACCTGTGCTTAACTTTTAAACTCTGCCCGGCAGTTAGACAACAGTTGAAAGAGGTTTGGTTAACATCTCTGATGAAGATCAGTTTAAAAAAATCTCTGAAGGGAATACTTTTCAAATAATCCTTGAGAAACAATACAGTTTATTAGATTTCATGATTCTCAACTATGAATCTTGTGATTTCCACACAATAGTTCACTTCTTGTAGATCAAAATGAGGATGGAAGGGAATATGTGCTACCGAATATAGAGAAAGGTAGTAATATCTGTCCTTTACTCACCCAAGAGAAGTAAAATGGGGTGAGGATTTGGAACTCCAGGAATCAGAGATAATGGGGAAAGGAAGAACGTATAATGGGAAGACAAGAGCAGGAGAGCAGGGATATTTGTATGAGATCAAGAGACGGTGATAAAAACCACTGTGCTAGTAGCATCGAAAGAGGTGTCATGACTCTGACACCCCAATTATTTGTGACGCCTGATCTGAGAAACATCATACTAGTTTATGCTAATGCAAAGGAATAGAAAACTGGGAAGACATTTGTATGGAAAAGTTAAATGTGATGTATTTAAGGAAGGCAAGAGGTCGGGAGTTACACAAATTCAAGTGACCATCCTGAAATGTAGATCAATTAAACTTTGTTCTTTCATTTTCTTCACCTATTAAATATTAGTTTAAAATTGCCTCCTGAAATACCAAGTTTCATAATTTTCCAACTGGAAATCTTAATAGATATCCCGGGTAAAAAAAATAAAAATATATATATAGAAATAATAAGATAGCATTTGTAAAAATACAGATTCCAAAGATAAAAAGAAGCTAACAACAAAGCACAGTAGCAAAACATATACAGTTTTTCATTATACTGTCCAAATCCAAGAGTGCCTTACACAATCCCAAGACGGTTTACTGATGATACAAAACTAATACCTGAGATATAAAAAGATCTTTCATGCAAATTAGTATGCATCCACAGAATCAGAGCCTAATTAGTCACTGTCATGGTAGAAACATTATCTATTATTCCAGCATTGCTACCACATTTTGTCTCATAGGTTTTACCACGATTATGATATGTCAGCAAGAGAAATTAATCTTTGCCTCATTCTTACCTACCTATTTAGAATTAATCGAGTACAACCACTCTAAAATGACAAACAGTGCTATTGAAAAGTGTCCAACACAAGCACTTTTGCAAAAACATGTGCAGATAAATAAACTTTGAGGAGAGACTATGCAAATGCAAAATCAGGAGCTGAGTAGCTCCCTGCTCCCTGTCAGGTCTGCAACCCTCCTCCCCAGCCACCCTGAAAGAAGAGAAGAGAACCTTCATGGATCAGCATACCCACCACAAAATCAGAGCTAAAGAACTGAGAAACCGAAAGTTTAATACAGTTAGGAGGGTCACTCCAAAGCCACAACCAGAGAAGCCCAGAGAGTGTCAACTGAACAGATGATCACAACTCTACATAAGCGAAAATACTTGATAGGATTTTACCAAAGACTCTTTAGAATGTTTTCAAAAGTGACATGCTTATTACAGAAATTAGAAGAGAATTAGTTTTTACTCTAAAGGTTAAGGCATAGCTAAAGATAGCAAAGTTAAAGATGCCAGCAGAGGGAATATGCAAGTTAAGAAGAGATCTTTTACAAATATGAAATGTTTAAAAAGTATTAAAGATAAAACAAGCTATTTAGAAGGAAGTTAAAAAGACCAGCATAAAAGAAATAATAATTCAAATGGGCTAAGGCTATGAAGAACTTTTATAAATCTATTTTTTTATAAGAACAAAAACTGACACCAAATAATATGGACAAATATGAAGTAATGAAGACTTATAGAGATGGCTACTTATAAAAGGAGGTAAAAGGGTATTTGGAAAATGTAAACACTTATAAAATCGGCAGACCCAGATGGCATGCATACTAGGGTGTTAAGGGAACTAGCTAATGTACTTACTGAGCCACTTACAATTATTTTTGAAAAATCTTGGAGAACTGAGGAGAGATCAGAAAATTTAAAAACGGCAAATACCAATTTTCAAAATAGGGTAGGAAGTGAGTGCCTTGTAAATACTTTTTAAGTGATAATAATTCTCAGTAAAAATTTAGAATATTTTGAGAAAAGCATTTGAACTTCCAGGAGCCTATGAAACGATGAGTAACACGCAGAGGGATGTTAAAAAAAAAAATCATGCCAAATTTGAATCTATATGATCCTGAATCTCAATAGATGTTATATGCCAAATTATTTACTTTTTGGCTTACATAATAAACATAATCATATAGACTGAAACTTCCTACAAACGGACTATGTTGGTAAGTGGGTATTTCTAATGAGGTATCACCAGGGAGAGCACTGAAGTCCATTTTAAATTAAAATATTTACTAATGATCTAGAAAAAAGGAGGGAGTAGCACACTGGCAAAATACAGTTGGTTCTAAATTGAGAACTCTTGTTAACACTGGGCAAAACAGAAAAACACTACTAATATGGATTTGAAGCAATTAAAATGTAGACTCCAAAAAAAAATAAAATTGAAAAAACACTAAATAAAAGCATTAAAGTGAAAGAATTTAAAAGATTTAATTTAATGGAAAGATAAAGTAATAACTAAAGGTGATATAAGAAAACAGTGGATAACAGATTAAGTCTTATTTCTTAATTCATCATTGCCCCAAACACACATGAGAGCTAAAAACCAATACATAAATAAAAGCATTATATTATGGGTCATTCTGATTAGACCATACACAAAATGGTGCTTAAAGTGCTGGTCTCCTAGTACTGTAAAGATGCAAACAGAGCAGAAGGAATTGCAAACAGAGAGACAGAAATGAGGGGTTATTCGTAAGGAAAATTAAATCAGTAAGACATGAATGGCTTCAACTAAAAAGATAAAGGTAGAATATGAACTTTCACAGAGGAATTACATGAACACTGGAGATCTGGGAAAACATATGGAAAATCTACACTGAAATGACTATGTATGATGTGTGAGTGAACCATCAAATAGTACACACAAACAGACAATAGGAAGGAACAAAAAGAACAAGCTAGCATCCTAAGTTCTTAGCAATTCTGTGAAACTAGTCGGTTTTCAGTTATTATCCAAACATGTAGCTTACAAAGAAACCTTTGTAAAGAGCTAAAAAAAACTCAGAAGGGACAAATACCAGTTGCCTCTGTTCCAGAAGAGTGACATCATGTGGTTTATAAAGATTAAGTGAGTCAAACAATCCCCACCCTCCACAGACAAAATCAATAGAGAAGTTGAATTATATACACTTCAATGAATTCCTGGGCACATGGAAAATCAGATGAGTAAAATATTAACAGCCTCACTATGGGCCTTTCAGATGAGGTAGTAACAAGTATGAACAGCAGATCCTACTTTGGGAAGGTTCATGGGTGTCCTCAGTCGGGTCCGGACACTCTTCATTAATATACGCTGCTCTGTTGGTAGCAGATGATACTTCATAGCTTCAATGAGGTAATCTTTGCAAGCACTGCTGTTCTTCACCAGTGCTTCTTCCTCAACCCTCTGGAAGAAGAAATCAGACCCATCCCATGAGGGGATAGCTACTTCATGATAAGACTGACAAAGAAACAAGTAAAGTAGAGGAAAAAAGCAATAACTATCCTCCCTGGTTCAGTCTAAAAGTCACAGAGGAAAGTTTATAAATATCACTAAAAGAAAAGTAAATGATGCCCCCAAATGCTCAAGTATCTGGTCTGCAGAGCAAAATATTTATAAGTAATAAAGAAGAATTGCAATGAAAATTATATACTTCAATGTCAGCTACAGAATAATCTTTAGATAATATTATGTTCACCTATTTGTTATCTTTAAACATTAAGCCAAATAGTAAGAAAAATAAGAAAATTTAAATAAGAAAATTTAGATAATGAGTCCTTCAGGTGGGGGAGGAAATATTTATAAATTAAAGATGTCTTTTTAAAACACAAATAAAATATCCAGAAAAGGAATTCAAAATACTTTATAACAATGTGCCTACACCACAAATAAAACTTGTCCTTCCTATCCCTGACGTCAAGTGCAGGACAGATTTTTTCTGTTCATTTTCTTAAAGGCAGAGTACCAATGATTACACAGATTACCACAAATAATGAGGCTTCAAGAAATTCTAAAATGATCAGATCTAATCTCCTAATAAAGAAATGTTTCATTAGATGGTTTCAATTATAAATTAAAATGTTGAAATGTTCCTAGTAGAATGTTAATAATAAAACAATAAATTTAAAATTGTTCAGAGACCACTAAAGATCCATTTATTGCTATTTATTTCAAATAACCTGGTTTTCCTCAGTTTAGAAGTAAAGACAGAAACCAAATGCAAGCCACTGAAACTGTGAAGGAAAATTAAACAGTATTTGGGTCGAACGCCAAAATTCCATTTCTACAGAGCAGTCAGAGCAGGCTATCAAAAGGAAAGCAAAGGAGATGCAGAGCGACACAGAGCCACAAATGCATTTATTTACATGTACTTAAGTCACCACAAATACTGCCTCCATAAGCTCTAGTACTTGCTTACTCAAATCAGAAATAGGGAAGAAGCAAACCTGTAAGACTGGGAACTACCCCAAGAGCTAGCAGCTGCCAAGGACAGCAGGTGCGTTTACTGCTCTCTGCCTAGTTACCACTGTGTAACAGGAATCTACATGCTGTCAGCCCAGTGACATGGAGTAGGTGTACTCACGTGTTTTGCAAATGCTTTTACCTGAACTAAATATTCCCGAGGAAGCAAAGGTAATCGTACATGTTCCATCAGCCGAGCCATAAATTCTTGCCTTACATCCTTGTCATGATTCACCCAAGCTATTACTGCTTCAAATACCTTGCCGAAAATACAGGGGAAAGAAAAATAAGTAATGAGTTATGTACCAAGGCATCTGAATAAAATACAACATTACATTTTATACACAACTCTTGCTAAGACATCCAAGTTTAATCCATGGCTCAAGTTTTTCAAATCCTGACTTATGATGCACTTGAAAAGTACATCCACTCCATTTCTTTCTTTGCTTTTTATTTTTTTCATTTGGTACTTAGTATGTACTTAATTTAAGAGGTACTCTCAGGAACTTTTAGATAACACAGTATTGTTAATTGTTAGTCACATTAGGTCTCTAGAACTTTTTCATCTTATAACTAGAAGTTTGTACCCTTTGACCAACATCTCCCCGATTCCCCTACTCCCAGCCCCTGGTAACCACCACTCAACTCTCTTTTTATGTGTTTGACTTTTGAGTCTGCATATAAGTGAGATGATACAGTATTTGTCTTTCTCTGACTTATTTCACTTAGCATAATGCCCTCAAGGTCCATCCATGTTGTCACAAAAGGCAGGATTTCCTTCTTTTTATGGCTGAGTAATATTCCATTGTGTGTATATAGCACCTCTCTATCCATTCATTCAGGTTGTTTCCACATCTTGGTTATTGTGAAAAATGCTGCAGCCAACACAGCAATACAGATATCTCTTCAAGATTCTGTTTCTATTTCCTCTGGATAAATACTCAGAAGTGGGACTGCTGGATCATATGGTAGATCTACTTTTAATTTAGTAGGTACTTTAATAAATACTTTAGTACCTTTACGTATTTAGTGAGTACTTTTTGCTGGGTATTTACTACGTATTTCATGAAGTACATTATCTAATCTTCTTGAACTTGAGTGGTAGCGGTGATAATTTGATGATATATGATCTAATTCATTGTTGACAACCTTTCCAAATTGAATTTGGTTCTACTTACCTAGATTTAAATCTAAAGTCCCTTTTGAATAAAGTACCCAAAATAATAAAGCAAAGTGATATCTGGAATGAAAATCATGTACTCTTAGCAACAACTCATTTTTTGGCTTTTTCTTTGGGTTTACAAACAAATGTTGGACCATATACTTCTAAATCAAGGATCTGCAGAATAGATTAACTCTCTTTTGTCACAACAGTAGAATGTATTAAAATATAATATTTTATATTAAAAATAATCAAAATAATAAGGGCATTACAACATATACCTATGAGAAAGCTAATAAGCTATTATGAAGACAGTATTTGACTACATAATTTCCTTCCAGACTGATGAATATACAACCCAGTAATCTTTAAAGGGTTGTAGAAAATGTTTGATGATATGTAAATGAATAACTGGGAAGCAATAAATAGGTTATTTTGATGCAGGTATAGAGCAAGAAGCTAAAAATAATCTACATTATAATTAATGAGCCTCTTTAATTCATTCAGTCACCAAGTACCTCTATGTGCCAGATACTAGAAGATAAAGAGGGTCCTGTCAATTCTATCTGCTAACTATTTCTCAGCTCTGTCTTCTCTTCTCCACCCCTCTTTCTACCACCCTATACCAGATCCTATTGCTCACTGGTAACTTCAACATCCTCCTATCTGACCCTCACCCCACTTTTGGTCCATTCTGCACACCACCACTTTGGAGCTAGTCTCCAAAAATGGTCCCTAATAAACCACTTCTCTGGCATCCACACCTTATGTAGTAACCTCCCACAGGAATCTAAGCTGGCCCTGTGTAACCAACAGAAGGTTGTGGAGGCAGTGCTGTGGCGTTTCTGAAGCTGGGTCATAAGCTGCCTCTGGTCTCTTTAAATGTTCATTAGGGGGAAGCCAGGTGTCATGTAAAAAGTCTGATTACTGGAGATGAGATGCTATGAGATCCAAGCCAGTCATAGAGAGGAAGTGGGGGTGGGGAGGGTGAGATACCAACCAATACCTGGCCCAGGAGCCAGATAAGTGAGTGAAGGAACCATCCTGGGTGTTCCAGAAACATAAGATGCCATGTGCAGAGGGACTGAAGCCTTGGGTATGTAGCTCCAGTAGAATAATGCCACCTGTCAAGCCAACCCAGCTGAAGCCCCAGGCACTGCAGAGCAGAGACAAGCTGTCCCTATGTGCCCTGCATGAATTCTGCCCACAGGCTGTGAGCATAACGACATGGTTGTTTCATGTCCCTACATTTTGGGGTGGTTGTTATGCAGCAGTAGAAAACCAGAACAGCCTCCGTGACATTTCTACAGTGAAGGCATTATCATGGCACTCTTCTACTGATTAGAACCCCTCGGAGGCTCTTCATTACCAGGATAAAGTCAATTTTTTTAAAAAAATTTTATTTAATTTTGGCTGTGTTGAGTCTTCGTTGCTGTGCGTGGGCTTTCTCTAGCTGTGGCGAGCAGGGGCTACTCTTCATTGCGGTGCACGGGCTTCTTGTTGTGGCTTCTCTTGTGGAGCATGGGCTCTAGGTGCGCGGGCTTCAGTAGTTGCAGCACACAGGCTCAGTAATTGTGTCATGCAGGGTCTAGAAAGCAGGCTTAGTAGTCGTGGGGCACGGGCTTAGCTGCTCTGCTGCATGTGGGATCTTCCCGGACCAGGGCTTGAATCCGTGTCCCCTGCACTGGCAGGCAGATTCCTATCCACTGCGCCACCAGGGAAGTCCAAGTCAATTTTCTTTAACATGGCTGAGAAGGTATTTTATGTCATCTTCCCACCTTATCTCCTACTACTGTGCCAAACATACTGTAAACTCTAATTGTACTGAACTAAAAGAATGCAATCATTCTTTCACAGCTCTTTACACTTACTTACATATTCTGTTCCCTCTACCTGGGCTGCCCTTCTCCTTCCCACCCACCCTTGTTTCCCTGGCAAACTGATAACGCACTTTTAAAAACTTGGATCATATATCTGAGCCACACTGAACTCCAATCTGTATCCAAGGAATGATTAAAGGCTCCTTCTGGACCCTCTACAGCATTCTGTGATCATTTATTACCCCACTGGTTGTCCCTGTAGTCATGAGTAAAGGATTTTATTTTGTCAATCTTCTTGTATGGAGGACTCCATGGCAGTGTCTGGTACACAGTAGGCACTCAACACACATCTATTAAACATGAATAGTGGGCTTCCCTGGTGGCGCAGTGGTTGAGAATCTGCCTGCCAATGCAGGGGACACGGGTTCGAGCCCTGGTCTGGGAAGATCCCACATGCCGCGGAGCAATTGGGCCCGTGAGCCACAAGTACTGAGCCTGCGCGTCTGGAGCCTGTGCTCCGCAACAAGAGAGGCCGCGACAGTGAGAGGCCCGCGCACCGCGATGAAGAGTGGCCCCCGCTTGCCACAACTGAAGAAAGCCCTCGCACAGAAACGAAGACCCAACACAGCCAAAAATAAATAAATAAATTAATTAATTAAAAAAAAAAAAAACATGAATAGTAGTGTCTTCCTCTCCTCTATATTTCTGGGGTGTTAAGATTATACATTTCACAACCACTTTCACATATTTTTTTATTTGGTAAATATAAGAAATGTGTCTCTTTTGCCCCCAAGCAGTATGAATATCCTTGAGGAAAAGAACAACAAAGTTTATACAACGAATCACACAAAGGAAAAACTCAAGTTTCACTTCCTCCAAACACTGCAGGTTCATAAGCTTTTGCCCCGATTCCCACAAGCTACAAAACCTACCCAAAGAATAAAACCCACTGAGAAGCTTCTCCCTCCACCGATACAAAAGGTGCAGGTGGCTGAAAAAGGCAACCCCAACTTCGGAGAGACAGGCTACAACCAGACAAAGCAGCTGCACAGGGCTCTGGAAGGGGGGAAGGACACATGGGGAGGGTGGGGTGTAAGCTGCAGGGGCACATCTGAAGGAAGAGGTCAGTCTGGAACTAGCTAAACTTGTCACCTGGGTGACTTTGTCCAACTCACATGATGGTGAAATTACTTTGGTTTGAGAATATTATGTTTATTTATTTATTTATTTTTAAAGTGGCTTCTTTTTATTAATTAATTAATTAATTTTTGGCTGCGTCGGGTCTTCATTGTTGCACGCGGCCTTTCTCTAGTAGTGTTGAGCGGGGGCTACTCTTTGTTGTGTGTGGGCTTCTCATTGCAGTGGCTTCTCTTGTTGAGGAGCACGGGCTCTAGGCATGCAGGCTTCAGTAGTTGTGGCACACGGGCTCAGTAGTTTTGGCTCATGGGCTCTTGAGCGCAGGCTCAGTAGTTGTGGTGCACGGGCTAGTTGCTCCATGGCATGTGGGATCTTCCCGGACCAGGGCTTGAACCCATGTCCCCTGCATTGGCAGGCGGATTCTTAACCACTGTGCCACCAGGGAAGTCTGAGAATATTATGTTTAGATCACAATTTTTCCAGGTATCTAGCTGTGAGAAGAAACCCAGTTCCCCAAAGGCCCTCTGTTTCAGATAGTTCAATGTATGCAAGCTCTTGCTGTGGGGTCAAGCACAAAACTCTGGTGTCTAACCATTTGGGGAAGATCCTAAGGAATGAGAACACAGTTATTTACACAACCAACAAGTCAACTAGTGGAGTTTCTCAACTTCCAGATCAAAGATCACTGGCTGTCACTACACATACAGGATCACAAAGTTAAAAAACAAAGCGAAAGAAAGGAAAAATACTATATCACTGTACACTGGAAAAAGAAAAATACACTTACCTTCTCTTCTGAAGAAATGGTAAGTTTGTCACTCGAGATTAAGCTGCACACTTGTTCAATGCCAAGGTTGAGAAATTCTTCACTAAGTACGACATCTGCAAAATGTTGCTCTGTTTGGAGGTTACAAAGAAAACCCATTAACGCCCCATTCTATTACCATAGTTTCAAACTGCTTAAAAAAGAAGAGGTTTTTCCTAATCTAACCCATGAAGGAGAAAACCAAGTGTACTTCCTTAAGGCAAGAACTAACAAGACAAACCCAAACAAACTCTCCTGGGGAAGTGGTCTGTACTTGAGTGACAAAGTGGAAGCACAGGCAGGAAGGTAGCCTTACTGTACGCTAGGCTGAATCACTTCTGTTTTATAAGGGGGCGTTTTAGAGTTAAACATCTATCTATTCCTTTTCTGGTAATAAGACTATCAGTGTTGAAATTTGTAAAACCTTTTGATTACATAAATCAGATAAAGTACATGGTGTTATTATTCACACACTTAAATGTATTATGTAAAACATTAGAGGGCTTTAGGACATAACGGGGTAAGGAGGGGAAGCTGCTTCAATTGAAAACCAAAGACTAAACAAGGAAATCTTAAATGCTGGTCAGACTGAATACATAACTCTGAATTCTATGTAAGCAATTTACTTGGGGATCAAGTTACACTATTTTATACCCTCAATTCCTTTCCAGAAACCAGTGAAATTAGTAATTCTTAAAACTGAAAAAGAAACACTTTCTTTGATTTCACAAATATACCCACTCCTCCAAAGGGGGGAAGGGGGTACTATTAGTATAATCAATGACTTAAAAACTTAAAAAAAAATCAACTAATCATTTACAAAGTATCCTTTCCTCCAAATCTAGCTCTTATTTTAAAGCGTGAGCTCACAAGGAAATATGGTGGTCAAATCCCAGCTCTGCCACGTGCTAGTCTGTAAAACCTTGGGCAAGTTTTGTAATTTCTCTAACTCTTGGTTTCCTCATCTGTAAAATGGGGATAATAAAAATACCTTACCTAACAAGATTGCTGTGAGGATTAAATAAATTAATGGCTTGTAAGCATCTAGAACTGTGTGTGGTAAAGGGTAAAGACTCAATAATTTAGCTCTTATTGTATTGTGATCCCTATATTCTAAAGTAAAAATCTGCTAGGAATTCTAGGTATTTTCTAGGTCTTTACAATTAACCATATTCTTTTTTTTTTTTTTTTTTTAAAGGATTTTCTTATTTATTTATTTATTTATTTATTTATTTTTGGCTGTGTTGGGTCTTCGGTTCGTGCGAGGGCTTTCTCCAGTTGAGGCAAGCGGGGGCCACTCTTCATCGCGGTGCGGGGACCGCCCTTCATCGCGGTGCGCGGGCCTTTCTCTATCGCGGCCCCTCCCGTCGCGGGGCACAGGCTCCAGACGCGCAGGCTCAGCAATTGTGGCTCACGGGCCCAGCTGCTCCGCGGCATGTGGGATCTTCCCAGACCAGGGCTCGAACCCGTGTCCCCTGCATTAGCAGGCAGATTCTCAACCACTGCGCCACCAGGGAAGCCCTAACCATATTCTAATAGTAATTTTTTTCAAAGCCTTTTTTTTCTAAGGTGAAATAAAAGATTCATTTCAAATGTATGTTTCAACATACCATAAAAAGGGTTAGTTGGCTTCCCTTGCAGAGAACACAGAGCAAAGCAATGCCCCCAAGATTGGAGAGATCAACAGGAGAACACAGGGAGCTGCAGCTGATTGAAACAGAGACTCACAAGTGGAAACTGCATGGGAATCAGTGCGAGGGTAGGAAAATCTCAGCGTGGACAACTCTTGAGAGTTAAAAACTCCAAGGGGACCCAGTCATAGGGGGATCCCCACAATATTGTGAGATTTCCTCCAGGAGCTCGACCAGGTTTCCACAGTAAATATGAGAGAAGAAACCCCTATGGCTTCTGGTAGGGGTAGGAGAAATGAAACAATCTGAAATACCCAAAGCAGTCTGTTCTTAATAAGGCCTGCCCTCAGGAGAAACTAGTTAATAACCAGAGCCTAACTGACCCAAGGAAGGGAAACACCCAACTCCAGCCCACTCCAGCCATCCTGTCCCACCTAGGGAGGGAGAAAGAAACCCGAGAAACATTTGTCAAGTTCACAGTCCAGAGCCATAGGCTCACTAACAAACTGAGACCTAATCATAGGAATACAGAAGGCTTCCCTCCCCACATCTCACTGCCACATCTCTAAAGGCCTGTTTACAGCAGTTCCTTTCACTGGGTACATCATGTCTGGCTACCAAGAAAAAAATTACAAGGCATTCCAAAAGGCAAAAAACACAACTTGAAGAGACAGAGCAAGCATCCAAACCAGACATGGCAGGGATGCTGGATTTATCAAACTGGGAATTTAAAACAACTATGATAAATATGCTGAGAGCTCTAATGGATAAAGCAGACAGCATGCAGGAACAGATGGGCAATGTAAACAGAGAGATGGAAAATTCTAAGAAAAAAGTAGAAAGAAATGCTAGAGATCAAAAACACAGTAAGAAAAATGAAGAATGTCTTTGATGGGCTGATTAGTAGACTGGATACGGCTGAGGAAGCAACCTCTGAGTTTGAGGAAAACGGTGGATACATGTCATTTATACATTGTCAAAACCCACAGAATATACAACACAAGTAGTGAACCATATATACTATGGTCTTCAGCTAATAATAATGTATCAATATTGGCTCATAATCTGTAACAAATGTACCACACTAATGCAATATGTTAATAATAGCAGAAACTGTAGGAAGAGGGAGGACACAGGAAGAACTCTCTGCACCGCCCACTCAATTTGTCTATAAAACTACAACTGCTCTAACAAATACTATTAGTTAAAAAAGAATGCACTGATAAAGAACAACATAAATGATTAATTTGTAACTGAATTTGTAATTAATCAAAAGTCAATGAAAAAGCTAAAATTAGTATTTGAAAAAATACAAACGAAAGATTAAACTTACATTTTTAAGAGATATCTAGTCCTTATAACATAATATTACTTCATAATAGTACTTCAAAACCTAGTGTGAATTTTTAATAGGATTATAGATTTTAATAAACCATCATGATTAATTACAAAGGTCCTTTCTATATCTGAAATATGATCCTAATAGTTCCTGACCTCACAAGAAGTTTACACAAAAAAATTATTTCAGAAGTTTTTATACATAAAGAAATAAGGAAAAACTTTTTTTCAGTGGTTGGATTTGCTTTTTAAAGAATGAACATAAGAAAAGCATACAGAGATTCTTTGTATTTAAAGTTCCCAAATATTGAGAAATTCATTTTAGTGAAAATTTGGCAAGTAGCATATAAACTTAAAAATGTTTATGACAGCAAATTGGAAATTCAAAGATAAATACACAATAGCTACTGAACAAAAGACAAGTGAATATAAACTCTCTTTCCTAGTCATAAAATATTTTCACTTCCAAACATAGGTCTGTAATGATTTTGCACCAAGCTTCTTTTACAATTTTAAAATCTGAATCAAAGAAAGAGATTACTGGCCTCCCTATACTTTTTATGGGGGAAAAAAATCTCTAGTGGTAACAAACACAACAGGGAGAACATAACTTTTCTATATCATGACTGTATAAGTTACCCTAGACTCCACCTCATTAATCAGAAAAATGGACTTACTAAAAAACAAATCTGGTGACTTTTTAAAAATAATCAATTACTTAAATTTAGAAGTAAGGGCATTAGTAAACTTTATCCAAAGTCAAGTTTGGGCTCTAAATTCATTGTGTACTCTTTACTAGTGACTAAAGGAGTTTAAGAGGGCAGGAAAAGTAGTCAACTACTACAACTGTACCGTCAACCTTCCCATATCCAGGGCTGTGAAACTCAACTGTATTCATCCTACATCATTTTATACAGGGGACCTGAGTATAGACAGATGTTGGTATCAGCGGGTCTCCTGGAACCAGTCCCCCAAGGATACACAGGGATGATGGTATTGCGAAAACCATAACACAGCTGTTATTCAAACAAATGAACCTGAGGACCCTCACCAATTACAAAAAAACTAGTCTAAATGAAAAGTGGAGAAAGATGAAATGTTCAAGGGAACTTTCATTGTAGAAAGTCATATACATATTTTTAAATAGTTCCAACCCTCACATACGTTCTACTTTCTACCTGAACAACCTCTCCTCCTCAGTAAAATCTTTCGGTATTGGTATCTAATGTTTACCCCTTCACATTAAGCTTTCTTTGGAAAGGTTTTGGCAATTATGTGGAGCATCACTAAATATGGAGGGCAGTATCTGGCAACATCAGGAGTAAATTAGTTTACTGTAAGGTCTGCCTTTTCTCTATTTATATGAACAGTATGAATCTTCAAATGTTCTGCTGTATTAACTGACAGGCAATTTGGCAGGACTCTTGCTGGTTAATACACCCCAGGCACCCAGACACACCAGATGACTGGCTCAGTCACTGTAAGGCACTCTGGGGCACGAGTGATATTTTAAATGTCTTTGGTTACCCAGGTTTGTCCTGTGAATAATATTCTTAATTTAATGTCACCTAACTTGGGCATTTACTGATCTTTCCCACTAAACCTGAAGATTCCACCTACCTACCTACCTACAACAATTCACATAATTTATATGGCCTGACTTCATCCCACACACCAGCAGAACTCACGGTTATCCTAGGGCCACTATCCCTGGCCCAACCCTCACTGTTTCCAGAACAGCTTACACTTGACACTGCCAACTGTCTGCTATTTTATATGTTCTGAAGCCTTGGTCTCCAGATCCTATTGTTTCTTATCAGTCCATGCTTGCTCTGCATGATCCTACCAACCTTAAAACTTTAACCAATTCACTCAGTATCAAACCAAAAACATTAAAAGTAGCATCCATTCTTTTTGATGTGATGGTAAATAGGATTATTTCCTTAATCTCTCTTTCTGATACTTTGCTGTTAGTGTACAGAAATGCAACAGATTTCTGTATATTAATTTTGTATCCTGATACTTTACCAAATTCATTACTGAGCTCTAGTAGTTCTCGGGTAGCCTTTAGGACTTTCAATGTACAGTATCATGTCATCTGTAGGCAGTGACAGTTTTGGGACTTCCCTGGTGGCGCAGTGGTTAAGAATCCGCCTGCCAATGCAGGAGACATGGGTTCGATCCCTGGTCTGGGAAGATCCCACATGCCGTGGAGCAACTAATCCTGTGCACCACAACTACTGAGCCTGTGCTCTAGAACCCGCAAGTCACAACTACGGAGCCCGTGTGCCACAACTACTGAAGCCCACGTGCCTAGAGCCCGTGCTCTGCAACAAGAGAAGCCACCGCAATGAGACGCCCGTGCACCGCAACCAAGAGTAGCCCCCACTTGCTGTAACTAGGGAAAGCCTGAGTGCAGCAACGAAGACCCAATGCAGCCAAAAAAAAAAAACACAAACAGTGACAGTTTTACTTCCTTTTCAGTTTGGATTCCTTTTATTTCTTTTTCTTCTCTGATTGCTGTGGCTAAGACTTCCAAAACTATGTTGAATAAAAGTGGTGAGAAGGACATCCTTGTCTTGTTCCTGATCTCAGAGGGAATGCTTTCAGCTTTTCACCGGTGAGTATGATGTTAGCTGTGGGGTTGTCATACTTGGCCTTTATTATGTTGAGGTATGTTTGTTCACTCTATGTCCACTTTCTGGAGAGTTTTTACCATAAATGGGTACCGAATTTTATCAAAATCTTTTTTGGCATCTACTGAGATGATCATATGGTTTTTATTCTTCAATTTGTTAATGTGGTGTATCACACTGACTGATTTGTGGATACTGAAAAATCCTTGCATCCCTGAGACAAATCCCTTTTGATCATGGTGTATGATCCTTTAATGTATTGTTGGATTCGACTGGCTAGTATTTTGTTGAGGATTTTTGTATCTGTGTTCATCAGTGATATTGGTAATTTTCTTTTTTTGTGATATCTTTGTCTGGTTTTGGTTTCAGGGTGATGGTGCCCTCACAGGACGACTTTGGAAGTGTTCCTTCCTCTGCAATTTTTGGAATAGTTTGAGAAGGATAGGTATTAACTCTTCTCTAAATGTTTCATAGAATTCACCTGTAAAGCCATCTGGTTCTGGACTTCTGTTTTCTGGGAGTTTTTAAATTACTTATTCAATTTCATTACTTGGTCTGTTCATATCTTCTATTTCTTCCTGGTTCAGTCTTGGGAGCTTCTCTCCATTTCTCATTGAATTTTAACTTTTCCACCTTTGGAAGGGACAGGGACAATAGGTTTGGCTACTGTGCTGGTCCAGATTGCCAGCAGCAATACCATCTAGCAAATGCTTCCCCTTCAGCCCACTCCCATTTACATAGGGTGTCATTCCATAGGTACTGAACTAGTGGTCTATCTCAACCACTAGGTAATACAGCTGTATTCACTGTCAACCCCAAGTTTGCCAGATGGGGTGAACGCACAATCTATCACATTAGGCCTTTAGGAATCCTGATGTAAAAGTTTAAAAGTACAGTTAAGGTTTCTTGCTTAGGAATCACCCCTGCTTCTGGCCCCTGCAACTGCAGCCCTGGTCCTGGAACCACTGAATCAGGTAGGAATAAAAGGAAGTTGAAGTGTTGTGGGGGAAACTGTATAGTCATACCAGCATCTTTTCCCACCTCCTCTTCCCCAGATTCTTCTGAAAAGTGAAGGAATCTATCTGTTGAAGACCCTCCCTTGGTCACACCCACATGGGGTGTCCTTACCCCATGCTGAGTGCAAGTACACGCTTGTGAAGACGTGTAAGCCAGCCCTTCATGCCTTTACCTCCCCCAGTTTTAGACAACAAATGTTTCAGTTGCCTGTTCTAAGTCTCTATCAAAGTACTACTCCTAGGATATCTCTCCTAGGATATCTCTTTGCTCATTGTTGGACATTATGGATTACTACTGTGGACTGAATTGTGTTCCCCCAAAATTTACATTTTGAAGACTGAACCCTTAATGTGGTTGTATTTGGAGACAGATCCTTCAAGGAGGTAATTAAATTTAAATGAGGTCATGAGAGAGCCCTAATCCAATAGGACTGGTGTCCTTATAAAAAGACACCAGTGGTGTGCATGCACAGAGAAAATGCCATGTGTGGACACAGTGAGAAGGTGGTCATCTATAAGCTGGGAAGAGAGGTCTCACCAGAAACCAACCTTACTGGCAGCTTGATCTTGGACTCCCAGTCTCCAGAACTATAAGGAAGTAAATTTCTGTTGTTTAAGTCACCCAGTCTGTGGTATTTTGTTATGGCAGGAAAACTTTTGGAAATTGCAAAGCACTACAGAATTTAAAGAATCTTTCATTCAATTAAAAAAAAATGTTTTTAATATCTACAAAAAAAAGTAGCATCCAAACCTATTACATTATTTTCAACAGCATATAACATTTCTCTTTTCTTCTTTGTAACCCTTGTGCTATAAGAAAAAAAATATTTTAGTGAAAAACACTTTGGTGATTTAAGCTTCTGGCAAGTACTACTGGAAACTGAGAATAGAGGAGGAATTAATTATTACTCAGTTAATGAGACAGTTTTAATGAATGACCAAGAGAACACATATAGCACATCTAAATAATATACTAATAAACTCTTCTCTAAGTGACATTAGAGTGTAGTTTAATCTGCTACCTTCACAATGGTCATTCTCAAACCTTATGCTGAAGATGACAGTTCCACTGTTGCCATCAAACCATCCTGCTTTTTGATTGTGGGCTAGAAATGGACCAACTGTGAGAAATACAGAGTAGTATTACCACATGGACAGGATTCACTATCAAGAGGAACCACTGCAATCTGTGCACGTGCATAGACATGTGCATACTGAAACGGGTCCGTTAGCTACCACCGCCATTCAGTTTTATGCCTCAGAATGCTTTGGGGTAAGGAGAATGGGAAGTGGTTTGTTTTACAGTATCTATAACCAATTCTCTTGAACTAAAATAAAGCAAATCTTGTCATTTGAATGGGAAAAAGTATAATTCTGTATCTGTTGGAGGAAAAAAACCCTGTTGTCTAACTTGTAAGGGCAAAAGGAGCTTTACAAAGTTGTTATGGGAACATATAAAATTCAAACCACATTTATAAAGGGAATCGCTAGGCCATCTCAGAAGGAAGAGCTTTGGGTGTGATGAGATCACAAATTTTAGTCAACTAATGCAAGACACTTAAAATACGGCAAGCCATTTCCCCAGTACATATTAAAAAAAATAGCATGGGCTCCTAACAATACCTTTAATGAATCGGTAAAATCTTGCATGTGTTTCTAAAACATTAAAATAACATAAACCTGTAATGACTGACAGTGGCAGTTCTCAATTTTACGATTCCTATATGCATATTCAAATTTCTAGGCACCAAAAGCTACTGAAAACATGTTTAGATAGAAATTTGTTCACAGGAACTCTGTAGAAAGAAAGGCAAGAAGGTTAGTGTTACCTGTCATTTTATGTGTTCTTTATACAAATCATTATTTGTCTCTCTGCTGCTTAGTTCCTGTTGTTAAATGCTCTAATATAACCACTACTGCTAATAAAAATGATATATGAACATTTCTTCCCTGGCCTCAAGCTACAAAACCATGAAGATCAAAATTAAAAACAAACAAAAAAACCCAAAACATATCCCTACTATGAAACTGTGTACTATTTCATACTGCCGGTAGGAGTATAAATTAGTACAAGCTCTACAGACATCAATATTGAAATCTCATCCTACAAATATACTTGACCAGTTATGAAATAACACATTCCAAGTTATTCACTGCAGCATTGTTTTTAATAACTGCAAAAGAGTTAATTGGTTGGCATTAATTAAAAATGGTACAATTACACAATATTCTGCATCTATAAAATATTCTGCATCTATAAAAAAGAATAAGAAAGTTCATGCTATGAAGAGAGTTTCAGGAAATGTTGCCAGTTTGAGGGGAAAAAAGGTACTACCGAAGGAGTACACAGCATATTAGCTACCTTTTGTGTAAAGAAAGGGGAAGGATAACACTATAGATTCATGTACACTGGAAAACTATAAAAGGAACTAATAAAAACACTTCCCTATAGAGGAGGGCATGCCTAAGGAGGAGGGAAGTAGGACAGATGTGGAAACAAATTTTTTCAGTGGATAGCTTGGTACATTTTATTGTTATATGAACCATGTGAATAGATTACCTAGCCTCCCTCACCCCCACAAAACAAAAAAAACCCCAAAACTAATACTAGTAACTACATTTGTTGGGGGACGGGGGGTGAGGGGGAATGACGGACAAGGGTGAAAGGGAGACTTCTTCAATATACACCTTTCAATACCATTGTGTATATAGTCAAATGATCTTTGATAAGGATGCCAAGACCACTGAAAGAGGAAAGAACAGTCTCTTCAAAAAACAGTGTTGGGAAAACTGGATACCCACCTGCAAAAGAATGAGGGCGGGCTCTGATCTTATACCATACACAAAAATTAATTCAAAACGGATTAAAGACCTAAACCTAAAACCCCAAACTATAAAACTCTAAAAGAAAACACAGGGGGAAAAACTTCATGATGTTTGATTTGGCAATTTTTTCTTAGATATGACACCAAAAGCACAGGCAACCAAAACAAAAACAGATAAATGGGACTACATCAAACTTAAAAACTTTGTGCATCAAAGGACACAATCAACAGAGTGCAAAAGCAACCTATGGGAACTGGAGAAAAATATTTACAGATCATATATCTGATTAGGTGTTACTATCAAGAATATAAAAATAACTCCTACACCTAATAAATAGCAAAAAAACAAACAATCCGATTAACAAATGGGCAGAGACTCTGCATAGACATTTTCCCAAAGACATTCAAATGGCCAAAAAAGCATATGAAAAGATGCTCAACATCACTTATCATCAGAAAATGCAAATCAAAACCACAATGAGATATCACCTGACAATTATTAGAATGGCTCATCAAAAAGACAAGAGACAAGTATTGGTGAGGATGTGGAGAAAGGGAACCCTCCTGCACTGCTGGTGGAAATGTAAACTGGTGCAGCCACTATGGAAAACAGTATGGAGGTTCCTCAAAAAAATTAAAAATAAAACTACCGTATGATCCAGAAATCCCACTGCTGGTATATATTTGAAGGAAATGAAATCACTATCTTGAAGAGATACCTGTATTATCATGTTCACTGCAGCATTATTCATAATAGCCAACATATGGAAACGACCTAAGTGTCCATTAACAAATGAATGAAAAAAGATATGATACACACACATACACACTCAATGGAAAAAGAAGAAAATTGGGCCATTTGTAACAACATGGATGGACCTTGAGGGCCTTATGCTAAGTGAAGTAAGTCAGATAAAGACAAATATTATATAATATCACTTATATGTGAAATCTAAAACAGCCAAAGTCATAGAAACAGAGTAGACTGTGGCGGTTACCAAGGCTTGGAGGGGTTAGGTCAAAGGGGATTATCTGCCAGTAAGAAGATGAGTAAGTTCTGGGGATCTAACATACAGCATGGTGACTATCATCAACAATAATGCATTACACAGTTGAAAGTTTCTATGAGAGTAAATCTTAAATGTTCTCACCACAAAAAAGTAATAGTAATTATGTTTTCTTATTGAATTGTGTGAGTTCATTATATATTTTAGATATCAATCCCTTATCAGATATATGATTTGCAAATATTTTCTCCCACTTTGTAGGCTGCTTTTTCATTTTATTTATTGTTTCTTTTGCTGTGCAGAAGCTTTTTCTTAGCTTGATATAGTCCTACTTATTAATTTTTGCTTTTGTTGCTTGTGCTTTTGGTGTCATATCTGAAAAATCATTACCAAGACCAATGTCAAGGAGCTGTTTTCATCTAGGAGTTTTATGGTTTCCGGTCTTATGTTTAAGTCTTTAATCTATTTGAGTTAATTTTAGTTAAGTGTTGTTAGATAGGCGTCCAATTTCATTCTTCTGTATGTGGTTATCCAGTTTTTCCAACACCACTTACTGAAGAGATTGTACTTCCCCCACTGAATATTCTCGACTTCCTTGCCAAATACTGGTTCATTGTCCACAAGGGGGTTATTACCAGGCTCCCAATTCTGTTCCATTGGTCTATGTGTCTATTTTAATGCCAGTACCCACCCTGTTTTGATTATTGTATCTTTGTAATATAGTTTTAAATCAGGAAGTGTGATGCTTTCAGCTTTGTTCTCTCTCAGGACTGCTTTGGCTATTTGGGTTCTTTTGTGGTTCCACTAAAATTTCAGGATCTTTTTTCTATTTCTGTGAAAAATACCATTGAAATTTTGATAGGGATTGCATTGGATCCATAGATGGCTTTGGGTAATATGGACATTTTAACAATATTAATTCTTCCAATCTATCAATGCAGGATATCTTTCTATTTATTTGCATCTTTTTCAATTTCTTTCATCTAAGTCTTGTAGTTTTCAATGTACAGATCTTTCTCCTCCTTGGTTAAATTTATTCCTAAGTATTTTATTGTTTTTGATGCTATTGTGTATGGGGCTGTTTTATTTCTTTTTCATATATTTCATTGTTACTATATATAAATTCAACTGATTTATGTGCTGATTTTGCATCATGCAACTTTAAAAAATTTGTTGATTAGTTTCAACAGGTTTTTTTTTTTTTTGGTGGAGATCATATCATATAAGATCCTATCTGCAAACAAACAATTTTACTTCTTCCTTTCTGACTGGGTACCTTTTATTTCTTTCTCTTGCCTGATTGCTCTGGCTAGGACTTCCACTACTATGTTGAATAGGAGTGGTAATGGTGGGCACCCCTGTCTAATATCTGATCTTAAAGGAAAAGCTTTCAACTTTTTGCTTTTTGAGTATGACAATAGCTGTGGGCTTGCCATATATGGCCTTTATTATGTTACAGTATGTTCCTTCTATACCCAATTTGCTGAGAGTTTTTCTCATGAAAGGATGCTGTACTTCGTCAAATTTTTTTTCGTTTTTCTGCATCTACTAAGATGACTGTATGATTTTTATCTTTCATTCTATTAAGTGGTGTACCTTATTAATTGATTTGCATATGTTGAAGTCTATGCATACACTCCACTTGATCATGGTGTATGACCCATTTAATGTGCTGTTAACATCAGTTTGCTAATATTTGGTTGAAAATTTTTGCATCTATATTCATCAAGGATACTGGCCTATAGTTATCTTTTCTTGTAATGTCCTTATCTGGCTTTGGTATCAGGGTAATGCTGGCCTTGTAAAATGAGTTTGAGAGTTTTGCTTCCTCTTTGACGTTTTGTAAGAGTTTGAGAAGGATTAGTGTTAATTCTTCTTTAAACGTTTGATGGAATTCACCAGTGAAGCCAACTTGGTCCTGGACTTTGCTTTGCTGGGAAGCTTTTGATTTCTGATTCAATCTCCTTATTTGCTATTGGTCTGTTCGGAGTTTCTGTTTCATGATTCAGTCTTCATAGATTGTATGTTTCTAGGAATTTATCCATTTCTTCGAGGTTATATTGGCATATAAACATCCATCATAGGCTCTTACAATCCTTTGCATTTCTGTGGTATAAGGTGTAATGTCTCCTCTTTCATTATTAATTTTAATTCACTTGAACCTTCTTTTTCCCCTAGTCTAGCTAAAGGTTTGTCCATTTGGTTTATCTTTTCAAAAAACCAGCCCTTAATTTCATTTACCTTTTTCTCTTGTTTTTCTGGTCTCTATTTCATTTATTTCTACTCTGATCTTTGTTATTTCCTTCCTTCTACTATCGTTGGGCTTAGTTTGTTCTTCTTTTTCTAGTTCCCTAAGATACAAAATTAGGTTGTTTGAGATCTTTTTTCTTAATATAGGCATTTATCACTGTTAACTTCCCTCTTAGAATTGGTTTTGCAGCATCTCATAGATTTTGGTATGGTGTGTTTTCATTTTTGTTTGTTTCAAGATATTTTTAAATTTCCTTTTTGATTTCTTTTCAGTTGTTTTCTTTTCTTTCTTTTTTTTTTAATTTCTTTTTTTGACCCATTGGTTGTTCAGGACTGTGTTGTTTAATTTCCACACATTTGTGAATTCTTTTTTTTGAACTTTGGGATTATTTATTATTTATTTATTTTTGGCTGTGTTGGGTCCTTGTCTCTGCGCGAGGGCTCTCTCCAGTTGCGGCAAGCGGGGGCCACTCTTCATCGCGATGCGCGGGCCTCTCATTATCGCGGCCTCTCTTGTTGCGGAGCACAGGCTCCAGACGCGCAGGCTCAGTACTTGTGGCTCACAGGCCCAGTTGCTCCGCGGCACGTGGGATCCTCCCAGACCAGGGCTCGAACCCGTGTCCCCTGCATTGGCAGGCAGACTCTCAACCACTGTGCCACCAGGGAAGCCCCCCTGGTATGATTTTAATTTTCTTAAATTTGTTAAAACTTGTTGTGTGACCTACCATATGGTCTATCCTGGAGAATGTTCTGTGTGTGCTTGAGAATAATGTGTATTCTGCTATTTTCGGATAGAATGTTCTGAATATGTTTGTTAGGTCCACTGGGTCTAAAGTACGGCTCAAGTCCAATGTTTCCTTGTTGATATTCTGTCCCGATGATTATCCACTGTTGAAGGTGGGGTACTGATGTTCCTGAAGATTATTTTATTATTGTCTATTTCTTCTTCCAGATCTTTTAGTATTTCTTAATACATTTAGGTGCTCCAATGTTGGGTGCATATATATCTATGATTGTTATATCTTCTTGATGAATTGAACCATTTATCATTATATAATGACCTTCTCTGTCTCTAGTTACCATTTTTGGCTTAACATCTATTTTGTCTGACATCAGTATAGGTACCCCTGTACTCTTGTGGTTTCCAATTGCATGGAATATCTTTTCCATCTCTTCACTTTGAGCCCATGTGTGACCTCAAAACTGAAGTGAGATGCTGGTAGGCACCATATATTATTTTTTTGTTTGTTTGTTTTTTTAAATCCATCCAACCAATCTATGCCTTTTGATTCGTCAATCAAATCCATTTACATTTAACATGATTATTGATAGGTAAGATATTACTAATTCCATCTTACAGTTTTCTGGCTATTTTTGCAGTTCCCTTGTTCCTTTCTTCCTCTCTCACTGTCTTCCTTAGTAAACATGGTTTTCTACAGTGGTGTGCTTTGAGTCCCTTCTTTTACCTTTTGTGTATCTACTTTAGGTTTTTGCTTTGTGGTTACCATGAGGCTTACATAAAATATCTTATAGATATAACAATGTATTTTATGCTGATAACAACTTAACTTTAATCATATACAAAAACTCTACCCTTTTACTCCCCCCCTACCTTTTATGGGTTTTGATGTATAATGTACCTCTTTCTACATTGTAAATTCATGAACAAATTATTGTAGCTATAGTTTTTTTTAATACTCTTATCCTTCAACCTTATACCACTATTTTAGAGTATTAGAGTATTCTTAATTTGATTATACGCTTACCTTTACCAGTGTGTTGTATATTTTCATACGTTTTCATGTTACTAATAGGTGCCCTTTTATTTCAGCTTGAAGAACTCCTTCCAGCATTTCTTTTATGGCAGAACTAGTGGTGATGAACTCCCTCAGCCTTTGTGTCTGGGAAAGTCTTTATCTCTCCTTCATTTCTGAATCACGGACTAAGAAAGGGCACTCCTGGCACTAAGCTGTGCTGCCATGTGGAAGGGGTGACACAGGTGAGGTCTAACTGCTCCTCTCACCCTCTCCAGCGTGTCCAAACTTGTGCTGGTATTGTTGTTTTTGCTCCGATGTAATGCTATATCATCTCCTCTGGAAACCTGGACTTCCAAGAAGGCTCTCTCATCTGTGGGGGATAGTCTGGCTCAGTGTTCTCCGGGGGCTCCCAGACTGCAGTCAAGAGCGGCTGGAACCAGTTCACAGATCACTTCAAGATCCACAGCCAGTACCAAGGTCTGCCTGCCTATTGCCTAATGCACAGTGGGCAAGGCTCCTTCTGGGTCCCTTAGGGTATGATGCTGGATCCCACAGCTGCCAAAAAGGTACCTTCATTTGTGGATGGATACAGGATATTTGTTGTGCAGGGAGGGAAGGCAAGAATGAGGGATGTCTTATGCCCACGACCAGAAAACATTTATAACCATGTGAAAACATCAGTGATTGAAATTTTAAAAACAAAAAAAATAACAAAATATCCCCAAACTAAGCCTAACTAGTTTCTGTCCCCAGTGAGAAAGAAAAGTGTTACTATAAACAGTCAATGCATTTTATTGTCTTGACTTCAGTGAACAATCATCTGCTATCCTCTCCTACTTGGGCCACTGCTCTACCTTGCTGGCCTTTACACCAAAGTCCTTTAGAGCAGACCTTAATACTGAAGCCTCTACATACTGATGCACACACATCTATATCTGTTGAAACAC